>NC_080697.1:45076836-45696419 GCF_030445035.2 Dasypus novemcinctus | reverse complement strand
GATAAAACTTTTAAAATCCAAAAAAAAATTCAAATTGATATAAAAATGCCATTTTCATATATCCTATCTAGAGCACCTATTCTGAGATTTTTACTATTCATCAATTTTTAGATTAAGTTGGGGAAACATTTGATAATTTATTCTTTATCATTATTTATTTTTCTATTATTTCCATCTCAAATGGAATGTAAGTAGGCTTGGAAGGGTTCTAAAAGGTCAAAGCATATATCTCTATAAATAAATGCTTGGAGTATTCTATTTGTGAAAGAAAAATATACTACTTTAAAAAAGAACAAAGGAAAAACTCAGTATGGTGTTGGATTTTAAAGAGATTTGATATATTTACCCAAGGAAATGAAAGCACATATCCACAAAATACTCTTCCTATACATAGATGTTCACAGTAGCTTTATTCATAATATCTTCAAATGGCAAACAAAAATGGAAACAAACAAATGTGAATTAACAGGTGAATTGGGTGACTAGAATAACAAAATGTGGTATATTCTTACAATGAAATAATGAAATAGCACAATAGTATATTAAATCTAAAATTTATGTTGAGCAAAAGAAGTCTGTAATGAGTGTACATATAATATGATTTAGTTAATATGATGTTCAAGAATAGGCAAAATGAATCAATAGTGACAAAAATCAGATTCTTGTTTGCCTTGGACAGAGAGTAGACTGTACAGAGTGGAAAGGAACAATAGAAAACTTTCCAGTGTAATGAAAAAAATTGCATGTCTTGATAATGCTGCTTACTATGTAGGTGAAACCCATTGCATTATGCAATTAAAATTTGTACCCTTTTGTATGGAAAATATAATTCAATAGATTGTATTTAACTGTAAGAAAAAAGGCTGACTTATTCTGGTTTAAACAGAATTATGTAAGCCATGGTAAATGTTTGATTTTTCTAACTCTTAGTAACAGAATTTAATTACAATGGGAGGATAGACTTTCTCTAGTTCTAGGTTTTACAACAATATTTAAAAGTTATCTTGAGCTTAAAACTTAACAAGAAATCAATGAATTGAGAATAAATAACCTAACACCATTCATTCATTCATTCCTCCTTCAATTCATTTATTTAGTCAATAAACAAATATACAGCATGTCTATTCTGGGCCAGGAACTGTCAAAGCACTGGGAACAGATATCTCAGCAAATAAAATACACAAAATCCTTGCCTTGATGTTTTTATATTATAAAGAACAGCACAATAGCCAGGGATTGATGGCTGCCAAGTGTGGTGGGTACACTTAAATGTGGGTACTATTTAAATGTAGATATAGAATGATAGTCTATTAAAAAGATTTCGAGAAGACTAATGGTATAATAAAAATTTGTTGCAACTTTTTAATTTTATTTTTTAATTTTTTAGGGAAATTTAATATAAAGGTATAAAGAGAGGTGACAGTTGAGCAAAGACATGAAGGAAAGCTTCACCATATTTGGTGGAAAAGCACTCTGGAGAAAAAAGACAAAGACCATGAAGTCCAAGTGTGCCTCATCTATTTGAGGAAATGGAAAGGATCCATGTGACTGGAGAGGAACCAAAGAAGGGAAGTGAGAGTGGTGAGGAATTAGGCCAGAACCCTAAGACAGCTCCGGTGTGACTGGATAGGCTTGACAATTCATTGTAAAACATCTGACTTTAACTCTGAGTGAGATGGGGTTGGCATTGAAAGAGTTTGGTGAAAGAGCGGTAAGACCAGAGTTACACTTTTAAAGACAGCTCTGGCTGCTGTGCTGGGAGCAGAACTGTATGGTGCAATGGTGGAGCCAGGGACTGATGGCTGCCAACAGTCCATACATTTTCAAGGAACAGTCATAGGATTGCTTGATGTACTAAATATGAGAAAAAGAGAAGAATCATGGGTATCTTCAGGAATTTAGGCCTGCGCAACTGGATGAATGAGCTCGCCATCGTCTGAGACGAAGGCTACAGGTAGAAGAGATTTGGGCTAGTGGAGGGAAAACACATTTTTGGTTACCTAACAAATCGTAATTTCACAAATAGTCAATGAACGCTCACTCTATGTTAGTTATATATGCTAGTGAGGGAAAGCAGCCAAGAAATGACAAATGAATCAAAACAAATGTTTTCTTAGTGACAAAGGCTAGAACAACAACAACAAAATACCCTGCACATGTAATGTTGACAAGAGATTTCAGGCTAATTAAGGCTGGGTTGTAGGGAAGAACTGAGTGGGGAGGTGATATTGTGAACTAATATTTGATATTTGGGTTAACATCTGAAAGAAGAGGTGAACAGAAGACACCTATAAAGAAATTCCAAAAGACCTGGAGTGTAGAAGCAGAGTGAGTGCCCAACCCATACTCTCCTCCTCATCTTCCTTCTTCTTCCGATGATGATTAGTGTTATTACTGCTATTCTCCATAAGTCCCCCTCTCCCTCTTCCTGCTCACTGGGAAATGGTGCTGCTGGCTCCATCCTGAGCACAGAGGAGTTTAAGTTGAGGTGATAGGCCAAGTGTGTTGGGTACACTTAAATGTGGGTACTATTTAAATGTGGATATAGAATGATAGTCTATTAAAAAGATTTCGAGAAGGGTAATGGTATTTTTTGGTCTTGGGTGTGTTGGAACTGATGGCTTGAGGCATCTCATAACTGGCCCCAATTCATACAGTTTTTTAGCAAAATCATTCAGAACTAGGGTCTCTTGCTTCTTAGTGTTTGACAACCTCCACATCCTACACTTTCTGTTCATGTCACTTTTACTACTTTAAGTGGCTGTTAGTGGGTTTTATTTTCTTTCCTTAATATGTCAACATTTTATGCAGCTCATGTTTGTATTCACTAAATTGCCTACATACCAATAGGAAAAAAAAAAACTAGTTCAGAGGAACTCAGACATAAAAGTAACTAAACAATAATAAAGTATATTTATTTATTTTTTATTTTATTTTCATTAATAAGCCATCTATAGTTTTTTCTGTATGTGAGGAAAGGAAGTGTTTGGTGGAAGTTAAATTAGTCATCAATAAAAGGACTCAAAATTGATTTTTAAAACTTAATTTACAGATCCCATGCCTAGACAGAATAAGGTATATGAAATGCATATTTGAACATTTTTAGTGTTAAAAATGTTTTATAAATGGATTAAATGTTCCATTTTAATTGATAGTCATAGGTAATCTAAGTAGAATCTATATAAAGCAATAAAAAATAAAGTACTTACATTTTATGAATAAATAATGCAAATGCATGAACAATCATAATAACTTCTAAAAGTTGTGTATTCATTCTATATTATAATGATTTACAGTGTAATATTGCATTTCATCAATTTAAATTATATAGTTTCTTTGCATATTGTTTTGTGTTGGCAAAAAATAATAAGTTTATATTATGTAGTACTGAATTTTATGTTCTTATTAATATAAAAGCAAGATGAAATTAAAATAACTTAAAACAATTTCTTATCTTAAAATATGGTAAAAATATTTATTAAATCATTGATGTAAAGTATTTACATTAATTTTTAAAATATATCAAGAATGGGGACTGCTATGAAAAGCAAAGATGCTAGAAGAGTTTTAATGATTTTGAATGAGGCACTGTTCTTCATTATGCAGAGCCCTGTTCTTCTGAATCTACTAATTCATTAAGGGAGGAAGAGAATGGGAAGACAAGTATATATTGTGATTGCTAAGCCAAATTCCAGAACCGTTAATCAGAATCTCAAGATTAGTTACATGTGAAAGTTATAACTTTAATACAGATTCTCACAACTGGAAATTCGGGGAAACAGCTAATATACACAAAACAGGAACAAGGATACCTCATTAACAATAGGGATCTGAATCTCATTCACATTCAGTAAACCTGTAAGTAAATATCCAACTGCTAAAGTTGTTGTGAGAATCTCCTTCCCTTATTTTACTACCCCCAAACTGTCCTTGCCTTCATGTAAGATCTTTTTTCCTTTGATGGCTCTGGATACCTGTGAAAATACATCATATCCTCCAGGCATGCTTTACATTGAAGGGATTTCTCCAATGGAGTGCTTATGAGCTTGCAATTTATACAAGGTTTTTATGGATCTGGATTAAAATTCTGTCACAATAGCAGGTCATGATAAAAGGTAAATTTTGCACTAAGGTTCATTAAGCAAGGCTTTTAAAATGTCATCTGTGTTTTAGCCTCTGCTACATTCTTAATCATCAAGTTACATGTAGTTTCATAGCCATGAGACTGGGTGAGATCACCAGGGAATTGTACTAAAAAAGGAAGAAAACACAAAGAGGTTCAAAGTCCAAGCCCTGAGGAACTCCCAACCAGTACAAGTAGAGAAACCAGCAAAGGAAGTAGTAAAGGATACAGTCTTTGGGGTAAGAGAAAAATCGAGATAAAATGCTATCCCGGAAGCCAAATAAGGATGCTTACATACATACATACATACATACATACATACATACATATACATATACACATACACACACATATATACACGATGTTAACATGTTATATATGAAAGTTGGCTCAAACTTGAATTTTAAGGATTAAGCATATGTCTTATTATTCCAGAAAAATGGTATGCATAATGGTGTAGGTATTGGAAAAGAGCAAGGATTTCTTTGATGCATTCAATTTTATTCTCTTTTGAATATGCATAAATACCATTTCAAAACTGTATCCACTGCATTTTTGTTTGTTTAAATGTCTTCCTTTTATGTTGCTATCCAGGCATGTGATTTTAAGACATGAAACTTCCTGAATATGTTTCCTTAAAGTAAGAGCAATGATCAGGAAGGTTTTGTAAATGATTTCTAAGGTCATTCCCACCTCCAAAGTGATGTGGTTCCAGACTCCTTATTAACTAATAACTCTATTTCTCTTCTTTCATCTCTAACCCTAAATATACAAATTTTGGATTCTCTGAGGTTACATTTTATTTGTGTGGCATGTATGTGCACAGTATCTTATGGATGGGCTTTTATTGAGCAATTACAGTATTTCTCATCCAACACCTCAGTACACCCAAACTGAGTTAGTAATATTTTTATCCCAATTTGTTTACAGAGGGAAAAATTCAGACAGAGATAAATAACTTTATCAAAGTTCCATGCCAGCAATGGCAGGAATTCAAGCAGGGATCTAGGCTCTCAGAATGGAGATTTCATCGACTTAACCCTATCCACTTCGCTGTGCAAAAGTGGAAGTTATTTGAACTATTTGTAAAATCCAAGAGGCAAGGCATTCTTGATAAGGAGGGATAGATGCAGTCATATTTGGCAGCCGGTTCAATCGTTTTATATTATTCTATCACCTCTGTCTGGTTGCCAATGTCGTACAAATTTCAAAGCAATGTGATATGTTATCATAAAATCCTCTGCCATTATACTAAAATTAATGCAATCACATATAATTTAATGCTTGACTTAACAGTCTGACTATTCTTAAATTGTTTCTTTCCTTTATTTTGGTTCTAGAATAAAACTGTGAGCTCTTTAAGATGATTATCCCATTACGTCTGACAAAGACCGATAGACACTGAAGCTATGGAACTGAAATTCAGTGTTTTAAGGAGTTATTGTATATTAATATGTTAGCACAGAAATTACATTTCCCCATCTAAAAGATGGGGAAAAAGAAAAAAAAAAAAAGCCCTGGCCCTTCCCTCATAGCAAAATTGCATATAAAGTTGGCAAGCTATTGTGTTGTCTGTGGTAAAAATGAATGTTAGAGTACATTACTTTCAAAAAGGATTTCATGTAGATAAAGGTATTATGAGAAGAGGAATTTTGAGTAAAAAGACATAAAGAAATAAAAGGACTTGAGAAAAAAAATTAGAAGAAAGGCATAATAAAGGTCTCTAAAGGCAAATATTGGAACGATGAATAGAATAAAAATATTCAAGCAAATTACACACACTTTTTAAATAAAACCTTGGCACTGCATATTTTAAGGATAAACTTTCTCTGGAAAATTCTACCCAGAATGACCACCTTCAAGGTCTCTTCTAAAACTTCTGGATTAAAGAAAAGGAAAGTAATCATCCATACAATGAGATGTGGTCATTTATGAAGAACTGAAAGTTAGACTCTCATCAAACTTTTTTTTATCATTTTTTTTCCCCATCCCCCCTTGTGGCTTGTTTGCTGTCTGCTCTTCTGTGTCCATTCACTGTGAGCTCTTCTGTGTGTCTATATTTATTTATTTATTTATTTTATTTACTCTCCCCCTCCCCGCCCCCAGCTTGCTTGTTGTTTGCTTTCTGTGTCCACTTGCTGCACACTCTTCTGTGTTTTTACTTGTCTCTCTTTGTTGCATCACCTTGCTGAGTTGGCTCTCCATGGCGCTTGCTGGCTAGGTGGCACTCTGCAGCACTTGCGGTGCTTGCGGGCTGGAAGCTCTCCGCAGTGTGCGGGTGAGCCTGCCTTCACAAGGAGGCCCTGGAACACGAACCAAGGGCCTCCCATATGGTAGACGGGAGCCCAACTGATTGAGCCACAGCCGCTTCCCACATCAGACCTTTTTAAGAAAGAAAATGAAGCAACATATACTACATCTTTAGGAAAGAAAATATGAGGCAACGATTTCATTTTCCATCAAAGTGAATTCAAATATAAAGGCTACTAACTGCTATGAATATGCAAAACATAGTATGCATTTTTCTCATGAGGATTTCCTGAGATATCTAGTAAGCAAGAAAACTAAACTGGACAAATATTGTCAGAAGTTTTGATTGAGAGTGCTAAATACATATTTACCTTTATAACTAAAATTAAATGATATTAATAGTTATAAAAGACATAACAGTTTAAATGGCTATGTGCTCTAAAACCGTTGATAGAGTAAAAAGTCAAAAATAGGAAGGTAATAGAAAGAATATATAAAAAGTAGAATATGATTGTCAATGGTTTTATGAATATTAACCAAAAGCAAAATAATAAGAATTTAAAACAAATCCTGCAAATAAAGGACGGATAATGGAAAAGCTACTATCTAATTTCAATATTGTCAGAGTAGAAAACCAGTAGAAAAATAACCTCAAGAAAAAAAAGACTGGCTAAGGTGTGATTGCTTCATAATGAGGTTTATTTGTAAAGTTGTGCTGTGATTTTTATTTGTGCCTATTCTAAGCTCCCTTTTCTGTTTTTCTGCCTTCATTTAGTTTGATTGAACTTTTATCAATAAATGTTTCTCTACTTATTTGAATGTTAAATCTTTTTTTCCATTTTTATTTATTGATTGTCCTTAAAATTCTAGCAAGCATGTTTAGTTTAACGTAGCCTAAAACTGAATATCTGTTTATGCTCTCATTTTAGGTAATACAAAAATCTTACACTATTTTACCTGTGATTGAATTCTTCTCACCTTGCATAGCATTGTCTGCCAATATTTTATGTTTCTATTGTTATTACCTGCTCTCAGAATAGACAGTATTATTGTAATAAAGTCTATACTTCTCTGCCACAAAACATGAATAAAATGGAAAAAACATTAAAATGGGCAAGTATGTTGCAGCAAATCTAAGTTCTAGTCCTAATTTAAAATAACTAGCTATGTATCCCTGATTAAGATGAGTTATATTGCCCCTGTGATATCCAATATATAGAAAAATAAAATAAGTTAACTAGGTAATCTAATATGATCATATTTTTTCCTGAACCTTTCATTGTCTCTTATATCCCATCTTGGCCTATATTAAACTTTATATTTTTACTTATTAAATAATTATAATTCATTAGTACTTTGGTCACATATTAGCCATCTATTTCTTTGAGGATTTTCTCTAAATAGCATAACCTACGGAAATCTGCATTGTACCATGGATGATAGGGTTTTAATCCTACCCATGCTGATTCAAAGAATTCAAATTTAAATAGTCAGTGTTCCTTAGGCTTACCACCTTCCTTTCAAAACAATAAGAGCATCCCTTTGTGTGAAAATTGCCTTTATTTTTCAAAAAGTGGCACTCCCATAGGCAACCTCCTGTAGATATCACTGAAAATGTTCCCACCCACAGACATCATGAAATACCATAATAGAACAATTTCACTTGATTGCTTCTTTTCCTTCCAACTTCTAATAATAGACTCAGAGTAATGCATCTCATTTAAAAGAATATAATGCAGCATGAATATGCTTATATTGCTCAGGAGTCTGAGAGTTTGAAGTTGCAGTGGAATGTTTAAAATCTCAATTAACAGCACCTCCTCTCCACTGTCTTTAATGATAAATGGGTGAAGAAAAAAAAAATACAATCTGTGAATATGAAAGATGAAGAAAATCTAACTGCCAAATAGCTTAAATTCTTCTCCAATATATAAGTTTGGTGGAGATAGTTTTTGAAATATTAACTGATAAGGTAATTTTCTACCCAGTACAGTGTCAAACATCACCTTTCTGCCATCAGCCAGCACATGGGCACCTGCCACTGTACACACCACCTCTTGATGGCTAAGTAGAACAATCATGTCAGGGGTAGCAGGTGGTAAATCCAAAGAAGGATATGGACCAAGTTCAAATAAGTACCACTCTCAAAAAAAATGGTATAAAACATAACCTAGAGAAACGCTCCTTTACACCCACTCCAATAAATGAAGGAACAACTTTAAGCTAGGTCAGAGGCAAAGAGGAGAGAGTTTTAGAATAAGAGCGAATACAGAAAAATGTGGAGATTTCATTTTCCTTTTTTCCTCCATTGCATGTCTTGTACCACTTCAGGGA
This sequence comes from Dasypus novemcinctus, assembly GCF_030445035.2. NCBI lineage: Eukaryota > Metazoa > Chordata > Mammalia > Cingulata > Dasypodidae > Dasypus > Dasypus novemcinctus. Next base: position 45,687,712 of record NC_080697.1, on the reverse strand, counting down.
TGGTATGAAGCAAGTCTGAAAGTACGAGATCATCCCGAGGAATCGATGGTGGGAACAGTGAAAAGGAGAAAGTGCGTCACTAAATATCAGCTCATCATTGATTTGGCAACCTCACAAAGGCATTCGGCCCCCCAGTTTGGGAGAAAACAAAAGATGTTGTGTTCTGGAGTCTCTAGAGTCCCAGGTATCTGCATGAGTTCCTGGTATGCCCAAGTGAGTGAGGAGTGGAATCCCAATTTTTTAGGCATTCAGAATGAGAGTGAAAGGAAGCATTTTTCCTTTCATTTACCAAAATATAAGTATGCTTCTTTTATTTCTAAATTCATATTATTGTGTGATGTTGTGCATGTTGACAACCAAGGGGGTTGTGCTTTATGATGATTTCAATCAAATTCTGATTTCTTAACTATGAGGAAATAATTCAGTACAAAGAACTGAAAGGCAACATATTTAAAAATAAAGAAATAAATCACACTGAGCAAATATAGCAACTTTCTCTCTTACCATGGTTACATCAAGATATTTTTGAATTGTACAACTTTAGTAAAAAAATTAGTCTGTATTTTAATATATAGATGGAGATTTACTTATTATATGGATGTTTAATTCTTCAGATATATTAAGGACATTGTGAAGGTACATGATATTTGGAAATAAATAGAATATGATGAAGGTGAAATAAAAATATTTTAAATATCCTAAATTGCTCAGATTCCCAAAGTGGTAAGAAAAGATTACTAGGCACAGTATTCTTGAAGGGTGGACTTTATAATTCAAATAGCCACTTTCTTGGTTGACAACTTGTCAGACCTGTTGTGTTTATCATGGCTACTCCTATAATATACAGATGGTGAAAAAAAGAAAACGCATACTGGTAAGAACTGGTTAAAATCTGCTAGTTTCATGTAGTTTGCTTATTTTCACTGGATAGCTTCAACCTGCATTTTTCCTTAGAGAGGTTTTTGAAAGACACATCAACTTTATGAGGTTTATTTTAGTTAAAACTGGTTTAATTATCTGTAAACTCACTATATTGGCACCTGCACATTAATAAGTGAGAGCATGAGTATGAGTCCACTCAGGTTGTGGTACCAGACACCTTCCTGCAGGATGGCTTTGGGACAGTCCATGATGCAGGACTGTCTGACACATAGACTGAAGAAGGATGCCACTGTTAAACTGTATTTATGAACGACACATGTTGTCTGAAAAAATACATAAGCCAAAGTTCTAATATTTATTTCTCACATCTTACACGATACACTCCCCCCCACCCCCAAAGTAAGATCACTTTGAAGATCTTACCTTAGAACACAGTCACGATAGCAATAACTAGCTAAAGTTTTTATCCTTTTTAACAAACCAGAAAGGCTAATCCTAAATCAGTTTCATTTTGAACATTGCTAGGACATATTTTTCACGTGTTTCACGTTTCTGTTTGATGTTCTAATTACCATACCCTAAGGGATGACTAGATACATAATAGTTCATTGATCATGATGAAAGTGTTTGATTTAATCACCTCTTCTAATTGGCTGATTTTAATTGAGATTTCTTTACTCAAACATCTCAAGCAAGACAAAGAGTTATGCCCCAGCAAACAAGGAACTACAATAGGTTTCACCCTAAAAGAGTTCGGTGCCTGCCATTAAATAACCATATTAAAGCTGGATTGTCTGCCAATATAGCCATTCAAGGTTTTATCTACCATTACTATTACTGATGACTATTCTCACTGAAAATGTTTTCCCAAGATCGGTCACAATGAAGTATTGGACACCAGGGCTGAGCTGGAACTAAAACACTGACAGAATTGTTATCAATTCATTTATCCCAATTCTAATAAATCATTATTCTGGCTTTGAATGAAAAGATGTTTTTAATTCTCTTGTCAGTAGGGTTAGAATATCTTAGTTAAAAAACACAATTCCAAAGATTGACCTAATTTGAATTGCTCCCTAAAAAGAAATTTTAAAACAAAATATAACTATAAGACTTTTCTGGTTTGGTATGTCTCATCAAGATATCTAAGAAATACAAATAATTCTGGATAAATAAGCAGATGATAAAAATTATCTGGACATAGGGCTGCAACAAACTCTGCTTTGATAAAGTTCCCCAGACATTTCCCACTGAATCCTGTCATATGGAGGTGGTAGCTGTGGTGCTGTGTTAGGAGGGAAATTGATAAAAAAGATTGGGTAATTTCATTTTATATCAAAACTCATAAATCTTGAGAAATGCTCTCTTGTGGATAAGAAAATTCAGAAATGAAAATAGTTATAAAGCTACAGTAATTGAAATGTTTTATGCTGGTATTGGTATACCAGAAGAGACATACAGAAAAAAAGAGTAAACTAAAAGTAATATAAACATTAATTATATGATGAAGTTGGCATTTAAATAATTTATAAAGCAGATTATTTGATGAGACAGAGTCAAGACAATAGGACAGCCATTTCATTCAATTAAGTGTGTGTGTGTATGTGTGTAATTAGATCTTTGTTAAATTAAACCAATTTTAAAAGATTCAAAAATTTTTTTAAATTAAATATTGACAGTATTAATTAATCTTGGGTGTCCATATTTCTAATCTTTGAGTGGGAAAGGCTTATTTTTATGTAACATTCTATACTTAATAACCAGGTAGAAAAGGTTTTTATATTTGACTTCTGAAAAATTTTAGAAAATATTTCTTTTTTGCTCAAAATTAATGGAGATACATCAATGTACTAATCACAAAGCAGGGAAAATATATAAAAAATACCTGAATCCTACAATAAAGTATGGATTTTCTCAATGTATAATAAGTTTTATACATTAATTAATGTAAAATTAAAATAAACATTATACTGTTGTATACCTATCAGCTTGGAAGAGTCATAAGGGTTGATAATGTATGTGTTATCATGAATTATGTGTTAGGATGTTGCTAGCTGCTATAATAGCTATAGCTATATAGCTATTATAAACCTTGAACTCTCATTGTGTTATGACAAAAAATAAATTTCTTCCTCCTGTAACATGTAATGGGGTGTCTGTCAGATGGCACTCCATGTAGTCATTCAGGGACTCAGGCTCCATCCATGTTAAGCTTCTATGCTTCTCCAAGACCTTGTAGTCTCTTTCTTCCAACTAGCAGACAAACAGAGAAAAAAAATCCCTTTTTATGTTATAAGGGTTTCACCTTTTTTCATACAGATGTAAATTGCCAAAACGTATCAAAATAAACAACACACATATACTTGGGCCCAGAATTTCCATTTCTAGGAATTTATACTAAAGATATATTAGCAAATACATTTGAAACATATTTAGGCATATTCAAGTGTTGTCAATATCAAGACTTCCTTACAAGAAATTGTAAAGGGACTGCTCCAGGTTGAAATGAAAGGATACTAGATAGTACCTAAAATCCGCATGAAGAGATGAGGGGCACTGGGAAAAGTAATTACAAACATAAAAAAAGACAGTGTAAACGTATTTGTTTGTAACTCTTTTCCAATTCCATATAAAATACTACACTCTATAATGTGATTTGTTTGTCTCTCTTCTATTGTTTTAAAAGGCAACAACATAAAGCAATAATTATAAGACTGTGTTGATGGTCTTTAATGTATAAAGATATAATTTGTGTGATAATAATAGTACAAAGGAGCGAGTAGGGAAAGAGGATTGTTGGGGAAAGTTTGTGTACATAATTGCAATTAAATTAGTATTAATCCAAACTAGATAAGACATGCACACACACATACACCTCAGTGAGATATAATTCACATACTAAACAGTTCACTTAAAGTGTACAAGTCAGTGGTTTTTAGTATAACCATATTTATACAACATCACCATAATCTTATTGTAGAAGATTTGATCAATCGTAAATGAAACCACTTAATCATTAGCTGTCATTCCTGCTCCTTCCTGCTTTCCCCCCAACTTCAGACAACTACTTAAAAATATCATTCTTTGTCTTTAGGAACAGTTTTTATCTTAAAGTCTACTCTGATATTAGCCTTGCTGTTCCAGTTCTCTTTTGTTTACTGATTGTATGGTATCCCTTTTTTCTTATTTTTAATTTCAGCTTATTTTGGCCTTTGAATCTAAAGGGTATTTTTGTAAACAGTAAATTAGTAGATTCTGTTTTTAAATCTATTCTTCCAATCTCTGCTTTTATTTGGGCTCTTTAATATATTTACAATTAATGTAATTACTGATGAGGTGTGATACATGCCTTATGATGGTTTTTTACCTCTCTTTTTCTGTTCCTGTTTCCTTTCTAAAAATGTTCTTATGATAGGAAAGGCTTTTCATTCTCTCTTTAATACTAAGTACAACCAGAGCAGATAGATGCACTAGTTATCCCCATTTTAAAGACAATCTTTGTAATTCCCAGAGACCTTAAATAACTTCACCAAAGTCTTACAGCTAAGTGAGAATGCTTGGATTTTGCACAGAGAAAATCTGGCTGTAGATTCAATATTTTTAACCACCACACTGAGCTCTCACACCTTTCTGTTAGGATTCCTTTTGTACAATTATTTCTGAAATATCTGTGTTTAGAAACTGATTATAAAATTTTTACTTACTCCGGAAATCATAATACCCATGATCTTTGCTGTCTGGGTTTCAAAATAGCCTTTGGCAAAAATCAATAAATGCAGGCAAGATTTGACCTGTACTGAACAACCCTTAAAATTCTGTACCTTTATCAAACTTCCCTGGTTATTTGTGAGAAAGAACATATTTTCATTTCAAACTCATCTGCCAAACATACCACTCCAGTGACTGCTACTTTTTTTTTCCTATTAGAATACAGGATGCATCTGAAATCCCTTCAGGATTCAGTATACCTGGTTGCTTCAAGATTGTCCCCATTAGGTGACAAATTCTGAAAGAACAGAGATTGTGTTTGCTAAACTTATTTTGTACAAAAACACCACAGGTGTCACTAGAGCCAGTCAACACTGCCTTGGTGATAACGATGACTAGGTGAGCCCAAGACATCTCCCCAAGCCTGTGAGGATTTTTATGAGCATTTGCCTATAAATTCTGTGGCAAGCTCGACAAGAGGAAGACCAGACTTTTTATTCATGTAAGATTTATTCAAAGACGTATATCGTGGTTACATATAAAGAACAGAGATCTCACAATTTCTTTAATGTTACACAGTAAAACACCCAGATGGCTCTAATTTTCTATGTAGAAACATTCTCTTACTGGAAAATAAATTTGTCTTGGTCCCTCCTGTCGTGGATTACTGATGTTGTTTAATGCTGACAATAAATTCTCCTCTGAGAGGCTTTGTTTCTCTCTCAAATTCCACAGCCTTCAATTTTAAAAATTCAACTAAATCTACCATGCGCATTGGCTAGGTATGTTGTAGTACTAACCCAAGTGGGAAGAACAATGGACTGAGTGAAGGGAAATCGGTTCAAACCCACACTTCAATAGTCGTTGGGAATTGCGACTTTGGAGGAGTTACTTCAGGTTTGTGTACCTCATTACGTGGTTTATTCATCTTTGTCTGAAAATGAGGTGCCCAATACTGCTCTGCTCTTCCAGTTTCAGCTGCGGCCTGTGAACACCTTGGAATTTATCACTCCCATCCTCACGATGAGAAAAAAACAGGCTGAATGAACAGAAAAACAATGACAGTATTTAGACCCCCTCAGAGAATTGAGGTCACAGGCCAAACTGCCACCCCCAAAATTAGAGTGACTCTTGAATACAAAGAATCACAGCCAATTTTAGCTACCAGGAGCAGAAGCTGCTAGAGCTAGAACAGGGTAGAAATACCTGAAAAATAATAGAAAAATTGCTAGGGGCTGAGTATGCGCTAGACTGAGAGTTTAAAACCCTTGCTATGATCCTTTTTGTGGTTCATAAGCGTGATGAATGCGTGTTCATGCGCTTGCGTGAGGTGTGCCTCCCTCCAACGTTGTTACGACGTCGGCTCATTACCCATCTGACGTGAAAAAAAACTCCTGTTACCCCATCCTCTGTCCTTCAGTGGGTTTTACCTCCAGCGCCCCACCACATCCTCACAGAGAAAAATCACCTCATTTCCCTCATGCTTCTGACTGGAAGAGGGGACTGTGCTAACTTTGGGATACCCGCAGAGCCTTCTCTGTAAAGGAAGAGCTGCCCCCACAACTATTTCACCAGAGCCTTATCTGACTGCAGGAAGGGCAAGGAGACTACTCTGTCCCCCATTACCCTTCCTACTTCATGTAAGAGGAGGGAAACAAAAGGAATACACTGAAGGTTACAGCCCAGGTACTCGGGGCTCACTAAAAACAAAATAAAACCTGGAATTTAAGATTAAGACTGAAGAATATTTCCCTTCATCAACCCCTGCAACCACATCACTAGGGCTCCAGGGTAAAAACTGGGGACTTCAACTGGAGAACTGTAAGATACAGACTCTATTTAGGAAGGGAAAACCAAAGACAAAGAGGAGGAACAAAAAAGAAGAAGAAAAAAGGAAACTAAAGTCTCTGGCACAGGCAGCCACAGTAACCATTAAGCACAGCCCAGCTCCTAGCCAGATTAATACAAAGCCTCACACTAAAAGCCTGATTTTCTAAGTTCCTGTTATCAGATACATCATGACTGGTTTCAACAAAAAATTATAAGGCATGCTAAAAGGCAAGGAAAAAACCCCACCACACAGCCTCAAGAGATAAAGCAAGCTTCACAATCAAACGCATGTCATTTCAGCATGTTGCTTTGACCCGTTTACTAAGAATACCATTTATCTATTATCAATTTGTGGTCTTGCAACTCTAAACTCACTCTTCATTACCTCTTCTACAATAGTAGAACTGGATAATGTAAGGACTTATCCTTTTCAGCTGGCATGATGTTAAGCTTTATCAATGTAGGACACTAGAAAGACTGCAGGGGAAAGAGGTTTCTCTTCCCAGTTCCAGCATGCTGCCACTTCTTCTTTGTGCTGCTACCACATGGCTTCCAGTAATATTCAAGTGGGTGTCCAGCAGTACTCTCTCACATTAAGTTTCAGCAGCATCTCATGGAGCACCTCCTAAAGAGTTTCAACTACATGGTCACAATTCCCAGATTTCAAGTGAGCCTTTGGGGAGCCTCTAGAAGCTTCCTTTCCAGCTTCAACCATCCTTCACTGTGCTAGGGGATTTCCTTTTTGATAATCAAAGTCGACTCTCCTTGCCTTGGTACACCAGTACGCTAGTGGGAAGCCACCCAATTGGTAGTCCCAACCTGCATTTCCTTGACTGCAGTGTCTTCCTGATGACCATGGACAAACTTGGGGCTAGGACAACTCAGAAAACTTCTCTACCATGCAATGACTAGAAACCACACCTTCAACAACCTCTCAATCATAGCCTTGGGTAGAAGAAAGAGGGCCTGTATTGCAAGGTTTTTTTCATTCCTTTGGTACTCTCTGTTCTAGGCTATTCATTAGGGTTCTCTTACTCCTTCATAGATTATCCCCTGATGTAGCTAATAATTCTCTCTATATTAATCCTTCCCTATTTAAATTACTTTGTGGTTTCTATCTTCTAATTAGACTCTGACTGATACAGAATTAGCACAAGGAGTGTTTCCAGGATATAGTTGCAGAAAGATGGGATGCTGGGATTGGTTTTGTTTTTCCCTTGGACTTGAGGAAAATGCTTAGCTCCTTAACAGTGTGCAATGGGATGTGGATAATCCATGGCATGCAGTGGAATCACAATCAAACTATCAATACTGACTGTCTTGGATGAAGTGCTAACTTAAGCAAGTACTTGGAAACCCATGGAGCTACTAGACCTGCCCATTGTGGCAGTAATGATGACCATAAAGCTGTAACGTGAGACAGTTTTTTTTCTGAGCATTATTAAGTACTTGCAGAAAGTAAATCATGAGTTTAGGTCTTTCAACTTTAATGCAATCATGGTCTGAGAACCAGAAAGATTCCTGGACAACCCTAAAATAACCTCTTATTTCTTGGAGCCAGAGGGCTGATATTGTAAAATATCAAACATAAAACTTAACTGGGCAAGTTGCTTAATGGTCAGGAGTCACCCATAAATCTACCAGTTTAAAATGGACACCAGTTCAAGAGAAGACCCTTCAAGTTCAGACACATGTAAATCTATTCTATCACTGCTTTTTATATCCAGCAAGTCCAGTGACATAATATCCATGGCAATTATGGATGCTCAATACCTGGAGAGTGCCAGTGGGAGAAGCATAGTACAGATCTCCAGATTTTGGAACAAGTCTATTCCCTCTTTTACAGATAACTTTCTCCTTTGAGAAAGAGCTTCAGGCCTTGGTAGACTAATTTCCTAATCTTGGGACATCAGGTGAGCATGTGGTCTTGTCCATCATGAACTGGGTATGGTCTGACCTCTCTAAAAGTAATGTAGGACAAGGGCAGCAGCAACCAATTGTCAATTGGAGATTTTATATGAGACTGAGCTGAGGCAGGTAAAGAATGTGTATATAGGTTTCACAAAAACAGGCATCTCAGAGTCCTTTGCAATTCATTACATTGTCTCCTCTGCCATAATCTGTGCTAATGGCTTCATTGGTATGTTCCTTATGACCAGTTGACTGAGGAAGAAATAACAAAGTTTGGCTTATAGATTGGTTCTGCACCAAGTGCTGGTACCACCCGAAGGAGGACAGCTTTTGCTTGCTAATCCTAGCCGCAGTTTCCTACCCATCAGCCTTGGCCCACTGGATCCCCAGTGAAAGATTTCCAGTTTACAGATCATAGCCATAATTTCATGCCTTCCAGCATCTGCCTTGTATCTGTGGAATAACTCTGGCATTGGACAGCAGAGAAACCTTCTTTGCATGCTATAACTTGCAACCATACTTTTTTTTTCTTTTTTTTTAATTGACTTTGTAATAATATTACATCAAAAATATATATGTGAGGTCCCATTCAACCCCACCCCCCCCCACCCCACCTCTCCCCCCCCCCCCCCCAGCAACACTCGTTCCCATCATCATGATACATCCATTGGATTTGGTAAGTACATCTTTGGGCACCTCTGCACCTCATAGTCAATGGTCCACATCATGGCCCATACTCTCCTCCATTCCATCCAGTGGGCCCTGTGAGGATTTACAATGTCCAGTGATTGCCTCTGAAGCACCATCCAGGGCAGCTCCATGTCCCAAAGACACCTCCACCTCTCATCTCTTCCTGCATACTTTTTTCAATACAGTATGAACCTTAGCCTTGGGATAAAGACCTCCTGCCCAAGCGTGTTTCTGCCTTGGGTCATGTGCCTTAGCCCCAGAGTATTTTTCAGAGTTCTTCTTTTTTTGTGACTACCTAGTTAATTTTCTGTTACAGCTAGTCATTCTTTGCATTAAACCTTTGCTGTTCAAATTACTGTGTTGTTTCTCTCTCTTAAATGGTGACTGACACACTGGGTGAAACACGAGGCTATGAAATTGATTGAGGCTCAGACAAAAAATGTCCAGCAAGTCCAGTCTGTAATCACAGTTTTCATAGACTATTAAGATACTTTACATATTTTTGTTTCACTTCTGGGCAAAAGAACCATAGCAGAATGCAGCAGTTACTTTAGAACTAAGACTCCTTTTTGAAAAATAGCTTTTCTCATGTGGAAACTAACCTCCAGGTGACCTTGTGACCCAGAGTGCATATCAAGAAATGAGTATTTACTAATATTCCCTGACATAAAGGTGAATGTGCTCATCAATACTCCACCATTAAATACTAAATAGTTTATACACAGAGTTGGATCCAAGAATGTTTGAAGGCCTATTCTTTTTGCATATAACCCCTCCCTTAACTTATTTCCTTAGGGAGTTCTCCAGGAGTGCTTGGCCTTAGAAGAAAATAATCAATTCTGTTAACAAAAATCTTTACACAGTATGCTTGCTATAGAGGATAATCATCAAGGCAGTCCTTCAAAAAAAAAAGGAGTGGACAAGAGAAATGTGAACTGGAGAATAACCTGTAGAACCAAAAGTTTGCATACCAGAAGAATTTGTCTCTTTTACATGGAAGGAGAAATGGTAAAAATTAAGAACTTCTGCTGATTTACGTGTAATGACAAATGATTTAGCAAGGTGATCTGGGGCTTAATGGAGCAAGATTATACAAATGGAGGCATGAATGTATTGACCATAGATTGTAGATTATATTTGGAATGGGAACAAAATGCCAAATATCTATGGCCAAGATGAAGGAGGTCCCCAAGGGCCAGGTAGCTTAGGTGCTTTGCCATATATATGTCAATTAGCCACTTTCTCAGTCACTCAGTACTTTCTTTGTAGGCTTATTAACAAAGACATTGCAGTGCAGAAATGGTATCTATACAATGATAGATTTGAAAATATGGGATTCTCCTTATCAAAACCAGCAATTAATTCTCTATTGCAATGAACATCTACCAACCCTGATCCCCTCACATAATAATAACTTCACTTGAAATGACCTGTCAGAGATCTGGAGGCAGATTGAATTCATTTCAATCGTACCATCATGGACAGTGTAGGGATTTGTTTTCATTGGAATTGGACACTTATTTGGTATTTATTAGTGTCTTACTTTGCCAAAGGGCTGCCGATGCAAAATACCAGAAGTGGGACAGCTTTTTTAAATGGGAATTTTACTTAGGGTAAAAGCTTCCAGTTCCAAGGCCATGAAATGTCCAAATCAAAGCACCATCAGAGCAGCATTCGCACCAACATCAGCTGCCAGATGGTGAAGCAAGATGGTGGGCCATGTGCTGAGGTCTCTGCCTTCCCCTCCAGGCTCCCAGAGCTCAACTGATAGGGCTTATCTCTTTCCTACCTCCTCCCTCAGTCTTGGTTGCTCTGCTTTCTTCCAGAGCTCAATTATGAGCTATCAGGCGCATGGCAGGACTCACCTCCTGAATCTTAAGTTGTTCTGTAGGCCCAGCCCCTCAATTGCCTCTTTCAGTGCCTCTGTGCTTTGTTGGTTTTCCAGACTCTGGGACCTCTCTCAGCTTCTCTGTTTTCCTTCAGTCCTCAATCTCACACAGCAGGATGAAAATGGCAACTTCTTTTTCCCCTGTGTGTGTCTCTCTTTCTCTGTGTCTCCATTTATATCAGACCAAGCAAGAGTGTTGAGACTCAAGCTGGCTCAGGCTTCACTGATACAGTCCAATCAACAGGTCCCATACCCACAAGAATGGATTAGTTCAAAAACGTAATCCTTCTCTTTTTGGGATTCATAAAAGTGTCACATTTATGCTTGTTTCTGTAATATCCATGCATCTTCCAACAATACCACCCCTTGAATTAACTTCAAGTTATTCCATATAACATGTATACAAAAAATGAAACGCAAAGCAAAACAAAAGAACTTAACCCAAACACTACGTGTATGGGGTTCACTTGTCTTAGGATGTCTCTATCAACTTGGAAGCAGCTGGCATTAAATAATGTTAGGATAACTTACAGCATAAGCTTGAAAGTTTGGCATTCTGTCCCACTTGATGTAGAATACGCTCTGAACCAAAACTCAAAACATAGTGCTTTCACTTTCTTAATCAATACACGGCTTCCAGAACAAAGGAATGGTTCATATCTTTAGTGATTATGCTTGCCTACTATGGTAGTTTGATATTGTTTATGAATTCCAAAAATAGATATTGGATTGTGTTTGTAAACTGGTCTCTTTCTCTGGGAGTAATAGATTGTATGAGACTCAGAGGTTTCACTTTCACTTTATTAAATCAAGATTAGGGCTTTTACTTGACCATGTCATTAGGGTGACTCAGTTTGAGTCCCTGCCTACAGCTAGACTACAGCTGTGGACAATATAAATGGCTAAATAAAAGACAGGGAAGTAAACACATGGAGAAGGAGAACACAGAGAGTTTAGTTTCTGATGCCAGAGCCCTGGGGAGAGAGCCAAGCCATTTGCCTGATAGTTTACAGCTGGCCTTGTAAAGAGAGCAGAGCAGCTGAACCCAGGAAGAGAGATAAACCTTATGCCGGCCTACAGCTGAGATCAGAAGAAGCTGGGACCATGGAATCTTAGGAGGAAGAGGGAGACTGAATCCTCACAGAGACTGCAGCCATCTTACTGTGGTGAGAAAAGTAACTTATGCTTTATAGCCTTGTGACTGTAAGCTTCTACTCCCAAATAAATACCCTTTATAAAAGCCAACAGATTTCTGGTCCTTTGCATCAGTACCCCTTTGGCTGACTAATACACCTACTCACTTATGAAACTTTCTGCTCATTCCCCACAACTAGACTATGCTGATTTTGATGATTTTTTTGGAAACAAGGGAGGGTCATTTCCAACAGGGGACACAACAATGTCTTGATTGAATTAGGTCAGAGACAATTGTATGGTGATTTATGTTTTTTATACCATTGGCCAAAAAGGCAAGAAATGAAATTTAAGGGAGCTGGTAGATGCTATGACAGAATGGGGAGAGGGAGATGTATAACTGGAATAATGTATTCCTGTGCCTAGTGGGAAATTTTAATAGAAAATGAACAAAGTAATTTTAAATGGGGTCAACCAAAGACTCAGCTCCCTTATGAATTAAGATTTGGGTCATCCATGTGCTGTTGACTAAAGGCAAAAGGAACATGAAATGGATATTGAAAATTTGAAGCATAAAATCTCTTTTATCATCCTTACCAATTAAAAAAAGAGAAATATAGGCAAAGCCTATGGACATTCTCACATTCTACTTTATTTCACGTAAGGTGAGTTGGTGGTGATTAATTTTATATTTCTTTGATCCATGGCACATAATAGAGATAAAATAGGGATATGCTAGGTATGATAGTAATATTATGCTAAGAGTTATCTTTTATTTTTGAAGATATTATTATATAAAGAAGAGTGTGGGTGTATATTAGGTACTCAAAAGTATGAACTAAGGTGAATATTTTTTGGACTGTCTAGCAAAGAGACAGAGAGAGTTTATTTTGAAGAACTCCTCTGTGTTGGAGATTGGGTCACATCACCTACAAGACATGTTCAAGTCCTAACCCCCAGGTTTGTGCTAGTGGGCTCATTTGTATATATGATCTTTGATGATACTCTTAAAATGAATCACAGTGGGCCTTAATCCAATATGACTGGTGTCCTTATGAGGAAAGGAAATCTGGAGAGTGACTCAGGCAACTGAGCAGGAAGGGTAGAAGCCAAAGGAGTAAACCAAAAGCAGATAACCATGCAATGGAGGCCGAGATTGACTGGCAGCAAACCACCACCTGAAAGTTACAGAAATCAGAGAAAGCATTGCCACCCAATACCTTGGTTTGCTATGGCCACCTAATCTGTGAAAGAATAAAGTCCTGTTGTTTAAGCCAAGCAGTCTGAGTGTATATGTCGTAGCAGCCCTGGAAAACTATGACAGTGTGTACTAAAGGCAATCACCATATTCAGTGCCTCAAGACAAAGGACCCAGGTGTTACCTTTTCTTCACACCTTTGCAACTTCAAGTAATTAGCTGCCCATACCTGGAAGTTTGCATTTTGCTGCATCTATAACTCTAACTGAGAATGAATTCCATAGTTCTGTCTACCAGCAGTGGGTCCATTGCCCATGGTTTCAGTCCCTGTGGTGACTGGTGTTAGCGCTGTTCAGTAAAGGCGTCAGTTCCAGGTGTGTTATCCTAACCAGACCTTTCCTGTAGCATAATTCTGGCTTCCTAATGCCTGGCCTTTGCAGGGTCCATTTCATTTTGTATATTGGGTTTGCTGACATTCTCCTTGTATATGTGACCTGCATTTATCATTCCAGTATATTCCTTTTTGACTTAAGTTTTCCTGAGGCAAAGTCTGTTGCCTGCAAAGAGCTCTGAATGATTGATTGACAGAACTAGCTGGGAAACCCTTCACTTACCAGATCCAAGGTTTTAAAGGAGGATCTGTGAATCAGTGATATCTGAGCGGGTTTTGTTCACCCTAGAGAGAAGGAAAAGAAAGAGGATTATAGTTCAAATAAAATTATACAAGACAAGCAAATGGATATTGTGCTCCTGCTTGCCATTTTACAAACATTGAACTAGATACGTGATGTAACAAAGTATCTTATTTACATGAAGTGCCACATCATAATTTTGCACATGAAGAACAATCAAGGAATGGGGAACTTCCCACTAGGTCAGGCAAGACAAGCACTAAATTCAGTAAGCTCCAGTGATCTTGAGCAATCGGCTGTGATTGTTAGGCAGAAGGAGTCATCTCAGGACCAGCTGCTGAAATTCACGCACCTAACCATGAAGACGGACAAAATACTGAAGGCTCATTTGGATTTCGCTGGCAAGCTACAGCCCATTTGTCCAACCCATTTGTCAAGTCACCAAGGGCCTCTGTAAAGGCAGAGATGGGGAGTTCTTCCCAATAAGGACTGCAGGGGCACCCATATTCCTTCTTTCTTGCTATTGTATCATGACTATAATTGTTCTTATCAATTAGTTATCATTCTTTTCCTTGCCTCTCATTTTAGATAGGATACAAAGGTGGATGTAAAGTTTAAATTTTAGTCTATAGCTTACAGAACATCAAGGCAAATTTAGGACTGAGATAAAGGTGGAGGGAACATGGATTAGAGCTTCTAGGCATGGAGTTATATGCAGTAACGATTGCAAAAAGGATGGTGAATGTGTTTTTATTTACCTAAGGGATTGTTGTATTATGTTGAGTAGAGGTGTAGTTTTATTGCTGTCTTTGGTTAGATTTAAATAACATGAATGGTTATATATTGCCTGGGCAACTATGGAATAATATAATGGCTCATTCAGTGATTAGTGAAGATTAAGGAGCTTCCAGATTCTGGCAAAGGCAGTGCTTCCTTTTGGCAGGCAAGATTTGGGAGACATTCCTGGAAGCTCAGTTTTGTATTAATTTCTTCAAATATTCATAAATAATTGGAATGTTCCTTATTTTATGTACAGTAGCTAATAAGGCTCTGTTAACTTCAACTTGGAATCTTGACCTCCTCTGTTAGATTAATTCTTTTGAATCAAATGCTTTCCTATGCATGCCTCCACGTGTTTTTGTTTTGTGTATGTGCATGTATAAATTACATATATGTTAGAAGTCTTTTTCTTTTAATTTTTAAATGAGCTTTATTGAGTTACAATTGTTGTATAATAAGCTTCACATATTTAAACTTAAAATCTGATAAGTTTTGACATACATATATATCCCTGAAACCATCAAAGCAATCAATTGATATAATGAACATCTATCATCCACAAAACTGCTCTTATAGGCTTTCTGTCACTATTGATTAGTTTGCATTTTCTAGAATTTTATATAAATGGAATCATACATTATGTACTCTATTTTGTGTGGCTTCTTTCATTAACCATACTTTGAAATATATTAATGCTGTAACATGTTTCAAGAGATCATTCATTTTTACTGCTACTTAGTATTTTACTGTATGATTATATCATAGCTCATTCACTCATTCACCGGCTGATGGATATTTCGTTATTTTCACATTTTGGCTATTATAAATAAAACTACTATTAACAATCCCTCACAGTATTTTGATGGGGAAATGCTTTCATTCTTTTTAGTAAATACCTGAGTGGAATGGATGTATAGTAGACATCTGTCTATATAGCAATCAATTGATCTATCATCTATCTATCTCTGTATCCATATATACCTATTTATACCTATCAAGTTCATGTTTGGTTTTTGTTTCTCACTTTTTTGTTTGTTTCCATTTTTATGTTGAAAATCCCCAGCAGATCTTGAACATGCCCACTTTTTTCTACAAATATCTTTACTATATTAATCCTATTTTTAAAAATTCACTGAATGATCATTCCAATGCCTGTGCCACATATGTATGGCTCTGTATAGTGTTCTTTGTCTTTGACAACATGTTACTTTTTCCCCCTTCAGATATTTTTTCTTGTTTTTGTTGTTGAAAGCAAAGTGTCTTGTGTAGGATGATAGTGACTGAGGTAAAAGAAATTTTATTACTGGATATTTCATGCTAAGAACAATCTTCTACTAGCCTTACAGTGTGGAGTGGGAGAGGGTTGAATCAATATAATCAGGATTAGAACTGGGTTTGGGTTTGTTTTTCTCTCAAAGACTTCTCATTCATTTTGGAATCAGACCTGGTCTTCCAGATGATATTTTTTCAGTGTCTATTCCACCCTCAGCTTTGGGTCTTACCTGTACCTTAGAGAGATTTCTCTCCACTATCTTTGTTTCTTCTCTCAGTAGACGACATGTTAGCTTGATGCAGGGGAGCAGTATACTCTGTCACTCTGATTCAGCCTCAGTCTTAGGTTATGATGATGTCCCAAAGTCTTGGGAGTAGGACCCTCTCAGTGATCTTCCTCCATCCCCAGTTGTAGATCTGGTCCCATGATGTATCTTCATCCTAGTCCAGGTTTGGTGTCTGTAAGGGACCCTGTGTCATCTGCCCCAGCTAAACAAGTGCCTTCAGGCTATCTCTCTTTGAACGCACCTGCCTTTCCTTAAAGTCTGATGAATTTAGTTGCCTTATAACTTCATAAGTTTGGTTCAAACTAAGCTTTGAATTTTCAGGTTGTCTGGAATTTTTTTGATGTAAATATGGGAGTGATAACTTTATAAAACCTAAGTGGAATCTTCAAATACCTTTTTTAATAATCTGGTAATATTTGGCATTCTTTTCTTCAGACTCTCTCTTTTGAAACTTTTTCCTAGTGTATTTTGTGATTTAAAAAAAAAAATTCACTCTCGTTTCTTGGAACGATTTTCTTCTGGACATTCTGTGAGGCTTGGCTTGAATTTAAATAAAGTCCACGACGGAGGTTTTGCTCTTGTTTCCATGAGGAAACTGAAGGCAGTTTTTTGGGACCTCTTAAATCAAATTTTCATATTGGAATATTTCCTTCTCTCTCACTTCTCTCTCTTTTGCTATTTACTTATATGTCTAACAAGATGTATATGTGTGTGTGTGCATTTTTCTGTAGATATATATGTATTTCGCTACACACACACACACACACACATGATCTGGTGACAAAATACTTCCAAATCTCTATGGCTTTATACAAAACAATTTTTTCTTGCTCTTTCTATATGTCTAGGATTGGTTTGCAGGAGCTCTTCTAATTGAATTCTCTCAGGAACCTAGGTTGCCTAAGGTTTATTTTCAGCAAGTGCTATTAT
Organism: Dasypus novemcinctus; assembly: GCF_030445035.2. NCBI lineage: Eukaryota > Metazoa > Chordata > Mammalia > Cingulata > Dasypodidae > Dasypus > Dasypus novemcinctus. The sequence continues at coordinate 45,670,570 of NC_080697.1, read as the reverse complement.
AATCATCCCAGCAGTGGGAAGTTAAAGTGACCAATTTGACAACGGCTCTTAAAACTTCTGGCTTAGAGTAAATCATGCCACTTCTGTTCATATTTCACTCAGGATGTTCTTCACCATTTAGGATCCAATAGTGCCTGACATCTTTGCATTGTCTTAGCTTATTTTATAGAAGATAATATTATAATCTGAACATACTTGAGACCTAAGTGATGGTGTCTCCTGTCAAACAGCAAAATAATTATATCCAGGAGGACTCGGAGAAATCCACTGGCATATCTGATATTTGCTAACACTAAATAAAGAATGTTAATACCTCACATTATAGAGATATTCATGGGTTTGTTGATGGATCTAGAAGTTTTATGTTGTGGGTAACCTCAGTAAGAGTCACATTCAGCGTTCTTCTACTGTATTAACCAGGCATCAGAGCTAGGAATGTCAGAAATATTAGAGAATTAGAGAAGAAATTGCTGAAACTTTTAGAAGAAAAGACAGAGACAGATTGAGCTAGACAGAGAGACAGTGTCTGTTATTCAAGACTTAGGTAATTAATCTTTTGGCTATGTCAGGAAAGACATTATAATTTTCCACCTAAAAGTAATTATATTGTTACATTAGATTTCCACTAAAAACTCTTTGTTGGGACCGTTCATTCTAAAGAACGCTGACAATTTACCTCTGAAATAGAGCGTGCCTTATTTAATTAAAGTGAGACTGTGAAGAGATGAAATGTCTAGTTTATCAGCAAATATTCAGTTACTGATTTTAAATTCCACAACTTTGTGTTCATTCCCTGGGGTAGGATTAAAATTAACCACACTTTCATTTATTATGGGCTGATAGAAAGAATTCCGTTGTTTACACCTTAAGTTTTACGTATAATATGCCAGTTACTTGGAAAACTAAAAAAAAAAAAAAAACACCAGTCAAATATTTTGAGTTTTGAAATTTTATGTTTTTGTATGCGTATGTAAAGCTTAAAGTATGACAGGGATTTCTTCTGACTTAGGCCAACTATATTTTACCTGAAATGAAAGAATTACAATGGACAGCAAATTGTAGAAATATGTTCAATAGAAATTGAAGCTATGCTTTTTTTACAGGATCAACTTGGGATAAATTGTGAAGTAGACTTTTCTTTAATATTCACTGTCAATAGTCTCTCCTGCCTTCTACCCCACCCCCCCACCCCCGCCAGCCTCCTTTCCAAGCAAATTTTTAATTTTTCACATATTTAGACTTTTTCCCTTTAGAAGAGTAAATATATTCTTTTCAAAGTTGTCCACAACAATTCCCCTTTTCCATATGCCCTGTTGCCATGTGCCTTTGACACTTCTTCCTTCAAGAAGTAGAATCCTTGCTTGAGCTAGATTCTTGAATTAATGTGAGCCCAAGTAGAGAGAGACCCAGTCATTCTGACTGTCCTAACTGAGATGCCAGACCTGTGAGTGAAGTCAACTTAGATATTCAACCTCAGGCTGATTGCAACCACAAGTGTCAACCTGGAAGACATCACATGGAGCACAGCCATCCAGCTGTGCTTGGCCAAAACACAAAACCATGGGAAGTCACAAATTGTTTTAAGTCAGTAAGTTTTGGTGTGTTTTCTTATGCAGCAATAGAGCACAACCAGGAGCAAAACAAGTTGTCAGGGTTTAAGGGAATGTAATGGTAAATCAACAGTCAAATTTCTTCCATTTTTTGGAATATTCTACCCATTTGGCTCATAGACACATAAGGTAGGCCTAAAATTCAATGTTTCTGCATTTCTCGCTTAATAAATTCATTGAAATTGTATCAGTAACACCCAATTAAAATTGTACATGTGATATCCACTTCTATAGTCTTTAATTTAGCAGTTATGATGCACTTTAGTGGAGATAATATAGTTATTAAATTAGCATTTTGAACCTACTATATTCAAGGTACTATCAGAAGTATTTCTGGTGGTAAAAAAGAAGGAATCATACAAATATCTCACAGAAAAGATTTGTTCTAGTATCAGGCTAAAGACTTCAATCTGCATAACCAAAAGATGAACTAGAAGGTGATAGTTTTCCAAAAGGGTTCCTTGACCATGTAATAGGATTTTAAAATGATTAAATGTGGTGACACTAGTGGACACAGCACACTCATTACTTGGCTCCTGATAATTCTCCAGGTACTTGATAAAATTCTTGTTTACGCTATGTGTTGGATATTTTCTATTGTTATTTCATAGGTAAATAAACTGAGACTTGGTTTCCCATAACTTTAGGTGGCAGACTTAAAATTTCATCGACACGAATATTACTTTAATATCTGAACCATCTAGCAGTATGTCTGACACTGAAGGTTCAGTTAATTTTAGAGCTCTGTATTCTGGGTTTGAATTCAGAGTCAATATTTCCTGACACAGGGATAAGAATGTACATTTTGAGCCTTCGAAACTTTGGTATCCATTTTTTTTTCCCTGCATATACTGACTTTGGTACCATATAATGGGTTAAGTGTACACTTTATTCTGTGAGAAATTTTTAAGATTTATTAAAATTTCCACATGGAAATGGTTGCTTTTAGCAGTTATTGGGGACATGCTATTTATTTCTAAAATAATCATGAGATTATTTAGATCAAGCCATGTTCACCCTATGGAATTGTCGCATGTTAAGTATAGGTAAGAAGTATGCTCACTTTATGATTTATAGTACAATTTTGTTAGGTAATAAGTTTTATCTTGTAAAATCCATCTTGTTGTCAAGTAACAATGCTTATATTCCAATCTTCTAAATAGCATGCATAAAAATAAAGCTCATTTTAAAAAGCACATCTTGAATGCTGAAATATTTTTTCCCTCACTTCTTTTCTTCCATGTTCAGGATTAATTAGTTACATTTTGAGGAATGTAGGTGTTGAGGTTTCTTTCTAAATAAAGAGGTTCATTCTCGAGGATGTTTAAGAGTAGTAATGAAAGGAGAGTGTTGGCTCTTACAGAACTAGCAATTACTTACAAAGAAATCTGTGGACCTGAAACCTGCCATTTTATGAAAGAGTAAGAAGTGTTCTTTCCAATTACAGAGGTGAAGCTGACAGGCTGACAGCAAAAGGGCAGAATGATTTCTTCTAGAAGGAAAAAAAAATTAAATAAAACTCACAACTTTGAAAGATTAGTAGAACTAAAAATCAAAAAGAAAAGAAAATGTAAAAGAAATAACCAGATATAAAAATGACAACCGGTAGAATATGTTTTCCCTGCCTAATTAATAGAAAATAATTAGAAGAAAACTAAAGTACACAAAAGTGCCCTCTTCTAGCTAAGAGATAAAAATATGCAGAGGATATTATCCAACATGATTGAATTGATGTTAAACACTTCAGATGTGAACAGAATGTAACATCACCATTATTATCCCAACAGAATTCTGTCAATTATAAAATATACGATGTTTGTCACAGGATTAGATTAATTAGTATTCTAAAAGTATTGAAGAAATTTGTTTAAATTTTGACTGGAATATCATTTGATATTTAATTAATATATAAATTCATATATGTATTATATATATGCACATACATAAATTCTCCTTAAAACTTGCACTTTGAGAACTTTCCCTTTTCTATATGACATGTGTTAAGAAGCTTTTAAAAAATTATTTTGTCCAGCATATTTAATCTTGCTGTAGAAGGATAAATTTCTCTGAATATTTAGGCAATTAGATTGCATTTTTGATATATGTTTATACACTCAGATATCATGCACCTGCACGTTGAATATACCTACCTATGAGAATATTTGTGCACACGTGTATGTACAAACAAATATTAAAATACAAGTTTGTATGAGAAAGAAGCAAATGACTAGAACAATCAACATTTATTCAACAAATATTGATTGAACATTTATCGAGTCAGATACTGGTTTATCTGGGGAACATATTTTAAAAGGTTTCACAAGAAGTTTTGATTTGACTGCAGAAGGCAATGTTTCTATAAAACAATTAGCATGATAGATACACTGGCTTATTTATATTTGCTTTATAATTTCACACTACAGTTTTTTTAGTTATTCCTTTTAAAGAACTGATGGGATACTCATTTGCATAGCTCTGAAAGTTGACCAATATTAGTAGAAGCCAATTTGTAAATCTTTGACTAAAATTATAGTCCAAAGAAATGCATTATCTTCTTTGAAATTTTATAAATAAACATCCTTCCCAAAATGATTTAAAAAACTGAAGATATGACTAAGTTTGAGTACATAAGATGCAGCCCATTATCAGCAATTTAACTCCTTTACTCAATATTATCACCTTGATTATTACATGATACAAAGGCATTGTAATCAGTATACTGAGCTGTGTGATTTCGTGGACTCTTCTTTGACTACAGTTTTCATGACAATAATTCTTCCTTTTCAACAAAGTTGCACTCTCCAGTGGAAATCTTATTAAAATTTTTTTTCTCAGAATAAATTATATTTGGAATTAAGGTTACCATCTCTTATATGCCTTGCAAAATTTTCATGCCAGAAAGTCCCTAGTTAAGCAATTCACAAAGAGGCCAGGGAGTCAATGAATCCATGTTGAACGCAAGTATATTAATCAATGAACTTCAAATTAAAATGATGTAACAGCTATTGGTTTTCCTTCAGCCTATTAGCAAACATTTAAAAATAATAACACTCAAATTTTGCCAAAATAGAGTAAACTTTATACACTTATACACGCTGGTAGCACTATTAATTTTTGGCAAGAAATTCCACAATCTTGTCAAGATTTAAAATTATTATATATTTAGTTTTTAAATGAGGCTTTTACTTGTAGGTTTATTGGATGCTGTAGAAATTTCTACTTTTCATATATGTGGGATTCTTCCCTTCTTCCTTCTAAGCTCATGGATAGGCTCAGGCCAACTTATTTGTGTGCAACCTCTGTTGTTGCAGGGTTCTGCATGTAGAAGAGCTGCACATTGGTTTTATTATTGACTTTGTTTTAATGCTATTACTGTCTTGAAATTATTCATAATTTTAAACAAGAGATCCTGCTTTTCATTTTTCAGTAGGCCACCTACGTTATTTAGCTAATCCAGAGTGGGTTATACTTCTCTGCCCCGTCATAACTGAATATTGTCAATGGGTGTGAGCAAAAGTTAGGTTCACTGACTTGAACGCTTAATTTCTAATGTATTACTCTTTGGCACTCCTTCCACCATTGTAGCTGTCACTGAAGCAAGTATTGATAGGGAAATTCCCTAAGATGGAAACCGCATGAAATGATGAGGCAACATGTAGGTGATCAGTGCCCTACAATGAGAAGATGTTAGTTGGAACCACAAAGGGGTTTTCAATATATGCAGATGTAATACATGTGACAACACTTAAGAGCCAATGGTGGGAGGGGAGGGGGATGTGCTTATATAGCTCTAAGCCTTCTCCATTTACAATTAGAGTGGAAAAATGTTAACCCAAAGTTGAGTATGAATGCCTAGGTATGTATATTGTAAACCTCAACTGAAATAAAAAAAGTAAATAATGCAATGCAAATCTCTAGTGTGAAAAAAGCCAAACAGTAGTTACTCCTGAAGAGCCCAGATCTGCATTTTGACAAGTTTTAGGCAAGAGAATAAGAATAACTTGAGACCCAAATGGAGTAAGAGTCTGGATCAGAGAACACATATAGCTTATCGTCCCAAAAAAGGAAAACTAGACAAGCACAGCCCACAGATAGAAATGGGAGACACACATGCCTGTATTTGCCTTGGCTCTGGTGGATTAAAAAAAATTTTCGCCACCAAGATTAGTGATATTGATATGGGTAAATGCAAACAAACATTGCCTATAAAAAGAATAAAACTTTCTAAAAAGAATACACCAAATTCACTTTATGAGTTTTCCCCTATTTACACTGATGACTTGATTTCTCGTGCAGTTGTGGCATTTTGGAGTCATGCATGGAGCCATTGTTATAGATAAGGTGCCCACTTTGGTGGCTCCCAGAGACCTGCTAAGGTTTACCTCAAACTATATGATTTCCTTGCTTTTTCCTGTTGATTTTAACTGCACACAAAAATACAGGATCACTTGGGGTTCTCCAGGGGCAAATCCAGGTTTCTTGGGTCTTGAAGTTTGTACAATTTTGGAGATCTTCTTTAAGAAAAACACTACAAAATTAAGCACACTTTGCTCCAAAATAAATATTTAAATAAGAAATTTCATTACACAAATTTTAAGGTTGAAAGTTGACAACTATGTACAATTTGACCCAGAAATCCAGTCCTGGATATTTATTCTAGAGAAATGAAAACTTGTTTACAAACATACAAAAATCTGTACATGAATACCTGTAATTGATGAAATCATGTGCCAACTTGCCTAGGTTATGTTGTCCATTTGTTTGGTCAAGTATGCACTGGTCTGATTGTTATTGTGAGGGTATTTCATAGATGGATTTGCATCTATAGATAGTGGATGGCATCTACCACTAACTGCATCTATAATCCACAAGAGATTGCCCTTAGCAGCAAGGGGAGTCTCCTCAGTCAGTTTGAGGTCTTAAAGCCATAAGGTTCAGAAACCATAAATAATTCCTGCCTCTCTTTTTGCCAGTTGGCATCTCCTGGGGAATTCAATTTCACCTTCAAAAAGTTTCCAACTTGCAGCCTGCCCTATGGAATACTTACTTGCTATTACCCTGATCTCATGAATCAATTCCTACCATAAATCCCTAATATATATATATGTATAGGTATGTATATATCCTGTTCTCTTTCTCTGGAGAACCCTAATACAATTTACATAGTAATTCTTTCCATAATTGACAAAAACTTGAAACAACACAATTGTGCTCCAAAGGGGAATGGATTAAAAACATGTGGTACATTCCTGCAATGGGATACTATTTAGCAGTAAAAGTAACAAACACACAAAAATTGGATGGCTCTCAAAGACATTATGCTTATCAAAACCAGTCTCAAGAGGCTGCACATGTTATGATTCCATCTATATGAAGACACACTCTCTAAGCCAAACTCAGTATGTAAGTGCATTACCTTGCCCCCAGCATGGGACATGACTCCTGGGGATGAGCCTCCCTGGCCCTGAGGGATTACTACCAAGTACCAGCTCATGATGTAACTAGAAAAAGAACTTAAATAAAAGGATCAGCTCAGATCAGCAGAATATCTCAGCCTACATATAATATCAAGTGTTGAAACTGCTTAATGACTGGATGAAAGGGGGAAATGGAAAGGACAAATAAGTTTATATGGCTATGAGTCTCCAAAAAAGAGTCGGGACGTCATCAAAGGGGTAATGCTTATGCACGCCTCAGTAGGGTCCCAGAGACAGCCAAAGTAGATAGAAGCCCAGGTACTGGTTCTCCTGAGGGACACAGAGACCCACAGGTTCTATAGTCATGGCAGATGGCTCTGGAGTTCAGTACCATGTCAGTTGGCCCTACTTTGGAGTTTGTGTTCCTGAGTGTGATGGATTTGGACTCAGATATGACCTTTCTACACATGTCTCTTCTTTTACTTTTACTGGACCTGTGATTGTCACTGGCATTGGTGTATACTCAAGAGACCTGAAGCTCTGGACTCTCCATGTGACAACCAGGCTCTGAGCCTCAGCAGACTTGCAACTCCTACCCCCTGGTTTATTGGACTTACCCTGGCCAGCTAACAGGGAGGTGAAGAAGGTCAACCACCACACCAAGGAGCCAAGAGTGCCTATAACTGCAAGCAGGAGAATTGCATCCATCATCCATGTGGAATCTAAGCCCCCTCTTGATATAGAGGGGGGGTGGACATAACCATATCAGGGTCCACAGGATGGAGAAATAGAGTATGGATTAGAGTGGACTTACTGATATTCTAGTATGGAACTATTGTGATTAGTAATGGAAGAAATTGTAGCATTGATGTGGAGAAAGTGGCCATGGTAGCTGCTGAGGGTAGGGAGAGGGAAGAAGAGATATGATGTTGGAGCATTTTCAGGACTTGGACTTGTCCTGGGTGGTACTGCAGGGGACACATGCTGGACATTGTATGTTCTGCCATGGCCCACTGGGTGGACTGGAGGAGAGTGTAAATTATAATGTAAACCACTATCCATGTGGTACAGCAGTGCTTCAAAATGTATTCACCAAATGCAATGAATGTGCCATGATGATGAAAGAGGTTGTTGATGTGGGAGGAGTGGGGTGAGGGGTGTGGGGAGTATGGGGGGATCTCATATTTTTTTTAATGTAACATTAAAAAAAATAAATAAAAAGACACTCCTGAAAAGAATATCTTTAGTGATAGAGAGTAGACCAGTGGTTGCCACAGGTAGATGTGGATATAAAGGAACAGTGTGAGGGATTTTTGGGAAGTGATAGAATGATTTTCTATCCTGATTGTGGTGGTAGTTATGTAAGTACCAAAAAATACAGAACTGTAGAACAAGAGAAAAAGTCCAGTTAATCTACAGAGAATTAAAAACTAAAGTTTAAAAAATTGACAAATGATTCAAACATTTGCAAAATGCAGAAAAATAACACTTCTTTTTATATCTATGTGAAGTATCTCCATTAAATTTTCTTCCTATACGATGTTCTACAAACATGAATTTTGCTGAATTCTACTTTGTGCTATGCCCATCAAAAATATAATGTATACATGGGGCATTTATATTCGCATGCACTGTGTTGGTAAGTATATTATTGAGAGGAGAGAACTTCTATTTTGTCTAAGCACCAAAGAGACCTATATGTTCTGCTTATAAGTTTAGCCATTTGATTATTGGAAGACTTTTCTACAGGCTAACAATTCATTTCACACCTTGTAACTCCTCCCTTATTTATTTCCAATGACAGATAACATAGGACACATCTGTATTTTGGCACAACCTTTTGTTCTACACCTTTCTGACAAGAAGCCAGGTGAGTTGACAGAGTATATGGGAGGAGCGTTCTTGGAATTTAGTTCTATGCTAAGATTGCTAGCAGTAACTATACACGAAAACAACTACAAACCACAAATAGCATCCATTTAAAACCAATTTCAATCTACAACTATCTCAACATTTCCTCCTGGCCAGGTGCCGATTGGTTACTCTAATGCCCCTCAGTATGGAAGGAAGTGAGAGAGAGGGGAAGTTGAATTGTATAAACACAGTTATCTTACTTAATCAAGCTACAAAATATGACCACATGAAGTACATTTTCAGGACCCTCCCAGGGCAGTGGAAGATGTTCATGCAAGTAAGGAGCCCTTACGTTTAAGTTTCATTACTTTCAAGGCACATTGTCTTCTAAAGCCCACGCCGCCAAACCAGCTCACCTCGTGGGCCCATAGTCTGTAGGATGGTAGAGGCAGGTCAAAAGTGCCAGTTCCCTGGCCTGTCCCATGTCCATTGGTTCATGCTTTAAATGCTGTCAGCCCTGTTGTCTTATAATCAGCCATCACCAGCGGATGCCAGAAATTCCAAATTGTGCAGCCCAGAAGTGCTAGTGAATTGGCCAATGAGAGATGACACCTGATTCATAAATTCTTCCTGTTTTTCCCCACTCTTCTCCCCACTGCCTCTCAGAAACCTTTTTTATTCACGTGGCCTCTCTGAAAGTAGCGGCAAGTTCAAACAATCATGCATCAAGAATCTTTGTCTCTTTTAGTAATACATTGTCTCACACTGCCTCACTTCTGTTTGTCTTTACTCCTACTTCCCTGAGGGGTTTATTCACCAACAAAGTGATGGCACATAAGCAATTGTCTCTGGCTCTACAAATAAAATGTATGTGACTAAAAAAATAATATTAAATGAAACCTGAAACAACAAGGAAAATAAGATAAGAGTTGGGTAATTTGTGATAAGGATGCGGGAGAACTTTCATTTCAAGAGGAAGATAAAGATATTGATTAAGTTTAGATTTTGTTTAACTAACTGTATTTGCAAACATTTCTGGAGTAATTACCTCAAAATAAAAATAGAGTGTAGAACTTCAAAATAGCAGAGGAAAAGCTAGGAAATGAGAAGGTGGCATAAAACAAAATAAAACAAAAATCGCCAAAGAGAAAGTGATAAAGGAAGACATAAAACTAAAAGATGAATAAAAAGTATAGTATAAGAAAATAGAAATTGATAACACTTATGATCAATTACAATTATAAAAATAAATCACACTCTACTTAAAATATAAAGACTGTCTGAATGATAAAGGTACAAACCAGCCCATTACATTTCTAAGGTCATATGTAGGGAAAAGTTCTCAAGCACATATACTGAGACACCTAAACAGTCAAAATGGAACTTTAAGCTTTGTGTCAAAGTAATTGGGCTCTACCCATATTTATTAGGAAACCTCATTCTGGTTCTTTCAGGTTGCAATTCTAGCACTAGACATCTCTTTTAGAGATGTATACTGGATGTTACCAGGACCCATGAAATCCAGCACATATCAACAGAACTTGACCTTCATCACTGCTAGTAAAACAAAAATACAAAAGCAAACACTAAAAAGGTACCCTAATCATGATGGATCTCTACTATATTGTTTTGATTCAGAGTGCTATGTATTATTTTTACAACAAAATTGAGAAGGCTATCTTTCAGTTTCCTGAAAGCAGATATCATAAAATGGGTTGGCTTCTAACAATGGGAATTTATTATCTTACAGTTCTGAGACTGAGAAAAACATTCAAATCAAGACATCAAGGAAATGCTTTCTTTCCAAAAACTGGCTGCTGGCGATCCTCAGCTCCACTGAAGCATGGCAAGGCACATGGCATCTCCTGGTTTCTCCCTTCTCTTTGGGGTTTCATTGCTTTCAGTTTCTTGCTTCCATGGCTTTTTTCTCTCTTTGTATGAATTTCATTCTCTTATAAAGGACTCTAGTAAGAGGCGAGACCCATCCTACACACCTTACTGAAAATAGCCTTATCAAAAGATCCTACTTACAATGGATACACATCCACAGGAGTGGATTAAGTTTAAGAACATGCTTTTCTGGGGGTACATCCAGTTTCAAACCACCATAGGATATTTCCAAGGAAATTGCAAATTTGGTAAATTACCAGGCACACCTTTGAAGAAAAGGTTGACTCTGACTTCCAAGCAGTGTGAGATTCTGAAAGAAAGTTTCAAAGAGTGATTTAAAGAGACAAGATCTTATTTGTTTGAAAGGTTACCTTGTACAATACCTGTATTCAGTAACCTTACAGGGACACCACCCAGAACGGCATGGCTGCCCTGCAAAAATGACACGTCTGTATGGTGACTATATAGACTTCCCTGCGGTGCCCAGGTTTTTAATATCTTGGTTTCTCATTCAAGACCACATAAATTATATTTTCACTCAAATATCAGGTAGGGTGTAGTAAATAACATTTCCTATAAGTGCCAGTGGTGATAAGTCCACATAAAGTTGAAGCTTTATATCTGAAGAAAATTCCTAATATGATAGAAAATGCTAGGGAGATGTTGTTCCTTCAAACTCTCATCCATCCCATCTTGTCCCATATCCTCCTATACTGAACTGATTTGTTTGCCCTGGTGATTAAACTTTGGGAGGTAAATCTGCTAAATCACATACCTTTGCTTTAAATAAAGCAAAGAAAGCATAGACCATGGAACCTACTTGTAAAAATATAACTTGACATGTATTTGCTAAATTTTAACAATTAAAATATACATGTAATGAGATAGTACATGTCCTCATCTAAAAAATTTCTAGATATTTTCTTATGACACACATTTTAGAAATAAGAATAAAGAATAACTTGGACTGAGGTCAGGATATGTACTGTAAATATCTAGTACATACAGAGAAAATGTTCAGTCTTTTAGGTTGGGGAGGTATGGCAGTGAGGGGCTGGAGGAGGCTGTGGTGTCATATTTCAGCAATGTGGACCTCTGAGGCACAGGAAGTAGAAGGAGTAGGTGTTTCAACAGGAAGCCAAGAGAGTGGTTGGCCCCAAAATCATTGGTAGGTTTTACTTTTCCCCTGGGCATCTTCTGAATGAGTGGATATTCCCACACTTCAAAGAGCTGAGGAAGTATTCAGAGGAATAAATAAAGGCAGAAATTCTGCTCCGAGGGAAAATATAATTTTCCCAGCCCACTTGTGTGGCAGACTTCACTCTTGGAAAATGCATGCAAGAATTTTACTGAAGAGGAATCTTCTGATCACTGTGCTGAAGGGACCCCCAGAATGTTGTCTTTTCCTATTGGTTACTAGAATTTTACAAAAAGCATTCATCTCTGAAGTATGTTCTGTTTCATCTTTATTTAAATAAGTTGTTTAGAATATTGTTGCTAATTTCAAATTAGAATATTCCACAGTTGTAACCTTGAGAAGAGAAATTCAAACCTCCTTCCCATGGTTTCAAAAAGTGTGATGTCCCTGAGGCACAATAGACTTGCAACTACCACACTCTGGTTTATTGGACTTACCCCACTCAGCTAACATGGAGGTGAAGAAGGTCAACCACCACACCAGGGAGCCAAGAGTGCCTACAACTGAAAGCAGGAGAATTGCATCCAGCATCCATGTGGAATCTAAGCCCACTCTTGATATAGATGTGGAGTGGACACAACCATTCCAAGGTCCACAGGATGGAGGAATAGAGTATGGATTAGAGTGGACTTACTGATATTCTATTCACAAACTATTACGATTAGTAATCGAAGAAAATGTGGCATTGGTGTGGAGAAAGTGGCCATGGTGGCTGCTGGGGGTAGGGAGTGGGAGGAAGAGATGTGATGTGGGGGCATTTTCGGGGGTTGGAGTTATCCTGGGTGGTGCTGAAGGGACAGTTACCGGACATTGTATGTCCTCCCATGAGCCACTGGGTGGACTGTGGGAGAGTGTGGGCTATGATGTGGACCATTGACCATGAAGTGCAGCAGTGCTCAGAGATGTATTCACCAAATGCAATGAATGTCTCGTGATGATGGAGGAGGGTGTTGTTACCGGGGGAGTAGTGGGGTGAGGGGGGTGGGAGGTTTATGGGGACCTCATATTTTTTTGGATGTAACATTAAAAAAACAAATAAGACAAAAAAAAAAAGAAAGAATGAAAAGAAAAGTGCAATGTCCTGAACAATTTTTGGTAATGACCTGGAAGTTTTCAGTTCTGTTGTTCCTGGTTCTGATGTCTGGATTCTGCTCAATTATCTTTTTTAAACTAATAGTCTAGCAAATTGTATCACTGTTGTGGCATAAACACGAACAGAATGGTATCTTCCCCTTGCTTCCATGCTATAATTTCATTAAAAAAAAAAGAATAGTTCAGAGAAGTAGTCGCTTCAAATTCCTGGTCAACAAATAGAGGGCAACAGCAAGGGAATTACACTACAGCAACACTTATCAAAGTCTTCTTCCTTCCTTCCTCTTCCTCTTTCTTTTCTTTCCCTTTCTGTCCCCTTTCAGGCAGTCATGTCATCAGTGGTTAAGGAAGCTGGGTATAGGCATATTTGGGTGTTTGGTTAAATGAAAGAAACAGAGAAAATAAGTAAACATATTGAGGCTAGTGTGACTAGATTTTCAGATTTGAACTATGGTTTTGCAAATATGAAAAGGGAGAAAGTTAGAAAGCAATCAGATATTCGATTGAAATTGGAGTGGAGAGTGAGGTCAAATTTTCATTTTTTTGTTCATAAATATATATGTGATTGTGTGGAATTGTATTTATAGAAAGTGTATAAAATAGATATATTTGTCTCTCCTGATATATGTGTATATGTAGGTGCTTGTGTATGCACACACACATATATATAATGCACACACATACACAGACATATATATACATGCATACATACACAAATATTTTCCTCTTAGTTTTTTCTACTGAGAGGACCTAGAAGCAAAAACTTCCCAGTAGCAATGAGGATTCAGAGCCCCTGAATCTTAAGCTCCTCTAAAGGAAACAGGGTTCTTTGGATAAATGGCTGAGTCCAGGAGATAAGTGTTCATTACAAGATGAAGCAGGAATAGCTTTTGGTGACAGAAAGCAAAGAACTGTTTTGACATGACCATGATGTGGACATATCAAGAATATAGGAGCCTGCTTGAAGGTTATCCCCACTGGCCAAATTTAGGACAATCTGAGTATCAAAATAAATAATGATGGTAATAGAATATAACTCAGTGAATAAAATAGGAATCCAAAAGTACATATAAATAAATAAATAAACAAATAATAAATAAAATTTGTCAACAGGAAAGCTCTTCACTGCAATAGAGTGCTGACTAATGAAACTAGAAGGAATGATGGACATAGAAAATCACCTTGCAGCAAGCATTATGGAAGTGACTGAATAGAAGGGAGCCATCAGCAGATGATTAGGCGGTGGGAGGAGGCTAGATGAAGAACTGGATATTGGCAGATTCCCAAAGTATCTCCCCACAAAATACTTACAAATTGCAAGGGTAAATTCTTGTTCCTCTTCTTTTAGTTAGTCCTGGCAGTCAGGAAAAGCTCTGTCATCACACTAACTGTATGCAAGCTTAAGGAACAAATGTCTCACAGTTTAAATTCTAGCAATAACACATTAATATATCAAAATCTTCTGATTTCGAGTAAAGGTTACAAAACATACAAAGAAACAGGAAATGATGGCCCAGGCAAAGGAGAAGATTAAAGCATTAGAGACCATCAATGAGGAGGACCAGACTTGGAGAATACCAAACAGAGGATTTTTCAAAATGGTGCTAAATATGCTCAAAGAGCTATAGGAAAACATGGACAAAGAACCGAAGGAGATCAGGATAATAATAAGATAAACACAAAAAGAATATCAATAGACAGGTGAAAAATATGGACATGAACCAAACAAAGCTGAAGAACAGAATAACAGAAATGGAAAACTCTGTAGAGGGGTCCAACAGCAGTTTGAAGCTGGCAGAATAGAAAACCAGTGAATGTGAAGGCAAGACAATTGAAGTCATTCAATCTGAGGAGCAGAAGGAAAAAAGAATGAAGAAAAGTGAACAGAGATGAGGAATCTATTGAACACCAGCACACATACCAATATACACTTTGTGGAACTTCCAGAAGGAGGAGAAAGAAATGAACGGCTGGGAAAATATTCAAAGAAATAATGGCTGGAAACTTTCTGAAGGTAACATGAAACATGAGTATACACACCCAAGACATTCCACAAACTCCGAACAGGCTAAACCCCAAAGAAACTGTGCAATGACATTTTATAACCAAGCCATCAAATGCTAAGAAAAAAGAGAGAATTCTGAAAGCAAGAAGCAAGAGGCAACACATCACAAGCAAGGAAGCCTCGGTAAGATTAAATGCTGATTTCTCATCAGAAACCATAGAGCCATAGTGTAGTGGTATGACATATTTAAAGTACTGAAAGCAAAAGCACTGCCAGTCAAGAATTATAGGTTCAGAACGTTAAATTTAAGCTACATGGTAACTACTAAGTGTATATCAGAGAATATACAAACCCACAGAGACAGAAGTTAGAGTTCGGGTTGCCAGAAGCAGGGCAATGGGAATGGGATGTTAATACAGAGTGGGTATAGGGTTTTGTTTGGGGAGATGGGAAAGTTTTAGTAATGGAAGGTGATCAGGGTTCTGCAATGTTGTGAATATGATTGATCCCATTGAATGATATGCTTAGGAATCGTTGAGATGGGAAAGTTTATGTTGTATATATGTTCCCACAATTTTAAAAAGTAAAGAGCAATGAAAGAGACAATGACAATTAAATGCAATATCATCCTGGATGGGATTTAGCAAGGGAGGAGAAAAGGATGAAAAGAACATTATTGGAACATCTGAAAAAAATAGGAGTATAGACTGAAAGCTTTGTATTAGGGGAAATTTTCTTGAACTTCATAATTGTACTTATGGTGGTTACATAAGTAAATATCTTGTTCTTAAGAAATGTACATACTAGTGTTGCATGTTCAAGGAGTGTGATACATACTATCTACACTCAAATGTTCAGAAAATGGATTAATAAGTGGGTATTTTAGACATATAGGCTGGTAAATAGACAGATAGACAGACAAAATGATGTGGAAAACATGGCAAAATGCTGAAATTGGGTGGCTCTGCATATCTTGGGGGGGATAGGTGTATGTTGGAGTTCCCTGTATGGGGTTTGCATTACTTTTATGACCTTCACTATAAGTGTGAGAGTATTTCAAAATAAAAAGGTACATATATATTGTTAGTATCTTGGCTGCTAGAACAAATACCATACCATGGGTTGGCCTAAACAATGGGAATTTTGTGGCTCATGCTTTTGATTCTAGATGTTCAAAATTGAGGGTTTGGCTAGACGATGCTTTTGTCCTTAAGACTATGGCGCTCTGGGGCTGGCTGCCCATGATCCTTGTTCCTTCACAGTGTACATGGCAGCAGCTTCTCCTTTCTTTTCTGGGTGCCATTACTTCCAGCTTCTAGCTTCTTCCCATGGATTTTCTCTAAAAGACCTCCAGGAATAGGATTAAGTCCCATCTGGAGTCAACTGGGCCACACCATCACTAAAGTAACCTCACCAAAAGGTCCAATTTACAATGGATTCATTCACAGAGAAATAGATTAAATGTAAGAGCATGTTTTTCTGGGGTACATAACTCCAGGAATTTTCAGATATGTCTTGTTTTAAACTCAAAGTTCAAGCTCATGTAACAGAATAAAGTTGGAATTACTAGAATAATTTTTAAAAGTCTGTTAATGATTTAAGTTATGGTGCAACTCAAATTACTATATAAACTTAAAGTTATTACAGAAACACTCTTTAAGCTTTAATACATCAATAAGAATAAATATGAAAGCAAATACTAAGGCTCTTCAAACACCAATTCCTTTAAACATGAAAAAAGGCTCTCTTAAAATGAGGATAAATCTCACTATATTTTAATTTTCTCACAGCTCACATGAAGATTTGCCTCAAACTGTCCATGCTGGAATAAGGAACGTGTTTATACAGAGGCTGGATAATGATTGCTGTTGTGTATTTGTGCAATCATTCACTCACTTATTATGGATTTGAGTGGGCATTTGTTAGATTCCAGCCTCTATGCTGGTTGCTTGGGGATACAAAGATGAAAAAGTCCTATTCCCTTCTACATTCAGGCTTCTAATTTAGAAGAGGATATAAGTGAACAGGCAATTTGAATCCAGTGTGATAACTGTGATAAGAAGTGGAATGCAGGGTGCTGTAGGAATCCCTCAGAAAAATAGATGACTCAGGCCTGTGGGTTCTCTGGATGTTGTGATTTCTACACTGGGATCCATTGGTGGGTATTGGCTAAAGGAAGAAATATTTTGGGTTTGGGAGGAATATGAAATATAGGAAAAGAGTAAAGATTCAAGGTGAGAAACAGATGAGTTTTAATCCTATTTTAGGTAGGAAAACTGAGGCATCAAAATATAACTGGCTGAAGGACAGACAATGAGGAAATTGTGAGGTCAAAATTTGAAAGCAAGTGTTCTGGAATAAGAGCTCGTATCTATTATACTTCAATCTTTACAAGAAGAAAATATTAAAAATAGTAACAGAAATAGATAAATTTACACAGTTGTATCCTTGTGAAATTTGTAACAGAATATGCATTAAGCATCACACATTTGTCCCAACACAGATATCATTTCACACTACGTTCTTACTAATGCTGAGTGAGCACTGGAAGCTCTAAGCCAGTCGAGCGTTATTGGTAATTCCCTAAGTAGACCATATAGATCCTTATCCCTGTTTTCTTCTCAAGATGTTTCCTTGCTTTAATGGCCCCTTCTCTCATTCCACCATCTGCTGAAATTCTCTCCCTCTACCAAGGCCAGATTCAGAAGAAATTTTTCATGGGAAGAGTTTTGTTTGCTGCTGTGTTTGTGTGTGTGTATGTGTATTTCTTTTTCTTTAAACACCCATCAGATCACATTACTATCAGTTTAAGGAAGCTGTACTCCCGCACAGTGTCTTATATTGACTTCTCCATGATCTAGCTCCCTGTACTCTAGCTGACGGCTCATTCTGCTCCTGCCACACCGGGGTCCTTGTTCTTCCTAAAGCAGGTCGGAGACCTAAGGCCTCTCTCTGTCTTAGAGTCTTCATGCTGGCTCTGCTTTTTCCAGGATATCCTTCTCCCAGATACCTGCATGGATAAATCAATTGTTTCCTTTGTGCCCTTGCTCAAGCGTCACTTTCCCATTAAGTACTGCTGTGACCTACCTATTTAAAATAGCAACTTAGCTTTATACACACAACCCTTAATTCTCCTAATTCACTCTGTATTTTTATGTAGAGTTTACCACCTTCCAAATTTATACTATTTATTGCATCTATTATTTATATATCCATTGACAAAATGTAAGATATAAAAGGAAAGAACTTTTTTTTTTTAATTCACTGATATATTCCAAGTACAAACAAAACTGCCTGGCAGCTAGTAGGCAGTTGAACAGGTCCAGCTCTAGATGAAAGCTTTTTAAAGTATAAACTTTTATCACCTCTACTTCCTATTATAAGATTTCGATCCCGACAAGTGTTTGAAAAGTATTTATTTTACTTGACTTAAATACAGAACTTCTCAAAATGTATTGCAATCCATGAAAACACATGTATTTCTCTTTTCTTGGGAAGCATAGCCAAAGGTTAAAAACTCTAACACCAGACTGCCTTGGTGCCATGTGATATCAGGGTGGCCTTAGCTCAGCTTTTTTTTGTTCTTTGTAGGAAACTTTCTACATCTATAAATGCAGATAACATTATCGCTACCTTTTAAGGGATTTTTTTTGTGTTTGCGATGATGAAATGAGTTACTTCAAGAAACCCACTTAGAAAAAGTGCCCCACACATAGTAAACACTCAACAAGCCTCACCTAATTTTCACAGGCCATCAATTTCCTTTTCGTATGCATTCATTTATTTAATTCATTTATCATATATTGAGTGACAGACATTATTCAGAGTGTTCGAAATGTAGTAGGTTAAAAAAGGACAAAATTTCCTATTTTCATTGAGTTTCATTTCTAGTGGAAGGAGATAAACCACAAACAAAACGTGAAAGTAAAATTGCTATTTAGTCAGATAATGACAAATTTATGCATACAAGGGATGTTGGTGATGTGTGTGTGTGTGTGGGGGGTGCCACAGAAAATAGGATGATCAGGAAAATCTTGTTAAGAGGTTGATGTTCCCCCAAATACCTGACATAAGTGAGAGAGCTACTCCGTTGGTAAACAGGAGAAGGGTTATCCCAGCAGAGGAAACAGAAACTGCAAAGATTCTGAGTAAGGAACATGTCTGGTGAGCTGGAGGAAAGACGAGGTAGCTGGTTTACATAGGACAGCGTGAGTGAGGGGAGAGCGCAGGAGGTGAGCTCAGGCAGCTATAAGGAGGTCCGATGCGTATTCTTTACCGTCTATCTTCCTGATATCCCAGTGTCACTCTGCTGGGATCAGAGGGTAATGTGACCTTGGGTAAATTCCTAAACATCTCTGTATCTCAGTAGCTGCATCTATAATGTTGAATGAAACAAACAGTATTAATAAACGTAAATCACTCAGAGCACTGCTTGGCACATAAAGGCTATTACCAAATGTATTTGGAGGAGGAGAGGAAACATTTACCAAATGCTTGAGTAGTTACGGAACAAACTATAGGTGACTCTGGCTGTGCATTTTAAATCTGCACACACACTTGTATCTTAACCTCATGAGAATTGAAATACAAGCTAAGAGCTCAGAAAGAGAAGACTGTCATGACCTTGGCATTTCATTCTCCTTTCCTATATTAAAATAGAAATGTGTATCAAAAGATTTTCCCAGTGTTAACAGAGATACATTTGATCACAGGTCTCCAAACGAGTGAAAAGTTCAGGGATGACCTTGTCATATTCTGTACTGCAGTAAAACATTTTCCCTTCTAATAATCATTATCTAAAATATTGTGATTTAATTACTTCCACATCAGCTGTGTTTGTTTGTTTTTTGTTTGTTTGTTTTTGGTAGGAGCAGAGTATCAGAAATGGAAATTATTATGTGGTCCATGAAGTTGTAGGTAAATAAGAACCTTAGCAAAGAGGAGTTCCCCTAGAGGACCAACTATTACTACTTAGTGAAAATGATCATGGTGGGTTTTGTTTGAATGCTAGTCATCTAAATTGCTGCACATTAGACCCATTATGTCAGGGAGTCTTGCAGTTTTTGCTGGTTCTTTTCATGAATCATTTTACAGAACCTCTACATACTCTGAAATCAATTTCCAAA
This sequence comes from Dasypus novemcinctus, assembly GCF_030445035.2. NCBI lineage: Eukaryota > Metazoa > Chordata > Mammalia > Cingulata > Dasypodidae > Dasypus > Dasypus novemcinctus. The sequence continues at coordinate 45,650,378 of NC_080697.1, read as the reverse complement.
TTGAATTAGAAAAGGAAAATATATTAAATTTAATTTGAATGAAAAATAAGAGAAATTCCTTGGCCTGAAAATGATTATAATGAATTAGGATTCTATTTATATGTGCCCAGCTAAGCAAATACAGAGCCCAATGTGATAAAGTGCTACAAAAGTGACACAGTTGGAATTCTACAGAAGCACAGAAGATTCAACAATTACTTTTCAAGCAGAATGGGAAGCATTTGACAGAAATTCATGGAAGAGGCTAATTTTAAGTGATGATGTAAAGATGGAAGGGGATTTTCAGAGATGTTAAGGTGAATGAATGAATGAATGAGTACGTTTATAATTTTTATTCTTGATTATGGTAAGAGGCTAACTAGCTAGATATTGTTTTTGTGTCAATAGTGCTAATGACATTATTTGTGTCAATAGTGCTAATGTCAATAGTGCTAATGATATCAAGTTTAGACATAAGCAATTGTGAGCAGCAGTGTGACAGTTTAAAGTTTTTGTGACTCCCAGAAAAGAATATGTTCCTGGAGTTAATCTTTTCCTGTGGGTGTGGAACCCTTTGATTGGACTGAATTCAGTTGGGGGCCTTTGACTGGAGTACTTCAGTGAGGCATGGCCCAGTGTGTGTCTTGGCCTTCTTGCTGGAGTCTTATATAAACGGAGGACTGAAAGTAGAGACACACAGAAAAAGACAGCTGCCATTTTACCCTACCATGCAAGAGAGGACTCCAGGATCACTTGCAGTTGCAGAAAGACAGAGAAACAGCAGGCTGAGAAATAGGCCAGAGGCTGCCATCAGTGGAGCAACCCAGAGGGGAGAGATAAGCCATATGCCTGATCACCCACCGCTGAGCTCAGGAAGAAAATGTACCTGGAGGAGAAGGCAGAGACCGGCTGCCATTTTGCCTTGCCATGAGGGAGGAGTTCAGGACCGCCAGCAAATGACCTTTGGTGAGACAGCATCCCTGATGATATCTTGACTTGGACATTTTCACAGTGTTGAACTGGTAAGCTCTTGAAGACAACCCATTTCTGGTAGTTTGTATTGGCAGCCCATGGCAAACTAAAACATGCAGTATACGCATGTTTTAACACAATTAATAAGTGATTAATTATTGTGTATGTAGGGGAGTAAGGCTATTTCTGCTTCTTTTTTAAAAAAATCCTTTACAAATAGGGAACTCTTAAAATGTGATTGTGGGTATAGGTCGATGATAGAGTTGTTGACAGTTGAAAATATGTTTCCTACTTTTGCTTCATTCCCTCATCCAATTCCCACCCATACTTCTCTCCACCTACCAACTATATACTGAAGTATTGCAGTGGAGATTTGGGGGTGCCCACCCTCAGAGCCAGAAGAGAGAGCCCTGGGGCCAGCATGTGAGTCTCCTAGTGGAATAGAAAATGAAAAGGGCTTGGCCTATAGGACATTTGCCTGGACATGAGCAGACCTCAACTTGATCGGTCTTAGTGAGAACACGGAAATGAAGAGAGGATGGAGAGAGTAGGAAGAGACCAAGGAAGGGGAGGCAATCTGGTCCTTCTCCTTTCTTTTCTGTTACTAGCCCCAGGGGCAGGGTTGAAGGCCTCTCTCACCACTCTAGGTGCCACCACAACTTGAGCTAATATGAGTACATAGATTAGTTTAGACAAAGAAAAATATCAAGCCCCTAATGAAACAGAGTTGCTGGTGGAGACAGTTTTGTTATATACATATTTATATATATCCATACACAGAAATATCTATATATGATGCATATAGACATGTATATTTTATAATACATATAAATAACAATATGAAGTAGGAATTTAAAATACAAATTATTTTATAGTCTTTTAGTTGTCAAGAACCCCCCTTCCCTTTCCAGTACAATAAATTTGTATCTTATCTAACAGCTCTGTCCTTTACAAAGATTCCTCTTTAACACATTAGGGCCACCCTTGGGTGAGGTTATAGTACAATATCAGTCAATTGTCAATTATACATACTCAGCTCACCTATTTGTGAACTGAGTCTGAATTTTTCTTGCTATGTTAGCTTATGGTAGAAAACCCACCACGAGGACATATGTCTTGAGGAAGAGGTGTTAGTACAAAGAGGTATAGGATTTAGACTCCCCTGTCTGTGAAGCATTCTTACGTCTACAGACCTGCTCTGAACTACTCCTGAGTATATAACCTCCATCATAAAATGTGATGCTTTTGTGTCTACCAAGACTTATAACTAAGTGGATCTGGTAAAACCCTTCTCACGAATGGCAGCTCAGTTCACATAATTGATTTCCTGTGACCATGTATCCAGTATGTGCTAGAACCAGTTTTTCAAATGGATCTAATGGTGGGTTATTCTTTCCTGCAGAAGGCTGGGCTTTGCTATAAATTCTAGGCTGGCTACGCTACATCTCTTCCTTTGGGACCAGAGATTGTATTTCATCTATATACAACATAAACTTTTGTATGTAATTGGATCTCTTTTGTGACATATTCCAACATGCTATAACAGGGTAGAATGCATTATACTATAACCTGGTATTAAGTACTATATTAATTATTATGATAGCCTGGTAATATTTTCTTGGTAAACTATGGGAAACTAGCTAAGATTTCTGAGTGGGGAACTCAGAATATACATTATAATAAAGTAGTGAATGTGCTCTAATTGTCTACCTGCTGGGTTGAAATGAAAATATTAAGAATGAGTTGAAGCTAGAATAAGAGAGAGGCAGGGGCAAAATAGTGGAAATTACCTAATCTGAGATAGTAGAGAATAATCCTATTATTGGCCTTAGCTTTCCAGAGCTGCTTTCACAAAACATCACACAATGGGCTGGTTTAAACAACAAGAATTTATTGGCTCATGGTTTTGAGGCTAGAAGAGGTCCAATATCAAAACAATATCAGCAAGGCTTGCTTTCTTTCCAAATATTGTAGCATTTGGTGCTAGCCACTGGCAGTCTTATTTTCCCCCTTTATCTTTGCTTTATCTTTGCTTTCACTTATAGTGATGTCCTCTCCTTTCTTGCTTTGCTGCCTTTCCCCTTCTCTTTATAAAGCCTCCAGCAATGAAGACAGCTGCAATTTGGGTGCACCTTAACTAAAACAACATGTGAAGCAGTCCTTTTTACAAGAGGTTCACACTCACAAGGACAGAAGTTCAGATTAAGAATGCATGTTTGGTGGGATATGTATTTCAAGTACACAACCTTCTCAGGTCCCTTTTTAAATCTTTAGCACTAGGAATGAATGCAATCTTTTAAAAGAGTGACTATATCATTTAAAAATCTCAAAGTCACTGAACACTTTTTTTTAGTCTTGGTAGCTGTTAACTAGTTGAAGCTCGAAGGATGTGTTGCCTATGGCAACTTTGCCAACACCCTGTATCCTACTGATGCCGCATATCTATAGCACATAAGTTAATTAGTGTCTTTAACTCCTTTGGGAAAAGAGTATTTTCATTAATTTAAAGAGGGAAAGGTCACCTGTTAGGGGTTGGTGTGGAATGGCAGCTGGCTCCTGGAAATATGTGTTAATTTTTTCATAAAGCTCACAGTCAGAGTAATGAAAAATTCAATAAGGCCTGGCAGACCATCTCAGAGCACTGAAATAATGAAAGGAAACTCTCGTTTGTCTGACGTGCCCCTGGATACTTTCAAACGAAGCTGCCTATGACAATTCAGTGGGGAAAAATAGATATGTCCTTGGTACCCAAAATGCCTTCACAGTTTGTGCCATTAATCCATGAGCCTATTCTGTGATCTGTCACTTAATTTTGAGAATGTGATTAATTTCATTTTGTTGTTTTAAATTTTGTTTTTATGCTTTTGTCTCTGTTTTTAATACATTTGGGTGAATATGTGTGTGTGTGTGTTTTATTGTGTTTGTATCTGGCACATTTGATTCATTTTCAGATTGGCTCACGCATACAAGTTCATGATAGGAGAGAATAAAAAAGAAAAATTGAGGCATTCTTTAGCATTCTTATCTTCTGTGACTTTTCAAGAACACTGCTATCCAATCAGTTTTCCTTTTACAATGGATTTTCTTTTTGTAATTCTTGCATGTCCCACTTTGGGGTAATGGCCTTTTTTCTTACTCATTTTTTTTTCCTTATGAACTGCTGCTCTCTCCAACCCACTGCTTCACTCACAATCTTGGGAAGAAACCAAAACCCTATCACCCATCCCCAATGGCAGGTAAAAATGAAGACACTTTTTTTTTAAGTCCTGAAAGCAGTGGCAGGGGTGGAGTGTGACATTTTTAGGAGACATTAAATATATATATGGTAGTTACCAAAATATGTTGGTTATGAGTTTTATTTGTTTTTGCTGTTTTTTTATTAAAGTTAATAGATCACAAGGAACGTTACATTAAATAACATTAAAAAAAACCATAAGAGGTTCCCATATAACCCACTCCCCACCCCCCACCTCATCATTTTTGTAAATTGTATATTTTTGAAGATATATACATTACAAAAAAAAGTTACATTAAAAAATATAAGAGGTTCCTGTACACCCCCCACCCCCACCCCACTCCTTCCACACCAACCTCCCACATCATTGTGGCACACTCATCCCATTTGGTGAACACATTTTGGGTCACTGCTGCACTACATAGATAATAGTTTACCCTGTAGTTTGCACTCTCTCCCAGTACATTCAGTGGGTTATGGCAGGATATATAAAGTCCAGCATCTGACACTGAAATATCATTTAGAACAACTCAAAATCCCAGAAATGTCCCCACATCACAACTCTACAGCCCTCTCCCTGTCCTCAGCAAATACTGTGGCCACTTTCTCCACTTTGATGCTAAAATTTCTTCTATTACTGGTCAAAATAGTTTTATAGTAGAATACCAGTAAGTCCACTCTAGTCCATATTTTATTCCTTCATTCTGTGGACCCTGGTCTGGTGATGCCCTCTCCACCTCTAGATCAAGAGGGGGGTTAGATTCCACATGGATGATGGATGCAGTTCCTCTGCTTGCAGTTGCAGGCACTCTTGATTCCCTGGTGTGGTGGTTGACATCCTGCTGAGGTGTGCATAAGAGCGACCACTCTGATGACCTCCTGGCTCTTTTTGGAAAACTCTTAGCCATATAAACTCATTTGTCTCTGCCATTTCCTCCTTTTATTCAAGGTCAAAAAGCAGTTTTTAACACTTGATCCAACATGTAGGCTGAGATATTCTGCTGGTCTGAGTTGACCCTTTTATTCAAGGTCTCTTTCTAGTTGCTTCACCAGGTAGTGGTTGGTAGTAATCCCTCAGCACCAGGGAGGCTCATCCCCAGGAGTCATGTCCCATGCTGGGGGGAAGGTAATGAATTTACATGCTGAGTTTGGCTTAGAGAGTGACCACATTTGAGCAACATGGAGCCTCTCAGGAGGTAACTCTTAGGCATCCTGCATCTCTAGGCCTAGTTGTATTTTAGGCACACTGGCTCCTAAGCACAGTCATCAGTATCAAGGGCTCATTATTGGACCATCCTTCCTTGTTGATCTTTGCTGTTGCCCTTGGGGATTATTGTTGTTCCCTTGGGGAATGTGACAGAGCTCCCCTGGGTAGGAACTCAGCACTCCCTCAGTTGACGCTTATAACTATAACTACTATAAAGATACCCAACATATATCATAACATATTAATGTCCCCAATATACATGCCCTGGCTCCCCCCCACCCATGTGCATCCCATCAATAACATTCCACACCAGAATTCCTCCCCTGCCATAGTTGAACCTCTCTGTTGTCAAAATTTCTTCAACAATGAATCCTAATAAATTGCCAAATTCAGTTAATAAGAAATTGAAATATAGTGATGGGTTTAAAGTTTTGAAATAGAATACATAGTAATTTAGAAATACTAAAGTATTATGTAAAAATAAATTGGTGTATTAATAAAATGATAAATATTATAAAACTTTGTTTCTAATGTTTTGCCTATCATCACTATAATAGGTGTTGCCCTGTATGTACAGTGGCAAGGCACTTTCTTAATTTCTTCCTCAGTGTCTACATCCTTTCTTTTTTTTTTTCCAATTTTTAATTTTGTCTTCAAAAAAGTTTTAGATCACAGTAATTCACATACACAATAAAGGGGACTCCCAGATTTCCAACATCAAACCATTTTCCCCTTTCCCCAGCAATGATCTTTTTACATGTTCATGTTATATTTGCTGCAGCTGATGTACAGGTTTTGAAACATAGCTATCAAACATGGTTCCATTTTGGTTTATATTATTGTTTATATTTTAGATGTACAAATTTCTAGATTTTTAGTTTCCTTATGTTTTACATTATGATTCATATTTTAGTTTATAGACTTTTAAACAATTTAGTTGTAAGTTAACATGTCCTATATCTATCATTGCATGATCTTGTGGAGCACTTCCATTGCCCCCCAGTCACCCTGCTTCCATCTATGTTATACCTCTCTCCCCTCCCCTCAGGGTACACTGTGCCACTCAATCTTCACTACTCGAGGGGCCATATTTACAGATACTGCAACAATGCTGAGCGCTTGACATACTAGACTGCCCTAACTAATTGGGGGCCAGCAATTCTCTCGAGAGACACAATTCCCTCTATTTGGGAACATCACATCACCCCAGGATGTGGGTACACCTTCACACTCATTGTATGGGTCTCCACCCAAATATATAATACACTATGACAAAATGAGCTTGCCCTTGTACCGGATGATCCCCCCCCTTAAGCACCTTAAACTCGTGATCCTTCCTTATTATATTTTCTAAAGAGTTTTCTCAACAGTATAGTTTCAACCCTATACCTGACATTCTCCCATATTCAACTCTTCCTCCAGCCCTCCCCCCAATTCCTTGGGTCATCTGACCCATTCTCCCAACCCTAGCCCCCCTCAAGCCCACAAAGCCCCACCCAAAGGTATTCCTATGCCCCCTTCTTATCCCTTCCCTGTACAGATACTTACCTCAAGCTTATCATAGACTTCACCCATGTAGGCCTCAGCTCACAACCTTCCTCTCCCCACCCCCCCAAATTCCTTTAAGCCTATCTTTCAGTCTTTAGCTCTCTGAGACAGCTCTGTTTTCTTGTTTCATATCAGAGAGGTCATGTAGTATTTGTCCTTCACTGCCTGGCTTGCTTCACTCAACATAAGGACCTCAAGATTCATCCATGTTATCACATGTATTTGTACTGTATTCCTTCTTATAACTGAGTAGTATTCTAGGCACCATTTATTGAAGAGGCCATCCCCTCCCAGTTGAGTAGGCTTGGTGGCCTTGTCAAATATCAGATGACTGTATATATGAGGATCTATCTCAGAACTGTCAATTTGGTTCCATTGGTCAGTGTGTCTGTTCTTGTGCCAATACCATGCCGTTTTCACTACTATAGCTTTGTAATATGTTTTGAAGTCTGGTAGTGTGATTCCTCTGATTTCATTTTTCTTTTTCATTATGTCTTTGGCTACTTGGGGCCTCTTTCTTTTCCAAATAAATTTCATTAGTTAGTTTTTCTAGTTCATGAAAAAATGCTGTATTGATTTTTATTGGGATTGCATTGAATCTGTAGATCAGTTTTGGTAGGATAGACATCTTAATAATATTTAGTCTTCCTATCCATGGGCAGGGAATGTTCCATTTATTTCTTTCTTATTTGATTTCCTTGAACAGTTTTGTGTAGTTTTCTGTGTATAAGTCTTTTACATCTTTGGTTAAATTTATTCCTAGGTATTTGATTTTTTTTATTTACTATTGTAAATGGTATTTGTTTTTTGATTTCCTCCTCAGATTGCTCATCATCAGTGTACAGAAATGCTACTGATTTTTGTGCAGTGATTATATATGGTTCTTGCCTCAGTGCTCAAGCAAGTACTTCTAATACAATGTAAAATAGAAGAGGTGACAGTGGGCATCCTTGTCTTGTTCCTGATCTTAGAGGGAAAGATTTTAGGATTTCACCATTGTAAATGATGTTAGCTGTGGGTTTTTCATAAATATCCTTTATCATGTTCAGAAAGTCCATTTTATCTGATATTAATATGGCTACACCTGCCCTTTTTTGGTTATTGTTTGCCTGTAAGATTGTTTTCAAGCCATTCACTTTCAATCTCCTTAAATCCCTGAGTCTAAGATGTGTTTCTTGTAGACAACATTAAGAGACAATCTGTGTCTCTTAATAGGTGAGTTTAATCCATTGACATGCAGCATTATAACTTTCAAGGAATTACTTATATTAGCCATATTTTCTGTGGATTTCTGTTTGTCATATGTTGTTTGCTTTTTTTCTCTTTTTGTAGTTTTAGTTGTTCTTACACTCTCCTCCAACTCTGACCTGTTTTTATGTTTCCTCCTACAGAACTCCCTTTAATATTTCTTGAAGGGCAGATTTCTTCTTGGCATACTCTCTTAATTCTGTTTATCTGTGAATATTTTGAACTCTCCATCATTTTTTAATGCTAGCTTTGCTGGATAGAGTATTCTTGGTTGGAAATTCTTTCCTTTTAGTACCTTATCTCATACTACTGCCTTCTTGCCTCCATGGTTTCAGATGAGAGATCAGCACTTAATCTTATGGAGTGTCCCTTGTATGTGTTGGTTCTCTTTTCTTGTGGCTTTTAGTATTTTCTCTTTGTCTTGTGCTTTGGATAGTTTGACAAGTATATGTCTTGAGGTAGGCCTGTTGGGATTTATGCTGTTTGGGGTGCATTGTGCTTCCTGGACATGTACATGCATCTGCCCCAATAGGTTTGGTAAGTTTTCAGCCATTATTTCCTCCAACACCCCTTCTGTCCTTTTCCCTTCTCTTCTCCTTCTGGGATGCCTATAATGCATATGTATGTGCATTTTGCATTGTCATTCAGGTCCCTAAGTACTGGCTGGATTTTTTCTATCTTTTATCAGTCAATTCTACTATCTGTTTGATTTCACATGTTCTGTCTTCCACATCACTAATTCTTTCCTTTGCCTCTTCAAATCTGCTGTTATTTGCTGAGAGTGTATTTTTGATTTCTTGGATTGTGCTATTGATCCCTATCATATCTATTATCTTTTTTGTGCATGATCACAATTTCTTCTGTATGCTCTTCAAGTGTTTTCTTAATATGCTTAATTTCTTCCTTCACTTCATTGTATTGGTCCATGAAACATGTTTCGAGAGCTTTAATTACTTGTTTGATGTTTCACTTCTCTTCCTGGTTTTTAGTTTATTCATTGGATTGGGCCATGTTTTCCTGATTATTGGTACAGTGTGTAGTTTTTTGTTGCTGTCTGATCATCATTTTATCTTTTTGGGTTTATTCTGCTGATTATCTTCTTCATCTAGCCTTGGGGTTTAATTAGTTGTTGTTGTGTGTGTGTGTTAAGTCTTCTCTTTGTCACTTTGTTCTTCTTATTCTATTTCCTTGTTGGCTAAGTTCCCTTGAAGGAAAATATTAGGTCCAGAGAAAGCAAAAGGGTAAGAAAAGGAAAATATAATAGTAGTATTGATAGTGAATGTTAGCAGAAGAACCATGTGAGAGCTAGGAGAATGGATATTTAACTGATTAAGCTGTGTATAGTTATAACCATAAAAAAGTGGAGTACCTATAATGAGATAGAAAACTGAATATGGGGAGGAATATAGTATGAATTAAAAGGCCAGTGTGGTCAGGAGAGAGGGAAAAAGAAAAGAAAGGACAGTAATATAAAGAGTGAATAAATGATAGAAAACAGCTTAGAGGTATTAGATATAAAAAGTCAGAAATATTGGGGGCTAAACAAAGAGAGGTGGAATGTAACAGAAACAATAAATGATCGAGGAGAGAATGATGTAAAGGAAAGGGTATGGCATTGGTAGCGAAAATCAGTACACACAGAAAAGAGGAAATTTAGGATGAGGAAGCACAGCAAATAAGAAATGTTACCTGCAGCACCTAATATAACAAAAGAAAAATAAAAGGAAAAAGAAAGAGAGAAGAGGGGGGAAAAAGCCAGCAAGAAAAAGAGAAAGGGGGAAAAAAAAGGGTGGTGGGGGGGATAAAGAGGAAGGAAAAACAAGAAAATCAACCAACAAAAAAGACCAGACAAGGTCTTAGGCAAGGAATTCTCTTTGCAATTGAATAAACTTCTTAGGAGTCTGACCTTCCCCGTTTCTCCCTTTTTCACTTCCCTCTCTCCCAAGGCAGCAGGAAGCTGTGTGAGGGCTCCTGTAGGAAATTCAAATGGGTCCCTTGTGAACCAACCCACCTCAGAAAATAATGTCTCAATTTCTTGAGAAAGCACCCATCCCTTGCCAGGAACCCTAAATATGCTCTTGGAAGCCTGTAAAGCATGTCCTGCTATCCCTCTCCCTTGGGTGTGCGACAGGGGGGGGCTGGTTAATTTTCTGACTCCACCTTCTCCCAGACCAAGTTTCCTATCCCAGGGCATTTAGGTAAATCAGGCTCTCTCAGCAGATTCACCTCCCCTCTCTTCCTAGACTCTCCCTAAGTCAGCTGATACACTCTTCAAAACTTAGTAAAAGTGGGGGACCAGAAAAATGAACCTGCACTCCTGGGCCCCTGCGCACCTCCCACCTAAACCTTCTCATTCCCAGAGTTAGTCCAAGACCAGAGGGGTCGGGCAATGCTGGATTTCCAGGAGTGCTGGGCTTGGGAAACAGAGGCCCCGGGGAAATGTGAACTCAGGGTATGTAGGTCTGTGAAATATGGGCTGCAGGGGTTCAGGGGACATAGGCTTGGGGTTCATGCATTTGGGGAACATGGAGCTTGGAAACAACACCCTGTGACCGGCAGTTATCAGTGAATGCCCCAGCTCTTAACCCTAGGGGGAAGGGATTTACCTTCCCAAGGCTTCCAAGTTCAGTGTTAGAAACCCACAGTTCTACCTTGAGCAATCACCAATTCTGCAGCAGTCTCTCCAGATCCACATCCAGACACCTCCCACCCTGCAGGTTCCCAAAACAGCCTGCTCTGGCAAGAGTCCATCACCACTCAGCCGGTTCTTTGTAGGAGAGATGACAACGGGTACTTTCTCAGACGCCATCTTGCCCCACCTCTGTTGGTTATGTGTTTTGTATCTCTCTCACAGTATGGCTTGTCTTTAAATGACAACATTTTTAGTATTTTCTTTAGTATAAGTGTTTTAAAATCAATTTTATCCAATCTTTTCAATATTTTCCTTTATAGATTATTCCTTTGGGGTCATCTGCAAGAACTCTCTCATTATTGAGATTATTAAATTGTACTCACATATATTCTCCATGAGGAATTTATTTTTGTGTATGCCTGGCAATGAGATATAATTTAATTATTCCATATGTTTAATTCATTGTCCCATTGTCATGTCACCTATATTTTATTTTTTCTCATTTCATAAATAAATTTCTAAAATAGGTACATTTAGTCTAAACTCTTTGTTAATTTCCATTGATTTTTATATATCTATTTAATTTCTAGAACTTTCTGATATTTGGAATCACTGTCCAGTTTCCTTTACCTTCTCTAATTGCCCTTAGAATTGATTTTGCTATTTTTGGTCATTTCATGTTATTTAGAAATTTTAGGATGACATTTTAAATTTCTGTTTACAATACTGTGCAGCATTTGATTGGAATTCAATGATTATGAGGCAAACTTTTTAATAGACATCTTTAAGATATTGAGTTTTATGGAAGAACTTGTCATTGATATAAAGGCAGTGGCCATCAGTGGTTTGAAGGGAGGGAGGGGGAAGAATGTGTGTAACATGGGGCATTTTGGAGACATTGAAATTGTCCTGCATGACATTGCAATGACAGATACAGGCCATTGTACATTTTGTCAAATCCTATAAATTGTGCATGGCAAAGTGTAAATGATGATGTAAACCACAGACCATGCTTAACAGCAATGCTTCAATATGTGTTCATCAATTCCATCAAATGTATCACACTAATGAAGGATGTTGTTAATAGTGGAAAGTATAGGAGGGGGAGGGAATGGTGTATATGAGAATCCTCTATATTTTTAATGTAACATTTACATAATCTAAAGCTTCTTTAAAAATAAAAGAATGTTTAAAAGATATTGAGGTTTACCTCAATATTCATGGCATAATTGTCCATTATTTATGTTAAACTTGTTAAACTTCCTGTGCTTTTGTAAAATTTTACATTTTAAAGTTTTGTGTATTTTTGTTAGATTTATTTAATGTATCTTTTAGATAAAATTGCTATTGTGATAAGGGGTATTTTATTAACTTTTATTACTCTTGTAATGCTTAGTTGGTTTGTTTAGGGAAAATACTGATTTTTTAATTAGATCTTGTGCTTGGCCAGATTAGTATTTCCTTAGTTTTTATAGTCTGTAGATTTTGATTGCTTATGTAGTGATCACACGTATAAAAATCAATAGTTTTGTTTCTTTGTTTCCAATTCTCAGACTCTTGATATTTTTCTTTGCTATTCTATTGGATGTTATGTCTCATATAATATTTAGTAGAAACGATGTTGAACATACCTGACTTATTCTGGCTTTAAAAGGAAAATTAAATTATCACCATTAAGTAGGATATTACTCTAGGCTTTTAACAGTTTTCTATATTGTCATGCTATCTTATTTATATTTTTAAGTTAGCAGGAATTGCATCATGATGGGATTTAAAATTATCAAATTAGAAAATATCACACAGTTTAGGTCTTTTAATCTCTTAATTTGGCTAGTTTACTTAATAAATTTTCCCATTATTAAGCCATCTTTGCATTACTTTGTTAAACCCAATTCAATTATGAAAAAAGATAAGTATTTACAACACAGATTTTCATGTGTATGTGACAAAGGCTGAGATATGAACACATATCCTACATGTAATTACATGCACATGATGTTCAGGAAAATGTATTAAAATATGACGTGTTTTTTCTTTGGTTGGAAGGATTACAGATAAGTTTCATTTTATTTCTTTCACTCTTTTGAATTGTACAATTTAAACCATAGTATAATATATATTTGTTAGGGCAATTTCAGAGTGTTAATTAATTTAGTCTTTCCTATGTTATTGGATATTTATTTTTGGTATCTCAAATATAGCTCATAATCAAACTTCTAAAAACATTTGATATCTTTATTATTTCCTTAAAATAGATTCTTACAGACAGTTTCTTGCTCAAAGATATGATATGTAAATTTTTATATTGTCAAATTTCTATCTAGGTAAGTAATAATAATTTACACTTTCATCAATAAGTATCTTGGTCATCAATCTTTGCCACTATTGAGAAGTACTTAAAGAAATATTCTAATGTGGGGGCAAAATAAATTTTTTGATGTATATACATTCATTTTATTGCCAAAAATATTAAACTTATGTTATATGATAATGCTGTTTCCTATGAAATTGTACCTTAATTTGAGAAAAAAAATTCATCTTTAAATAGGCAGTTTTCCTTTCAAAGAAATTTGTATCATCTACTATTTATGCAAGTATTATTTTTCTCCCTGTAATTTTGAGATGTCATATTTTCATTATTATTTATATTCCTAAAATATATATTTAATGTTGTGAATGATATTTTTTATTTTAAATGTTTCTAGTGATTATTAGTGACAGAGAGGACAGATTTTACATTTGATCTCAATGAACTGGCTCCATTTAATATCAATTCATTTGATTATTTTTTCTCACTGTTATTAAAGTATAAAATGTATATAATAAAGTTTGCAAAATAAATTTTATTATCAATAAATTATCAAAACGTATACGAACTTCTGTATCCTGCACCTTGATCAAGAGATAGAACATAATTCAAACCCAGAAACCTTGTATCCTCTCCTATTCTCTACTTCCCTCCTCTCAAAAGATGACCATGGATTTCTTATATTCACTCCCGGATACAGGAGAAATGAAGACATTTCATTCATGACTTTTATATTAACCATTATGGTAAAAAATAAACTCTCATATATGCAAAGTAAGTTGCCTTTCCTGATTAAAACAATCAACAGAAAAAAATTAGTGGTATGTAGTCTAATTTGTAAAGGAATGAATATTGAAATAATACACACTGTGGATATATTTTAGGCCTTATATAGTTTTAATTGTTCTGCTTGTTCTGTGACTATGCCTAAGACTATAGTGTATGATTGTCTTCAAAGTATATCAAGTATTGTGAATGCGTTGGTTCAGATGTGTTGAATTAACAGTAAACCTACAAATAAACTACTCAATAAAATAACCAACCTAATCTATAGTTTAACTATACTATAGTTAGTTTTGTTTGTTTATGAACTTTAACTATAGATTAGTTTTGTTTGTTTATGAACTTTGTATACATGAAATAATAACCATGTATTCATTGTATTCAGCTTATTTGGTTTAATATAACATTGTTTTCTATGGTTGTATTAATTCATTTTAATTCCTGCACATTCTATCACGGAACATTATACACACATACATACACTAACATATACACATGCTATTGATGGACATTTACTGTATTTTCAGTTTGGGATGCAAAATATTTATGTGATGAAGTTTTTATTCTTTGTGTGGCAGTATAATAAAGGGATCAAGAGAGCAAATTCTGAAAGCCCTACAGTCTGGGATTGATCTTGGCATGTGTGTATGTTTGCATGTTTCCTTGTTTGTGTGTCCCTATCAGATATACTGCTTACAAATATTTTCTCCCATTCTGTGGATTGTCTTTTTACTTCTTGACAGTGTCATTTGCAAACCAAGGTTTTTAATTTTGATCAAGTCCATTTTATCTAATTTTCTGTTGTCACTTGCGTTTTTGATGTCATTTCTAATAAACTGTTGCTAAAGCAAAAGTAAAGAGGATTTACTCTGATGTTCTCGAAGAGTTTTATAGTTTTTTCACTTTTATTTAGGTCTTACTAAAAATGATCAATTTTTTAAAAATATATTTTTATTTGTTTTTAAGAGATACATAGATCACACAAAATGTTACATTAAAAATATAGGAGATTCCCATATACCCCACTCCCCAGATCCCCCACTTTTACCACATCAACAACTTTTTTCATCAGTGTGGTACATTTATTGCATTTGATGAACACAATTTGGAGCATTGCTACATACCATGGATTACAGTTTACATTGTAGTTTACACTCTGTCTCAGTCCATTCAATAGGTTATGGCAGGATATATAATGTCCTGCATCTCTCCCTGAAATATCATTCAGGACAACTCCAAGTCCTGAAAATCCTCCCATATTACACCTCTTTTTCCCTCTCCCTGCCTTCAGCAACTCCAGTGGCCACCATCTCCACATCAATGATATAATTTCTTCCATTGGTAGAATCACAATGATTCTATAGTAGAATACCAGTAAATCCACTCTAGTCCATATTTTACTCCTCAATCTTTAGGACTCTGGGATGATGATGCCTACTCCATCTCTTAATTGAGAGGAAGCTTTTAAACAAATGTTTGGTTTATTACATAAGGTAAGGGTCCAATTTCATTCTTTCGTGTGCAGATACCTAGTTGTCACTGCACTATTTTTTGGAAACACTATTGTAATCACATTGAATTGTCTTGGCCCCTTGTGAAAAATCAATTGACTGTAGACGTTAGCTGTATTTCTATACTTTCAGTCCTATTCCACTTATCTATATATCTATCCTATGCCATTAACATACTGTTTTGATTACAGTAGCTTTATAGTAGATTTGAAATCATGAAATTTAATTTCATGATTTCCTCCAAATTTGTTCCTCTTTGCAAGATTGTTTTCACTATTCTAAGTTCCTTGCATTTCCATATGAATTTTAAGATCTTTTAATTTCTTTTTTATTTTATTATTTTTAAAAAGGCTAGTTTGGATTTTACAGGGGTTGCTTTGAATCTGTAGATCAATTTGGAGAGTCTCCAACCCATGAACATGGGGGATCTTTTATTTATTTAGGTCTTTTGTTAACATTTCTTTCAACAATGTTTTGTAGCTTTTAATTTTCATAACTATTATAGTGTGTTTTGATAAACACAGTAACAATTTTAATGCAATCCAATTGTCGAATTCTTTTTAAAATTAATTTTGGTGTGTGGATATATCATGTTTAATGTATCTACTCCTGTTTGAGCTATCTACTATCATGAAGAACATCTCTTAAATTGTCTTCTAGAAGCTTTGTTTTATTAACGTGCATATTTTCATCAACAATCAATCTAGAATTGGAATTTTGTGCATGGTATGAGGAAGAATTAAATTTATATTTCTTTTTTCTCCTTATACATTTCTACAAGGAACTTACCCCTTTTAGCAAAACCACTGTTTCACCCCTGCTCTACAGTGCCACTTTATTTTATAAGTCAGCTCATTCTGGGATCTATATTCTGTTCCATTGGTCTAATTGCCTACACTTACACCAGACTCATACTGTTATAAGTACTGTAATTTTATAATAAATGTTGCTACTCAGTGGAATAAACATATCCTTCTTTGATGTTGTTTGTGTTTCTTTCCATCAATTTATGGGTTATTCTTGATTCTTTGTATTTACTTGTGAATTTTATAATCAGCCATGTCAATTTTCACAATAAACAGGCTGTGATTCTGTTTCATAATTATGTTTTGACTTTTTAAATAGTCAGTTATATGGCCATTTTCTCTTTCTTATCCTATAGGTATAGTTTCTTCTTCATTTGGTTAGAAATTCCGAAAGAATTTAAAAAGTAATAATGAGCACTGAAAAAACTTGACTCCACCCAACATAAAGAAGACTAATTTTATGACTATAGTAGTCGGTATTAGGTTAACTTTTTTTTTTTTTTTTTGCAGTACCAGGGTGGAGGGGGGTGCTGGGGACTGAATCCAGGAACTTATGCCCAACCACTGAGCCACTTTGGTTTCCCTGAGTTGGTTTTTTCATTTGTTTTGCTTGTTGTTTATTTTGTTTTTTTTTTTTTTTCAGAATCACTGGGAACCAAACCCAGGACCTCCAGATTGAGCCACATCCATTCCCCTAAGTTGACTTTTAATGTGTACTTGGTTATCCTTATACTCTGACAGATTATTTATTTATTTTCTTTAAAATTCTTTCTCTCAGAAATACTTTAAGATTAGAAATTACCTTTCGGCTATTTATTGAGAACAGCAACCAGTGTATTTTTATTGTTCATCTGATATGTAATAGCACATTAATATGTTCTAAATATGAACAATTCTTCCATTCCTAAATTATATTTTCCTGATTATGGTGTATTATAGTTTAAATATACTACTGAATTTTATTTGCTATTATTTGTTTCAGGTTGCCTGCTATATTTATAAATAACATTACCTACACGTTTTAAAATACTTTTTTTTATTAAAGTTAATAGATCACAAAGAATATTACATTAAGAAACATACATAAGAGGTTTCCATATAACCCACTCCACACCCCTACCCCCATCATTTTTGTAAATTGTATTTTTTTAAGATATATACATCTCAAAAATGTTACATTAAAAAACATAAGAGGTTCCTGTATACCCCCCACTTCCTCACCCCACTCCTCCCACACCAACAACCTCCCCCATCATTGTGGCACACTCATCCCACTTGGTGAACATATTTTGGAGCATTGCTGCACCACGTAGATAATAGATTACCTTGTAGTTGACACTCTTTCCCAGTACATTCAGTGGGTTATGGCAGGATATATAAAGCCCAGCATCTGACCCTGCAGTATCATTTAGGACAACTCAAAATCCCAAAAATGCCCCCACATCACATCTCTTCTTCCCTTTCCCTGCCCCCAGCAACTACTGTGGCCACTTTCTCCACCTCAATGCTACAATTTCTATTAATAGTCACAATATTTTTATAGTAGAATATCAGTAAGTCCACTCTGATCCATATTTTATTCCTTCATTCTGTGGTCCCTGAGATGGTGATGTCCATTCCACCTTTAGATCAAGAGGGGGCTTAGATTCCACAGGGATGATGGACGCAATTCTTCTGCTTTGTTGTAGGCACTCTTGGCTCCCTGGTGTGGTGGTTGCCCATCTTCACCTCCCTATTAGCTGACCTGGGTAAGTCTAACGAACCAGAGAGTAGGAATTGCAACTCTGCTGAGGCTCAGGGCCCAGCTGTTTTAATATCAGAATTAACTGAGTATCTGAAAACTATTAATTAGGAAATAGTTAGAGTTACAATTTCTCATTTCTCTAGGATAATTTAATAAAATACCCATTAAAATTTTCTAAGCTTGGAGTCTTTCTCAAATGTAATTATTTGACTCAAATTAGCGATCTTAATTAACATTGAATAATTATAGTGCTCTCAAGCATTTCAAAGATTTGTGAAATTAAATAAAATCTACATTTTTGTGTGGATGTTAATAAATCAAATTTACTGCTTGTTCTGATTTTCATGTCAATTAAATTGCTCTGTAGGTATTAGTTTATTGATACTTTTTCTAAATTTCTTTCTCTTTTAATTTTTGTTCAATCCTATGCTTATTTATTTACAAACATAAAATTAAGTGGATGGCAGTCATTCACCACCAACATTCCAATAGTTATTGATTAGAAAAATCTGCTGTTGCTTTTATTAATTCAAATAATCCTTAGCTATCTTGCTGTTAGTACACACAAATATTTGGTATCTCTACAATATTAAAGCTTATTTTTTCCTAGTTCATGGATATGAAAACTTAAGTATAACAAAGCTGGTAAATTATTGCAAGCTGATTTATCTTGGAGTATTCCACTTGAATTATGAAGTGATTATTTTGTATAATTTTATCACAAATTTTAAATTAATATATTGTGGGTTTTTTGCTTGTTTACTTATTAATGTGCTAGTTTGGCTTTAGTGTAGTTGGTTGTGTATTAAGTAGAAATTAGTAACTGGGAAGATTTTTCAACAGCTACTGTGCCTTTCTACTTTGCCTCACTGTAAGACATCCTTATGCATGCCACCATTAGCATGAGTCATGAGGGTGTGCCCATGTGATGGCGGAAGATGCCTCCTCTTCAGAATCCAAGCTTCCATCAATTATAGTCACATGGCAGACCAAGTATTCTGTGTGTTCCTGGCAAGAAGACATGCCTTCCTCTCCTTGACATTCACAGCTTCATTAATATTAGCTGCCTGAGTTCCTCAGTGCTTATCTCATGCATATCAATTTACCACAAAATGCCCAGAATCTTAGATTCTACCTTATCTACCAAATACTAACCTCCGTAAGAATTTTTAAACTGCATTTTAGGATCACACATCCCATTTCTCCTCATCTCTTAAAACTCGTGTGTCCTTTTGAAGCAAATGTCATCTATTAAGAAAGTCCCACCTTGCAGCTCTGAAAACTGACTCCTTGATGATGGCACTTACAGTTTGTAGTCAATCAGTATAATTATTGCTTTGCAGAATTGTTCCCTTCCTTACTCCATGAATGTTTCACTCAGTGTTAAATTAAAATTAAAGTCCTAAACAACCTTAGTTAAATCTAACTCTGCCTACTCCTCACCTTGGTTTAGTTTCCTAGGCTGCTTAAACCAGACACCATGAAATAGGTTGGCTTAAACAATGGAAATTTATTAGCTTACAGTTTGAGTCCAAGAAAATGTCCAAATCAAGGCATCTCCCAGAACACTGGCTGCCAAGGACCCTTGACTCCTTTGTCACATGGCAAGGCAAAATAGCAGTGTCTGCGGTCTCTCTCCTCTCTTCCGGGTTTCATTGATTTTAGTTTCTTGCTTCTGTGGCTTTCTCTTCTCTGGGTCTGTATTCATTCCATTTAAAAAGAACTGTAGTAAGAGGATCAAGACCCATCCTGAATGGGGTGGGACACAACGTAAGTGAAGCTGCCTCATCACAAGATCCTACTTACAATGGGTTTGCACTCACAGGAATGGATTAAATTTAAGAGCATGTTTTTTTCTGGGGTATATACAGCTTCAAACTTTCACACACCTATTCAGCTGAAACTTCGATGAAGAAAAACAGACAAATATGCTGACAGTTCTCACATAAAAACCATGATCCCAGTGTTCAAGTGGACCCTTAAAGCAGCTTGGGAATGAGCCCTTCATACGTTGTATTCTTTCCTCGAGCCACAAAGGCATCCTCCCACTTTCTCTGTCTCCACTGATGACTATGTTTTCCCATTTACTGAGAAATTTGAAGCAAACATAAGAGCACATCTGCAGACTTCTATCCCTATGTCTAATCATCTCTCTGCCTCTGTTGTCCACATTCTCTGACTTGTTACTATTGATGAAAAGTGTAGAGCCCTAGTTAAGGCCAATTCCTTCACTTGTGCCCTAAATTCCATCTCTTTTCACTTTTTCCAATATACTAGTCCACCAATTATTCTCTTTTTTATTCCTCTCTGGTGTATCAAACAAGTCTGTGTGTGAACATGCTGAACATTTTCCCCATCTTAATATAAACAACATGCTCTCTGTTCCCTTATCTTACACTCATTTCTTTCCTTACTTTTACACAAAAACTCTTTGAAAAGTCTGCATTTTCTGTCTGCAATTTCTTATCTTTCATTATATCTCATTTCTATGATAATCAGGTAACATCTCCACCACACCCCCCAACTACTCTTCCCAAGGTCATTTACCAGTTCCATGCTTCCAAGCATGACAGTCTTCACTATGTTTGTGCAGTTAGTATCATATCTTATGGTTGAGTCACCATAAAAATATTTTCTTCACTTCTATTCCACAGCATCTCCTCTTTTTTTTTTTCACAACTTTTCCTAAGTCTATTTTTGCAAGTTCCTCTTTTCTTCCAGGATTGCTAAGTGTTGGAGAAGGTCAGTGGCCTTATATATATATACTTTTCAATCCATACCTCTCTTTTGATATAAAAACTCTTCTAGTCAAAGGTCTTCTCAATTTCCCAGCTTGAATATCTAAAGAATTCTCAAATTAAGATGTCCCTATCTGACATTCTGGCTTCCTCAATATCCAGTCCCCCCAATAAAACTGCTCCTACTAGTCTTTCAATATTAATTGAAATTTTATTCTTCCATTTGCAAAGGTCACAAACCTTACCTTAGGGCCATCAATCATTTTTCTTTTTGTTCCATAATCCACGTTCAATTCTTTAGCATCTCTTATTTTCAATATATTTCTAGAATCTGATCATTTCTCAATTGTTTTTACCACCCTGACAATACTGACTAAAATTTTCCTGATTTCTCAGTCACCCTTGCATTTAATGATTTCATCCTATCAGAATCTGGTCAAATATCAGTATCTTAAAGAAATATCCCCAACCAGCCTAAACTGTGACCAGTCAATCAATATCTGCTTATTTTCATTTCCTTTATGACAGTGAGTGTTATATAAAATTATAATCTTTGTTTGCATCTGTGATTACTTATTTCTTATCTCCCTACTACCAGGAAGTATCCATAATAGTTTAGAACAAGTAATGAAATGTGCCTCACAGTGGCATTACTATTCTTTTGCTTATAAATTATATTATTCCTAGAAATTTCTCCCTTGATTCCACTCACCTTTCTCTTTAAAAAGAAAATACTATTTATCCTATAAATCCAAATTCAATCAGAAATGGAATGTCTTTTCATATTTCCTAGCTTAAAAGTAAACACCTGTAATTTCTTTTCATTTATTTATTGTTTATTGTTTTATTATTATTACATTAATTTGTACAAGCATAGTTTTCTTATTAAATAATGATTATCTTGAGTATAAGGGCTTTCCCCAAGTCCATTGCATTTTATCTCCAATGCAGACATCACCATCATTATTGTATTTATAACATTTATTTATTTATTTAGTACTTACTCATTGTCAGGGACTATGCTATATACTTTATACATATTTTTCCTCACAACAACTCTGTGAAAACTATGAATATTATCACTCTATTTTCCAGATAAGAATAAACACTTCAAAAGTCTAACAGATTTACCTAAATTGGTATATTTTGTAAGAAGGAAGCTAATACTGATAATATTACTAGCCTAAATTATCTTCCACAGCATAGTATATTATTGCAGAATTTCTGCTCTTTTATATGACAGAGGAGGGTTTTGCCCCAGAAAAGTTAAGTGGTATAAACAACCCATTCATTCACCATTTTTAGTTCCCCATAAAGCCAATCTCACCCTAGCGACTGGAGACACAATGAAAAACAAAAATACACATTTATTTTTTCTTTCAATAAATACTTATTTAGCACTTATTCTTGTGCAAGCAGTACTCTAAGTCAGGAGCATGCCAACTATGGCAAAATCCAGC
This sequence comes from Dasypus novemcinctus, assembly GCF_030445035.2. Lineage (NCBI taxonomy): Eukaryota > Metazoa > Chordata > Mammalia > Cingulata > Dasypodidae > Dasypus > Dasypus novemcinctus. The sequence continues at coordinate 45,628,207 of NC_080697.1, read as the reverse complement.
ACAAAACCTGATTCTGTAATAAAAATGAATTAGAACACAGTTACACCCATTCATTGTATTGTTTGATTCTTTTCCTGCTTATTAACATGGGTTTTAGATTGAGCTCTGTAATGGAAACAAAGCAATGAGGTTATTCAATGGGTAATTATAAAATAATAGATATAATATTAGTTATAAATTATAGAAATCCTGAAAGTATTTTTTTAATTTAACTTATTTTTGTTTATAAAAAAATAAAAATAAACAAATTTAAAAGAAAATCATATTGTAAACAAGCAACAGCACTCTGGCATTCTGGCATCGTGCTTCCAGAAAAATCTTGAAAAACATGACTGCATGAAATTATTTTAAAGCATCATGGCAAAAAGAACCTAAACAAAGTCAAAGGCAACTGATAAACTGGGAAAAATGTATACAACATATATCAGAGAAAATGGCTAATTAATAGCTCTAAAATATAAAGAACTCTTAAAAAATGAAGGAAAAAGAGCAAAACAATAGAAAAATGCAATGAAAAGCCATGAAAATATCACAATAAAGAGAAGAAATTGCCATTAAGCATATTAAAAGATGTTCAAACATATACTCAATTAGAAAGAAATGCTAATTAAAACAAGATTGAGATTCCATTTCTCAGGTATCAGATCATGAACATTTTAAAAAATGACAAGATTTCTTTTGGCAATGATGAAAGGAAAGCTGCAGTTAATGCATGGTTGGTGGGAATAAAACTGGCAAAAACCTTTTGGATGGAAATTTGGAAACATCTGAAAAATACCTAGGCACTTATTTATTTACCCACCAATCCCATCAATCCTGCTTCTAGGTCTTGCCCTGAAGGTATACCTCCAGCAATACAAAAACATTCCAGCCCAAGTTTATACATGTAACATTGTTTGTAATTGCAAACTATTGTAAATAGCCTAAACGCCAATATGTAAGAAAGTTGTTGAATATACTGTGGTACAGCCACACCATGGAGCACTATGCAGTTGTAAAATACCTTGCTATATTTCTGACTTTCTGGACCACCACAAATTTTCACATACATTTAAAAAAAAAAGAAAAAAAAAGGAATAAGTACTAGAAATCAATTCAAATGTTGGGAGAACCCTAACAAACACAAATAACAAAATATAAGGCTAATTATATTAAAAATGAATAACATATCCATGCTGAATGCAAGGTGGAAGAAATAAACTAACCTAATAAGTTGGAATTTGAATATGTACTATAGAGGAAAAAACTATATACAAATATACTCTAGTTAGTGTAAATGTTTTTTTACATGTGCATGTGTGAACAATTCTAAAGATATTGTATGTACATTCTGGGTGGAGTGAATAAGCAAATATGTTGTGGATAATGAGACATGTTTCTCACAGAGAAAGAAAGGGGGAATGGAGTAGAATAAACCCTGTGGTATTTGATTCAATTATAGATATCTACATGAACTCAAGGTGTTTTTTTTTTTTAATATACATGTGGATACATGGGTATAGAATTAAGTAAAGATGTGTGCATATACATACATATATTTCCTAGCTCTGCCCATTGAGAGAGCTTAGAAATAAAGGTGCAAAAAATAAGGAAGTACTCAAAAATAATTGGTCATGTTGAAAGAATAGAAGAGTCAACTTGATGGAATCCCAAGACTAGGGAAATGTAATAGGTAAATAATGACAGAAATGAACTGTAACCCATACAATAAAATAATGGTGCATATGTTCATCCCTATAGAAAATAAATAATACATGAATAAATGAATACAGTTCTTTCCTAGAGTGGATGTCTAATTAATAAGTGTAAAATTGGAAATTCAAAAAAATCACCTTTGGTAACACCACAATAATTTTTGATGGCCTTGAGTCATTAGTGAATGTTACTATTAGTAGGTGAGATTGTCGGAGAAAAATGGCGTTCACTGGGACATGGAGACTGATATGACCATAGGCAGAGAATTTATTGAGAAGCTCTCCCAATGGAGGGGGTCTGAAGAACAGACTTCAGTCCCTCCACCAGCATGGTGGGGGTCTGAAGAGAGACTTCAGCTCACTCCTGGAAGGAGGGGATTTGAATTTATACAGAACTTTCCTAGGTGGGGGAATGATAGTTGGTCGGAGGGGTTGAGGGTCTGAGTGAGGCATAGGGACCAATAAGAAGCTCTAGAGATGAAAATTTTCCCCAATATAGCTAGAGGGTAATGGGTTAGGGAATTAAGGTTTCTTGGAATGCTGCAGGAGCAGATGTTTCTTTGATCTGTAGGGGTTAAAGTGTTTCTTTATCTCCCTTGGATATGTAGATAGTGAAGGTTTCCCTCTCCCTCTGATATGCAGGTAGGGAAGGCCTTTATCTCCTTTTATTTTTATCTCTACCTGGTTTCTTTTTTTAACCTGTGGGGAAGTGCCATGCCCTCAGACATGGGGGTTAGCCTTTTCCCAATGCATATCAGGGGAAACTGAGCTATAGCTTTTTAATTATTGCAAATCTCTAACAGAGTTTATTATGAGAAACATTTTACTTGCATAGACTCAAGTTACCTTGCTATAAACTACTTGTTGATTACAAAGGGGAAGATGGCAACTGTTGCAGTGGAGAAAAATGCCAGACACCACCATAACAAAATAATTAAATTTAGCATCAGCAGTAATGAGACTTACAAAGTCGTGTGCTTCCATAGTCCCCTTAAATCCATGTCCCAGAGACTTAAATCTTACAGCTGTTCATATTCCATTTGAGCTGTGAATCTCAAAAGAGTTGCAACAAACATCTACTTTTTGGTTCATTGGACTAGCCTAGGACAACAAACAAAAGGGTGATGATGGATAAAGCCCATCCCCCCAAACACAGAGCATCTGCAATTGCAAGCAAGACAGTTCAAAGTTACAGCTTATAAAATTATAATGATTTACATTGTTAGGCTCTGTTTTAATCAGGGTTCTCTAGGGAAACAGAATGACAGGAGAGATCTGTAAATATTATGAGACAGGACTCTGGGGATGCACATGTCCAAAATATGTAGGGCAGGATATAAAGGAAGGTTTTCAATCAATTCCCCAGGAGAAGTTGGGTAACTGAAGTAGAGATGGAAATTCTTCTGACTGATGAAATCATTTCTCCTTTTAAGGATGACACCTGATTAGATGAGGCATCTCACTGTTGAAGGCAATCTTCTCAATTGATTATATATGCAATTAGCCATATATGCAATCAATTTACTGATGATTTAAGTCCAAGAAATGATCTCACACACTATTAGGCCGGTGCTTATTCGACCAAACAACTGGGCAGCATTACCCAGCCAAGTTGACACATGAACTTTAACTTTCACAGGCTCTGTCTCCACTGGATTAAACTACCTCACTAACTTTAATACAGGAGGTGAACTGTCAGTATACCTTTTGCTTGAATATTGATGTCTAAATAAGGCTAGCTGAAATAGACTTACTGGGTTTTCACATAACACCTACTTCTATAAGAAAAAGAGGGAAAAGTGAAGTTTAAAGCAAAATAATGATTTCTCAATAATATTGATATAAAGACTGAAAATGAAGCCTTTCAAAAAACGTTATATGCTTTATGACAAAGACACAACCATAGCAGGTGATGCTGTCTATAGATTCTATCTATATATAAGAGTAATAGGCTGTTCGTGTGTAATTTCCATTGCAATATATGGTATTAAGGCTGACAGGAAAAAATTCTGAAGCTAAGGAGATTTTTGATGATAAAAGACGGTATTAGAAAGGGCCTATCATAAAAAAAAGAGTCGTGTATTTGCTTGTATTTACCAAATATGTAATCTGCCTTAATTTATTAGGTTTATAAAAAATATAATCAGGATTAAGTGATCCAGTGTGCATCCAAGTGTGTGTGCGCTCACAAGACTTGGTGAGGCGGGAGTAGGGGACAGGACTGATTGAGGGTGGGACAGACAGGGGCCGAGGCGTAAAGGCCACGTGGGTCGTAGGGGAGAGAGAAGGCGAAGCCCCGCAACCTCCAGGAGAAGGGACCCGGTTCCCGCTGCCAGGTGGGAGACCCTGGGGAGGACAAAATGGCGGGCAAACGCTGACCGTGACGTCACCCTCTTGCCCGGAGTACTAGAACTGCCTCTAGAAAGACTGGGCAGACGCCGGAAGCGGAAGGGCGGGGCTTACGTACCCAGGTTCAGGAGATCTTTCTCAGCCCCCTGATTGTTTTGGAATTGGGCGGATAGTATACGAATTTACTGAGATCATTTGAACACGGAGGTTTCGCATCAGAGGCCGACTATTTTAGGAGACGTGGACCCAGGAAAGCAGCCTTTGGAGACCAGTTGTTTGCCATTGACTTGTAAATCAAATATCCAGAGAACTTCTTTCTCATAAGAGGAATCCATGAGTGTGCTAGCGTCATTCACATTTACGATTCTAGGAGGAATGCAAAAAACGAACGTTCCTGTTAAATTGTGAAGACTCATCGATTGTCTTAACTGCCTGCAGCTGCCATTGTGGATGAGAAGATCTTCTCTTGTCACTGGGCCTTTGACCAGACTTGTAATCAATGGAGCAGATTCGGAGAATTATGAGACCCACTGATGTCCCTGAGACAGGTTTGCTTTGTGATTCACAGTGCTCTAACCCAGGGAAGGACATGCTAGGCTGGGATAAAATGATTCGTGTGTAATTTGCGTTGCAATAGATGATATTAAGTCTGACAGGAAAAAATTCTGAAGCTAAGGAGCATTTCCTTCCCTTTTGAAGCTGATGTCGTCAAGAAATTTCTGAATCGTCCTGGTTTGGATTTGATTTGTCAAGCTCATCTGGTAGTTGAATATGGGTATGAATTATTTGCTAAACAACAATTTTCCTTGGCAAGGAAAAAAGTAGCCCTGTTTTCAGCCCAAATTACTTAGGCGAAGTTGATGATGCTGGTAGAATGATGAGTGAAGATGAAAAATTGATTTGCTCATTTCAGATACTGAAGCTGTCTGAAAAGAAAGCAAGTTATCAGTATGGTGGACCGAGTTCTGGATTCCGTCTTGAACAGCTAACCCACCGAAGACGAAATGAAGAAAGTAACTGTAAAGAAATCATTAGATTTGTTAAGGACATAGTTCATAATACATGTGTGCACTGTAAGACCATCCAGCCATTTGCACCCTTTGTGAAGTCACAAGTTTAACTTAAGAAGACAGGTAAAAGACTTAATTTTTTTTCTAATAGAAAAATGTGCTGCACTTACTATAATAAATATACTCTCTCATAATGTTCAACAAAGTTAAATCCAAATTCAAAATTATCCGTTAAAGTTACATCTTCATGTATCACAATTTTTAAATTGGAAAAGCATCCCAGTTAAACTAGAAGTGATAGATAAGCCAGATGAAAGCATGATGATCCATCTGTGTAATGTGATTTTAATGATGCTTGGTTGTCCATTTGGGATTTGTTTTGTTTGTTTGTTTTTGCTAGGATAATGGCAAATTTTTAAAAGATTTTTTTCCCTAAACATTTTTAAAGTGAAATGTGAGAAGAGCTTTACAGATGTTCACCATCTCTTTTTTTCCTTGCATTATCTACTTATGTACCTGTTTGATCTTACTAATAAAACTTATGCCTCATTATAAGGCAGGTTAGCCAAGGAAATGAGGAGACAAGCCACAACATGGCGGACAGACAACGGGGCTGCAAGTCCCTGCTGAGACAGTTTAACCTTGAGGTCCCAGTTCTCTTTCCAGGACTTCCCTTTGGCCCTGGATATTCCAAACAGGCCTCACCATTGGCCCCCAACATTGATGGGGTTACCAATAACACCTGCGGCTCATCCCCTTATCATTAGCACAGGGGAGGAATAATTAACAGTTTAAGAGTTAACCATACAAGGCAGGGCTCCCTCTCTTTGCCTGGAAGGGCCTGCACCAAGTCTTGGTGTTTATTTCCATCTTTCTCTCCCATTTCTCAGCAAGCTCTGTTCTTTCCCCCATTTCCCAATAAATTCTTTTTGCTGGCCTCACTAAACTGATGTATTCTTAAATTCACTTATGCAGTATAGGCAAGCACCTAAAAGAATCCAACACTCTTCTGTCTTCAATTACAGTAAAAATGAATTTTAGACATTGCAAGTTTAAAAAATTTGCAAACTGTCCAGTCCCGTGATTTAATGAAACAGTTTGACTAGCCAAACTTTACAGCTGATAGTGAATATTTTGCTTTATGCAGAAAGTGCCACTGATTTGGATTTGCGCACTATGGTTTTTTTTAAAAATATATAAAAGCTTTATTTTTAAAGAGGTTTTGGATTACAGAAAAATTACATAGAAAGTATGAGGGATTCCCATGTACTGCCCTCCCTCTCCCACATCATCCCCTATTTTTTTTTTAATGTAGCAGTATAATTTATTTTGATATATCTATAAAACTGTCTCAGTAAAGAAATTCACGTTTAAAAACTGACTCACGTGGTAAGGACTAACCTACCTATAGTAATAATCTAAAAAATAAAACCATCTTTGTGACATTTATCAGTACTTCACACATCTAACAAATACTGAAGGAGGCGACTACCATTGTTATGATTTCTTTAAAGTAAAAAACTTAAGCACAAATCAGAATTAAGAGAAACTTCAGAAAGTTAACATTTGCATGCATTTTTGGCTGAGGTTTCAGATTCCACATGTAACAAAACCATAACTTTGAATCAACATGAATTTAAAAATCTTTAAGCCTTGTGAAAAACTTACTCTACATAATCAAGGAAAACTGAATGCATAGTAACATCAGTATATTTCTAGGAGAGAAAGCAAACACTTATCTCCTCCATCATAAAACAAATGTTAATGAGTCAGTGCTTTAATAACACTGACCAAGTTATTTACTCAAGAATTTGCTTTTCAAGTTGTGTCTTTAAAATGTCTCCATCCATATTTAGATTAAATTAAATTTATAAATCAAAAACATTTTGCTCAAAATTCTAATCTTAAGTATAAACTATAACTTATCAAAGCATAGTCCAAACAGTATACAATAATGCTATTATTTAGATTTATATGCTTCATCTGAAAAACTTATCTTATAAACAGAAGTTTTGTCTTGTTTCTCCAGAATAAATGTCCCTATTTCTAAAACTTTACATGGTAATCAAAGAAGACAGATTCAAATAATTCATGCTATGCATTTTCCTTCAGGCTTTGATAAGACCAGCCATCTAGTGTTGGATCACCATCTTCTTTCTCAGTTACAGTCTGTACAATAACATTGTTTTATTTGTTGAAGCTGTCTTCTGTTTCTCAGCAATCGTGCACAAATAACCATCTCATCTTTCAAAGTCATAGTCAGGAATTGACTTTGGTGAGAAATCTGTTACTTCTGTTGATGATTCAACTCTTTTTACTCCTCTGTGCCATTTTCTGCTGCTCCTGGAGTGTTCTTGCCCAAGAAAGGTCTTCTTTCCATATTTCAGAGTTCATTGGATAAATGTGAAGGGCTATTTGAAAACTTTGAATTGCTTCATCCATTTTATCCTTCAGCTCTCTGTTGTCATATGGTTTTATTGTCTGTCTTCTTATCTTTCAGTTTTTCCTCCCTAATAATCTTCATTTCTAAACTCTCCAAATATCTCACCCTTGTTTTTTCCTTTCAGGCTGCAGCACCCCTTTAGTGTCTCTTGCAAATCCAGTCTTTTGGTAACACATATCTCTTTAGGATATTTGGTGTGTTCTTTTGACTGGGCCATCACTTCCTGTTTCCTCAAATGGCTTGTAGTTTTTTGCTGATGTCTAAGCATCTGAATATATTGGTGTATTTAATCTGATGGCTAATTTCTCTCATTTTTTTCTCCCACAGCTCTTCTTTGGGATTTGACTCAATTTGTTCTTAGTCTTTAAAATTGCCTAGCTTAAATTTTCAAAATCAGACCAGGGACTCAATTGTGGGGCAAAGATTTTCTCCCAGGGGTTGGATACAGAGAGCAGCTTTTATCCATGCAGTTTCCAAACTGGCCAGCAGATGGTACTAGTCAGCACACCTTTCCACAGAGGTGTTTCAGTTTGGGCTTTTCTAGTTCCTGTGTTCAATCTCCAGATCAGAGATTCAGAGTGGGCCCTGCCCTGCTGACAGAATTCACTGAAGAAAAACATCCCAACCTCCCTTCCATTTTCCTTTGAAACAGCTGACAGGGAGGAAGATGTATGTTCCCCTCTCTGTCTACAGTGAGCCAGGTGTTTTACCCCCCAGCTTAATGTATTGGGGGTGGGGGAGGGGAGGCCTTCCTGGCCACCGTGTGTGTGTGTGTGTGTGTGTGTGTGTGTGTGTACTTGGTAACTCACATTTGTCACTCAGCTTCTTTGTCTTTCTGTACCTCACCCTCCTAGGAATTGTGTAGCAATGTCATATTCTGCTGACCCCCAAAGCCGGTCCCTCAGACAGCTTTTGGCTCTTTCTCCATTGTTTTGTGAGAGCATTCAGTTCTGCCTGCTAGTCCTTCACCATCTTTCCACAATCCTAACTATAGTTTTAACTTACTGATCCTCTCTTGTGCAGTAGCATTTCATTTACCAGTGTTACCCAACTCATTGGTAATGTGATTATATGTACTTCGGCTTTAGGTTTAATTCACACAAAGCATCTTTTGGCATGCTTAATTTTCTATTAACACCCCCACCTACATCGGCTTTGTTTTTTTTGGGGGTCTATTCTTTTGTTGCTGTTGTTTGTTTTTAGGTCAGCAGAACATGAGAGTCCTTTTATGATGAACCTTGGAAAGCTAACATTATCTTCTTTTTCCACCTCTATAAGAATATATTTAAATGAATGCTGGTCAGTGGGACATTTTGTCAACTCTTGGATATTGGTTGCTTAAACTAATATTGCCATGTAGGTGTTTTATGCAATTGATTTTAAGGCATGTATCACTAAAGATTTTATTCCTTTGATTTTTCATGATCCAAGTTCATGTAATGTTTTTTGGACTTGTTTTACAGTGTACTATAGTAGCAATAAATTCTTCACATGTTCAAGAGTTTATCACAGCACTTCTTTCCCTGTTCTCTTTATTTTTTTAAGTGTTAATATTAACAGCAAGGAATAGAAAAGTGAACATAAATATTTTAGAATATAGATCTTAGCAGGATATGAACTTGTGATTCTTTGGATGCAATACTATTAGATGAGATTCTAAAAGTTTTATTGAGATCATTGTCAAATTTGTAAACGTCGTAAGGATGGACATCAGATATATAATGCCCTTCTATTTGTACTACCATAGTTGAAAAATTCCTGACCTTTTAATGTCTTTGTAAAAGTTAAATTGAGAATTCTGTTAGCATTTAATGAATTGGCACATTGTATTACTGCAAGAGATAGTTGATTTTCAGCACAGTGCGATGTCTTTAAATTGCATATGCTTTTTTTCCTAATTCCATTTTTAAAGCATATTTTAAATGCAAATTTCTCATTTAGTAATAATAAAAATTAGAGATTTAGAATTAGTTTATGAATTTAGCAGTGTTGCTGGGGTCTAGATAATTTATATTACTATTCTAGCAACACATGAAAAAATAAAATTTAACAAATAGCATTTACAATAGCACAAAAAAGCATCAAATACCAGTTAATGTACCCAATGAAGATATGCATGTCCTTTACTCTGAAAGTTACAAAATATTGCTAAGAGTGCTGAGGAAAAATTAGACCTAAATAAGTGAGAGCTATAAGGTATGCATGACCAGAAGATGCAGCATTGCCAAGATACCAGGTCTCAAAAACTGTTCTATAGATTCAATACAATTGAAATAGAAGATTTATATGTATATTTATATATCTACGTATATATACACATATTTTTACATATTATTTTACAATTTTGAAAAGCCAGTTTAAATTAATGTATTTTGAAAGGTATTTAATCAGTTAGCTTATTCAATAAATGAAATGGGAATAAATTCAATTTGCGTGTTTGGGGTCCCCAAGACCTCCCTTAGGGTGACTCACTAGAGGACTCACCAGACTTAGAAACTTCTGTAAGATCTGTGGTTACAGTAAAAGGACATAGATTCAAATGAGTGAAGGAAAAAGACATATGGGGAAAAGTCTGGGAAAAAACAGGTGCAAGTTTCAATGTGTCCCCTCCCAGAAGTGTCACATGAGCCACGCTTATTCCTCCCGAAATTATGGGTGACAACATGTGCCAAGTGTTGCCAACCAGGGAAGCTCACCCAGCCTGGGTGTCTACAGTTTTTGTTGGAGGGCAGTCACATAGTCATGCATAAACAAGCCTATAAACATGAAATTTTACTCAGTTTTATCAGTGATCCTGCAATTCCAAATTAAAACACTAATGAACAATTATTTTACCCACTTTGATTAGGAAAAAATAGAAAAATGATAATACACAATTTTGACCAGGATGGGTAGAAATCTAAAACTAAAATTGCTTATGTAAATTGGTAACAATATTTAAGAGGTCAATGTGGAATTGTCTATCAATGTTTGGTGAAGTTTTATTCCTGCTTGAATCAATGGTTTTATCTTTATAAATTTGTCAGGTAAATATATCCTATAACTTTGTAGATGTGTATACATGTAAGGATGATTTTTATGACCATCATTATTAATAGCAAATTTTGGAAGAAATCTTTGGAGAAAATCTGTCATAAACTGGTGGTAAGTTGTATAACAACATAAAATGAGGAAGTATTTAGGACACTGAAAGAATAAGGGAGATCTATATGTGCTGAAGCAGGCAGATTTCTGAAATAGGTAGAAAAAGTAATGAACAATGTGGAACAATATATGAAAGCCATAATATAAAAACTTTTAAAAAATGATGCATTTATACATATACAGCATTGCTCCAAAGGGCTATTATATATTGGAATAGTTTGTAAGGCAAAGAAGATCTGCCAAATGATCTGATTTTTTAGAATTACCAGTCTTGAGGAAAACAGAATTGTCTAAGTGGTCAAGAATATCTGCTTTCTCTAAGTTGTTGACTTCAGTAAATGGTATCATTAACTAATAAAAAATAAATAGGATGCTGTCAGTTTGAAAGTTGCACAGGGTTGGAAATTTTTTCTTCTGGAAATAATTTTACCACTGCTATAGCGAGATAGAACATCATCTATGTTAAAATTATAGATATGTTACAATGTTGACTCGCAGAAGAGGGCCTTAAATATCTAAATCCATAATAAATTTATTATGGAAAATGGTATCCAGTGTTAGTGCATTCAAGATATGCTGTTTAATCATAATATTAATTATGAATTAGCTGCATTTAGAGTTATTTATCTTAAAGAATATTATCTTCTATGACTTTTTTAAATCAACTGAGATAAGGAGAAAGGAATCTTAGTGAAAAATGCCTTCCTTTATGTAAAAGAAATAAATAAAACAAACATTCCTCATTTTAAAGGGTATATACCTTGGTAATTAAAACATATATTTTTGAGTGTTCTTTGCTAAATTTTTTATTTTTATGACACCTCTGGAATGATACGCTTTTCCAATAGTGCTTAGAATTAATGAGATAATAAATTTAAAGTACATTATTACTAACTGTGGGATTTATTTGTTTCCCTTATCTTTCTCACCTCTCTTATAACATTTCATATTTTAGTTTATAATTACTCTCTTACTTCTCTGTATTCTTTTGTTTTAAAAGCATGAGAAAACACACTGGGCTTAAGAAATACAATGCATTTGTAGTTTATACAAAGCATTTTGTAGACCCATTCCTTTGATTACTTTCTATTTTCTTGAAAACCTTTTTATAATTTTTTATAATTTTCAATATGCTAGCTTCCAGGACAGGGATGAGAATCCAGGTGAAACTTGTTGGTCATCTCAAAGAAAGCAGTTCAAATGAGGAGTGCAGAGAGGGCCAGATGGCTAGAGTCTCAGGGCAGAGTATCTAAGTGGAGAGACCTCCACAGAAAGCTCTGGAGATCTGCAGAAGAGGCCCCTAAGTTCTTCATCTGAGTACAAATATATACTGTATGCATATGATGAAACCAGTTAAGCTTGGGGAAAGTACCACCCCAAAGAAGCCAGGGTAACAATACCCCAAAATCACCCAGGACTAGGAATAGCCTCTGAGGTCACCAGCCAGATAGAAATTAAAAGCTGTTAATTCACAGGAATTTGAGTAAATTATTCAGAGAACTATTGATTCATGGGTGGAGCAAAAAAACGCTGCTCTTTTCTCAACTAACAGCACATAAAACAAATCTCAGAAGGATTAAAATCTTTCCAAGTAACTCTGTAGGCCAGAAACAATCTCAAGAATACTTTTAGGAATAAAAAATCCAGTATTCAATAAGAGTCAAATTCCAAATGTCTGGCATCCAATAAAAAATTACCAGACATACAAAGAAGCAGAGATATTCAATTAATAATAATAAAACAACCAATGAACAGATATACTGAAAAACATCACAGGTGATAGAATTAATAGATAAGGCCAATAAAAATAGTTGTTAAAACTATATTCTATTTGTTCATGAAGATAAAGGAAAGCATGAGCATGTTAGGGAGAGGCATGGAGGCTACAAATATAAAAAGACCCTAGATGTGATTAATAGAAGACTAAATACTGAAGAAGATAGATTAAGAAATTTAAAGATATAGTAAAACCAAAACAAGCAAAACTAAACAAAAAAAAACTTACATGAGACACAGAGAGGAAAATACTGAGAAAACTAAGGAAGAGAGCACCAGTGAGCTTTGATGCAACTGCAAACCACTTAGTGCAGGTATTTGATTACAGTCCACAGAGGATAGAGTAAAAAAGACAGGGCAAAAATATTTGAAAAAACAATGGCCTAAATTTTCCAAATATAAATTTTTAACTTACTTCAAGCAGCTTAACTAAATCCATGCTTTAGAAACATTAAGAATGGACATTAGGGCACGTCATAACAAAATTGCTTGAGCAAAAGACAAAGAGAAAATATTAAATGTAGCCAGTGAAATAAAATTTGCTGCATACCAAGGAACAAATATACAAATGTCAAAGAGATCTCTTGTTGCAAACAAGCAAGCCTTTTGACTGTGGCATAACACCTTTAAATAACAGTGTTAAACACTGTCAACCTGCAAAGCTGCCCAAGAAAAATCTTCCACAAATGAAGGAAAAATAAGACTTTCATACAAAAGCTGAAGGAATTTGTCACCAGCCAGCGTTGCCACAATAAACCTTAAAAAAGTCCTTTAGGATACTCAATAGATACCTATTACAGGTTAAAAGATTCCTAATTACCAGGATTTTACTACATTGCAGCCTCCTTTGAGGCAAAACTGTCTTATAGACATTCATAGTTCCAGGCCAATATCTCCACTGTAAGATTTCTTTAAGGAAATGTAGTCAGTAAAATTGGAAGAGTTTCATGTGACATTCAGAGATGAAAAGGTGGCAGTGGAAATTTATTTCTCAAATTAATTCTGTGGATAATTACAGACCTGAGAATATTTTCTTAGGAGATCACATGTTCTCTGATATTTCTTGGTATCTTTATTTAACCAAGAATCGGAAAAAAATATAAAGTAATTCTTCTCAACTTTTTACACTTTCTGCATTCTACAGGAGTTTCTCCTCTTCTTTCATTGATTAACTTTGTAATAATACTTTGGGTCTCAGCTCGGTTATTTACCCCCTCTGAGAAAACTTGTCAGACCCATAAAATGTGTACGGGATTCCCTTGCTACGTGGTCCAATAGCAACACATTATGTTCCTGGTATACCATTGCTCATGTTGCTCGGTAAATATTTAATAGCCTGACTGCTTCATCAGGACCTAAATGTCTGCAGGTCAGCATCTATTCTTTTTTCCATCTCAGGAGACTATTTGTTAGATGTTCAACAGATTATTTGTTAAACACAGTGACTGATGCATTTTAAATGTCTTTTTACACCAAGATTAAAAATATTCTTCTGTTAACTACCTCTTTGTCCCGAGTTTTGGTATATTTTCAGTGCTGTTTCTCATTAAAAATCGTCAGACTAACTTGCCTATTGTCAAGAAGATGATAGTCCATTGTTCCACAAAATTCTTTAGTTTAAGATACACTCTCATTATCTATTGAAAGTTTTCCCCAGAATTGCCTTACATGCGGCTTTCTCGTTCTCTTTCCCATTGGTATATAGGGATATAAAGTCATAGCAGATATCAGCATCATAGGAGCTTTTCAGGACCTACTATAAGATACCTGGCCACGAAACCAAGAGAGAAACATGGGATGGCTTGTCAGTTATTAGCTTCCATCAGTCTCACCATGTGGGCTGGTCTCATCACAACTCAACAAGCAACCAAAGCTGTACTCTAATTTCAGAATATCCTTTGGATATAAAGTTTTGACTGTTGGTTTACTTTTTGTTGGCAACTAACAGCTTAAGTTTGCCTGAGTATCTTGGGTATTCCACTCATATAAATGACCTTGTATATTTACCTATTTAATATCATTTTTGTTCTGCTTGCTAAAATAATTTGGGATCTAATACTATGCTCCCAGGTGCCCTCCAGCCCACCAGTTCATCAGTTAATATAATTATTTTATGCTCCATTTCAGCCCTCAAATCTGGGATGAAAATATGAAATAGTATGATGTTGAGTCCTGCCTCCTAAGGAAATGGCACTTGAGAAGTCCTCTCATTAAACTGTGGATAGCACCCTCCTGGACAGGATAGGTAGCCCGGACAGATTTGGCATATTCAATTTTTTCAGCTTATGTTCTCATCAGTGTTAATTTTCTGGTCTTATGTAATTTGACAGGGATTTAATAGGGAATATATTCCCTCAGTGAAGGTCAGATACTGGCAGTGAGAGTTAGTGGCATTTTTTTTGAACCTAGCCCCTTGTTATTTTTAGATATTTTATCAACAAACATTAAATGCATTCCCTACTTAATGTAATTACCATGCAATACTTGTGGGTTCATGGGGTTTGAAGTGTGTGTTTACAAAAAGTGACAGATCATTAATCCAAGATTCTCTTTAGGCATGACCTCAGTTACAGATCCAATGACAGCAATTTCTCAAGACTTCTGACTTCTCATCAGGATGTCTCATTTGCTTATACAGTTGATTGCACTTAATAAACTCCCACAGTAATAACCTACCTATGTCAACCTTGTTCAACAATGTGATCAGTAATCTAGTTGGAAATGACAAGCTTTTGATTCCAAAATCTATAAACATGTCCTTCAATTTTGCCTGTTTCATGGGGAATATTTATTTAAATATAGACTGCTCAACTGGTATTTTGTGCAGATCATGATTATTTCTCTTCACAGATAGTTATATAATGTGTCTGTTATGTTACCTATAACACAGAATTTTGACTCTGGTGGCAGAGGACTTGCATGGGCATTAAACATCTAAAATCTTTATATTTTATTTACATATATTTTGGCATTAGATATGACAATTAAATTTGTCCTCTTCTACCAGTCACCTAAATTTACCTATTAAAATCCACCAACTACCTAAATTTACCTTATTAAAGAAAACATCTGAGTACTATTTGGTTATGTATCAGTAAATGGAAATAGTAAATATATAAGTAATTGGAAAGGGTAAGTGAAAAATTACAATTGAGAGAAGCAGCATTTAACATAAACCTATTATGGGTTATGTATTTTCATATACATTATCTTATTTAAATTTGTAGCTATGTAAGCTATATATTACTGTCATCTTTAATAATATGGTAAAACAGTTTAAGAAAAATTAAGCAGCATTTGACATGGAATACATTGATTAGGCAACATTCACACCCATCTCTCTCACTGGCTCTTAACATTAAGTTCTTTTAAGCAAAAGAATATTTAATTTAAATTACTGCCTTTTATGAAGATAAAGATACCTAAATCAAGAAGAGAAATTAAAATAATACTTCACATATTATTTAGCAGAATTAGTCATTTGGAAATTTTTAACCTATTTATTTTTAATTAAGCAAATCAGTTTTTAAGGAATGAAAGGTTAAAATTTCATGTACTTATTGACATTCATTCATTCATTCATTCATTCAACAACAGGGCGCACTATATACTAGAGACCCATTTAGGGTACTGAAGATTAATCAGTGACAAAAGTGACAGAATCCATGCCTCCATGGATATTAAATTCTGAAGTAGGAAAGGATCAGGGCAGAGAGAGATAATAAAAACAAACATGCAAGCAAGCCATAGAGTATAACGAGTTGCAAAAAATTGCTGTGGACAAAGATAAAACTGGGAAGGAGATAGAGAATGAGGGTAGGGGAAGTGTTGGGGATTGAAATTGTGAATGGGGTGGTAAGAAAGTTCTTGTTGTGAAGACCACAAATCACCAAAGAATGCCTTGAAGGTGTTGAGAGAATTAGACATTCATTGTTCTATATGGGAGAATAGTGTTTCAGGCAGAGGCATAAACATGTATGAAGGAGGAATGATAGTAGGTTTAATAAATAACACAAAGACCTATATGGCTGAATGAGCATAAGAAGAAGGAGAGTAGTAGGAAATGAGATCACAGAAGTTTAGGGAGCCACATGATATGGCCATTTTAAATATTTTAGGTTTATTATGAGTAATATAAAGTGTCACTTGGGGTATTGAGTTGAGCAGTAGGTTATGTTCTGAATTATTTTTTAAAAGGACCAGTCTGGATGACATTTGTCAGAAGGCAAGGAGACTGTGGCAATAATCCAATCACGGATTATCATGTTTAACAAAGTGGTAGAAGTGGGAATGGTGAGAAGGGATTAGGGTTGATTTATAATAAGTTTTAACCAAGATTACTGATAGATTAGTAGAGGTGTGACAGAGAGAGTAAGGATGACTCCAGTAATTTTGACTTGTGCAATATGAAAGATGAATTTACAATTATTTTAATTAGGGTAGGCTATACAATGCTGGGTACAAATATATCAGTAAATATCCTTTGCTTGAAACAAGAAAATTGTATTTCTCACACATAGACTCAAACCCAGAGGCTGGCTCTCATCTGGCTGCCTCTCCCCAAGCTGTGACGCAGGTGTCTTGAGTCATTTCATCTAATGACACAATCTTCCCCTAAGACTTCTAATGAGCCCTTTACCAAATCAGTTTCATTCACATGAATGCAAAGATCATGCACAGTTTGTGGCTAAGCCCAATGTAGCATACCTTTCACTGGCATACAACATATGGACCCACTTAAAGAAAAAAGGAGGATGGAAGATGTACTTTCCTTTTGTGCTAAGGAAAGAGAGGAGACTTGATATTGTTGAAAACGACCACTTTCTAATATGGTAATAATTGTTGATGAGACTATTTTGAACTGGGGAAAATCAATACTTCATTGTCAGAAGTATTATGTTTGAGATCTCCATTAGACATAGACATTCAGGTTGAATTGTTGATAAAGCAGTTATTCGAGTCTGAGTTTCATGCATTGGTCAACAGATATGAATTGAAGACTCACATACTAAAAGGTGGATATTGAAGAGAAACGTTCCAAGGAGTTGAGGAAAAATTGAGTATGTTTCTAGGATATGAAAATTAACCAATAAAGAAGATTGAGATGTGGTAACAATTTGGATAAGAGGAAAACCAGGATAGCATGGTGTTCCAAAAGATAAGTGCAGAAAATGTAACTAGGAGGCTAGAATGATTAATCGTATCAAATATTCATAGGTAGACCTGTAGTTCCATCCATGACAGAATAATGGGTATTAGAATTACCATACTGCTATAAAAGTCATAAAATTGTGAAAAATACATGAGGCAAATGATCTTATACATTGGAATAAGTGATACTTAAGGGGAGCAGTCACCCTGGGTAAGTTATTCATCAAGCCTAGCTTTTTTGCCTGGGGACATTATTCAAATGACAGCACAGGAATTTGGAGCTAAAATAGAAAAGAGCTTTTGCAAATAAAAAAAGACTTCAAGGATCTTAAGGTGCCTGGAATTTGTGCTGCTAGGTACCAGAAAGAAGGAAGCTCTGAATAGGAGAGAAATCCGATTGTGGTCCCTTGAAAGTTTGGCTAAACGATAAGATGCACATGTAGAAGGTGAGACTCTGAGGCCCAGTAGAGAAAATACCCTCAGGATCTGTGTGGTGAATAAAGATTCCAAATGCTTCACAGTATGGGAGAATATTTAATTTCAACAAGGCAGAGTGGAAGTCAGTAAACCAAGTGGAGGCACACAGAATAAAGACAGAATTAAGTAAACGGTCTGTCACAGATGCATGGAACAATATCAAGCAATTGCCCTACATATAGTGCAACTGGAGTCATAGAAAGAGAGGATAGAGAGATTAGAGGAGAAAATCTTTTGAAGAATAATGGTCAAAAGTTGCCCAAATTTGGGAGAAAACATTAGTCCATAAATCCAATAAGAACAACAAACCCATAGTAAGGTAAATACAAAGAAAATCACAACTAGGTGCACCATGGATACATTTCTGAAAATTACAAATAAAAAAGAAAAGAGGAAAAGCAGCCCCTCTGCCCAAAAATTCATTTACAGTGTAAACCACTATCCATGCAGGGCAGCAGTGCTCCAAAATGTATTCACCAAATGCAATGAATGTGCCACAAGGATGAAAGAGGTTGTTAATGTGGGAGGAGGGTGGGGGGTATATAGGGACCTCATATTTTTTTAATGTAACATTTAAAAAAATAAAGAAGAAAAAAAAAACAGGTTAGAATTTTTAAAAAATGATGGGGTGGGGAATGGGGAGTGGGGCATATGGGAACCTCGTATGTTTTTCAATGTAATGTTTTATGTGATCTAGTAACTTTACAAAATAATAATTAAAAAATAAAAAGATTACAAAAGTTAAAAAAACAAAAGCAATTGCTTTTTTAAAGTAAAACAAAAACAAAACAAACAATGTTGTGGTATTTAATTCTTAGAGATTCATTAACAAAAGAATAAAAACAAACCTCCAAAAGCCAAAATCCAATGGAAAAAATAAAATGAAATTATAAAGTCATTTAATGCAAAAGAAGGCAAGGAATATAAGAACAAAGAAAAGGAAAAACAAAAAATAACAAGAAAGTAGACTTAAATAAAATTATAACAGTGTTTCTCTTAAACATTAATGGATGAAATAGATAAGTCGATGATGATAAGTTGTTAATGAACTACACAGTAGAATTAAAATGGGTAACATATACACTATATAAAAAAGCAAGACAGAGAAAGTGCTTCATAAAATTTCAATCTTAAAATTTATTGGACCTGTCTTGTGACCCAACATATGGTCTATTCTGGAGAAAGACACAGGAGCACTTGGGAAGTATGTATATCCTGCTGTTTTGGGGTGTAATGCCTATAAATATCTGTTAGGTCTAGTTCATTTATCATATTATTCAAGCTCTCTGTTCCTTATTCATTATCCTCTGTCAGATGTTCTGTCCAATGCTGAGAATGGTGTATTTAAGCCTCCAACTATTATTGTAGAGATGTCTATTTCTCCTTTTTTTTTGCCAGTATGTGTCTCTTGCATTTTGGGGCACCCAGATTAGGTGCATAAGTATTTATAATAGTTATTCCTTCTTGGTGAATTGTCCCTTTTATTAATAAATAATGACTTTCTTCATCTCTTATAACAGTTTTGCCTTTAAAGTCTATTTTGTCCAATATTAGTATCACGGTTCCACAACTTTTTTGGTTACTATTTGGTTAGGATATCTTTTTCCAACATTTCACTAGATGCCCTTGCATCTAAGGTGTGTTTTTTGTAGATAGCTTATAGATGGCTCTTATTTTTTATTCATTCTATCAGTCTGTATCCTTTGATTGGGGAGTTCAATCCATTAATGTTTCTGTACCTTACTAATGAGCAAACTAAGGAAAAAGTAACAAAAATCCATTTACAATAGTGACTTAAAAAATCAAATACTTGGGAATAAACTTAACCAAGGACATAAAGAAATCTGTATTCAGAAAACTACGAAACATTGCTAAAAGAAACCAAAGAAGGCCTAGACAAATGAAAGGACATTCTGTCTTCATGGATTGGAAGACTAAATATCATCAGGTCTATCAAAACTGATTTACAGATTCAACACAGTCCTAATAAAAGTTCCAGCAGCCTTTTTTACAGAAATGAAAAAGCCAATTATCAAATTTTTCAGAAGGGTAAGGGACTCTGAATAGCTAATAATGTCTTAAAAAAAGAAGAATGAAATTAGAGGACTCTCATTTCCTGACTTTAAAGCATGTTACTTAGCTAAAGTAGTAAAAACAGCATGGCACTGACATACAGATAGAATAAAAAAGTGTATTTTTTAATGATTAAATGATCAATTCACATAAACAAAATTCCTAAATGTGCATTTAATTATTTATTGAGATTCTGAATGCAAGAAGGGAAAAAACAAACAAAATGACAACTGATAGAACTAAAGGCAGAAAACGACAAATCCACAATTATAATTTGACATGTTAATGTTTCCAGTATTTTCTACAAGTGCATTAAAAACCAGTAAAGATTTAGAATATTCATATAATACTACCCACCAAATTAAACTAATTAAAGTGCCTAACCACTGGAGAATATACATTTTTTTTTCAATTTTGCACATGGCATATTTATCAAAATGCACATAAAATAGCACAATTAATTTAAAAAATTGAAATCTTATAGATTATGTTCTGTCACCATGGCAGAATTTAATTAGAAAGTTTAAAGACAAAATCTAATAAAGTTTCAAAGATGTTCAAATTAAATGGAATGTATCTAAATAAACCAAAGATTAAAAAAGATAAAATAAAAGTGGAATTGGAAAATATTTCATACTTAATTGTAATTGGAATATGATATAAAATTTGTGGAAAGCTGCTTAAGTAGAAATCAGTGCCCATATATAGATAAACATGCCCATATCAGAGAAGTCATATTATCATCTCAATAGATACAGAAAACAGCCTTTGTCAAAATTATATGCCTTTCATTGTAATACTCTTTAAAAACTAAAAGTAGAAGGAAAAGTCAACAATGTGATTAATATCTACTAAAATCCCTATAACTAACATTATAATTAGTCATGAAAGACAGTCCTATTTCCCTAAGGGCAGGAATAAGGTAAGAAAAAAAAGAAAGTCTGCTCTTAGCTGTTCTTTCAGAATTGTACTGGAGGACATACTTGGTGCAACAAATCTATTAAAATATATGAAACCTATACAGATTGGAAGTGAAGGAGTAAAACATTACTTATTGAAATTGTGACTATTGTACATACAAAATTCTCAGCATTACACCAATAATGTACTAGAACTCATGTAGTGTTTTAGCAGGGCCACAAGATATAAGATCAATTTATAAAATAATTGCATTTATATATACTAGCTGCAGAAAAAGAGAAATAGAGTTCAAAGAAATCTAATGCTATGCCTCCAAATACCTAAATTACTTAAGTTTAAATTTAATGAAAGATGTGCAAGACCTATGCAAGATAAACTATAAAATATTCATAAGAGATATAGTAAAAGAATTAAATAGAACAATACACTTTGTTCACAGACTGGATGATTAAATATTTGTAAGATGTCAATTCTACCCAAATTGATGTATAAATTAAATGCAAATACAATCAAAATGTCAATAGCTTCTTAGGTAAAATTGGCAAGATATTTGAAATATTTGCATGGAATTATATATTATCTAGGATACCAAAACAATTTTTAAAAAGAGAATATCTCTCGAGAACATAGGCAGTGCCTAATAAAAGAAAACAGACCAATATGTCAAGCCTTCAAAATTGTTGCATGTAACTATGAACATTCTTCAAAAATTGAAGCATAGTATTTACCATAGTTTCCAAGGGAAGGAGGAGGGAAGAATTGAATAGATGGACTATAGGGCATTTTTAGAACATTGAAATTATTCTGCATGATCTTGCAATGATGAATGCAGGCCATTTTAAATTTCTTCTAAACCTATAAAAGTGTATGGTGCAAAATATAAACCATAATGTAAACCATTGACCATGGTTAGTAGCAATGCTTCAATATTTGTAAATCAATTGTAAAAAATGTCCCGTACATATGTAAAATGTTATTAACAGGGGAGAGTTGGAGAGGCGGAGGGGGCTGGATATATAGGAATCTCCTATATTTTCTATGTGACTTTTCTGTAGGCTAAAGCTTCTTTCAAGAAAAAGTGAAAAAAAAAAAAAAGACACTAGGGGAACACATGGAAGACATTTTCACTGTACATAAACTATAACAGATCTTACAGTGATGAAAGACAAAAATTTTATTTTATTTATTTTTGTTTATTATTTTAAAATAATTTTATTATTATTTGTTTTTTTTTTTTACTTTGATTTTGAGTAGATTTTGGATTGCAGAAGGGTCACAACTTGGCTGGGGAGGATCATAGTGCAGGGTGTTGGTGTTGGGGAGATGTGTGGGGAAGGTTGCACCTGGGGCTTGTCTCTATGGCATATGTATATGTTTAGGTGATCACGGGGCATTGTCTCAGTGGGTGGAGACCCACACAATAACTGAAAGAATATTGAATTCCCATTCTGGAAAATCCTGCTACATTCTCTAATTTAGTGACAAGAATCCCCTAAGTACATGGACAGTGCATAGTGAAGAAGGACAGACCATTCTGCCAGGCCCTTGATATTGAGAGTTGTACTTTGCACATTGTCCTTGTGAAATTGAATCTTAGCCTAGTATTATATATTGCCTAAGAGTTATCTCTTGAAAGCCTCCTTGTTACTCAAATGTGAACTCGCTCAGGATAAAAACACACTATCTCCCCCCTCCCCCACCACAGTGTGGGACATGACTCCTGGGCATGAGCCTCCCTGGCACTGAGGGATTATTACCAAGCACCAACCAGCAATGCATTTGGAAAAAGACATTGACCAAGAGGGGGATATATTAAATACAAATGAGTTTTTAATGGCTAAGAGATTTCAAAGTGAGTCAGGAGGTCATTCCAGAAGTTACACTTATGCACGCCTCAGCAAGATCTCATTGACTGCCACACTAAACAGTGCCTAAAACAGCAGAACTTCTGAGGCCTCTAGAGACATCTAGATACTATAGGCAGGGCAGTCAATCTCAGGAATTTGGCACTCTGTCAGTGGGCCTTACTTTGAAATATGCTCCCCACTGTAACAGGGTTAGAATCACTTATAATTTCCCTACAGCTAGCTCTTCTGCCCATTTTATTTGACCCTATAATTAGCAATATACTCATTAAATATATGTCCCAGAGACTTAAATCTTCAGTCTGTTTATGTGCTGGTTGAGCCTGGAAGCTCAGCAGACCTGCAATACCTACTCTCCAGTTCATTGTTGCCCAGTACAACTAACAAAAGGATGATGATGGGAAATGCCCCTCCCAAAAAACAGAGTGTCTGCAACTGCAAGGAGAACAGTTCCAGCCATCTGCCCAAGGATCTAAGCCCCCACTCAATCTATAACAGAATAGGCGTCACCATTCCCAAATCCTCAAGATTTGAGGAGTGAACAAACATAAGCGGGGAATGCAACTATGAACTAAAGTAGACATTATTATTCCAGCAATGGTAGAACTTGTATCACTGATATAAAGGCAGTGGCCACCAGAGGTTCTGAAACACGGGGCATTTTGTGACATTGGAATTGTCCTGCATGACATTGCAATGACTTAGGCCATCATACAGTTTGTCAAAACTTATAAAATTGTGCGGTACAAAGTATAAACTCTAATGTAAACTATAGTCCATGCTTAGTAGCAATGCTTCAATATGTGATCATCAATTGTAACAAATGTACCACACTAATGAAAGATGTTGTTAATGGGGGAAATTGTGGGAGGGGGAGGGGATGTGTATATTGGAATCCCCTATATTTTGAATGTAAAATTTATATAACCTAAAGTGTCTTTAAAAATAATAAAAGAGAATAATTTAGGAGAATTTATGCTATATGTTGTCAGGACATATTATAAATCTCTAGTAATAAAGCAGTGTGTCCTTTGTGTAAGAATAAACATATGGAAAAATGGAAAAGAGATTATGAAACTAGCAGAGAAGCATGTTAAAATAGCTTTATGAATATTCTCCATATTTTCCAGAAAGTAGAGAAAAGGTTGATCATGATAGGGATATAAATAGAGGATGAGAAACTATCCAAATCAAATGTCTGGATATAAAAATTACAATATCATGAATGAAAAATATACTGAGCCAGGGAAGCGGCTGTGGCTCAATCGATTGGGTTCCCGTCTACCGTATGGGACACCCTGGGTTCACGTCCCAGGGCCTTCTTTTGAAGGCAAGCTGGCCCTTGCCCACTCCCACAGAGAGCTGGTGCAGCAAGATGACACAACAAAGGGAGACAAACAGACACAGAAGAACACATAGTGAATGGACACAGAGAGCAGACAGCAAGCAAGCCACAAAGTGGAGTGGGGGGGAGGGATAAATAAAAATTTTTTAAAAAGTCTTAAAAAAAATACTAAGCCAAATGAACAGCAGATAAAATGCTGCAGAAGTAAAGATTCCTGAACTTGAGACTACAGCAACATAAACTATTTTTTTGTAAAGATGAGTAAAATTTATTGTCTATAAAGTTTTTTTTCTCATTTTTTGTGTGTTTTTGAAAATACATAGATCACAAGAAAAGTTACATTAAAAAATATGAGGTTCCCACATACCCCACACCCCAACCCCCATTCCTCCCACATCAACAACCTCCTTCATCATTGCAGCATATCCATTGCTGTGATTTTTCTCCTTTGTTTTCCTGTTTTATATTTCATTGTTTTTGCACATAGCATACTTTCCTTCTTCTCCTTGCTTTAGGTTTAATTTCATCTTCTCTCTCAGTCTTCTCAAGAGGGAGGCTTAGATCATTGGACTGCGATTTTTTTTTCTGTTTGTAAGAAAATGTAGTAATTTCTCCCTATTTTTGAAGGACAACATTACTGGGTACATTATTCCAAGAAAATAGTTTTTTTTTTCCCTTTAAGCACTTTATATATGTCCTCCCACTGCCTTCCAGCCTCTATGGGTTCTATTGAGAAATTGGATGCTAATCTTCTTAAGGATCCTTTATATCATCACATCACTTCTCTGTGGCTGTTTTCAAGATTCTGCATTTGTTCTTGGCCTTGGATGGTATGATCATAATGTCTCGGTTTTGATTTGTTCAAGTTCATTCTGCTTGGTATTTGTTGGCATCTTGGATTTCTATATCTTTCACTAGCTTTGGGAAGTTTTCTGCCATTACTCTTTCAAAAATTTTTGTCTTGTCCTTTATGTCTCTCTTCTTAAGGGACTCCTAGACACATATATTGGTGTGCTTGGTGGCGTTCCACAAGCTCCTCAGACTCTGTTAACTTTCTTCATTCTTTTATCCTTCTGCTCCTCAACCTGGAGAATTACAGTTGTTTTGATGGAGTTCATTGATTCATTCTTCTGCCTCCTCTAATCTGTACTTGTACCCCTTTGTTGAATTTTTCACTTTAGTTATTATACTTACTATTTTTTTAGGAGGTCTTGTGGATTGAATGCAGGACCTTGTACATGGGAAACAGGTGTCCAACCACAAACCTTCATCTGCTCCCCAGTTATTGTACTTCTGAGTTCCAGAATTTCCAAGTTTCTTTATAATGACCCCTACTTGAGTTTTGAAACTCTCATATTGTTGATATATTGTTTTCCTAATTTCCTTTAGTTCTTTGTCCATGTTTTTCTTTAATTTATTGATAATATTTATGAGAGGTTTTCTAAGATCTTTCATTAGTAATTTGAGACAGTGCTTCCTCCAGAATACTTTCTATTGCATTCTTTTTTTCCCTTTTAACTGGACCATACTTTCCTGTTGCCGTGTGTGTTTTGTAATTTTTTTGTTGAGAATTGGATATTCTGAGTTTTATTTTGTAGTCATTGGAAATCTAGTTCTCCTGCTCTTCAGTCCACCAGAATAAGAACAAGAAGGGAGGGGAAAAAAAAAAAAAAAAAAGAATGCAGGAAAAAGAAGAAAAAAATCCTAACAAATAGAAAAGCACTAAAAACAAGGAAAAATAATGCAGTGTATTGCCTCTTTAAGTTCATTATCCTGTTGTGGTGGTAAGTAGAAATTCTTGCTCTTAAGGCAAAAACCTAGACTAGCATCTCTACTCATGCCCCCAGGGATCCACCAGACTAAAAAATATATAACAGACAAAATAAAAATCAACCACCAAAAATTAAAAAGAGAGAAAGAGAAACCAAGGGTAGCATCTGTGCTGGGCCCTCAGGGATTCTTTAGACTAAACAACACAAAAAAGAGAAAGAAGAAAGCCAGCCAATGAAAAGGGCTACTAGGTCTTCAGTCATGGCCGATGCTGGTGTGATACCAGACTCTGCTGCTGGACAGAGGACTGAAACCAAGGCTAGAGTATATGCTATGTCCATAGGTATCTGCCAAACCAGGAAATACCCACACACAGAAGCAATAAGAAGAACACCAACAGCACTGTATCATTACATCCAGGAGGATGCTGATGGGAGGCTACATCCCCTAGATCATCCCCAACACTGAACTTCAACATTTAGAGGAGGAGGTATCCTCTTCAGCCCTGGTCCCAGTCATCTGCTTCTGGTATCTGAGCTACACTGCCAAAGCAACAGCCATTGCCCCAGCTGCTGCTGATTAATGGGAGCTTGTCACTAGTTCATGCTTTCACTTACAAAAGCTGAACTCTCACCAGCCTCTTGCTTTCCCTGGCACTCCCATAGTTGTTCTAAGTGCCCATTCTGCTTCAAGGGTTCCCATCTAGTTAATTCCAGTCTCTTTTTCCAGTTTCTTCATTTTTCTAGTGGAGGGAGAAATTTGTAAACTTCATACTCTTCCATTTCATCTTTTCTTTCTAAAATAAGAATTTTTAATGCTACAAATTTCCCTAACAGTATGGCTTTAGCATCATACCACAGTTTTCAATAGGTGTACTTTTAATTTCCACTGTAAGTAAAGGTAATACATATGACAACTAGATTGTAAAAATGGGAGGATTAAGGGGCCTAGATGGCTGTAAGACTCTACATTTTACTTGAAGTGTTAAAATATTAAATCTAAGCAGAATATAAATGATTAGGTATCTATAGCATGCTCTGTAGAGCATCCACTAAAACAAAAACCAAATTTAAACTAAAGTAATATAAAGATATGTAGACAAAAGTTCATATATAAATTAACATGGAATGTTATAAATATTCAAAGAATTCAAAGGAAGACAAGAAAGAAGGAAAAGAGAAATAAAAAAACATAAGGGGACAAAGAGAATATAAATAATAAAACTGATAGGCCTAAATCCAACTGTATTTAAAATTGCTTTTGCTGTAAATGGTTTTAAATACATATATTAAAAAAACAGATATTATCAGTTTGCACAAGTGAACAACATGCTGTATACAAGAAAACAACTTTAAATATGACATAGGTGAAAAGTAAAAGGCAAGAAAATAATATATACCATCCAGATAGTAATCAATAGAAATGTCAGATATTTTATACTTCAGAAAAGCAAAACATTGCATAGTGATTTAAAAAGTTCAATACAAGACATAAAAATCCCAAATATGTACACAACTAACAAAAATATTCAAAATACTTAAAGCAAAAACTAATGAACAGAAAAGAGAAATAGACATTCCACAAGTGTTTGTGGTGACTTCAACATGCTTCTCTTAGTAATTGATAGAACATTTTAGCAGAAAATCAGCAAGAATATAGAAAATGTGAACAATGCTATAACCCGGTTTGACCTAATTAACATCATGGAACACTACACTCATCAATAATACAGTCCAGATTCTTTTCAAGTGCACATAGAACATTTACAAAAATAGACTATATTATGGGCTATAATATAAATGTTAAACATTTTATAAAAAATAGATACAATTCAAAGTATATTCTTTGATCATAACAGGATTAAACAAATCAAAAACAAACATCACAAAACTTCAGATACAGTTGAATATTAACAATATAATGAAATGAATAAAAATAAAAATATAGCACACCGAAACTTGTGATTTGAAGCAGTGCTTAAGTGGTGAATCCATTGATAAGATGGGATGGGCTCTAGTATATAAGCAGAGATGTTGACCTTAGTTAAGATTAAGGTCAGTTTACCTAGGGTAAAAGAAGAGACTACAAAGTATAAGATTACAGATGCTAGTAGGTAGGTAGATTTGTGGAAGTGCTAGAGTTGTCTTCTGATCATATTATCTTAGAGGAATATGAAAAAAGATCATGAGATAAGTTGAGAATTTCTGTTGACATGAAAAGGGGAAAAAACATTATTTTATCACTCATGTTTATTAACTATTAACTCTGTCACCATTGAAGCCAGGATTGTTATAAGATCAATAAAACATATTGTGCCTAAATAGTCTTTATTACTATTGTACAACAGGCTAAACTAAATTCAGTGCAAATTGATAAGATCTAAATGTGAGATCATGGCAAAACTGCAATTTTTAAAATTACAGTATCCTTCTAAAAGGGCTCTGTGAATTAAGTATGGAGCTGAGATTAGGAATGGAGGCTGGAGCGGGCTAAATCATACCATATAATAGAGAAACATGAAGTTACCAAAGGATAATCCAGGAAGGAGTAAAGAAGGAGGCATGATGGAGAGAGAAGAACCAGGAAGGCTCCCAAAGTCTGAACTAATTATATAGGATCCAGCAAAATATAAAACTCTAGTTCAGGAAGTAGAATATCTTCCTACCCAGTATTCCTTTGTTTAGCTGCAGGCTGGCATAGGGCTTCCTGTATCAGGCTAGGTGCTTCTTCCCAATCTCAGCTGTAAACTCTCAGGCAAAATGACTCATCTCTCCCTGGGGCTTCAGCTGTTTAGACTTCCTCTTCTGTCGCATGGCGGGATCCAAAATGACTGAGGTCTCTCTTCCCAAGTGTCTTCTGGAGTAAGTGTCCATTTATATCAAGTCAAATAAAAAAGTTCTAATGTTAACAGATAATCAAATCAAAGATGCCTCAGCTGAATTTAATGCAGTCAAAGGGCCACACAGACCAAGGAACAGAATAGTTTACAGACACAATCTTTCTCTTTTGGGGATTCATAAAATAATCTCAAACTACCTCAGGCTCTTTCAAAAAAAGCAGTGAAAGTGAGACATGGAAGTTTCTTGTACCCAGGCTGCAACGCTGTAGCAATTCAGCTGCACCTTCTGTGAAGTCAGAACTCTCCTGGATGCATTCACATCCATTTCTGCCTCTGTTAGCAATAACCTCAATGTGAAGTAGGACCCTGAAAAAGTCCAAATTAACACTCTCTTAACCTGGACTGCAACTTAATCCACACACAGAAAAAACATTTAGTACATTTTTTCAGGTAGATCAATTTTAAACCTAGCCTGTTGCTAAACTTCCAGAGACAGTTTGATGATTCAGCAGAAGTCAGTTCTTTGTACTAAATATTGGAGTACTTTTTAAAGAATTAGATGTGAATAAATTTCTGTATCTTTTCCCTGATAATTTAATAACCAACTGGTATGCTATGTGTCTGGCCAAATTTTCCTACTTGTACAAACATTTGTTAACAAGTTGAAATGTGTTTTAGTCTGCTAGGCTGTAGAAATGCAATATATCAGAAATGGGTTGGCTTTAACAATGAGGATTTATTAGTTTACAAGCTTATAGTTCTGAGGCAGTGAAAATGTGCCACATGGCACGACTCATGGCAGCACCTGCTGGTCTCTCCCTTCTCTTCTGGGTGTCATTGCCATCAGCTTCCAGCTACCTTGGCTTTCTCTTTGTTTCTGTGGCTCTCTCTCTCAGCTTCTGTGTGTTTCTCTCTGTGTATCCAATAAGAGGACTAAGACCCACTCTGGGCCATGCCTTACTGAATTAAGTAATCAAAAGGCCCTTAATTTAAGTAGTCTAATCAAAAGAGGTCCACACAGGAATGGACTAACTTTAAGAACATGATTTTCTGGGGTCCATCCAGCTTTAAACCATCACAAAAAAGAATCATAGCATTTTCTTTAAAACTGGAAGTATCTATACTCTCTGTCCTCAAGTTAAACAACCTCTTTACATGAAAAATTCAATATCAGCTCATCTAAACACACTTATGGAAATGTCTGGTTTTGGTATGTGTTTTGATCAATATCATGCAGTCAAATATCATCATGCTAATTGCAAGCCCAGGCTTCAAGAGGCCTTGTGTACATCTACTTTCTCTCTTGAAATCCTGATAACATAATGAGAACAAGCCTATGTTGACCTGCTAAAAGGAGAGAGACCACATGGAGCAGACCTGTTTCACTAATGCTGAGATTCAGCCAGGAGCTTCCAGCCAACTCCTCTGGTGGCTGCAGACATGTGCGTTAACACAGCCAAGATCAGGCAAGCCTTTAGGATCTAGAAATAGGCAAAGAATTCTAAAGCTTGACATCAACTGCAAGGTTTGTAAAAGAAACATTGAGAAATTGGACTTCATCAAAATGAAATACTTTTGCTTTTTGAAAGCCTTTGTGAAACAATGAAAATTAAAGCTACAGACTAGACAATCATGCATCCAACAAAGGATTAATATTTAGAATAGAAAACATATTCTTAAAACTCAATGGTAAAAATAAATACATAATTAAGTATTAAATGGGTAAAAGACATAAACAGACTGTCTTTCCTTCCAGGCCACTATAACAAATGCCAACAATGTACTGTCTTATACAATAGGAATTTATTGTTATGTGGTTTCAGAGGCTAGAAGGCTTATTTTCTGTCAGAGTTGGTAGTCTTATGACTAGCTGCCAATCCTTGAGTTCCTTGGCTTTCCCCATCACATGGTGATGTCCTCTCCTTTCTCTTCCAGTTTCCTGCTGACTTTTGCCTTGTGGATCCTCCTTGTGGCTTTCTCTTTATAAGGCCTCCAGTAATAGGATTAAAACTCCTCCTAATTCATTTGACCACATCTTAACTAAAAATAACATCTTCAAATGTTCATATTTACAATGGATTCATGTCCACAAGAATGGGATTCAGGTTTTTTAAAAAAATCATTTTCTGGGGAACATAACTCAATCTGCCATACAGATATTTCACTAGAGTGGCTATCAGTAGCATATTTGTACAGGAAAAGATGTTCAGCATCATTAGCCATTAGTGAAAAGCAAATTGAAAGCACAGTGAGAAGACATAAAATAAGACATAGTGATAACAACAAAAACAGGTGTTGATGTGAAGGAACTGCCCCTCTCATATATTGCTTGTGGGAATATAAAATAGTACAACCACTCTGGAAAATTATTTGACAGTTTTTCATAAAACTAAGCATGCAGCTTTTGTATGACCCAGGAACTATATCCATGGACTTTATCCCAGATAAATGAAAATTTATGATCACTCAAACCTGTACACAAGTATTCACAGAATATTTATTCATAATAACTAAAAACTGGAAAGAATCCAGATGCCCTTCAATGGGTAGATAATTAACAAACTGTGGTACATCTATACCATTGAATACTACTTGGCTACAAAAAGAAACACATTTTTGATATACATAACAACCCAGATGAATCTCTAAGAATTTATACTAGGTTGGGAAAAAAGTCCTAAAAGGCTATATACTGTATAATTCCGGTTGTATAACATTTTTGAGAAGAAAAATTATAGAAATGGAAAGCAGATTAGTGGTTTCCAAGGGTCAGGGACAGAGGATGGGGACAGGATACAAGTAAGAATAAAAGGGAAATATTAGAGATTCTTGTGGTGATGGAACTGTTCAGTGTCCATATCATAGTTCCTGTGTTGTATTATAGTCTTGCAAGATGTAACCATTAAAGAAAACTTGATAAGTTGTATATAGGATCTCTTTGTATTATTTCTTATAGATGCTTAGTAATCTGTACTTCTCTCAAAATTAAAATTTTAATAAAAAATAAGTTCCCCAGAGCACGTATGAATTTAGTAGAATTTGTGTTTTGATACTCACACACTCAGTCCTGTTAGGACTATTTATAAAGTGATAATGAGTTTTTCTCCACTTTTTCCAAACTATGTTTACAAATAAATTTAAATTTGTAAAATATTTAATTTTCTTCCACACAGGATTTGTTTTGCTCTTCGTTTATTAAAAAGGACAGTTAGTTGGAAAACTGAAAATAAAGCAAATTTTATTTTTTCCTTATCCTGATATTACAGTTTAGCAGTTTACTCACTGCTATTATTGGTACTAATGAAGTATCATTTCAAACCAAATAGCAAGTGGTTTATATTATTCTAAGTCAATGCTATAAAGTACCACACTGACATATTCCTTAAATTGTGATGATTAGATTTGAATAACATGAATGTATAATTATACAGACAAAAGCAAACAAAGACAAGAAAACAAAGAGTAACTACAACAGATACATTCTGAGATATTTAAGACCTCAAACAGATGTCAAATTCTTTTTCAATTATTTAATTATCATTTCCCCATGAGTAACTTATAAATTCAGTGAGGGGCTTATGAATGGCTTTGAACCTGCCGGTGGAGACAACCTTATCTCTTGGACTTATACCCTCCTTCCTTATGTTAGTTTTGGTGCCTGTATTTTACACCATATATGAAAAATGACCCAATCTATCTTTCAATCTACACTTCCCACCCCTCCAAGACAGTTTTGTGTGACCTTGTCCTGCGGTTCTTTTTTTTTTTTTGTCTTTATTTTTTTAATGTTACATTAAAAAAATATGATGTCCCCATATACCCCCCACCCCACTCCCCCCATAACAACAACCTCCTCCATCATCATGGGACATTCACTGCACTTGGTGAATACATCTCTGAGCACTGCTGCATCACATGGTCAACGGTCCACATTATAGTATATACTCTCCCCCAGTCCACTTAGTGGGCCATGGGAGGACATACAATGTCTAGTAACTGTACCTGCAGTACCACCCAGGGCCGCTCCAAGTCCTGAAAATGCCCCCACATCACATCTCTTCTTCCCAATTCCTACCCTCAGCAGCTACCATGGCCACTTTCTCCAAATCAATGCTACATTTTCTTCGATTACTAATCACAATAGTTCATGAATAGAATATCAGTAGGTCCACTCTAATTCATACTCTATTCCTCCATCCTGTGGACCCTGGAATGGTTGTGTCCACTCCACATCTATATCAAGAGGGGGCTTAGATTCCACATGGATGCTGGATGCAATTCTCCTGCTTTCAGTTGTAGGCACTCTTGGCTCTCTGGTGTGGTGGTTGACCTCCTTCACCTCCATGTTAGCTGAGTGGGGTAAGCCCAATAAACCAGAGCATAGGAGTTCCTAGTCTATTGAGGCTCAGGGCCTGGCTATCACATGGACAGTCCAGAGATTCAGGTTTCCTGGGTATACATTAAACTCCAGCGCCAACCACAGGTCCGGTAAAAGTAACAGGAGAGGCTTGTGAACAAAGATCACATCTGAGTCTAGCTCCATCACACAGAAACACAAACTCCAAAGTAGGGCCAACTGACAAGGCACTGAACTCCATCTGCCATGACCGTAGAACCTGTGGGTCTCTGTAGCCCTCAGAAGAACCAATACCCAGGGTTGTGTCTACTTTATCTGTCTCTGGGACTCTGCTGAGGTGTGCGTAAGGGCAACCCCTCTGATGACCTCCCGGCTCTTTTTCGGAGACTCATAGCATATAATGCAGTTCTTAATCCCACGCTACCTTTTGTCAATTTAAAACCATCATGTAAAGCACCCATTTCAAGTTTGGGGCAATTCTTTGTGCTTGAGCCAACAGTCTTCAGGGCATAAAATAAAAAGGAAGAAATTAATGGAAAAAGAACATATGCGTAAAATACAGAGTGATCAATGATTTATTTAAATATCTACTAATATGAAAGCTTCAGAAAGCTTTCCTTATTAATAGTTATCTTTTTGCTTTGGATTATTCTGCTTTATTTTTCTGTACAGTTTGTGTTGCAATTCTTTATACAGTTTGTTATAATGAGTAGCTAATAAAATGTCTTGAAGCAACAGAAATGTGTTTTATCATGATGACAGGACAGAAATTAAGAAAAAACAAGATCCTCCAGTGATTCAAATCAGGAAAGCCTCGGAATTATTTGTAGTCCTTCAAAAGTAACTTTCTTTTTCACCCAAGCCAGAAATAGCATAGAAAATTAATAAGAACAGGTTTTTCATTTTTTTCCCTAAATTTCATATATGAAAGCTAAAGATGAGTTCTGCTATAGAGGACTACCTCAGCTAATCAGCCTGAGATTTTCAGAGTAAGCACAGAAGAGTACTCTATAGAAAAAGAGATATTTCTTTTTTCCTGCTGCTACATTTAAGAGTGACCATGTCCTATCTAATTACTTTCTTCACTCTGTCACATGTTCCTCTCCAAGCTGATAGATAGTAAAGAGTTTTGTATGGCTTCATTAGATAAATGATTCTTTTCTCATTGATTGCTATTGTAAAATGCACTTTTTTTGCTTTAAGTTATCTTGGAGCAAAAATGTGTGAAAGCATAATATGAATTATGAATACAATGCAACTTTCAATTTAAATGAAAAAATAAATCATTTCTAATATAATACTACTACTACTAATTTTCCTACTAATGAACGAGTATATTAATACCAGCAGTCCATAATTTGCATGGTTCTGATGTGAATGAATTTCAGATATCATGGTCCCCTAACAACACAGTTCAAAATTCAGTTATCTGAATTTTGTGATGTGGATAATCACATAAAATTCAAATTTTTCTGCTAGCCACTCAGTCCATAATTCAGTACATCAATTACACATGTGCATCCTGATCAGTGACCAATTCCTTGACTTCACATTGGTAGTTCATGCACAGATGGCAAATCAAGTTGTTGTGTTGTCTTTTTGTCTGTGAATTACAAAAATGGATAATCAAAAGAGGAAATTGGCCAACAAAGGTGAAAGCAGAACAAAGAAATCAAATGTAATAAGTATGGAAGTGAGATTCAAGTAGAACATAAATGGGGTTATGGAAGAAATAGTTGACAATGGGAATATTGACACTGCTGCCATTGAAGATTCTAGATATGCAGCCAGAGGAACTTAGTGAAGGTGAATTTATTGACATAAATGAACAAAGTGGTTGTGATCAAAAGGATGAAGTTGCCACAGAGGAAGTGATGCCAGCAAAAACTTCACTTATAAAGAAACTATCAGAGATACTGCACAACATTGAAGGCACAATGGATAAAATGTTGAAATTCATACTCAAAAAGGAGAATGATAATTTGTTAAGGTGTAACAAAGATGTGTACTGCATATTGTAATTATAGAGGGAGAAGAAGGCAAACACTGTTCAAACTATTCATGATAAAATTGATACAAATAAATAAAAATTTAATTCTTATTGTTTGTAATGTTTTAAATTATAGTCTACTAAATAAATACTAGTTTTACCATTTTTTTCTATTCCTTAAATATTATACCAACAATAAAATAGTTTTTAGCCACATCTCCTGTTCTGGGAAACATAATAAGGCAGGCAGCTTCTAGAAACATCATTTTCATGCAAAGGCCATGCTTCCTGTAGGTTGCTCCTTGCCAGTGGCTGAATAAGGAAGGGTAGAAAGTCAAGCTAATTCCAGAGATACCTGGACTCCTCCGGTGGGTGGTTTTGGCTCAAGGACTCCCCATTAGTCTGGCTGAATCCTTCTTGGAACTGCACTGCATGCCCAAACTCTATCCAATCCTTCTTCCTTTCCCCTTGTCTTTCAAGAGAGTCAGTTCTGCATCACTGTCTGAAGACTTTCATTACTTTCTCCAGCTCTTTCCTCCAATAAAGCTATTACACATATAACTTTATTTTCATGTCTTTTTCTTGTTGAATTCAAACTAATGCACAGGGATTTGGTCCTTGCTATAAGTGGGACTTTGAACTGCTCTCTGCATGTTCAATCTGGGCTCAATTTGGAAGAAGAGGTAGCAACTAAAGGAAATCATTTGTCATGGTGCTAACAGAAGTACAAAATCAATGCCAGTAAACCTTCCCAGATAAAAGGTTAATTACAGAACTGGGTCAGGAAAGCATAGGGCAAATTAAGAACATATAGTGCCATAAAATAAGAGTGCTCAAAGAATAATGAGTAAATAGCATGGAAGCTAACTTGACTATTATCACACTGGTGCAGTCCGAGGCAAGTTAAGCATCAAAACAAAAACCGATGCCAGTGGATTATAGCTCACTGAAAAATAAATAAGAATCCAAGAGTCCATCATGATAAATAGTCAAATCTCTTCATATTGTATAACATCAGCTAATAAGTAAAGACGAAATTATGGGGTTAGAAAATCATCAATTAATGCTAAAGCTGAGTGGTCTGAGTGGTGAAAGCTTGATGAGAAGCAAATGTTTAAATTGTCTCAAAATATCCCCACAGATTATTTATAATAAAAGTAAAAATAGTATCTTTATGGGGAAGAAACCTGACAGTAACCAAATAATCAAAGTTAACATCTGTGGTTGGCAGAATTCTAAAGATTTTCCCCAGATTATTCCATAAAACACTAATCTAGGTACTGCTGTGAAAGGAATTTGCATATAGAATTATGGTTACTAATCAGTTGACAAACAGGGAGAGAATGCTGAATTAGCTATGTGGGCCCAATGTAACTGCAGTCAGAGAGGTGCAACGGAAGAAGAGGCAGGAGAGATGAAACACAAGATAAGGGTGGAGACATTTGAACTACGAGAAATACTCAATCCACCACTGCTAGCTTTAAAAATGGAGAATGGAGCCACGAGCCAAGGAATGCAGGCAGCGTTTGGAAGCTGAGATGGCCCCTGACCTAGAGAAAGCAAGGAAATAGGAAGTCAGCCCTAAACTATCATCAAACTGAATTCCGTCAACAGCCTGAATGAGCCTGGAAGCTCCTTCTTCCCCAGAGTCTTCAAATAAGGTCCATGCTGGCCAGTTCCTTGGTTTCAGCCTTCTGTGATTGAGGACAGGAAAAATAGCTAAGCCTACTAGATTTTTAAGCCCCAGAACTGTGGGGTAATCATCTGGGTTGTTTTAAGCTACTAAATTGTGGTAATATATTTTGGGAGCAATAGAAAATGTACAATATCATGAGTTATGGAATCATTGATATCATGTACCTCGTGATATGATGCACAGAGAAGGATGCTACATTTGTTCTGCTGTATTTCTGCCAAAGATGTATAGCCTTAAACTAATCATGATTTTAAAATTTGGAAAAACATAAATTTAAAATACTAATACAGAATTAGGACTACAAAATAGTTGGCCTGTACTTCTCAAAAATATCAATGTCATTATGATAGTTAAGTTCATGGGTCAACTTAGCCAGGTTATAGTATCCAGTTGTTTGGTTAAGCAAGCACTGACCTGATTGTTACTGTGAGGCTCTTTTTTGGACTTAAATCATTAAACAGTTGATTGTATCTATGGCAGATTACACCTACAATCAACAAAGACTTAGCTTCAACAATGATAGAAGTCTCATGTAATTAGTTGAAGACCTCAACGATAGAACTGATGATTTCAGCTGTTAGAAAGAATAACTTCTTTCTCTGCTTCTGTCAGCCAACTTCTACTGGGAGTTCACTGAAACCTTTATTAGTGCCCCAACTTTCAGCCTCTTCTTGGGAATTCAGACTTGTCAATCCCCATGGTTGTGTGTGGAAATTCCTGTAATAAATATCCTACTATTTACATTCTATCTCTGTCTCTATTTCTATCTCTATATATCTATCTCTGTCTCTATCTGTATCTGTAATCATCTATCCATCCTGTCAGTTCTGTTACTTTGGAGAACCCTGATGACATAGTCATGAAAAACAAAGAAAGACTAGAAACTTTTCCAGAATAAGCAAATGAGAAGTAAATGGAGTGGGCAAAAATAAAAAACTCTAAAACCACTACTGGGACAATTGGAAAAATTTGGGTATGCAATGTAGATTCAATAAAGTATGGAATAAATACCAAATATTCTTAATTTGAGTGTTGTATTTTGCTTATGAAAGATAATGTCATTGTACTTAAGAATACACATTGAAATGTATTGGAAGGAGACAAGATGTCTCTAATTTGTTCTTCAATGTTTTAGAAAAACTATGCATATATATATATGCATGTGTATATCTGCACACACATATTTGTGCAAACCACACAGAAAAAATATTACAAATACAGACAATTGGCCAAGGCAAGTTGCATGCCTAAATCCACTTCACCTCCAGTGTGTGCTTCACCAACCATGAATGCTGAGCTGGCAGATTCAGGCTAGAGATGAGATAACTCCATGGATAATACACCTGTTGGATAACTGTCCCTGTGGTGGTTTGGAACTGTATATAATCCAGAGAAATGTGTTCTTAAAGTTAATTCATTGCTGTGGGTGTGAACCTATTACATGTAGCACATTTTAATGAGGCTTCTTCAGTTAAGGTGTGACCCATCTCAATCATGATGGTTATTAATCCTGGTACTAGAGTTCTCTATAAGAGAGTGACAGTCAGACAAAGAGAAAGTCATGGAAGCAAGAAGCTGAAATCAGTGAAACCCTAAAGAGAAAGGAGAGACCAGCCAACTTTGCATGGTTTAAGCTGAACCATTCGGTGCTATCTATCTTGAACAGTGTAGGAAACTAAAACAGTCCCCAGTCATACCAAGCTGGGGTTGATGCTTCTCTAGTCATGTAGCTTAAAATCTCTGTGCCCTACATTTTATGTCACTCTTCTCAGGTCAGATGCCCATCTTTGTTAGAGCCCTGTGCACAGATTCACGCCAAGAGCAGTGAAAGACTCTCAGACCTGCAACTACCACTGTGTGCATTTCCCCTAATAAATGGTCTTCCTTCAGGTCTGATATGTATTCTGTCTACTTATATGCCTTTGTTCGCTTGGCATTTTTGCATCCAAAATACAAGAATAAAAATGAAATAGAAAACTCAAGAGAATTAGACAGGGGTTGTTTTTGTTTCCTCTGGCTTCTGTAAACAATCCATGGATTGTTCTGTAAACAATCCATAAACTCTGTGGCTTAAACCAGCCTAACTCAGAAATCAAGGTGTCATCAGGGTGACGCCCTCTACAGAGATAGTCCATCCCTTGCCACTTCCAGCTTCTGCTGGCTTCAGTTGTTCTTTGCTTGTAATTGCAGGACTCCAATCTGTGCCTCCATCTCCTCATTCCTTATCTCTTCTTTTTGATCCTCTACTTCATGTTTCCTAAAAGGAGAGTTGCCATTGGATTTAGGGCCCACCCATATAACCCAGGATGACCTAAAATCAAGATCAACTTAAGTATCTTCAAGGAGTCCTTTGTCCCAGAGAATAGGAGGTAGGTGTATTTTAGCGGGGGGGGCCCAGTGCAACCTATTATAGTGATCTTAGTTTAAAAAAAAGATTGTCAAAAAAATAAAAAGCAAAACAAAAATCAATAGAATTGAAAGATCAAATAAAGAAAGGACAATGAGAAGAAAATATGAGAATATGGTAGGAGAAATAGAGAAACAACTCTAGAGGCTCAATCTACTAATAAAATTCTAAAAGGAGAAAAGATAAAGAAAATGTATTAAGGGGATTATACCATAATATTAAGGTTACTAAAGAAAATATTCTTAAACTATAAGAGAGATGAGGAATTTCAAATAAAGTCATTCTTAATGCAAGCAGGGCAAATGAGGAAAAATTCTGGCTCACAAGTATAACTACACATTTTTCTGAATACCAAGTTAAAGAAATTGTAAAAGTACACAAAAACTGGTCATGCATAAAGGAATAAAAATTACAATCAGCCTCTGTCACATTTCTTAGCAAGTCCATTGAAGCCAGAAGGAGATAGAAGAACATTTTTGGCATTGTTAGAAAAAGAAAAAAGTGATATTAAGCCCAGAATTATTTACCTAGCCGAACTATCATTTGAGAACTTGGGACAGGAATAAATGTGAAATAAACTAAAATATGGCATGATTGTAAATAGTTGATGAAAGGGATAAATTAAAGAGTACCTTTGACTTGACTTGAGGAACGTTGTTCTTCCCAGGTGTGTGGTGTCTTGCTGCTATGTGGTTCTGTAGTGAACAGTATATAAATCATGATAAAAATATGGATGGTGATTAATGGTTTTTAACTTTTAGAAACAACCTGTCAAATTTATTATGGTCATAAACATAAATGTTATTAAATTTGACAAAGCAATTTAAAGGAACACCTGCAGACAGTTTGAGGGAGAAGATTCACGGAGAGGTAAGAAAAATGTCATGATGAGACTCTTCTCATTTTTCAAAGTGAAGTGTCAAAAGGTGGATAGGATGAAAGGATGATGTGTAAGTGTCCTAAAGATTATAAGATAAGCAACAATATCTAACATAAGGGTCATATATGAATGGGAATGGGGTTGGGTGGTAGTGAGAGAGAGGTGCAAGGAAAGCTAACATTTATGTAAATATCATAGCCATGCAGTGTGGTTTGATTTTTTTTATCAGATGCAAACAAAAAAATAAACAGAACTGATTTCAAGACAAAGAAATGATCATGACACCACCGTTTGGGCCTACATGTACAATAGGCAGAATATGAACATTATTATGGGCCATAGTTGAAAAAAATTTTAAATTCTAATTCTAATTTATAAGTGTATTGTTGAGATTTTTCTAATAAATGTGTTTTGAACAATTTTACTAATTTGTTCTGAATTTTTAAGAAATATGTTAAATGTGTGAGATAATGGATTCCTTAAAGGGAAACACTATTTGTCAAATATATTTCTAGAAGTTATAGTGAAATCTATTATAGTCCATATTTTAAATGTTCAATGGAAGTTAAAAATATGTTCTAGGTTGTTTTACTTTAGACAACGATAATGATGCCTTCTGAATATGTGCCTTGATCTGTCCTCTAATGAAATATACCACAATTTGTTGATACTTCCAAATTTCTCTCTTTCTCCTGACTGGAAAACAACTTGGCATTAACAATGATTTGGGTATAATTATGTAAGCTGTAACAAAATGCTTCAGGGAGGCATCTTGATCTTTTGTGTATTATAGGTTCTTTAGAAGAAAAGTATTCAGGATACCCGAAACATTTCATCAGGATGTACAGTAGATGTTCTTGACATCTGTCTGGAGGAAAAAATAAAAGATATGTTTTCATAAAATAATACAGCCACAGTATACAATGTACAGTTCCAATACCTTATGAGGGCTTCAGAGAGATTTCAGAGAGAAATAGAGGTAGAGGTGGAAAATATTAACATAAGAGAGTTAATTTATGCCCTCTGCTTTCAATTTTATCCATTAAATTCATTTCATCCATTTTTGTTTTGGAGGAGTCATCTGACATTTCCAGTCTGATTTTCTCTTTGGAGGGTTCTCAGAGCTGGGTAAGAGCAGCAACTTAGCCACTGTTCTCTAGCTGGTGAAAATACCCTGGTAGAATTGTAAAAAATATTAAAAATTTTTTAAAAATTGAAAAGCATGGGATATTTCTGTTACAGTTTTGATTTGAAATATCAATTCCTGTTTTCTCCAAAAGTACATTCATAATTTGAAAAAATATTTCAATATATTCTAAGAAAATATTGTCCCAATAATATAAATGTCTATATGTAGACTGCTTTTTCATTCTGGTATTTTTGGATTTAGCTTCATTATAATTACATTGTAATTTTGGAAACATGTTAACTTGTAGCATACAAACATAAAAATATACAAGTCATAAGTGACAACTTGATGAATTTCACCATTTAATCTCCAGATCAAGAAACAGATGTATGCCCTACACAAGAATCTCTGGCTTGAATGCTTTCAGGAGGTACTCTCTCAGTCACCCAAGGAAAGTTGCTATCCTGACATCCGACTCCAAAGATTATTTTTGTCAGTATTTGATATTAATGTGAATGAAATCATTGAAATCATTGTTTTGCCCTTTTGTGTTTGGTTCCTTTCCCTCAACCTTATATTTTTGAGATTCATCCCTGTTTTAGAATCTGTTCCTTCTTTGTTCATTTTCATTGCCATATATCATTTTAATGTTTCAAGAAATATGAGTGCCCCAGTTTCTTCGACCTCTTTTGAAAATATTTACCTCATTTTTTAATTGTCTGTTGAAACTTTAACAATGCCACCCTTTCCATTTTTGGTGTTGACAATTGTGTTTCTTTCTTTTCATGCTCAGTTTTTCTCAGGGTTTATAAATTTACTAATCTGTTTAGAGAACCAACATTTAAATTTGTTTCATTTTAATGTATCTAGTTTATCTATACATATTCTGTCTACTATTTTTCCTTATACTTCCTAAGTTGAATAATTTCAAATACGTGAAGTATGATGATTTTCCTTATGTGAAAGTGAATAAATAAAATGACAGACACTTGGCTTTTACTGTGATCATGAATTTTGAATTTCTGAAATTTATATTATTTTCTAAACAATTTCTCTCAGAATTTTCTACGTTAGTTGATTGGACAGGTTTTTTTTTTTCTCTATAGTTGTCTGGTTTATATTTGTAAATGAAATGTTACAGTGCTGTAGGCTGGATATCAAATACAATTATTGTCAATAAAAAAGCCAGAGAAGTGCAAACATAGTGAATTTGTGTATTATTGCTAACATTTGAGTGGACTATTGAGAACATTCATCAGCCTAAAACAAACATTTGAAGAGAATAATTAGTATACCTAGTGCCTCCATGAAACATTAGTTTATTTGAAAAGTATCCTTGTTGAATGAGCATGTCATCTTAAATGTCAGTACTATGTTGTTTATTAATACCATCAACTTGAGAACAGCACCGAGCTCATTTTGAGTAATGACTCACTGGACATCACACAGTGCACCATGTGTAAAAAACATGCATGTCATGAAGTTCTCCACGACTATCATCTTCTCGTCTGTGAGGGACTTGCAGGGATTTCAAATGTCCATGTCGAAAGTGCTTGAGATGCTATGCTATGGAGTATTTCTACTAAAAAGATGAAGCTTTCCTTTCTTTGTCTTTCTAACATTTTGTCTCTATCCTTAAAAGTAGTACTGTTATAAATTAGAAAATTAGAGAGATGATTCTAGACCAGAATACTAATTTTATTGGCTTGTAAATGTCCTGCCAAATTTCAGAAAACTGGTCACTATGAAAGGCAATATAAAGGAACTAAAATTCCTGAGTCTAATTTTACCCCCGTACAATAATCCACAATATATGTGTATGTTTTCTCTGCTTAAGTACATATCTATTGTACTCATTGCATTTTAACTCATTTACTTTAAAATGAACCTACATGCATTGAAATATTAGAAAATAAATGTGTAATTTTCTTTGAAATAACCAGGAATTCAGCAGTACTGAACCTGGAGTAAGTGCTTTGTGTACTCCAACATCATGTTTTACTGAAAAAAAAGTACACAAAATAAGGGGAAAGTTTCTTTTGCAATTACATAAGAGTAACCCATTGATAATGGTTACTGGTATATCCCTTTCAATATTTTATTCATGTACAGCCATTTTATATATTTATATTTTAGTACACATGCAATGTTGTGTTTTTCAGTAAAGATTTTATCACGTACATTTTCCATCTTTTGTCTTTTTAAGTAAACTTTATAATTTAAACATTTTAATGATTATATAATCATTTGATGGGTGCATCAGTAACATTTCAATGGAAATTTTCGTCTGTTTGGGTTTTTACATTCTCATAAATTATTTCCTCTC
Organism: Dasypus novemcinctus; assembly: GCF_030445035.2. Taxonomy (NCBI): domain Eukaryota; kingdom Metazoa; phylum Chordata; class Mammalia; order Cingulata; family Dasypodidae; genus Dasypus; species Dasypus novemcinctus. The sequence continues at coordinate 45,584,565 of NC_080697.1, read as the reverse complement.
ATTACACAGGGACTATTGGTTTGAAAGTCATTAACATTTTCTTGACTTTTAAACAGAATGCCAAATTCAAAACCTAAATGCCGGATGGAAATACAGGCTCAGAAAAAAACAAACTATAATTAAAATAGCTTTTAACTAGTAAGGGGAGAGAATTATTTTACATAATCAGCTGTTTTAGAAACCAGTGATGTTTTCATGTACAATGGATATACCTCAAATTTTCTAGAACTTCTTACATCTAAATAAATATGATTCATCTTTCACCCCTTGCTGCTCAATCCACACTCTAATTTCTGAAAACTGTCACTTCCTTGAGTGTGGCTACTTCTTTCTGTCTTAAAGTCTTTATAGATATTTCATCTTCCCTCTTCCTGGAATGCTCTATTTAATCTACTCACTCCTACTCTTTTGTTGTTCATTTATAATGTTTTTCATTCTTAGTAATTATGTATCCATGTGTTTATATCTCTTTTCAACTCCATGAGGGAAGGTCCATGTCCATTATGTTCTGCTTGTGAATCAGAACCTTATGCCTGGGAAACGATAGGCCCTACTGAATTTTCAGTGAGTAAATTAATGACCCTATATTGGGCACCTACTAAATAAAGTTTAAGCACCTCAGTTTCTAGAAGACAAGCCCCAATTTTTCAGTTTCTTTCCTTGGAGTGTAGATCCTCCACACCAGGCTGGAATTACTTCTGAATCAGATGTGCTTTTTAAAATTTTGCCTATTTGAAATTCTTCCTTGAAATGACCCCCTCCCCTGTCCATTTAATAAGAGCAAATCTCATTTAAAAGAAAAACAAGGACTTAGGAACCTGCCTCCTGCTTACCTTTAAAAATTGTTTATTCCAGGCACAGCATAGACCACCCAAATGTAATGTATGTGTTTGTTTCTGCCTTTCCTCTAACGCTCTTATCTCGGCAACAATGGTTTTCTCCTTATTGGCAAACTTCTAAACATTTTTAAAGTGTTTTTATTTTTAAAATGATCTCTCTTCTTCAAGCCGTTGTTCAGTTTCCAATAAAGTAAACATTATATTTTCTAATTTCTCTCTATTGTAATTTTAAATGAATTGCATTATATTAAGTCGTTTAGATGCCACTCTATTCACTAAAAAGAAGCTCCAAGTCATTCATCTTTTATTCACAGTGTTTGGTATAAAATATTTAATAGAGTGATAAAAAGAATGGTCATGCTATTGATCTGGATGTAAGAGCAAATAAAATTTAATTAATGGAAAGCACCTAGAAAGCACTGCATATGCATTTTCTCAATATCTTTCATTTCCAAACTTTGTTAATTCATACATGTATACCTGAGGATGTCAAATAAAACTTTATTTTACTATTTTCTTTATCATAACTTGCCTATGATTCAGATGTGCAGTGATTACTTCCTTTTTCCTAACTCCCTCCCTCTCATCCTGCCTTGCATTGCTTTCTTACTTTCTTACTTTCCTTCTTTACTTAAGGCAGATGGACTTACCACCAACATGGGTAAATAACAGAACAGAATATCTTTTGGCTCTGTTACTGCTGATGGTTTTTCCAGTTACAAAGTTTTGTTAAATTTTTATTTAAATATATAGCACTTTTATTGAAAACACTTAAGTATCAATCAACAAATGAAATTTTTTCTTTATATAATGTGGTATACAATTTAGATGGGGTACATAAAATTCAGTTTTCTTAAAATAGAGTTCAGTTTTTTTCACCTTGGAATTTCATCATGTATAGTTTATATAATTCTATTCCTAAATCTTGTTTCTCATCAGGGTTGCATCTTGCAATAAAATACAATAGGCCTTTTGCCAGCACTCAGCCACTTGCTTGTATTTTGTCATCTCAGGACTTTTAGTCTTTAAAAGCTTATTGACAGTCATAAAGTATCTATTTGCTGTACATCAAAAATGTATTACTTCTCTCCCCCACTTAGTTCTAAAATATTTTTTCTATTGCTCTTCATTTGGCTTTTGTTCTGCAAGGGCAAACCATCTTGCATGTTCCTTTGGTATCATTTCCTTTACATGGGCAAGATAGGTGGATAAATGCTAAAGATAAATGTAAAATTTTGCATCTGTTTTGCTTTATGATCCTCAGTAAACCCATTTGTGGAGGCAAACACACCTTCCTACCTTCCTTTTTTAGCTCACCATTTATGTACATATTAGACAAATGCTGGTCAACAGATTTCTTGAAAGAATTTTGCCTCCATCAATATGATTGTTTCAGGGAAAAACTATATGGTAAGATGTTTGAATATTATATACAGTTGTTTTGGTTCACTACATATGAGATTACTCACCATTTTTTCATCTAACTGTTGGATTATTTCCTTCTGTCAAGGAAATGATTAAGGGGGGAAAGAAGAGGAAACATAATTTAAAAATTGTCCAGTCTCTTGCAACTATCTGAGGGAAAGTTTATGGGAAAATTATGATACTAAATTTTGAAATATTTATAATAACAGGAAATATTTCCAGAGATATAACATGATTCAGTCACTGTGGTCTGTAAGAATTACAATATGTTTCTCTGTATAAAATACTCAAGTTCATCTCATGGCATCATTTGCATTTAGATTTAGAATATATTTTTAATATGTGGAATAATTTTAGGTTAAGACCAAAAAGAGCTGTGGAGAAGAAAAAAGCAGCAGCAGCAAAAAACAAAAACAACCCCCCCCCCACCCACTAAGTAGAAGAAAGAAGAGGAAGAGGGGGAAAGGGGAAGAAGAAGAAAAAGAAGAAGAAGATAGATAAGGAGGAAGAATAGCAGGAGATAAAAGAGGATGGGGTACAGAAGACAAAGACAAAGATGAACATGAACATGAAATCAGAGGTGAAGAAGGAAAAGAAGAAGGAGATTTGCTAGGAGTAGCATTTGTTTTATTACTTCTATCCACCTACACTAATCCACAAATGGTTTGAGTCAGATGCAATTAAATTAATATACTACAAATCAACTACAAATAAAAATAAAATTATGGTCAAAATATCAAAATCCATTGCAGGTATATATTAGAAGAATAAAATATTTATGAAGCTAATAGATTCCATTATAGTTATAAAGTTGGCTGCAGTAACTATCTGATAAACAGCAAAGAAAACATCTCTATCACATAGTTCTCTTTATCCAAGTCTCAATTCACAAAACAATTATAGTGACAAAATATAAGATCATTGCTCTTACTAACGAATTATTTACAAGGGCAAAGGATGTGTGATAACAAGGTGGTAATTGGAAATAGACCACACTCACTTCAAGGGATCCTCTATTACTGTGAGATTTCTGTAACTTCTATTGCCTTATATATGGTCATTTCTTGGCCCCCAGTGTGCCCCCTGAGATATAAAAGGTGATTCAGTGAAAAGAAGCTTGGATTTCTACCTGCTGGGAATGAAGGACATATGTCTCAGTTGCTGCAGATAAATCACTGTAAGTGTTTTACAGCTGATTTTTTTTTGGTTCATTTAAGCTTTTTTTAAAGTAAGCTTGGCTTCTTAATTTCTTAGCCCATCAGTAGAGTGATTCCTCATTTGTGTTTCAGATATCTTGCCTTGGTATAGTCATCACGGTTCCTTAGTGAGGCATAGACTTCAGTAACTTGGCATATTTGCTGAGCTATGGAGTCATGTCTATTACATAAACTGTCATCCACCAGGTCTAAATGATCATCACAATCAATGAAAAAAATAGTATTTTTCATTTATCAGGTGCCTATTATATGGTAGACCTTTTGCTTGATGCTGGTGATACTAAAAATGGAAAACATGTATATCTCCTGACCTCTTGAGAAAGAAAGAAAAAGTGATTAAAATACTGGATGATGTGCTATTCTAGGAGAAATACAGGATACCGTAGATTTGGCTAATCTGAAGGTAAAATGTAAAGAAGGCTTTTCTAGAAAAGTCTTAATATGAGACTTAGCTTGATGAACACATGAAATGAGGTCAAACAGTAGTCTACGCAAAAAACATACATATGTGCTCTTCTGTTTTGAAAGAGAAAGCTATTCATGTGAAAAACTGAAAGATGTTCAATATGGCAGGAGAGTCAAATGGAGGAAGGTAGTAATGTGAAATGCAACTTGACAGGAATGCTAAGTGCTAAGACCAGAAAGGAAATACTAATGGAAATGAGAATATAGCACAGGGCTTACAATTTTGGAATGCTCTGGTCAGATATGATCTTTTGCTGCACTATAAAAAAGAGATTGTAGGGAGGGGTGCAAACCTGTATCCACATGGGCATAATTCATTGTAGATAAAGAAAAATGATTCAATCCACAGCATGTCCGGAAGTGGGGATAAAAAAGAATTTGGAAATGTATTAGTGATTGTATTAGTCAGCCAAAGCACTGATGCAAAATATCAGAAGCTTGCTGGCTTTTATAAAGGGTATTTATCTGGGGTAGGAGCTTACAGATACCAGGCCATAAAACATAGGTTACTTCCCTCACCAAAGTCTATTTCCATGTGTTAGAGCAAGATGGCTGCCAACGTCTGCCAGGGTTCAGGCTTCCCGGCTTCTCTCTGGGCTCAGGGTTCCCCTCTTCCTGGGGCTTGCTTCTCTTTCCTCTATGTGCATACTTCCCGGGACTCCAGCTTAAGACTTCAGCATCAAACTCCAACATTAAAAAACCCTCTAACTCTGTCCTTTGCCATGCCTGATGGGTGGGGACTCAACACCCTACTGACAAGGCCCAATTGAAATCATAATCATAATTTAATCATGCCCAGGTACAGACCAGTTTACAAACATAATCCAATATCTATTTTTGGAATTCATAACTATATCAAACTGCTACAGATATCATGGGTGAGAAACATGGAAGAGTGAAGGTTAATTCCAGATTAATTTGTCTCTGGATACAGAATGATGCCTTTCATTTAGATTATGAATGTAGGAGAGAGAAAATGTTGGTGGATGATGGAACAGTAGGACATAGAGATAATATTGAGTTTGGTTTGGAAGTTATGCTTCTTTTGTACAAAAGACCTGCATTTTAAAGGATAGATGTACAACAGATATTAATTTAAAAATTCGAGTAATCAGTTACAGATGATAAATAAAACCACAGGAATTAAGGTAATTACATGGAAGAATATGTAGAAAGAGGAGGAGACAAGAGAACTGATGAGAAATCCCCCTGAAGCATCAGCATTTGGAGAATGGCAAGTGAAGGAACAAACGAGTAGAGAGGAGGAGAGCCTTAAGAAGGGAGGATTGAGTAGAAAGAAAAATACCAATGGGATGTCAAAAGAGATAAAATATCAGATAGTTACACTTAATGTTGGTGTTACCAAAGCTATTTTAACTTTGGCAAGACAGGTCTCATGAAAGTGGCAGAAGGGAAACCAAATGCCACTTGTTTAAGATGTATCTCAGCTGCTCCACTTCAACTCTCCCCCTAGTTCCGTGGACAGTCCAACTCACCCTCCCCACCTTATCCCCCTCAGAGACCAGCACTGCCCAACCCAGTAACATCACTGCACCATTGTCATGCCTATCCACTGCAATGAGACCTCAGATAAGATAAATGTAGACAAACATCTCAAAAAATGTAACTGATGAATGAGGGATGAGATAAAGTAGAAGGTATATTGTAAAGGTAAGTAGAAAATATTTTCCTTTTGAGAAGGAAAATTCATGATCATATTTAAATGTTCTTGGGAGAGAACAGTGGAAAGGCAGAGGTTAAAAATACATTCATATATGTCTTACTGACAGATGTTTGGTCAATATTCCTACAAGGTAGTAGATTTCATGGGCTGTTTATTATAGTAAACCTAGATTTTTAATGCCTATTACATAATCCAAATACATTCATCTGAAAAATAACTCTATGTCAAGCCCAGATGATACAAAACAGAAAATATGATGTATTCTGATGATCACACTCACACTTGATGCAAGAAAAGTCATAGAAAAGGTAAACAGAAAAATGGATGGCAAATCCTTCATACAACCCTCCATAATATGATTTCTTTCAACCAGACCTTTAGATAAAAGTTTCATAGCAGTCAATTTGATATTTTAGGATTTATCAATAAACTGGATTATAGATCATCTAGATTGTCGCTGGGTGTCTATCTACATGACCTAAAAATTAAAATGAGCAAGATATAATATTTATGTAATATCGGGGTTGAATCATGTCCCCCATAAAAGTCAGGTTCAGGATTCAATTCTTGGTCCTGTTGGCATCAACCCATTTATAAATAGGACCTTTGAAGACCTTGTTAATTAAGACAGGAAAAGTCACAGGGAGCAGCCAGAAGCTGGAAGTCAGTAGAACCCAGACGAAATAGGAGATGATGCTCCCAAGGGCATTGCCATGTGACAGAAAAGTCAAGGAACAAGGACCTCCAGAAGCTAGCCCCACAAAGCCACAGTCTTTGAGAAGAAAGCATTACCTTGCTAATGTCCCTCTTTCAAAATTCTAGCTTCAAAACCATGAGCCAATAAATTTTCATTGTTTAAGGCAATGCATTTTATGATATTCATTTCAGCAGCTGGGAAACTTAACATGAGAATTCATGGAAATTGCAAATCCTAAACATTGTACTTGCCTCCATACATGGATCTATAGGCAATACAGATTTTCTTCCAGAAATGGTCTAGTTTTCTTCCAGTAATTTGACAAATATTTGGTTAAACATTTTATATTATAGGGTCTTGCATAGCTGATTTTAGCTTCTAAGTTTTTTCAAAACCTGTATAGCCAGCTGTCAAAAATATAGAAAATTTCCATAAAGCTCTGATGGAATGTTTAGTTTTGATAACAGAGTCAACTGCCATGATAAAGTTTTTTAAAATTTTATCTCTTGGATAAATAAGTAATTGAGGACAAAGAATTATTAGATAGTAACCATTTCAATTTAGTAAATTGTTTGACTAATATATGTTTTTTTAAAGTTACAATTGCTATTCTTTTAAGAGGTTTGGTTAATTTACTTTAGGTTATGCCTAATTAGTTGCAATCTAACTACAGAAGAATCATGTCAGAAAATACCTAACTTCTTACTTTAAATTTCAGCTGATGGCAGTCATTCAGGTGATTTGAAAGCTGCTTTAATATTTATCTTCAAAAGAAATGGGAAGGCAGGAGATGACCGGTTGTACATCTCTTAAAATCAGTAACTAATCGAGGTTTGCATACCTATTCAGTAAGCAGAAATCTGTATTGGGTTCATCATGCTAGCTGCTGAATTTCTACAAAGCAAAGGGAGTGAACTCTTCCCTCACAGAATGTAAACTACATGAGGATGTGGGTTTCATCTGGTTTAATCACTGTGGTATCTATAGTACCTAGAACATGTCCTTGCACAAAATAAATGCTTCAAAAGGATTCATTGAATTGATGAATGCCTGCAATGTGCATTTTTGCTGTTACCAGGTTCTCAATTATCATCACTCCTAATGATCCTTTGCGGGATTTTTACTTCATTTCCCCATAAGTTTGGGCTCTTCAGGATTAGAGTCTTTGTCCCCTAGAGAATACTTTTTTAAAAACAAATCAATTCTATTGATACATATTAGTAAGGCAAACAATTCATCCAAAGTGTACAGTCAGTGGTATTCAGTACAGTCACCTAGCTGTGCGCTCATCACCTCAGCCATCTCATTAGTTCAAAAATAATGATGAACAAAAAACCAACCAAACAAGGAATGTCCTCACCTCTCATTGTCTCTGTTTCCCTTCCTGTACATAGCTGCCATTTCTGGCTATTCAGACACAATTATTTATTTGTTCACTAAGCAGTTTTATGAACTATATTCACAGACTATATGATCTATCCAAAGTGTATAACCAATGGCTTTTAGTATAATCAAAATGCTGTACATTCATCATTGCAAAAATTTTAAAACAATTTCAAAATGAAAGACCTCACGCCCCTTAGCATTCCTTCCTCAGACCTACATAACCACTAATCTAAACTCTTCTTTATAAATTGATGTATATTTGCAGCTTATATAAATGGAATCATATAATATGTACTACTCTGTGTCTGGTCTCCTTCACTTAGTATAATGTTTTATTATTTTTTTTGTCTGATATTAACATTTTGTACTATTAACTTACATTTGTTCGGGTTCAAAGAAAAATGGTCATATATGCAATTCTACCCATACTCATATTTCACACAGTGTATTTAGGGCAGTCATGCAGTCATGCAGTATTTGACTTTCTGTGTCTTCATGTCCTCCAGGTTCATCCATGTTGTCGTGTGTTTCATGACTTCATTTCTTCTTACCACTGTGTTATATTCCATCATGTGTGTACTCCACAATTTGTTTATCCATTCATAAGTTGGTGGACACCCCCCAGAGAAAACTTTTGCAAAGACATACAAGAAGCTTATAAACTACAGCTGTTGCCTGGGCACTTTGGGCTTCTGTATACAAGGCCCAGAAGGATTGCTTTCTTGGCAGGGGTAAATGGCCCTGACAAACAGGAGGAGGTAACTGTGGAATGAGGGTGTTTCATATGCATGCCTCTTGTTACTCCTTGGATCAATTATATATATATGAATGGACAAGAATAGCAAAATCAGCTTGAGAAGGATATGATTGCCCAAGACCCAGAACTAGGTCATAACACTGAGATCTACTGAGATGAAAGCTAAGGGTTTTGGGAATTTAGAGTGGATAGTGTAGGAGCGAGACAATGAGTACCAGTTGTTACTCTGAGACCAAACTGTAGTGATAGATGATGTCTTTTCTTTTTCCTGTCTCTCTGAGGAAGGAAGAATTATAAGGACCTGGATGCAGTTGTGGAGAGGTGAATCTGTGGAGCACAGGATCAACTGTGGCGTTTGTGGCAGTGTCATGCTCACAGACATCCCTTCAAGAGAATCTGTGGCAGAGGGGAGAGCAAAATTTAGCCTATAATTGTTTCCTAGGCTGCCATTTAGCCATATCAGAATCTGTTAATAAATATAGCAAGCAAGTTCTAAACTGTTGCCCTTCCAGAACATCTCTTCTATTCTGCATCATCTGCATTTAAGGATTTGAGGATTTCCTTACATATTCTGGATTCAGTTAATTGGAAAACAAGGCTGTCTTATATGAGATGTAGATTAAATATAAAAGAAAAAATGCATTGGAGAGTGAATGTAGCTCAGTGGTTGAATGCCTGCTTCCCATGTATGAGGTCTTGGGTTCAATATCCCAACCTCCTAAAAAAAAAAAAAAAAAGAATAAATGCATCAAAATATTGTATAAATGTAACCCAAGTATACCAGTCCTTGTAAATGTATCCCAAGGCAATAACTCCAAATATCCATATATACTTTAGCTATGCATATTCTTACCAATACATTTAGACCTGAAAATAGAATGGATTTATTAAAAATAATATTGGGCATTGCAAAATATTTTAAATTGGAGAGAAATATATGGCATATAACAGAAAGTTTTATATCCATTAATTATGGTAATGTATATGTAATGCCAGAAAAATATTCAAATTATATATTTTACAAGAAAATGCAATTTATAAAGTATTATGGAATTATTACCCAATTTTTGTAAATTAAATAATATATGCATATGAGAATATGCATAAAAGAATAGGTTAAGGTGATGAAAGTTAAAGACAGATTTTGGTTTACTATAAAAGTTTGCTTCCTAAAAATTAGAACAATTCAAAATAGATACAGGGATGAAATGAAAGGGAGACTATCCACAACTTGAAAGTTTTCAAATAAAACATGTGTAATTACTTAACCAAGATTTTATGTTTTTTGAGAGGACAGTCTGAATTGATTGAATTATAGTAATCTGAAGAAGAGATTTTTTTTATTTTGTTGGTTTAAGTTTTTACCTTTTACCATATTTAAAACACTCTAGGTATAATTTAAAATGTTATGTAAGAAATTAGAAATGAGGCCATTCTTGAAATACTGATTAGAGGAGAAATTTGGAAAATAAACCTGTTGTATCATAGAAGGGAAAGGTTGCTTAGTAGCCAGGTCAGAAAGACTGGTCAGTAGAAGTAAAATAAATTGAGATAGCAAATTCAGGGTAAGGTGTAAGGGTCAGTAAGCTTTTATAGAGAAACAGAAATCAGAGACAAGGTGCTAGAACCACTTGGTTCATTTGTGGCAAAAGAAAATGAGGTCAGTCAAGAACCGAGTGGTAGTTTCCCCAAGGAGATGAAGATTTCAGAAAAGTGGAACTGCACTTGCCACACAACTGGTCTTTCAAGACCAAGAACTTTATCAGTTATCATTGTGATTCCTTCAGGTGGTAAAAATAAAACTACAGCGGTTTAACCAAATAAGGTATTTTGTGTTGAATGGTGTTCCCCTAAAAGGTATGATGAGGTTGTAATGCTCAATATCCAACAATATGACCTCATTTGAAAAAAAGTCAGTATAGATAGAATCAGGCAAATTGAAATTAGGTCATACCGGAGTAGGTGGCCTTTAATTTGACATGACTGCTGCCCTTATAAGAAGAGGAGTGGAGGCACCCACTCAGAGAGGGAGGACAGCCACGGCCATAGGGGGTCAAAGGCCCCACGCCACACACCAAGGAACACCAGGGCACGCTGGCCAGGAGCGAGGCATGGCCCAGACTTTGGAGGGAGCATGGCCCTTCCCACAACTTGCTTTCAGACTTCTGGCCTCCAGAACTGTCAGACAATAAAATTGTTGTAAGCTACCTACTTTGTGGTTCTTTGTTAATGCAGCCTTAGCAAACTAAGATATAAGGGTTTATTTTTCTCTCATGTAGCTAAAGTTCAGGGCTTATGCAGCAGGTCCACCATGTCACCAAAGCCACAAGCTCAGGGGTGAACGTCTCATCTCCTCATACTCAAGAGGTGCGTTCTGTTCTTCTAAGCATTGTGACTAAGTTCCAAGTAGAAAAACATATATATATATATATAGTTGATAGATATATATATATGTGCAAAATTTACTCCTTTAAATGGGAAAAAAAATTTAAGGAAATTGTAGCAGTTTGATATTATTGATGAATTCCAAAAAGAAATATTGGATTATGTGTGTGTAAACTGATCTTTTACTCTGGGCTTTTTTTTTTTTTTATTGACTTAGTAATAATATTACATTAAAAATATATATGTGAGGTCCCATTCAACCCCACCCCCCCACCCCCTCTCTCCCCCCCCCCCATCAACACTCGTTCCCATCATCATGACACATCCATTGGATTTGGTAAGTACATCTTTGGGCACCTCTGCACCTCATATACATTGGTTCACATCATGGCCCATACTCTCCTCTATTCCATCAAGTGGGCCCTGTGAGGATTTACAATGTCCGGTGATTACCTCTGAAGCACCATCCAGGGCAGCTCCATGTCCGGAAGATGCCTCCACCTCTCATCTCTTCCTGCCTTTCCTACTCTGGGCTTTTAATGTTGGAGTTTTGATGTTGGAGTTTCATGTTAAAACTGGAGCCCCAGGGAGAGATAGAGCCATTTGCCTGATAGTCTACAGCTGCCCTTGTAAACCCTCACAGATGTTGGCTGCCATCTTGCCCCAACAAGTGAAAACAGACTTTAGTGAGGGAGGTAACTTAAGCTTTATGGCGTGGTATCTGTAAGCTCCTACCCCAAATAAATACCCTTTGTAATGACTAGCAGACTTCTGGTATTTTGCATCAGAACCCCTTTGACTAATACAGAAGTTTTCACAGAAACTGCACTGAGTTTTTTGCTTATTTGCAAATTTATTGGAGCAAACTGTAACAAGCCCACCTTTAGCTTCAAAATAGGATGGGAAATGAATTACTTGTCTGAGCATATATCTCTTCCAACCAGAAATAGGACTCTGCTAGTAAGGCAAAGGTGGCAGTGTATACAGTGCATGGGTGGCTTACCATGTCTGCCTTAGCGCCCCGTGCCGAAGTGAATTTCCGTGAGAAAAGTACATGCAAATGAAGCATAAAGAAACTAGGTACAGAAGAACATATAGTTTCCAAACTTTGTGTTAGGTTACAGGGAAGAATTTGGGAGGGTTTGTGCCACAGATAAAGGAAGAGGTCAGAATGTGAATAATTCATGTAGTTATTAGCTGGCACGCTGAGAACTTTTGAATACGGCAAATCTATTTGGTATCCCACTTGTGCCAATGACAGCTGTGCCCCTCCCTGTCATCTCCTCTGTTCTGCCTGGTATCGTCAGTGCTTGGAATGGGGCCAGACTAGGGTTCTAAGGAGCCCATCTAAGGGCAGTGTAGCACCTCTAGAAACACATGTTTAAACTGCTCTCACAGCTTCTGACCACTGCTCAGGAGAGTAGAGACCACGGGAATGAAAAAACTGGGTGGAAGTGGGACTCAATAAGCATGAACAGCTCTGTGTTTTTGACAGTGATGTTATTTTTTCCCGTCATTTGTCTTTTCTTACATTTATAAAAGTTCTCTATTGCATTTGAGTAAAGAGAAATAATTTAATGGTTATGAGATATTCTTTAAATACCCGTTCATAAAGTGACAGAACGACAGCACAATATTAACTGTATTATAATGTAAAGTTTGACAGTGGTTTTTTTTTTCCCCATAATGCTGAGAGAATGTGGAAAAAAGATTTTTGGGTGGTTTGAATGTAAAATTTCCCCCTTTAGAATTAGCAGATTGAAAATTTTAACAAATAATTTCCAGGTTGACTATAAATGAAGTATTATTGAATCCAACAGCTGTGGGTTTATTTTTTTTCCCAAAAGCAATGTTTCCTAGGAGCAAAAGCACTACAAATTTGCACTATCTTTGTTGCTCTTTCATAAGCATCAGCACCCAAAATAGATAATCAGTATCTGAATAATAAAGCAATTTTATCCGTTTTCTTTATTAACAGAGAGGCACTTAGCATAATAGACTGATAAGTGGAAATTTCCAGTTGCACTGGAATTTTGGCTGAGGCCTCCAAGCAGATGAAGTAGGATGATGTATGCACATACATTATGAAGAAAGAAAGTAGACATATCTCTGCAGAACTTCAGAAGAGTGACCACAGATTAGTAAAGCTTAGCCCATCCTTCACCTTTTGTCTGTATAAGAAGGCTAGAGGTTCACAGGAAAAGTAAGGAGAGAGAGTGCTCTGGGGTTCCTCTGCTCTTTCCATCATCATTCCTTTTGCAAGTCTTTCCTTGGAGAGAATGTGATGTAGCTGTAGGCCCCTAGCTGACCTGAGGAATCTGCCCTTCAAACAATAAGATTGGAGCAATTGTGACTTTGGTATCTATCAGTTATGTCTGAAAATGCATAAACATTTTCAGGAAAGTTCCTGGGTAGTGGGTTATGGATGGGCTATCATGGCTTTACCTCATTTGTAGTTCTAGGGATCCTCTTCTTTTGTCACCATGAAGTCTTCAAAATAAAGCCTTCTAGTATTTTCTGAGATGTGTTTTTCTCTGATCTTTTTGTCCACAATTATTGGACACTTTGAATCTTCTCTTTCTTATATCTATTATGTCCTTGGATTTTTCAACTCCTCACTTTGAGCATACTCAAGGCCTTTTTATCTATTCTCACACATATGATCATTATTAAGAAGAATATCTAAATGAAGAAGCTGACTATAGCTTTCATACACTGTCCATGTTTCTGTGTATATTTGGCCCCCTAATTACTACTTTTTTTTCATTTTTTACAGGTCAGTTTTATATTTTAAAATATTATATATTACCCATAGCTTATGTATTTTTTATTAGAAAAGTTGTAGGTTTACAGAAAAATCATGCATAAAATAGAGAGTTCCCATATAAAACCCTATTGCTAACCCATTGCATTAGTGTGGCACATTTGCTGCAATTGGTGAAAGAACATTTTTATAATAGTAATATTAACTATAGTTTGTGGTTTACTCTAGGGTTCACTGTGTTATACAGTGCTATAAATTTAAAACTATATGTTCTAGTAACATATATAAATGTAAATTTTCCTTTTTAACCACATTCAAAAATATATTTCAGTGCTGTTAACTGTGATCACAATGTTGTACTACTATCACCACTATCAATTACCACAATTTTTTCATCACCCCTAATAGAAATTCTGTGCAATTTAAGCATTAGCTCCCCATTCCCTATCCCCATCCTGGCCCCTTTAACTTATATTCTAGTTTCTGATTCTATGAATTTGCTTATTCTATTCATACTATTTCATATCAGTGAGATCATGCAATATTTGTCCTTTTGTGTCTGACTTATTTCATTCAACATGATATCCTCAATGTTCTTCCATGTTGTATTATGTATCAGAAGTTCATTCATGTTTATAACTGAATACTATTCCATTTAGGTATATACCACATATTATTTACCCATTCATTAGTTGATGGACACCTGGGCTGCTTCCATTTTTTGACAATTGTGAATACTGCCACTGTGAATATCATTGTGGCAATATATGTTGGAGTCACTGCTTTAAAATCTTCTGGGTATATACCCACAAGTGTGGTTGCTGAATTGTATGGAAATTCTATATTTAACTTTCTGAGAAACTGCCAAACTGTCTTCCGCCACAGCTACACCATTTTACATTCCTACCAACAATGTATGAGTGTTCTGTTACTCCATATCCACCTCCAACATTTGTAATTTTCCTCCCCACCCCCTAATATTAGTCATTCCGGTGGGTGTGAAATGGTATCTCATTGTGGTTTTGGCTTGCACTTCCCTAAACGTTTGTAATGTTCAGTATCATCTTATGTGCACTTTGGCCACTGGTATATCTTCTTTGGAGAAATGCCTATTCAGATCTTTTGCCCATTTTTAATTGGGTTGTTTGTCTTTCTGTTGTTCAGTTAGGATGTCTATATATATGTATATTAAACCCTTATCAGATATGTGGATATCAAATATTTTCTCCCATTCTGTAGGTTAATTTTTTACTTTCATGATAAAATTCTTGAATGCACAAATGTTTATAATTTTGAGGAGGTACCATTTATTTATTTTTTTTCTTTCATTGCTTGGTTCTGTGTTGAATCTGTAAATTGCCATAGGTAGAATTAACATCTTAATAATACTTTGTGTTCTACCCGTGAACACAGAATATCCTTCCATTTATTTAAGTCTTCTTTGATTTCTTTTAGCAAATTTTGTCATTTTCTCTCTACAAGTCCTTTATATCTTTGTTTAGATTTATTCCTAGATATTTCATTCTTTTAGTTGCTGTTGTGAGTGGAATTTTTTCTCAATTTCTACTTCAGATTGATCATTACTAGTGTATAGAAACACTACTGATTTGGGGCATTGATCTTATACCTTGACACTTTGCTGAATTCATGTATTAGCTATAGTAGAATTGTAAATTTTCAGGGTTCTCTGTATATAATATCATGTTATCCGAAAATAGGAAAAGTTTTATGTCTTCAGTTTGGATGCCTTTATATCTATGTCTTGTCTAATTGCTCAGCTAGAACTTTCAGTGTAATGTTGAATATGGTGGTGACAGAGGGCATCCTTGTCTTATTTCTAATTAGAAAGCTTTCAGTCTTTAACCAAATATGATACTAGCAGTGGGGTTTTCATATATTCACTTTATCAGATTGAGGAAGATCCCTCCTATTCCTAGTTTCCTAAACATTTTTAAAAAGAAGTGTTGCTAGATTTTGTCAAATGATTTTCTCTGTCAATTGAGAGATTTTCCCCTTTGATCTATTAATGTGGTGCATTACATTAATTTGCATACCTGGGAGAAATCCCCCTTGATCATGGTGTATAATTCTTTATTGTTGATATATTAAGAAAATGATTATTAAGAACTGTGAATTCATAAGCTTTCTGAATCAATACTGTGCCGTTTTAGCCTAGAATTGTGAATGATTAATTTGTCTTTTGTCCTTTGGAATGTCATAACACTGCTCTGCAGGCACCGCCCCCCCCACACACACCTATTAACCAAAAAAATCCACAAATATTTAAAAGTAACAAGTGACCAGACATGACATTTGCATGTTCTGTTTGTGTCTCCTGTAAAACTAAAAGCTGAAAACCTTTACATTGCTCTTCAGTGTACCATGAATAGAGTAGAACAAACACTCCTCAAGACAGTGCATCTCTCTTGTGGAGGACTGGTCACCGCCTCCCCCCACCAGATGGATTCAGTTACTCTTGAAGAGTCCATTCCTCTTGAGTTGCAAGACTCATTGGAGTTCTGAGGTTCAGAACCCCTTAAAAGGGATGGTCCCAAGTTGCCAGTTGAAGTCTCACCCAGGAGGGGACACTCTGCCTGCAATCATTTTTCCAACTGGGACTCTGATCAGCTGCAAAGGGACTTCCTAACCTCATGAGAGATCAGATGTTGTGTTTTCCCCCAATTTGGTGAGTGGTTGTATATACTTTCGTTCTTTCCTGTCTTTAATTACTTTTCTTTTCTGTGTTTGCTCAATTGTTATAATCATTCGATATGACCTGAAATGCATTTGATTGAATAAAGCTGCCTTTGCATAGCATTTAGAGTTTCTGCCTTTTCTTTAGCAGAACAATTGTTCTCTTGGATTCAGTTTGCTAGTATTTTGTTGAGTACTTTTGCATCTATGTTTGAAAGGAGATATTGTTCTATAATTTTCTTTTCTTGTGGTATATTTATCTGACTTTGGTATGAGAGTGATGACTTCATACAATGGAATATTAACAGCAAGATTCGTGTTAATTCTTAGAATGTTTGGTAAAATCCCTGTGAAACCAATTTTGTCCTCAGCATTTGGGGTGGGGGTGGTTTGATTACTGTTTCAATATCTTTACGAGTCACTGGCTTATTGATATCTTCTATTTCTTCTTAAGTCAGTGTAGGTAGTTTGTGTGTTTCTGGGAATTTGTCTATTTCATCTAGGTTATCTAATGTATTGGCATAGAATTATTCATACATTTCATAGTCCTTTCTATTTTGGTGGGATTTGTAGTAAGGTCCCCCTTTTCATTTCTGATTTTTATTATTTGTGTCCTCTCTCTTTTTTTCTTTGCCAGTCTCAGTAAAAGTTTGCCAATATTATTTATATTTTCAAAGAATTAACTTTTGGTTTATTGATTCTCTACTTTTTAAATTCTCTCTTTCATTTATCTTCCCTCTAATCATGGTTATTTCCTTCCTTCTGCTAACTTTAGGTTTAGTTTGCTCTTCATTTTCTAGATCCTCTAGTTTTGATGTCAAGTCTCTGGTTTGACATCTTTTTTCTTTGTAAAGTAAGCATTGAGAGCCATAAATTTCCCTTTCAAGCACTGCCTTTGCTGCATCTCATAAGTTTTGTAATGTTGTATTTTCATACTCATTCACATCAAGCTATTTCCTAAGTTCATTTCTGATTTTCCATTTAACCCATTGGTTGATTAACTATATGTTGTTTAATTGCCACATATTTAAGATTTCCACTTTCTCTTTCTGTTATTAAATTGTAGTTTCATTCTGTTGTGGTCAAAGAATATGCATTGCATGATTGCAATATTTTTTAATTTATTGAGACTTGTTTTGTCACCCAACATTTGGTCTATCCTGGAGAATGATCCGTGTGCACTTGAGAAGAATGTGCATTCTGTTTTTGTTGGGAGCAGTGTTATATTTGTGTCTCTTAGATCTAGCTGGTTTAGTGTAACATTCAAGTCCTGTACTTCCTCATTGATCTTCTGAGTAGACATCCTATACATTATTGAGAATGGTGTGTTAAAGTCTCCTTTATGAATGTGGAGCTTTATGAATGGTGTGTTAAAGTCTCACATTACAAATGTGAAGCTTTTAATTTTTCCCTACAAATCTTTCAATATTTGCTTCTTATATTTTGGGACACTGCTGTTAGGCAAATATATATTCTTAATTGTTTGTCTTCCTGTTTAATTGACCTCTTTTTCATTATATAATGATCTTCTTTGGCTCTTATAACTATTTTTGACTTGATATTTGTTTTATCTGATATAGTATAGCGTTTAGCTATTACATCTACAGATGTTTTTTTCTCATCTTTCACTGTCAGCCTACTTGTGTCTATGAATTTAATGTGAGTCCCTTGTAAACAGCATATAGTTGGGTCATACTTTTTTAATCCATTCTGCCCCTCACTGCCTTTTGACTGTAGAGTTTAATCTATTTACATTTAAAGTAACTATTGGTAATGCAGGACCTCTGCCATTTTGCTATTTCATTTTTTCAAGTCTCGTAATTTTCAACTATAATTTCTTCCATTAATGCTTACTTTCATATTTATTTGATTTTTTGCACTGTATATATTGAGTTGCTTTTCATTTCTTTCTGGATATATTTTTTGTATATTTTATTTGTGATTATCAAGGAGTTCACATTTAATGCCCTGAATGTACAACAATCATTTTTTACTTGATATCAACCTAACTTGAATAGCATACACATACACAATTTCTATACCCTTCCATCCATCAATATTTTTTGTACTTGTTACAAATTTTATCTTTGTGTATTATATGTCCAAAACTATAGATTATCATTGCTTCTCATGCATTTGCATTTTATAACCTATAGGCATGTCATACTGAAAAATACACTACAATAATATTGGTATTTATAAGTTACCCAAATGGTTACCTTTACCAGAGGTCTTTCTTTATGCTGCTTTGATCCACTGTCTAGTGCCCTTTCCTTTTAGTCTGAAGAATACCTTTTAGCCTTACACCTTCAGCTTTTGTTTATCTGGGAATGTTGTAATGTCACCCTCATTCTTGAATAACTTTCTCCAGAAATAAAATTCTTGGTTGCCAATTGTTTTCTCTAAGTCCTTTAAGTATTTCATCCTACTACCTCCATGCTTCCATGGGTTTCTGATGGGAAATTGGCGTATTATCTAATTGGAACTGACTTATATGTAATATGTTACTTTTTCTTGGCAGCTTTTAGAACTCTCTCCTTGTCCTTTGTACTTGACATTTTGAACACCATGTGTCTGAAATATTTCTCTTCAAGTTTATCCATTTATTGCTTGACAGGCTTCTCAGATGTGCATATTCACTACTTTTCCAAAGTTTGGAGTATTTCCTGTCATTATTTTTTGAATATTCCTTCTGTTCCTTTCTCTCCTTCTTCCTCTAGACTCCTGTAATACCTATCCTGGTATACGTGATGTTACCTGTGGAAGTGCAGTGGGTCCTACACGCTGGCTCCCCCTCACTAAGGGAAACAGCCTGCAGCAAGCAGCCACCTGCATGCCCCAAGATACAAGTTAAAATATAATAAACCTCCTTACAGGGAAACAGTGTGCAGATGGTATCATAGACTGTAATTTTCTCTAGGCTGTACAATTTCTTCCTACAATAACATCACTGGACCATTTATGTGCTTCATGTAACAGTAGTGAAAGTCTGTTATGAAAAATCTTTGTTCTGAGACCATATATATATTGCCCCTCATTTTCTGGACCTCCACCACCAGAGAGATGTTCTCCTGTCTGTAAGTCCCAATAAATAAAACCTATGTCAGACTACATGCCAGGTACAGCCTTTGGTCTTGCTGCAGCCCATACCTGTGCACTTCAGGCACTGCATTGGAGCAATTGGTGAGCTAGGCAGAAGACCAAAGGACCACCAGCAGTAGCAGGCATGAGCTCTGGGAAGAGAGAATCTGCAGGAAAAATCTTGGGTTGGCCTATAATGTCCATGTGGGGAGGGGTGATTGCCCTCCAGGATGAGTGGGGACTGACAAGAGAGGGATGCCCTGAAAACTCTGGCAGTTTTATGGCCTTGCTACAGCAGGTAGCAGAGCAACTGCACTTAAATAAGAAAAAGAGGGACCTCCAAATAATGGCAGTTAGAGGATGGCCCCTTTTAAGAGCCCTGCAGGTGGCTGCTGAGGCAGAACAAGTGGCAAAGACTTCTGTGCACCACTCAGAAGAAGAATTAAAGCTAAAAAGGGACATGTGCCTGGCACAGGCAGAGATGAAAGATTCTTTAACCCATTACCTGTGCCAAATTAATGATCAGTTGAAAACTCTGATTTGTAGATATGCTCAGGTTAGAGACTGCAGGCTTCCTTGATTCCAGGTCTGGAGGATATTAACCACTCCTGGGTGGGACCCTAAGGCATGGACCCTATGGAAATCTCCTCATATAAGGAAAAACGGAAGAATGAGAAAAAGGTTAAGAGTGACAAATAGGGAAATGTAGGCCGGGGAAATAAAAATCATAGTATGTCCTGTAATCCCCCAATTTAAACCTTAGAACAACCTTAAAATAAGGGTAATTAATCCAATTACTATATTTCAGTAAGTAAAAAAAAGTCCTTAAAAGCTATGGAAAGATCTTTTCTAAATTATGATTAGAACAATTTAAGCAATTATAATGTATTCCAAGACCTGGCAGTCAGTATGCTTTTAAGGTTGTTCACAATTTGAGAATTTTATTTTAAAAAAAGAGGTTTTAACTTCCTTTAAAGGGAGAAAAAATGCATTTTTTGTTTTAAATGTATTTGGCTTGGGTGTAGTCTCCCTAAGTTTATAGAATACTAATAAAATAAATTTCCATTATATGTATTAAATCTTTAAGATAATGAAAATTATAAGTTCATGTTTCATGAAATATAAATCTGTCATAAAGTGAAATAACTAGTTTTCACAGAAAAGAATGAAGAATGTAAGACAAGACTTAAATGGATAAAAGTAAATTTCAGGAGTCGCCAATGGTAATTTACTAAGTTTATTTAAAGGTAAAAGCAACTTATAGGAATTCTCCAAAAGCATTTTTTCTAAACTGAAATATTTTAATGACTAATTCTAGGAAGCCATTATTAATTAGAAACCTAAATTAATAACAAAACGTAACTTCATAAAAGAAAATCCTGTCAAAGGCCACTAAAATCTGCATATTAAGGTGGTAGTAGAGAAAGATAATATTAATTCCATTGGGAATCTTAAATTTTCATAAAATAATGGAGAAAGTAGTGTTTTTTCCCCTGTACTGTTAAAACACCTGTTAATTAAAGTAATTATGGAAAAGTATAAAAGTAAAAAGTACTAAAAATAGTTAAGTCCATTTATTATGTTATAAACTGCATTGGAATTGTTTTTAAAGTATGTATAAAAATTAAGAGATAGACTTCAGGCGGCAGACTTGGCCCAGTGGTTAGGGCATCTGCCTACCACATGGGAGGTCCGCGGTTCAGACCCTGGGCCTCCTTGACCCTTGTGCAGCTGGCCCACGTGCAGTGCTGATGCACACAAGGAGTGCCGTGCCACGCAGGGGTGTCCCCATGTAGGGGAGCCCCATGCGCAAGGAGTGTGCCCTGTAAGGAGAGCTGACCAGCGCAAAAGAAAGTGCAGCCTGCCCAGGAATGTGCACACACACACGGAGAGCTGACACAACAAGATGACGCAATAAAAAGAAGCACAGATTCCTGTGCCGCTGACAACAACAGAAGAAGCGGACAAAGAAGACGCAGCAAATAGACACAGAGAACAGACAACCCGGGGGGGGGGGGGGAATGGAAGGGGAGAGAAAGAAAGAAAGAAAGAAAGAAATCTTAAAAAAAAAAGAAATAGACTTCAGTGTTGTCAAACTCTTGTGCATTCACCCCCAGTACCCTGAATGCTGCCTCTCTATTTGAGTTATTGGCTAGGTCAGTCACTTTGATCCCTAAAACAATAAAGTATCTCAACATCTCTGGACATGCTCCTGAAGTGAATGGAAACTGCATTGCCATTTTAGACTCTTGGGGCAGCCAGCAATGGCTCAATAACATTGCCTCCAGGCTGGCTGTCTTTCATAGTGTCAAAGAGCACTGTGCACCAGGCTGGTAGCACACTGGAACCTCCATCCAAGGGCCAACAGTGCTGCAGCATGCTGGCTGAATACCAAGTGGAGTAATAATTACCATAGTAATGTGAGTACAACTTAAACAAACACAATTGGCATTATGGCCTTCTTCCATGGAGAGATAACATATATAGTATTACAAACCAGAAACTTAAATATATTGCAGCTCAAAGAAGAACTTGGGTATTAATTAGTGCATTGATTGGTATGAAGTGCTGTATATATATATATGCCTGATGAATATAATAATATCTCTTCTATTCTAGATCACATGCAAAAGGATATTGAACATGTTAAAATCTTTCAAAAGATGATAAATAGAAATTTGCCCAGATACCCCTAAGTCCTTCGATATTTCCTCTCAGATTTCCTAAAATTAGCTAATGGAAAATTAACTCTAACAGGAGCACTCCACAAAAGATTTGCCCCAAGGAGGATGGAGAGGTGAGCTCAGGTCTCTTACACCCCACCGTGGCTCCATTTCCATTTCCTTCCCTAATCCTAATGTTCGTAGTACTGTTTATTACCAACCAGTTTATAGATTTCTACTTATTATTTTTTTCAGGGCTTTTGTTGATTTCTCAATTACATGTAATTTTTTGGTTCCATCTTTATCTTCAAAGATTATATTGGAATGAGCTGCCTTGTAGTAATTTAGTTTTTATCTTATATCTTAGTTTTATGTTCTTGCAATAATAGCACTTGCTTTTCCTTTTTTATTTAATTAAATATATCTTATTTTACAACCACAAAAAAAAAAAACAAGTCTATGTAAACCTAATTCATTTTCTAAGTTTATTTCTTCTATAATCAATGGCTTCCAAAACAAGGTATTACTCATGCAGAGATTTCATCCAGTTCCAACCATGGTGCCAGACCTGCCTTCCCTCAAACTCAATAGAATAGCAGAGAGTTTCACACTCCGTCAGGCAGAAACTACTGTCCATACCCAGCAGGAAGCAGCCAGAGAAGAATGACCATCGCCCTTTAGCTCTGCCCTAAAAATAAAGGTGTAAACTCTCTGAAGGGACAATTGAGGCAGGTTAATATAGAAATCAAGGAAGGCGGCTAGTCAAAATAAAGCCCACCAAAGACCCTAGTCACAAGGTCCAGTTTGAAAGTCCCAAGCTCAAAAGAAGTTCTGGATAACTCCAAACAGAAAGGCCTCCCCACTGGTTCCCCAAAAACTGACAGGTAAAGGTAAAAAGGCAACCAATCAGGACAACAAATAGCTGGGGCCCTATGTGTGTCTATGTAGACTCTCCTTATGCCTAAACTAGTTTAGAAACCTCAGAGAATTTAAAACCTCAGAGAATATGTATTTCGTATTTGATATTAAAAGTCTCCTCATAGAACTCCCCTACCTAATGCTTTGTTATCTAGTAATAAAAATGTTGCTTGTGTACTGTTAGAACAACATAATCTGCCTTGGACCATAATTCCTACAAATTGGACAGTGTGAAACACCTTACTGGTGTGGTGGAATACGACCCTTCAAAAAGTTTGGGGCAAGACCTTCTTATTAAATAGCATTCAATGCTGGGTATATGTTCCTGATCACTCTCATAATGTCTCACAAGTTTTAAATCATATGCAAGATATTAACTGTTGATCCCCTAATTGGTTTATTTCCCTTTCTTAGCCCTGATGACATGTCTTTGTAAGTTTACTAGCTTTGCGTGGAGGAGTCACTATTCTATTGTATGCTGTACGGTTGTGAAATATTGATACACTTGGTGTCTTATGGACAATGCAGACTGCTGCATGGGGGTGGATTGTGGGGGGTCCAGTGGGTCATAGGCCCTGGTTCCCCCTTCCTAAGGGAAACTCACCTGCAGCAAGCAGCCACCTGTGTGCCCCAGGACACAAGTTAAAACGTAGTAAATCTCCTCACAGGGAAACTGCGCAGACGGTATCATAGACTAATTTTCTCTAGGCTGTACAATTCCTTCTACAATAACATCACCAGACCCAATTTATGTTCTTCATGTGACACTAGCAGAAACTCTTTATGAAAAGTCTTTGTTCTGAGACCCTTAATATTGCCCCTCATTTTTCACCTCTTGGTGGAGCACTATCTTCTTTTTTGAACCACAGCCACAAGAGACAATCTCTCCCTTCCCTAACTCCCAATAAATAAAGCTTATGTCTGACTACATGCCAGATGTGTCTTTTGGTCTTGCAGCAACCCTAACCCATGCACTTCAGGAGGTGGGTTGGAACAGTTTCCAACAAATCTCTTAGGCTATTATCACTTTTTCTAATTATGTTTTCTTCCTGGTCTTCAGACTGACAAATTTCAATCGTCTTCTGTTCGAGTTCAGTGATTCTTCAGCCATCCTCATTTTGTTGTTGAAACCATCCTGGGAATTTTTCCTTTAAGTTACTGTGGTCTTTAACTCCAGTAGTTCTGTTTGATTCCTTTTCAAAATTTCTGTCTCCTTATTGAGATCCCATATTCTTTATTCATTGTTTTTCTGATATACTTTGGTTCTTTCTCTGTATTTTTCTTCATCTCATTGAGTATAACTGAGGATTTGATTTATCTTTTAGTATTTTTATATTATGTCCACATACTGGTCTTATATGTTGATCCTGGATTTTTATCTTCTTGTTTTGTATAGACTGTTGTTTCCAATTTCTTTGTCTTGAATTCTTTTATTGCTCGCTGTATATTTTAATATTTTAAAATGTTATCTCTGGGATTTAGTTCCTGAGCTCTTTGTTCCTTGAGTTTGTATCCAGCTGGTGATATGACAGAGATTTTCTTCAGTTCCAGGAGCTAACAAACCAAGCACTTAATGCATAAAACACCTTTCAGAGTCTTTGAAAATTGACTTTGTGTTGACTGGTGCCCTCTCTCAGCATTCAGCTGTTTTATCATGTAGGTCAGCCCTAGGAAAATGTAAAAAGTATAGGGTCTGTAGCATCCCTGACTTTGCATTTTCTTCCCAACCCTCCTGTTCTTCCTCCCCAAATTGAAGCCTGAATAGTTAAAAAGGCAAAGCTCAGGAACTGGTTGTAAACCAGTGACTGATGAACAAATCTTGTTCTAATCATCCCTATATCAGTAAAACTTTCCTGTCTTGTCAAAAACATAGGTTTCTTTAGGATCTATTTCCTGTCCTTGTGGCTTATGCAATTCACTGCATTACTTGGAAAGCAGCTCTTCCCCCATTCCCCAACTGCACAGAAACATGCCCTATAAAAGAACCCCCTCCTCTGTCAGTGAGTGTGGATGTCAAGCCTGGGAAGTGCCATCTGTCCTCTGGCCACCAAGGATGAGGACTAGGCCATGGCTAGGCTCAAAGTCTTCTCACTCTCCCAACACAGAGGATGAGGACCCCACATCAGCCCCTAAATAAATGCTCATTACTCACCAAGATGGACTTGTCTGAGTCTTTCTTTGGTGTGACATATCCACCTCAGTTTGGTGGGAAGCTGTCGTTTTACACAGCTCCTTGCCTTACTCTGTGCAGGGTCATCCCAATTTTTTTTGGTCCGTGTCTTGTCTTGGGCTTGTATTTGCTAATGATCCTGTCTGCCAGAATTTGAATACCCCCTATACTCTCCAGGAAACAAATCTTCTGGCTCTCCCAGGTGCTCTATCACAGGACTTAAAGCAGATAAGCCTTTGCCTAGGATGCCTGACTCAAATTTTTCTTACGTTGCTTTCACTGTCTCAAAATGCTTTCCTGGAGAGCAAATTCTGGGGAGGAGGCAAGTTGGATAGGAGTTTTCCAAGTCATTCTTTCCCAGCTGGAGGCCAGGGACCCATAAAGGGAGTGCCAGCCAGCTCCACACTGCCCTGGGGAGAGAAGAGAGAAGGGCCAAGAAGGTGCCAGGAACTTCTTCTATGGTCTTCGAATCTGTGTTTTCTTTATTCAGCACTTTCCCAGTAAATGCAATCCTCTAACTGGTTTCCATAGTTTTGAGGAAGGGTCTTTAAAGCTGTTTTGCTGCTTTTGCCTGGGACAGGTTGAAACAATGGTCCTGCCCTCTTCCCACAATCCTATATCATAGACTATATATTTTATAGGTTTCAGTTATATGGTTGGCAGCTAGCATAGATATCAGATAACAAGTCCCTACATAGAGGTATTAGAGGTATCTACAAAGTAGGCACATTTAAGATTGATCTTATATTTTTTTTTCAAAATATGTTCCTCTTTATATCCCCTACCTCACAAGTGATAACTCCAAATTCATTTAGTCATGTTTTCCAGGATCAAGGACTTCTTCACAGTGTTCTTGATTTCCATCCTATCAACAATTCAGTCAGTTATTGAATTCTATGGATTTTATTTCCTTATTATCTTTTGTATTATTTTCTTTCTTCTATCTTCACTGCTGTACCTTTTGTTCTATTCTCATAAATATCTTATCTGAATGTTTGCCATAGTCTCTACACTGTTTTGCCTACCTTCAGCTTCATACCCCCCTAATTTAGCACATATATTACTAACAAAAAGGAACAATTAAAACTGCTTACTATAGTTTTCCACCTCAATTATGTAACTCAGTACTCAGTAATTCTTGTCCTCCATCACATGGAACATTTCCTTTCACTCAATTCTTCAGGTGTAAGCCTCTCAAGAGCCAACACCAAGTGGTATTCCTTTAGGAAAGTGCAACGAGACACATGGCCAAGAACAAATAGGCAAATAATGAATGTTCGTTTATTTAATGGTTTTATGAAACTTAACATATAAGGGATATTGAAAAATCCATTCTAATTTTGATGTTTTAAAGACTGTTCCAGAATCTCTGCTTTGAAGGGGTGAATCCTGGACTCATCTGTGAATTGACAAATTCCCTCCCTCCATTTCTGAAGCAACTTATGTTTCAACAACTTAAGTTGTTTTTCCCAGACCAGAGAATGGATTGCTTTTCCTGCATTTATACTGGATGCAGGTGGTTCATATGAATAAATATTCCCTTCTTCCTTAGCCCAATAGTGGTAAACATTTCTAGGAATTTCCAGAGATTTAAAGTCCACCCTTATTCTATCATTATTCACAGATGGAAAAATCATTCATAATAACAGACATTCTTCCACCACTGTAGATAATCATTGATTTTCTACCAGGCAGGCAGGCATGCAAGGATTCCTCACAATGAAGGGATATGTTATGAATCAGTGAATACCTCCTCTTCCACCAACTTTTAAATAACTCTTTCAGTTTTTACTTACAGACCAATTTCCCTGAGACATAGTCTACAGTGGGTTGGACAGGGCCCAAATCTTTGTGACAAACACCATGATCATTTCAGAATTGCCCACTCTAAACAAACTGGAAGTTCTTCCTCTAGAAAAATGTCTTCTTTAAAAATCTTCTCTGAATTGTATGCTTTATTAATATGTATCAATAAAATTGATTAGAAACAAAACAAAACAAAAAATAATCTTCTCAAATTAGATTTCAGGTGGGTTATCCCACACATTTGATAGAATGACTTTGATGTGTCTGACATCTGAATTGAGCGCGGTGTAGGATTAAACTGTGATTTCTGATAAAACTCCATTCTAGAATTATCTAGTTCCATCCATCTGCCCCATGGCATCTAAGCCCCCTCTCAATTAGAGGCAGAGCATCACTGTCCCAAATCCTCACGATTAGGGAATGAACAATGGACCAAATTAGACTTACTATTATTCACTATAGATTTATTCTTATTCTAGTAATAGAAGAGCTTTTATCATTGATATAAAGACAGTGACCATCAGAGGCTCTGAGGGGAGGGAAAGTGAAAAATATGTGTAATATGGGGGCATTTTAGAGACATTGGAATTGTCCTGCATGACACTGCAATGACAGATATAGACAATTATATATTTTGTCATAACTTACAAAACTGCAAGGGGCAGAGTGTAAACTATAATGTAAACTATAATGCATGGATAGTGGCAGTGTTTTAATATGGTTTCATCAATTGTAACAAACGTACCACGCTAATGAAGGATGTTGTTAATGTGGGAAAGTGTGAGAGGAGGACAAAATGGGGCATATGGGAATCCTCTATGTTTTTTACGTAACATTTATGTAATCTAAAGCCTCTTTAAAAAATAAAAACAAAAAAAGTAAATTTTTAAAGTAAACAATGACAGACAAATGAACAAAAAGTTTATTTACTTTTAGACTTCGGATAACTCTCCTATTCTCTGTGAATCTTAAGAAGTCACAATCAATGATGCTGTTAACTCAATAGCATAGATTTATTTTATCCAGACTTTAGATGCTCTCATCTTCTCTTCATATTGTACATCATTTAGTTTAAAAGTATTTAGAATGAACACCAGTCTCCTTGAGAGAGAAGGCAAAAGCAAAGTAAGAGTTTAATAATTCTATTTTGTAATCCCTCAGCATTATACAATTGACTGCAAAAAGTCCTAGGTATGCTTTGATTTTTTGTAAAAAAATAAAAAAAGTCCACTCTTAATGTAAATAAACTGACAAAAAAAGGAGAGAATGAAAAGGGATTTTACGTTGTTTTTGTTATTTCTTGAAGCCTCAACCCAAATGAGATTTTAGATAGCCTAGAGCCATCCTTACAGTTTCAAAATACTCTCTCATATTTATCCTTTGTTATTTGTCTTTCCTTAAATCTGCTGTCCAATTTTTTTGTGAATTCACTGGAGGGATTCTTGTGCAACTACTCTTGTGTCTTCAGAAACTTCTCCCTTTTTTTACTCATCAAACTGCTGCAACTGAAAATCCAAATCTCTACTTTATGTGCATTATAATTTTCTTGAGATTTCTGAGTTTCTCTCAGAATCCAAGGCCATGATGTCATGCTATCTCTTCTGTTAAGGGAAATACACAAGCTTTCTAAGGTCAAGGGTATCATTTTGGTATCAGAGAGCTTCTTCTATTGGATTCCCACTATTGTCTTTGGGGAAAAAATCCAAATTCTTATGTATTAATAGTTTACAAAACCATCATCTGCTTTGTCTACTTTTCCAGATTTCCTGCCGTATTTCCAAATGCACTCTGATATATGCTTACCACATTGGAATTTAGTTCCCAAAGATATATCATCTCCAATCCTACCTTGTCTTTGTTCATACTAATATAAAATCAAAAACAAACTTTCCTTCTTTCGATTCCACCACCTTCATTCCTGCCTTCCCAGACACTTCTGTCAATGAATCAGCCTGGCTGACCACCATATGGCTCACAAATTTAAAAGCCAAAATCTTCATGAAGTGTTTTCTGGCCTAGCAGGGGTAATTTAGAATCCCTTTTATTGTATGCCCATTAAGCGGTTTCTTTTTTCTGTAACACAGCACTGTTTTGTAATTATGGATTTACTATTTGCCTCATTCATTAGAAAAGAAAGTCAAATGTCATGTATTATTTTTATCAGTCATGAGATAGTGAATATGTTAACATTACAATGTAACATTAAGCAGTTTAGTGATAAGATAATACAATCACACTTCAGAGATATTGCTGTTTAAGTTCCAGACCAGCACAGTATAGGTAATAGTACAATCAAGCAAGTAACATGAATTTTAGGTTTCCCAGTATATATAAAAGTTATGTATATACTATACTGTAGCCTATGAATTGTGCAATAGAATTACATCTAAAAGCCAATGTACATACTTTAATTAAAAATACTTTATTGCTAAAAAATGCTATCCAACATTTGAGCCTTCAGTGAGTCATAATCATTTTGCTGGTGGAGGGTCTTACCTCAATGTTGATGGCTGCTGGCTGATCAGGGTAATTGTTGCTGAAAGTTGGTGGCAATTTCTTAAAATAAGACAACAAATAGAGTTTTCTCTATTCCTCTGTGTTTCTTCTCCTGTGTTCTCCTTGAGTGAGTGTCCATTGAGATAGCACACCAAAGGGGCGGGAACTCAACCCTGCATGCCCTAATGACATAGACAAATCAAAACCCTCATCTTAATGTAAGTAAAGGTAGAACCTTTGAATTTAATACAATCAAAGGGTATCACATTCAGAGGAACAGACCAGTTTACAAACATAATATCCCTTTTTGGAATTCATAAATAATATTAAAATGCCACAGATGTTTTAGTATCCACAAAAACAATATTAATTGTTGTACATCTACATCAGAGCTCGTGGTTGGCCAGGTGCATTGTGAATGAGCAGTTATTTTCAAAGGAATCTTTTTTTCTGAGCAGTAGATCTCAACATTGGGCTTAAATATTCAGTAAACAATATTGTCAACAGATGTGCTGCCAGCCAGGCTTTGTTGTTCCATTTAAAGGAGTTTATATGGAATTGATTTAGCATAATTCTTAAGGGCCAATGAGAATTGGCTTCAACTTAAAGTCACAAACTCTATTAGTCCCTCAGAGAAGAATTAGCCTGTCCTTTCAAGTTTTGAAGCTAGGAATGGACTTCTCTCTGGCTATGAAAGTTGTAGATGGCATCTTCTTCCAATATAAGGCTGTTTCATCTATACTGAGAATCTGTTGTTAGTGTAGCCACATTAATCTAATAATCTTAGCAAGATTTTCTGGATAATTTACTGCAGCTTCTACATCAGCACTTGCTGCTTCACCTTGCGCTTTTATGTTATGGAAACAGCTTCTTTTCTTAAACTTCATGAACCCACCTCTGCTAGCTTCCAACTTTTCTTCTGCAGCCTCCTCACCTCTCTCAGGCTTCATGGAATTGAAGAGAGTTAGAGCCTTTCTCTGGATTAGGCTTTGGTTTAAGGGAATGTTGTAGCTAGTTTGGTCTTCTATTCATATCAGCAATAAGGCTGTTTAGCTTTATTATCCTGCATTCACTGGAGTCACACTTTTAATTTTCTTCAAGAACTTTTCCTTTTCATTCACATCTTGGTTGTTAGGTGCAAGAGGCCTAGATTTCAGCCTGTCTTGGCTTTCGATGTGCCTTCTTCACTAAGCATAATCATTTCTAGCTTTTAATTTCAAATGAAAGAACTGTGACCCTCTTTTCACTTAAACACTTAGAGACCATTGTAAGGTTATTAATTGACCTAGTATCAATTGTTGTGTATCAGGGAATAGGGAGACTTGAGGAGATGGAGAGAGATGAGGGAAAGGCTGGTTGGTGGAACAATCAGAACACACACAGGATTTATCAATTGAGTTCGCAGTCTAATATGGATGGGAATTGTGGCACCCCAAAGCAATCACACTAGTAACATCAAAGATCACTGACCACAGATTACTGTAATAGAGGTATTAATAATGAAAAAGTTTGAAATATTATGAAAATAGCCAAAATGTGACCCAGCGACATGGGAAAAATGGCGCAAATAGTCTTGACACAGGGTTGCCACAAATCTTCCACTTATAAAAAGCAGTATCTGAAAAGCTCAGTAAAGCAAAGTGCAATAAAATGAAGTCAGCCTGCACATTTTTGCATCGCTGTTGTCACATGTCACATGTCATCATTATGGGAAATCAAGTCCTCAGTGGCTTCCTAGCTGTATTGTTTTCCTATGGCTACTGTAACAAACTACCACAAACTTAATGGTTTAAAATCACAGAAATTTATTCTCTCACAGTTCTGGGGACCAGAAGTCCATAGTCAAGGTGTTGGCAGGGCTGTGCTTCCTCAGCATGCTCTAGGGCTGGGATTCTTAACAAGGGGTCCATGAGCTTGAATTGAAAATCAGAAAACATTGATATTGGGGGGGACATGTTGGTGTGGGTATATTTATTAAGTAATACACAGTATAGTATGGACTTAGTAAGGGGTCCGTGGTTTTCACCTGACTGACAAAGGGGCCCATTGAACAAAGAAAGTTAAGAACGCCTGGCATAGACAGTTGTTTCAAATAAGGTCACATTTTGAAGTTCTGTGTGGGCACATCTATTGGGGGCCCACTATTCAACACACAACCATACCATCTCTAAACTATCCTCTAGAAGTATCCACTTATTAACATTTTTATATGTAATAATACAAGTACTTTAATGTATGCACACTCTTTAATTAATACTGTAATAATAAATGTATGTATATAAATAATTTTAAAAGCTACATTTTTTTGTGTCCTTGAGTTAATGCCCTGAAAAATTCATACCTACTATTTTCCAAATAAATAACACATACACATGCTTATAAATATTTACAGCGGTTCAAACCCCGGGCCTCCTTGACCCGTGTGGAGCTGGCCCATGCACAGTGCTGATGTGTGCAAGGAGTGCCCTGCCACACAGGGGTGTCCCCCACATAGGGGAACCCCACATGCCCCGTAAGGAGAGCAGCCCAGTGCGAAAGAAAGTGCAGCCTGCCCAGGAATGATGCTGCCCACACGGAGAGCTGACACAACAAGATGACACAACAAAAACAGATTCCTGTGCCGCTGACAACAACAGAAGTGAACAAAGAAGACACAGCAAATAGACACAGAGAACAGACAACCGGGGTGGGGGGGAGGGGGAGAGAAATAAATAAATAAATCTTTTAAAAAAAAATACTTACATACCTACCAAACTACATACATAATATATTCATGTGTGAATGTGTATGTGAAGTGTGCATATATATATGTATGTTTATATATATATTCTCTTAGTAAGTTTTCCTTGAAGTACAGCATATATTCAAATATGTGAACAAATCATAATTTTTCAAAATTAACAAATATTTTTAACAATCACATATAACAGAATATTAAATATTATTCGTACTTTTGAAGGTTTCCATATGCTCTCTCAAAGTTATCACCTACCTGCATTTCCTGCAAAGATATTTATGTTTTCTGCCTCCAATCACCACTGATTAATTTGGCTGATTTTGAAATTTATATAGACTGTGTGTCAGTGAAAATCCAATCAGGAGATTGAAACTAAGAGAGTTATTTTAATAGAGAGAATTTAAAACAAATACTTGCTTACCAAGTATTAGAGAATTAAGAGCAGAAAGAATACACTACAATATCTGAGAAATAACAGCAAGAAATGACAACCAACCCAATGTTGAAGAAAGAAGGAAAGAATTGAAGTAGCTGACTTGTATCCATTCATTCCTTTTTTTGTGGGGAAAGAAAATGATGCAGCTAATGGGTCTAATTTCTTTGTCAACTGGACTTCCATATAAGTAGAATGATAATATTTGTTAGAAGGAAGAGACTTTATTTTCTGAGCCCTTAGAAGATGCCCTGGTTAAAAGATAACTTACAGTAAATATACCCTTTATCTATGAATTCTTGAGGCATGGCTCCTTGCAGAATATCATGTGAGCTTCATAATTTGTTGGAGAATGAAAGGGAAGTGTGTCATAACTTAAATGTTCTTTGTTTGTAGGCAGTGACCCACAAACTTCTTTAGAGCTCTCATCTATTAATTTTGCCCAAAAAGTGCATGTCTGACATAGTAAAGAAGACCCAAAAGGGCCATACTCAATGTCCCAGACCTTCTGTGCTTGGTCTAAGCCTCTTGATGGCCCACGTCCATTAAATTATTATTGAAGCTTGGTACTGAGTAAGATATCTGAAATGTGTGAGTCTGATTTCACAATATAATACTTTGTGTTAGCTTATACAAAGGCAAAGAGAAGAGATTGGAATTATTAATACTTAGAAGCTTGAGCTGTGAGGCACTAAAACTCAGGTTTCAGAAGAATGAGTGAGGAGTTGATACTGCCAGACAGGGGTTCCCATGGGGTGGAACCATGATTTCTGGGGATGAAGAGCGGGTGTCTCTGAGCTGGTGTAATGAGATTAGTTCTGGGAGCGGGATGCAGACCAGAACCAAGTACCTTTTTCGAGCACAGTGCCAGTCTGACAATTGCTGGGGCATGGCTGACAAGTACAGGAAGCCAACAGAAAAGAGCAAGTTCCTTCTATTTTTCCCAGCTATGAAGACTCCCTCTTGTACCCCGCTCTTGGTAAAGTCTAGCTGGAAGCCAGCTGGTAAAACATAAATATGGTTTTCAGTGTTCCAGTCCCAGCATCACAAAGATGAGTGTATAGAGTAAGTTTGAAGTTGATTAAAAAAAAATAGCAGAATAATCAGAGCAATCAAATCCATACAGCAGCCACTCTTGGAGCTGGCTTTTGGCACTCAACTCTATGCTTGTGTAGTTCATCTATATTGTGGCATGTAACAGTTATTGACTTTGATTGTTATATAGTAGTCTATTTGTAGAAATATACCACAATTTATTTAGCCAAATTAATTTTCATGGGAATTTGGGTTGATTCCAGTTTGGCACTCTTAAGAATTAGACTGTCCAGGCACTGTTGAACATGCCTTGGGGTGAGCAAATGCAGAGAATATATGCACACACACATATTTGCATATAAAATATATTTTGCTGTAATAGACACAGCCAAAAAATCACATCCAGAGTGATTTTAACAGTTTACACTACCACAGCAGTATGATTCCATTTGTTCCAAGTCTTCAGCAATATGTAGCACACATCAGTTTTTTGAATTTTGAGATTTTTTAGGCATGTAATTGAATTGAATTGTGGTTTTCACTTGCAGTTCTGAATTAAACTAATTGATTTTTTATCTTTTCAAATGTCTCTTGGTCATTTTAGCATCCTCTTTTGTGAAGTGTATGTTCATGTCCATTTCCAGATTTTTAAAAAATGGATTGCTTGCACTTTTTTATTGATTATGGGAAATTATTTTTATATTCTTGGTAAGTTCTTTATTATAAATATGTTATGTGGATATTATATCTCACTCTATGCCTTGTCTTTCTACTCTTTTAATAGCATCTAATAAATATTTCTCAGTTTTTATGAATTTTAATTTAACAGTATTTTTATAGTTAATAGATTTGTAACTTGTTTAGATCTTTACTGTTTATGAAGATGTTCTCTTATGTTTTCTCCAGAAGTTTATATTTTTTTAACTTTCACATTTAGGTTTATAATTTATTTGGAAGTTATTTTTGTGTGTTATGTGAGGTAGGTATCAACTTCCTTTTCTTTCCAAGTAGATATACAGTTGACATAACGCTACTTATAAGAAAGATCACCCTTTTCCCATTGCACTGCAGTGGTCATTTTGTCATAAATCAAGTGCCCATAAGTGTGCTGCCTGAAACATACATGTGAACTCTGAGTTTTCTGTCTTGTTCCATTGGTATTTTCTCTATCCTTTTGCCTACACCTTCTTCATAATAATTTTACCTTATGTAGATCTTGATATCTGGTCAATTAAGTTCTCCAACTTTATACTTTTTATTAAGTTTGTTTGGGCTGTTCTTGACCCTTCATATATTTGGACATTTGACGTGTCTCCTGGAGTGCCAGGTATTTGTTTTAAATTAAATTTTGGACAACGTGAAAAACATAGTGTATAGGTTCTAGAACACAATTTTTTCTTTGGTTATTTGCCCAAATCAATTAAAAATGGCATTCCTCCTAAAACTTGTCTATTTTATATATGCAGTAAATAAATTTTTTACTGATATTTCCAAGAAGGAGGTACTACCAACTTAACTATTATTCCACATCTTTGCTGCTTTCAGAGCCACAATTTTGTTTGGGTGATTATCTTTTTATGTGTTCATGGAAGGTGACCTTTCCAAACCCAAGAGTGAAAGTTGGCCTATTATGGTGTTTCCAATTCATTGGCAGGGGTTAGTTTAGTAATGAGAAAAGTATATGACCCTGGTTGAGGAGTAATATGCTGTGGTAACTTTCAGAAAGATTTTACTCCCTCATAATAAATGTGATGAAAGGGAAGGTTTTTACAGAGTTGCATATTATCATATCTCCATGTGAAGCTTAGAACTGCTATAGCTGTCTTTCAGCATAGCGTTACCAAAACTCTGTGGGTAGCAAGAGGGAGTAATGAAAATCATATCAGATATTAATGAAAGCACTGAGCCACTGAATTAAATGTGGAAGAGCTCTAGCTCTAGAATTATATATGAAATTATCATTTCCTTTATTTTAAGCCAATTATATAAGATTTTCCTGGGTTATTTAGCCAAAAATATCTCAAATAATTAAGTACATTATAAAGTCTATGTAAAAATAATATTAAAATTATGATTAAAATTATTGTTAACTTTGGAGAGCAGATGTAGTTTAAATGGTTGAATGCCTGCTTCTCACATACAAGGTCCCAGGTTCGATCCCTGGTACTTCCTAAAAACAAAAACAATGTAAACAAGTAAACAAAATGAAAAAACCAACTTGGGGGGGCAATATAGCTCAGTGGTTGAGTGCCAGCTTCCCACATACAAGGTCCAGGGTTCAACCCCAACCCTGGTACCTCAAAAAAAACAACAAAAATCTATTAACTTCAGTTTGTTTGTTTTTTTTCATTTCCTAAGAAATATTTCACAATCTTTGGTTTTACACTGTGTGTAGATCAAAAATTGGAACCTCCTGTTGGAAGGACACAGAATGAGAATGGACAATTTGTGAAATGTGTAGCCTCTTATAATAGACGAATTCAGAAACATCTCTACTTCAAGATTCTGTAAATATAGTCATAATTAACATTTTCATGAAGACTGAGTCCTATTAAAGTGAAAACTCAAAGCTATTTCATCTTTTTCTTAAGCAAAATGTTAAATTGTCATTATGGTACCATAATTTTAGTACCATAATACAAATTTCAAAGAATAAATAAAACCACCTATTTAACAAATATTTCTTTAGGAAGCTGATACACAGTGGAAGTCTCTATGTATTGACAGTTATACAAATTCTCTGTAAACATTGACTTTGATTTTCTAATTATTAAAGGGTCTGCAGTTTATTTGTATTTACTCTTCTTTGCTGGTCCTTCATATACACCATAGGAATGAGCATGTCCCTTGCTCTATTAGTACAGAAAGATCATAAGGGCTGGGGAGGCATTCTATAAACTTTACTAATATTCTAAGTGAGAGACTTTTTATTATTTTCAAAGAGAACAAATATTTATCAAGTTTTTAATATAGTTCACAATCTATGCTTGGCTCTTTATATACAGTCTCTCATTTTATTTTTCTTTTCACTTTTTATTTTGAAATAATTTTTGAACTGCAGAAGTATGACATTCAGTGTACAGAATTCCCAAATGCCCTTCACTCAACTTCCCCTAATGTTAACAACCTACCTTACTGTGGTACTATGACCAGATTTAGGAAATCAGCATGTTTCAACATTATTCAACTTCTGTCCCAGGAGCTAACCAAGGGTACCACGTTGCATTTAGTTGAGATGCCTCCTTCGTCTCCTTCAGTCTGTGGGTGCTCCTTGTCTATCAAGACCTTTGAAAAGTCCTGTTCAGATATTTGGGTTTATTTGATGTGCAGCATGATTAAACTGAGGTTATTGATTTGGAGGAAAAAGACCACAAAAATGATCTTTCTTTCTTACTGCATAGTATCAGGGATTACATAATACCAACCAACAGGCTTTCTTGCTGGTGATGTTAACCTTCATAACCTGTTTAATGTGGTATCTCCCAGGTTTTTCCATGGCAAATTTACCATAC
Source organism: Dasypus novemcinctus (assembly GCF_030445035.2). NCBI lineage: Eukaryota > Metazoa > Chordata > Mammalia > Cingulata > Dasypodidae > Dasypus > Dasypus novemcinctus. The sequence goes on along the minus strand of NC_080697.1, from coordinate 45,547,401 downwards.
TTCACAGTCATGGGGAGGTGAATTAAGCTCCACTTCCTGGAGAGAAGAATATCAAAGTATTTGTGAATATATGTTAAAGCCATCAAAGCATAGTAAATATTTTGGGGAATGTATTCTGAAGCCATGCAAATGATTCCGTTGCTCCTTAAAAGTCATTCTGACTTTAACATTCATCAGTAGATCTTGCCTACAGCAATGGCCACTGTAACTTTTTGATGATGATTTTCTATTTCTCTCATTCCTTCTACATTTTTAACAGGAAAGCTTGGCTTCTCCTGATCAGAAGGAGAACACTCAAACCAACCTAGTTTTTCCAGATTCTCATTTTCCATGGATTTGGATTTTGAACAGAATAGCACACACAGGAAAATAGGTGAGGCTCATTCATTTCAATGGTGGCCCATGAAGAAATTGACCGTTAACTGCTGGGTCCTAAAACCTCAGGAATACGGTTGGTTTTAATTTCTACGGCCCAATTACTTTGGTTTTCCTAAGTTTGTGTGAATCTCTTCCTACCATTTTAATATATGAGTTTCCCCTAAATTATAAATTAGAGTCAGTCACTGTAGTTTGCAAACAAGAACCAGTCTATGCAGAAACATTTATAAAGGGATGCACTTACTAAGCTATCTGCCAAAACCCTGTTTTTCAAAAAAACATTTAGAAATAACCTGAATATCTATCAATAAGATGTCATTCAATTCTGATAAATACCATCGGTAGATAAAATTTATCCATTAAAAATAATGGGGGAAGCAGACTTGGCTCAATGGATAGAGCGTCCACCTACCACATGGGAGGTCCAGTGTTCAAACCCAGGGCCTCCTGACCCATGTGATGAGCTGACCCACTCTCAGTGCTGATGCGTGCAAGAAGTGCCCTGCCACGCAGGGGTGTCCCCTGTGTAAGGGAACCCCACGCACAAGGAGTGCACCCCGTAAGGAGAGCTGCCCTGCATGAAGAAAGCACAGCCTGCCCAGGTATGGCACCGCACACATGAAGAGCTGACACAGCAAAATGATGCAACAAAAAGAAACACAGATTCCCAGTGCTGCTGACAAGAATCCAAGTGGACACAGAAGAACACACAGCGAATAGACACAGAGAACAGACAACAGGGTGGAGGGAGAGAAATAAATAAAAAATAAATCTTTAAAAAATAATAATAATGGTAGTTAGATATTAAAATTTTCTATGTTTCTATATATAGAGAAAACCAATCTTAATTAAAATCAAATTTGCATGCAAATAAATTCAAGATGGTAGTTATGAAAATATTCATATTAAAAGTTTAGACAATGTCAATCTTTTTAATTGAGCATTTTATTATTTATTTCATTGCAGATTCACATGCAATTGAAATAAATAATACAGAGATCCAGTGTACCCATTACCCTATTTCCCCAAATGAAAACACCTTGAAATACTATAGTTCAATATTGTAACCAGGATATTGACATGGATGCAGAGAAGATACAGAGTTTTTCTTTGGAGTGATGGAAAAACTTTGGTAATGGATAGTAATGATAATAGCACAATGTTGTGAATGTAATTAACACCACAGAATTGTATATTTGATAGTGGTTAAATGGAATATTTTAGGTTGCTCGTATGTTACCTAAATAAAAATTTAAAACCCACAGAACTGTATAACGCAAAGAGTGAGCCCTAATGTAAACTATGGACTATAGCTATCAATATAATTATAATAATATTTTCATCAGTGTTAGCAAACATGATACACTAATGCAAAATGTTAATAACAGGGAAAACTGTGTGAAGTGTAATTGGGAACTGTGTACTTTCTGCATGATTTTTCTGTAAATCTACAACTGATCTAATAATTTTTTAAAAGGTACAGAACATTTCCATTACCCCAAGGATCCCTAATTGGCCATTTGTAGTCATGCCCATATCCCTTTTGCACCACCCTCTACTTAATCCCTGACAACGAATTATCTGTTCCTCAATTATATATTTTATTATTTACATAGTTTAAAAATGTAATCATGTAGTTTGTAACTTATTGTGATTGACTTTTATCACTTAACAAAACTGTCTGGTTATTGTATAGGTCAATAGTTTGTTCTTTTTATTGTTGTACACCATTCCATAGTATGGATATGCCACAGTTTGATTAACCATTCACCTTTTGAAGGACATATGTGTTAATTTCAGCTTTTGGCTATTTTGAATAAATCTGCTCTACACATTCATATACAGTTTTTGGGTGAAACAAGTCTTCATTTCTCTAAGATAAATGCCCGGTAAAACAGTTTCTGGGTAGTATGGTAATTGAATGTTTAGTTTTAAAAGAAACTGTCAATCTGTTTTCCAGATTGGCTGTGCTGTTGTGCTTTCCTCCAGCAATGTATGAGTGATTCAGTCTCTCCACATCCTTCAAAGCATTTAGCATTGCCAGTGTATATATATGCAGTATATATATAGACATTCTGATAGAGTATAGTAATATCTCACTGTGGTTTTCATTTATATTTGTCTAATGACTAGTGAGGTTGAACATTTTTTCATATGCTTATTTGCCATTCCTGTATCCTCTTTGGTGAAATGTCTTTTCCTATTTTTGTTGTGCTGCAATTGAATAATTTATTAATGATGACTTCTGAGATTTCTTTATAGACTCAGTCATGTCTCATACGTAGTTTTCAAATATTTTTTTCCAAAAAATATTTTTTCCAAAGGAGCTTGTCTTTTCCTCCTCTTAAAGGGTCATTCACAGGGCATAAGATTTTAATTTTGATGTGGTCCAATTTATCATTGTCTCCTTTTATGAATTGTGCTGTTGGTGTACAGCTTAAGAAGTCTTTGCCTAACCATAGGGTCTGAAGATTTTCTCAGATTTTTTTTTCCTAAAAGGTTTATAGTTTCATGTTTTATGTGAAAGTCCACAATCTATTTTGAGTTCATTTTTGTAAAAGGTGAGAGACTTATGCCAAGTTTCATTTTTTTTGTCCTATAAATGTCCCTTACTACAGTAGCAATTGTTAGACTGTCTTTCCTCCATTGAACTGTTTTTGCACCTTTGTAAAAAAATCATTTGGAAAGAGTGGTGTCACCAACGTGGGAAAGTATGACACTCCAGGATTCCGTTCCCTCCACAGAACTTTTTAAGAAGCAAATCTGGCAGAACCATCATTTTCAGAACTATGGAGTTTAGTTAAAGCATAACAGTAACTGGAAAAGTGATAAATAAAAGGGCAACTTAAAAATGGTAGGAAAACCTCATGGTACCTTTGTTGACCTCCCAACTGGCTGCCTGATCCTGGTTTCAGAGAAGAGTAACCTCTACATGCCTATTGGGTACATGAGTGTCTGTCTCAATCTGCCTAATGGCAGCCTGAAAGATTGAATCTCAACACTTGCATCAGCTTGCCATCCCAGAACTTGTTCTGCATGTCTCTTGGACAGTTAAATCCCTATGAGAATCAATCAAATTATAGCTGCTTGTGGCAAAAGATTACTGGCTTTAAAACATAGTTGAGAGCAAAACTCGAAGCCTTATTAAGAGAGGAAATTCAGATGCAGTCAGATGAGCCAAAAGTCAGCAGAAATCAGAAGAGCAGCTATAAGGAGAGGACATTGATGTGGGATGAGAGACTGATACACAGTGGCTCACCATGCAGGCACTCGGCTTGCTGCATGGGAACTTTGCTTGCCACGCAGGCACTGGTTCACCGTGTGGGCACTCGGCTCATCATGCGGGCACTCAGCTCACCATGCAGGCACTTGTGTGGGCACTTGGCTCACCACATGGGCACCCACCTCACTGTGCAGGCACCCACATGGGCACTTGGCTTGCCATGCGGGCACTCGGCTCGCCACATGGGCAGTGGCTCACTGTGCAGGCACACTTTCTTTTCTTCTTTTTTACCAGGAGGCCCCAGGGATCGAACCTGGATCCTCCTATATGGTAGGTGGAGGCCTTATCACTTGAGCCACATCTGCTTCCCTGGTGTTGTCTTAACATAGTCAGTGCCCACGTGGCAAGCCAAGTGCCTATGCAGCAAGCCGAGTGCCTATGTGGTGAGCCAGTGCCTGCTCAAGTGAGTCACACAGCAAGATGATGATGAAACAAAAGAGAGGCGAAGGGGAGAGTTAAGGTGAAGTGCAGCAGAGACCAGGAACTGAGGTGGTACAATTGACAGAGAACCTCTCTCCACATCAGAGGTCCCCAGAATCAAATCCTGGTGAGTCCTAGAGGAGAAAGAAGACAAAAAGAGAAATAGATACAGAAGACCATACAGGGAATAGATACAGACAGCAAAAATAGCAGGGTGGGGGCAGGAGAGGGGGAGGAGGAGAGAAGGAGAGGGGAAGGGAAAGGGAAGGGGAAGGAAGGGGAAGAAAATATAAATAAATAAAAAAAGATAGCACCAGAACACTAGAGAATTCAGGGATAAAGCATGGCTTTGCCAATGCCTTCATTTTGGGTGTTTAGCCTCCAAAACTGTAAGCCAATAAATACTCATTACTAAGCAAACCCACTGTATATATAGTATTTGTCATCACAACCCGGCAAAATTAGACACTATGCTTTCAGTTGAGCTTGTTCTAGGTAATCGTTAGGCTATCTAAGCTCTGAAGAAAGGCACCAGCAAACAGACGCAATCTGCAAACACTCAAAAACATCAGAGATTAAATCTCAGAGTTAACACAATAGAATATCTAAGTTTCAGTGAGAAACAAAATAATACAAGGCATACTAAGAAACAGGAAATAATGGTCCATCAAAAGGGGCAAAATAAAACATGAGAAACTACCAATAAAAAAGACCAGATTTTGGACATACCAGGCAAAGTCCTTTAAAAATGGCCTTATGTATGTACGCTCAGAGAGCTAAAGGAAAACACAGACAAATGAACTAAAGAACAGGACAATTATATATGAACACAATGAGAATTTCTATGGGCAGATAGAAATCATAAAAAGGAACCAAGCAGAAATACAGGAACCAAAGCACAAAATAACTGAAATTTAAAAATTTCCTAGAATGATACATTAGCAGATTGGAGCTGGCAGAAGAAATAACTGATAAACTCTAAGATAACAAAATTGAAATTATTTGTTCCAAGAAGCAGAAGGAAAACAAAAGAAGTGAACAGAACCTATGGCAAGCTTACTGTATTAGTTAGCCAAAAGGGGTGTTGATGTAAAGTACCAGAAATCTGTTGGCTTTTATAAAGAGTATTTATTTGGGGTAGAAGCTTAGAGTCACAAGGCCTGAAAGAGTCCAACTCAAGGTTACTTCCTTACCAAACTCTGTTATGTGTTGAAGCAAGACGGCAGGTGATGTCTGTGAGGGTTCAGCCTTACTCTTCCTCTTAAAGCTTCATGGGTCCAGCTTCTTCCTATCTAAATTGTAGTCTGGCATAAGGCTCATCTCTCTTCCCAGGGCTCATTTCTTTCTAGGCTCAGCTGCTCTGTTCTCCTCACAAGGTCAGTTATAAACCATCAGTCTCATTTCTCTTCCTGGGGCTGCAGGATCCTCACTGTGTCTTCTCTATGTGTCTACTTCTACGTGAAAGTCTGTTTTATCAGCCCAAGGGGGCTGAGCCTCAATGCTCAGTCACACTCTGATGATGTGGTTGGATTAAATCCCTAATCTTAGCATAATTTAATCATATGTCTCAGCTGAATCTGAGACAATCAACGGGTTATCATGCCCAGAAGAACAGACCAGTTTACAAACATAATATCTCTTTTTGGAATTCATAAATAAAAACAAACTGCCACACCTACTAATACACATATTATGGGAGTCCCAGAAGCAGAACCAAGAAAGAAAGGGGCAAAAATATTATTAAAAAATATAATGGCTGAAAACATCCCAAATTTTATGGAAGACATGAATATGCACATCCAAGAAACTAAACAATATCCAAAAAGGATAAACTCAGAGAAATTCCTGTGCAAGCATTTTATAATTAAATTGTTGAGTAACAAAGACAAAGAAAGAATCCTGAAGGTAGCAAGAGAGAAGCAATGCACCACAATACGAGTAAGCCTCAATAACATTAAATGCTGATTTCTTGTAAGATACCATGAAGGCAAGATTATAGTAATACGACATATTTCAAGAGCTGAAAAGAAAAAAATTCTGCTAACCAATAAAACTATACCCACCAAAACTGTCTCAAAAATTAGGGAGAGATTAAGACTTTAATCTGAGGGAGTTTGCCACCATCGGCCACCCTACAAGAAATGCTAAATGAAGTTCTTTAGGTTGAAAGGAAAGGTCACTGGATGGAAGATCAGGGGTGCGTGAAAAAAGAAAGAACTCCGGTAAAGATATTTACATGGGCAAACATAAATGCCAGTACTATTATGATTTCGATTTGTATCTCCACTTTTTTCTTCTTAAAGGATCTAAAATGCAAACACACAAGAAGTGATGATTATTTTGGACAAAGAATTTGTGACAACAATATAAAGGTTGGGTTATGGAGGGGTATAGGGACATAGTTTGTGTATACTATTTAGGTTGGTATCAAATCATACAAGATTGTGACTTAAGATGGTAAATTTAAGTGTCATTTTAACAAGAATGAAAATATCTGAAAAATATATATGGTAAGGTATGACATGAAATTCTAAATGGTTCACTATAAAAGATTAACTAAATATAAATTGGAAAGTGATGAAAAATTGAGGGACAAAAAATTGTAAGATTTACAGGAACTATCAAAACGACAGATATAATCTCTGAATTATCAGTGTTTACCTTAAATATAAATGAATTAAACTCTCCACTCAAAAGGCAGAGATTAGCAGAACTGATAAAAAGGCATGAGCCAACTATATGCTGTTTATAAAAGTTTCACCTTAAATACAAAGACACAAGTAGGTTTAAAGTGAAAGGAAGGAGAAAATATTCCACGTAAATGGTATGCAAAAGAGAGCATGGGTAGCTATACTAATACCAGAAAAAACTGACATTAAGTAAAAATGTCACGAAGGACAAAGATGGACACTATATAATGATAAAATGGCCATTTCATCAAGTAAATATACTAATTATAAATGTGTATGCCTTTAACAAGAGGGCCCCAAAATACATGAAGCAAACTTTGACAGATTTGAAGGGAGAAATAGACAGTTCTACATTAATACTAGGAGACCTCAATACAGAAATACATTGAGGAAATAGAGGACTGGAACTCTACTATAAACCAAATAGCTCTAACAGTTATATATCCAACAATAACAGAATACACATTTTACTCAAGTGCACACGGATCATTCTCTAGGATAGACCATTTGGTAGCTGACAAAACAAGTGTTCATACATAAGAAATTAAACCATACAAAGTATATTCTCTGACCACAATAAAATGAAACTAGAATATAATCAACAATGGGAGAACTAAAAAATTCATGAATATGTGGAGATTAAATAATGCCCTCTTAAACAACCAATGAGTCAAATTAGAAAACACAAAGAAAATTAGGAAATATCTTGAGATGAATGAAATCAAGAACACAATATACCAAAACGTATGCATTAGATCAAAGTAAATGCTGAAAAGTATACTTAGAGAGCTACATGCTTACATTACAAAAGTAGAAAGATCTCAGATCAGTAATCTCACTTCATACCTGGAAGACTAGAGAAAGAAGAGCAAATTAAACCCCAAATGAGCAAGAGAAAGGAAACAGTAAAGATTAGATGGACATAAATATAACAGAGAATAGACATACAAGAAAGAGAATCAATGAAACCAAATTTGGTTCTTTGAAAATATCAGTAAAATTGGGACATTTTCACTAGACTGAGAATGAAAAAAATGTGAGCACATTCAGATAATCTAAAATTAAAAATGAAAGGGAGGACAATATAACTGACCTTACAGAAACAGAAAATATTTTAAGAGGATACTAGGAATAATTATATGCCAACCAAAGAGATAACCTAGATGAAATGGACATATTAGAAAAACACAATTTGCCTAAACTGACTTAGGAAGAAATAGATCTTAACAGACCCAGAACAAGTAAAGAAAATGAATTAGTAAACAGAGTTTTCCAACAAATTAATGTCTAGCCAGAAAGCTTCACTGGTAAATATCACCAAACATTCAAAGAAGTATTAATACCCATGTGTCTTCCTAAGTCAGTTTAGCTGCTATCACAAGTACCCCACAATGGGTTGGCTTAAGCATCAGAAATTTATTGTGGCATGGTTTTGAAGCCAGAAGAAATCCAAAATCAAGACATGAATAAGGCTTGTTTTCTCTTCCAAAACATTTCTTCATAGAAGGTGTACAAATTGCCAATAATATGAAAAGATGTTCAACATCATTAGCTATTAAGGAAATGTAAGTTACAATCACAATGAGAGATCACCTTATACCTATTAGATTGGCCATTGCTTAAAAAATGGTAGATCACAAGTGCTGACAAGGATGTTGAGAAATAGGAACACTTGTACATTGTTGGTGGAATATAAAATGTTACTACCATTGTGGAAAAGTATTTGGCAGTTCCTCAAAATGTTAAGCATAAAATTACTCAGAAGATTTCAAAGAATTAAAGAGATATTTGTGTATCAATGTTGATAGCATCATTATTTACAATAACTATTAAGTGGGGCAACCCTAATGTCTATCAACATTTTGAAGATATCATGTTCCTTTGGCAACATGTAATAACCAGACACAAAAGAACAGGTATAGTATGATTTAGCTTATATGACTTAATTGGAATATGCAAATCAATAAAAGAAAGTAGATTACAGATTACCAAGGGTGAGGGAATGGGGAGTTAATACATAAAGAGTACAAATTTCCTGTTTGGGCTGATGGAATAGTTTTTGTAATGAATGTGGGTGATGGGAGTACAACATTGTGAATGTAAATAATACCATTGAGTTGTATATGTGCAAGTAGTTAAAATGGGATTTGTTGTGATGTATATATGTTACTGTGATTTTCTCTTTTTTTAAAGAGAGAGGGATAGGATGTAGCAGTGAATGGATATAGCTCAGTGATTGAACACCTGCCTCTCATGTACAAGGTCCCAGTTTCAAACCTGGGTACCTCCTTAAAAAAAGAGAAAGAGAAAGAGAAAGTCAGTTGGGCATATTTCTGAGGACTTATTTCTGGTTATCTGTTGTGATCCATTAACCTATGTGTCTGTGCATCCACCATTACCACAATGATTCCTTTGGAGTCTTGAAATCAGACCAACTGATTGCTCCCACTTTTTTACTTTTCAGAAGTATTTTAGCTATTATATTTTCTGTGCTTTCCAAATAGCTTTAGAGTAAACTTTTCTATGTCTACACAAGTATTTACCTTTTTTTCCCTGTGGTGTTCGGATGGAGAAGAGAAGTACTGTCTAAAAGTTTTATGTCTTCCTAGACTGCCCTTTTCCTGGTCTTTTGGCTGGAGAGAGAAAGCTTTTTTTTTTTTTCCTTTTTTTCTGTTTCACTCCGTTTTGGTGTTTCTGGTTTCCTGGCTTCTTCAGTTCCAACTCTACAAAATAAGAACAAAAACAAATAAACAAAAAAACAGGGACCCTCCAGTGTGTTATTCCACATGCCCCTACATCTGTAGCTAGTTTGCTTTCTTCTCTCTAATTTTCAGGGTCTTCTTGTATTCATTTTTATATAAAATGTCTAGAATACTGTTGCACTCAGCAAGTGGAAGATGAAAAAATAAACCTACTCTCTCCCTGGAAGCAGAGTTCCCATTCTCAATCTTTCTTTAAATAACAAGGTTTTTCTAATTTCTCCAAAATGAAATGTATAAATTGTAAAACTAAGTGGAAAATATGAAACTTTTTATCAATATTCATTCTGCATCCAGTATATCTATATCTCCATACATACATATATATGTAATCATATTTTTTCTCTACTATCTTTTTGCAGCATACTGCTCAAATTTGTGTTAACTGAAGGAATATTTTCTTCTTTTTTGTATTACAATAAACTATCAGATTTCTTTACACATTGTAAACGCTTCATAATATTTTCCCTTAAAAAATAAACACAATGTCATACAAATGGATATACGACTTTCAAATATGTTTTTATATATAGTCTCTCCGGTAATATTTTTTAAAATGTCTTATTTACATATTTTTCAGAACCTGATTGATGCCATTCAAATAATATAAAATGTCAAACCTAACCAATAAAACAAACATAAAACTCAAGGAAGCTCTACTTGATACAATTACAACTTTCTACACACAAATGAGCTATGTATGTAAAAGCAGGAAGTAGCTCAAAGGAATTAAATGCTATATGGCTACAAATAGGTCTTGCTAAGTAATAAAGTTAGGTTTTTATAGCTGATATGACTATATGTTTTATAACGGTGTTTATAATTGTTGACATTCTGCAAATAATTTTCAAGGATGCAGTTATATTGCTCTAAGTTCACCTTTTATTAGAACTTCATATATTTCTCCATAATATTGATTGACAAATTGCCTTAAGGTGTTTTTTGTGTTTGGTTTCTTGAGTGATTAGGAGCTCATTCTTTTATTTCCTAGGACTGCTTACACAGAAAACCATTCAGAGTTCTGTTTTGATGTATGTTGCATGGTATTTCTTGTGGAAATTCTTACTGTCACTTCCCACTCACTTTCTAGTCACATAAAGTTCAAGGTCATAACATTAGGCAGCTGGTTAACAGCCAAATGGAAGGAGGAACACAGCAGAAGCTCACTTAGTTATCTATATATTGAAAGCTCAATTCAAACCGAAGGTCACAAATAGTATATTAGGAAATCTATGCATAAATATCTTTACATATTTATATATACTACATTTCAAGAAATATCCTTAAAGGTGTTTTATACACCTTAATTTTAATCAATATTTATTGAATGTAACTATGTACTAGTAAATGTGCTATTCCTACTAAAGAGAAAGAAACTGAATTTGGCCATTCACTGAAGGGCAGACTTTTAATATAATTGTATTTATTTTCAGTTTATAGCATGAAAATCCTTGGTATTTAGGAAGGGATATTTTGATCAAGTACCAATGATACTTACATATTAATGCTCATTCTCTCTGCATTTGAGTTAGCAGAAAATCAGGAAAAGCAATGGTAAAACCAGCAAACAGACATGACAAACCTAGAACCTAGCCTACAGAAAGCAAAGGGGATCGTAAGTAGTTAATGCTTAGTAAACAATTTAAGTAATGGTTGCATTCATTCATTCCCTGATTTGCTAATTCACTCACTATTTGGGCTCCTATTTGTGAGCAGCTACTCATTGCAGGCACTTCTGGAGGAACTGAGATAAGGCAGTGACTAAAACAGACCCTTACTTGTGAAACTTAAAGTTTACTTGATCAAGATAGATAATACGCAAATAAATGTACTGTAATATGTCAGATGGGGATAAAAGGCAAAGATAGTAGACATAAAGCAAGAAGAGAGGTTGAAGGATTCTGGACAGGGAGTAACAGAAAGTTGAAGGTAAAACATAGGTCCATATTAAACAGCAAAAACACAAAGCGGAAGTTGAAGAGATTCTGAATTGTCAAGAATGTACTGAAGGAGACAGAGTATAGAGTTAAGGGACTCTATTTCCATCGTAGTAGTCTTTGGCCAATGATTACTCATCCCCCAAATATAAATACTCCACTCAGAGTATGTCTTATCTCTGCACTGTAGCTTTCCTAAAAATTTTCATAGGAACCTTCCTGAAGCTACAGATCTGAAGTTTTAGTTTTAACCGGTCTGCCTATGAAAGAAATGCTACTCTCCTTCCCCAGCTCTCAGAGGTAACTTAAAACTCCAACGTGACTATCAATATTGTTTACTTCAAATATGAAACCCCAAATGACTTAAAATACCCTCAGTTATCAGAAATGTGCAACAACTCCAAAATGCATTTAACTGGGGAAGTATGTCTCACTTGGGCAATAAACTTTTTCTATACTGTAGTATAAAGTCTCTCTCCTGCAGCTGTATAAAGCCAGTCTCTTTTTTAAATTAATTTTTGGACTTTGGCTATTCTTTTATAGTTTGATATTAAGTGAGGGATCTTGACTTACTTTACCATAGCAAATGCCATGACCCTTAGATATTTGAGGAAAGGTGGGGGAAGGCAATATTTGTTGTATAAGTATGCTCTGTTCTGTTTTATTCACATTGAAATCTAGAGCTATATATGCTCAACACCATAGTCCCTAAGAATGATATGCAAAAGGAAACCTATTTTTATGAATAGGTGGGTAAAAACAAGAGGCTTTAATGTTTCTTAGATACGTAAACACCTGTGTTATAGACACATTAAAGTGAGATTAAATCCATGTGACTAGACTCTCAAGGCATTTTTTCATTTCATATATAGGGCAGTGTATTCATTTCCTGTTGCTGCTGTAACAAGATGCCAGGAACCTGGTGGTTTAAAGCAAGAGAAATGTAACCGCTCACAGTTCTGGAAGTCAGAAGTCTTTAGTTAAGGTGTCTATAAGGCTACACCCCTCTAGAGGGTCTTTTCCTTGCCTCTTCCAACTTCAGCTGGCTATTGACATTTCTTGACTTGTGGCCACATTTTCTTTCTGTTTCATCTTCCTTCTTCTCCACATGTCTGGGTCTAATCTCTCTGTGCCTTTCTCTTACAAGGATATATATGATTACATATTAGGGCCAACCTGGATAATCCAAGATAAACTTGTCCTCTCAAGATTCTTAACACATTACAATGAATATAACTAACACTGCTGATTTATAAATGTGATTGTGGCTAAAATGGGGTAGTCTAGGGAGGTTTGGAAGACAGCTGGAGGATAATCTAGGGACTGTATATTATGGTGATTTTAGTGATAGATGAGGATTGTGGTTAATAACCAAATACAAGAATGTTTTTTCATTACAAGGTATTAAGAATATGATGATACATGGAAAAAAAATACAACTAATGGAACATAAATTATAGTTAACAGTAATATTGTAATATTTTTGTGGTGAAGGCAAAGAAGGTACTATGGCAATGCTAAAGGTTAAAAAATATGGAATTTAGTTTTATGAGATTTAAACATGATGAAACTTTTTTTTCATTTTCTGTGTTGACAAGGAGATCTTTATCATGTCACTTAACCAATTTGTACTCACTCATCTTTCAGAAGACTGGAGAAACAACTGAGTTTGTTTTGGGGATTGGGTAGGATAAATGTTCCAAGACAGTATTTTTATTTTAAGCAGCTCTTCCATAATTTGTTAAGCTGCCTTTTGTCTGTTATTTCTATTTAGTTATTGAAGTTGAAATAATGTTTTTAAAAAAAGATACTTAATCATGTCTTTTGTGTAAAACATAATTTTCACAGGTTCTGGGAACTAGGAAGTAAATATGTCTTGGGAGGGATGTTCCTTTTTTCTGTTGATCCCAGGAACCTTATTAATTTATAACACAGTGGGGTGTATGTACCCCCTTGATGCTAAAACTTAAGACAACTGAATGGTATTCTCTCCAGTGTGGAAGAATCTGTGATGTAGTTCATTATTCTCTGAATCAGCAAAAGTTGATGGGATGAGGCAAGGAAAGATGGTGGGATAAAAAGGGGCATAAGAGAAGGACTGCCACCTAGAGCAGAAAAACAAAGGAAGACTTGAAGCTCATAAACATTCAATTTTCCCACAATTCCAGAAGCAGTAACTATTCCCATCTTCTTCCATTCAGGTCTACCTGCTTCCTTTTGTCATCTTCTTTCCCCTTTTGAGAAAATCTTTGCTATCCTCATCAATCTGGTGTCACCACATGGCAGAAGCCCACACATGGGGAAGGATGTCTGACCCTAAGCCCTAGAAATGATGGCTGTAGTTACGGGAGTCATAAATAAAACATATGAAGCAAATTGTCAAGCTAGGTCTATGGATGTGATTAAGGGAGTACATGATACCATAAAATTGTTTGCAGTCTTTTTTGTATAATATTCATGTTGTTCATGTTCCCATGTTTTTTCAGTAGATTCTTAAATGGAGTCCTCCAGACTAGAAAGTTTAAATATTGCAGCTCTACACATCTGCTCATTCATAGACACAGTTGAATGAGTAATATTAATGGCATATGCTATATGCACAGATATGAATAAAAATGTATCCTTTGCCCAATGACATGTTAAACATATTTGTACTACAATCATCCTGTCTTCATTCTTTATGATAAATTTTATGTGATAGAAGAGTGAAGTTAACTGTGTTAGTAGAAATTAAATGAGAAGCTTCAAAAGTTTCCTTGTATCATCACTGTAGCACATACATAATAAGCTAGAAGCAAACTCGGAGCTGTTGCCACAAGCAGCAGTATTTGATATTGTACATTACCATATTTTCTTCCCTAGCACTTAAAATGATCAGTACATGCTTGCTGAAAATATCTGTTAAATTCTGTGGCATAAAATACTATCTTGAGTTAAATTGGGCTTAAAAATTGCTCTCTTCACACATGCATACACACACACATTCACACAAACACACACCAGCATAGATTAGAGTGGGAGGGAGGGGAACAGAACAGAGACAAAGAAAACAATAACATAGAAAAAGAACAGAGAAAGACATCAGAGAAAGAAAAGCCATTCCTAATAAAGCAAAAAATACTATTTTAAGGAAGTGATTTGTATATTCCTTGTAATTAAAAGTAAATATCAAGATAATTAATAGAGTACTTAATTCCGCTAACCTACAAGAAATAGGCATTAAACAAGTGCAGAACAGAGTGAAATATATAAAGGACACTAATATATAAAGGACACTAGTATACAATGAAGAAGAGAAAAAATGCTTCACATTTAGTCAATATTAAAGATATTTTCCCTAGTCCACGTCTATCTATTGACCTCAATAATTCCTTTATGAAGAGACCCAAGACATTAATAAACAGTACCATATTGTTATTTTCATATGTGTTTGTACATTTACCTAAAATAAATAAATAAAATTTATTTTCCCATTTTTAAATGTGAACTCGTAAGCTTTTTAATAATTTTTAAAAATTGAAGTCTAGTATATAAAAACTGCCAAAAATATAAGTATATAACATAATTAATTATCACAAGGAGAATATATACTTAGCCAGGTCAATTTAGAAGGTTACCAGCTAAAAGAAATCCCTTTACAACTCCTTCCAGGCATTAACTCCTCTTTACTTCTTAAAGGTAAATAAAATCCAGACTTTTAAAATTCTAGTTTAGCCTTGCCTGTTTACGAATTTTATATTAATGGAATACTACAATATTTATAGTCTTACTTCTTTCAATCAACATTATGCTTGTGTGTTTCTACCCTGAGAGTGTAAAATAACTGTTCATGTTTATTGCTTCATGGTATTTCATTTCACAAAATGCTTAGGTTTTATATGATTGATGGCATCTGGGTTATTTCCAGTTTGAGGCTATTCAAATAAAGTTGCTGAGGAACATTCTTACACAAAACTCTTCATTAAAGTGCGTATAAATTTCTGTAAGAGTGAACTTCTGGGTCACGAGTGTGTATATGTTTATTAATAATTCCACATTATTATATAGAGTGGTTGCACCTATATTCAACCCCATTTAGCAATATGAGAGTTCCATTGTGCTACATCTCGTCTACATAGCTACGTCTCATTGGGTGTCTTTAATTTTAGCTCTACTGATGGATATATAATAGTTTCTCAATGGAGTTTAAATTTACATTTGGGACTATGAAGTCCATGTGAAGTTCACATGAAGTCCACGAAATACCCTTGTATTACAATTAGCCAGTGCTTGTTTGACCAAACAGTTGGGCACCATTACCTGGCCAAGTTGACACCTTAGCCTAAACATCACAAAGACTAGTAAAGTTGAACACCTTCAGATAGACTCCTGGCCCCTCTTATTAAATGCTTCTTCACACTTTTGCCTGTATTCATATTAGTTGTCTTTCTTTTTTTAGTGATAAAGAGAAGCTCTTTATAGATCAGTACTTGAGTCATTTGTCAGTTATAGGTGTTTCAAAGATATTCTCCCCATCTTTCATTTGCCATTCACTCTCAAAGGTATTTTTGGTTAATCAAAAATTATTAATCTTAATGTAGTCCAACGTATAATTTTTTATTATATATAGGAAATTTTACATACCACTTTAGCAATATTCCTTTCACAAAGTTCATGAGTATATTCCCCTATATTATTTTAATTTTACTTTTTAATTTTTCCAATTTAGACCTATAATTGATTGAAAATTGGCTTTTGCTTATATATATGCTAGCATTCAAGTTTATTTTTGTCACATAAGAATATCCAAAAGACCCAGTACCATTTATTGAAAAGACAGTCTGTAGTATATACTTTGACCTAAAGCAAGTGTCTCTATATGCAAGAGTCTGTATCTGGACTCTCTTGTCTTTTCCTGTAGTCTATTTATCCATAATTGCACCAACACCACAATGCCTTCTTTCCTGCACATTTCTAATAATATTTGGTATCCAGTAGAGTAAATACTCCCACTTCGTTTTTCTTCGAGATTGTCTTGCCTAATGTTGGATTTTAATTATGCATGTAGCTTGTCAATTTGTATGGACATACACACAGTCTTCTTGGATTTTGATAAGGATTACATTGCACCTATAGATCAATATTGGGAAAACTAACATCCTTACACAGAGGCTTCTAATCTGTAAACATGATGTATCCCACCATTTATTTAGTATCCATTGCTTTCCTTCAATAATTTTTAAGGAAGTCCTCTTAAGAAGTTACAATTTTTAATAGGCTTATTCTATGATAATTTCTGATGTGCCTGTAAATAATGGTTTATTTTTTCATTTTCTATTATTTGATAGGATATAAAAATAAAACTTGCTAAATTCACTTATTTTAACAATAACTTTTCTGATTCTTTTGGGATTTTTCTGTATATTAAATCATGTGATCTGTAATAATGACAGCTTTTTTCTTCCAATCTAGTAATTCCATTTTAAAATTTCTTCCCTTTGCTTTATTGCACTGGCTATAAATAGTGATAACAGATACAATTTTCCTATTCCTGATCTTTGGTGGAAAGGTTTCTTCATACTATTATTAACCATGCAAATTTGTCAGTTATTTTGAAGATGCCCTTTATTGGATTAAGGAAAATTGCTTTTACTCCTAATTAGAAATATCAATTAGTTATTTGAGGTACACACTACCCCAAAACTCAGTGGCTTAGAACAACAACCTTTTGTAGCTTCTCATAAATCTATGCGTAGTTGGGCCAAGCTGAATTGGGATTACAAATGTATTTGTGAGCAGCTTTCAAGAGTTGTCTGGGGACTGACAAATCTAGCATGGCTTTGGTTGGAATGAATCTGCTCCACTTTCGTCTCTCTCATCCTTCCAGCAACGTAGTCTTAAAGTGATTTCTTATATTTGCAGAAAAGTGAAAGAATAAAAATTTAAAAAAAATAATTTTCATGCCTCAGATTGCAACAAGTTTGCAAGTATCTTACTGACTTAAACAAATGTCATAGCCAAGTTCTGAGTCATCATAGAAGTATTACCCAGGAGGTGGGAATAGGGAAAATATGGAAAAATGAGGCTATTAATCCAATTAATCCATATTAATTCAGAGGGATATTTTTGTTTTTGCTTATTTAAACCATGAATGGATGTTGACATTTTTCAAACCCTGTTTTCACATCTGATCAAATGATCATATGATTTTTTCCTTACTATTTTAATCCTGCCAATTTTCTAAATTGATTTTAGAATTTTAAAGCCATCTTGCATTCTAGGAATAAAACAAAATGTGCCATTGTGTTTTACCTCATTACATAGTACTTATTTCATTTTGCTGCTGTGTTGTTTAGTATAACTGCATCTCTGGACATGAGTGTTACTGTCTCTAATAGTCATTCCTTGTAAGGATTTATTATTATGGTTTTGCTGGGATCATTAATTGTATTGGGAATTTTTCCTCTTTTGCTTTCCTCCAGAAGAATTTTTGTAACACTGAGTTTATTTCTTAACTATATAAGTCACAGATGAATCCATAATGTTGTTTCAGTTTTTAATTTAATAGGAAGGATTTTGCATACAAATGCAATTTATTAATCATTGTAAGGTTATTCATATTTTTCTCCATATTTTCCTTGGGTCAGTTTTAACATATATAAATGCATCAGTTACCTATTGCTGAGTAACAAACCACTCCAATACTTAGTGACTTAAAATATCAGTTATTTTGTTTGTTCATTCTGTGGGCCAGAAATTGAGTTGTTAGTTTCACTTACTTTAGCTGCAGTCATCCTGGCTGCTTGGTCTAAAGCAAAGACTCTAAACTGGGCTCTTTACATGTCTGGCAGTTGATGCAAGCTGTGAAGTGCTGTGTATAAACAGCCTAGGAGAACTTGCCTCTGTCCACATGACCTCACATCTAACAGTAGACTAAACTGAGCTTCTTCACATGGGAAACCTAAGATAGCAAGAACAGAAGCTACAAACTCTTGAAGCCAAGACTGGGATGTCAGTCAGTGTCACCCCTAATTCAGCCTTTTGTTAAAACTATTCATTTGGCCATTCCCAAGATCAGATACAGAGGAATTTATTTAAAAAGTTGCATACAGTGTGAGGAACTAGGAAAGCAATATTGCAAACAATATGCAACCATTATATTGTTATGATATTTTAAAAGTCTATCACAAGTATCTTTAGTTATGTTACATTTTATTCTTAATATTGATTAATGTATTCTCACTCTCTCTTCAGTTTGGCCAGAGGTGTACTGACCATTTATTGTATTTCCTTTTAATGTAATTTTTATCATATATATTTGTGTTTATATCTACCATGTTATTATAATTTATCCCGCCTAAGCTGTATTTATTTTCCTGTTTTTTCTTATATTTACATCCTTTAATTGTTGGTCAGAAGAGTCATCGTGGAGATGTCAGGGTCACCAGCAAAAGCAGAACTCACACAGACACTGGATGGACCAATGTTAACTCACATAGAGAAGAGACAGAGTAAAGTCAGCCTCTCCCCATGGGCAACCAGTGTCAATCCGGGATGATACTGGGAGATGTTCTACACACACACCTCTTGTGCCTGTACCTTAGTGAAGGACTCCAGTCTTTCCCTTTGGGAACAGATATAGCAGGGGTTGTGGGCCAGGTGCCATAAAACTTGCATACTAGTCTGGGAATGTCTACAGGAGCTCAGGGCCAAAGGGGAAAGAATGGGTGTGCAGAACACTACCTGCTAGAAGATGACTTTTTTCACCAGGGACAGGGAATCCTGAGAAGTGAATCAGCTCACATTCTCACTCAGTCCTAGAAGTCAGGCAACACCACAGGTTTATTTGTAGGTCCCAGGGAAAAGCAGCAGGCTGCACTGGACTGCCCCGTACTGCATTTGTAATGATTAATATTTTCATTCCCTTTTCCACTCTGTATGTCTTTATTATGTGTTTGTGTGTGTTGTGTTTCTGTGTGTGCTCAACTTATCAATTCCATTATTTAACCCTGACTTATCAAATTATAATGGTTCTTTTATTGGGACTCACATGTTCTCTAGAGATTCTTTCCACTCAATTTGAGAACTCGATGACCACATGAACACATTCATGCTCCACAGAGGCATGCCCCAGGTGCACCTTTCCCCACATATCCCCCCACCACCAACACCCTGCATCAGTGACCCTCCCCTGCCAGAGTTGCCAGAAGAACACTCTCACAATTATATTCTTAATCACAGTCCTCAACCTCCCCAGAAATCACGTGTTCTCTTCTATAGCCCTACCCTCAGCTCCGTCGATAGCCCAACCCATACCTCACAACCCTGTTCACACACACACTCCAGCACCCTCGATCCCACTCACCCCGCTGCACCACGATCACCCCCCGTCCACTGCCAAACCACCCCCATCCCCCTTAGAGATGCTGCCCAGACTGAGCACTGGCTCACCACTCTCTACTCCCTTTCTGTCTCCTGGTAGCCTATGTTCTAGCCTCTACCTCTGTAAGTCTGCTCAATTCCATTAGTTCCTATCAGTGAGGTCATACAATATTTGTCCTTTCGTGCCTAACTTACTTCAGTAATGCTTCAATATTTGTTCATCAATTGTAACAAATGTGCTACACTGATGGAATATGTTATTAATAAGGTAAAATATGAGAGGGGAGAAAGTGGGGTATATGAGGATTCCCTATTCATCAGCTGTTCTCAGCTGACGTTCAATATATCTGTTAATTTCTTATTTACCTTTTTTTTAGTTTTCATTCATTGACTTTTAATTGGATTCTTTTAAAATTTCCTGTTCTATGCCCAAATTGTCAATTTTGTGTCTTATATTCATGAAAACAGTATATGTGTGTGTGTGTGTATATATATATATATATATATATATATAGTTAGTAAATATCTGTGTCTGAAAATTCAGTGACATTCCAATTTCTTTCTTTTCTTCTTATCTTCTAATTTATCGTCTTGCTGGTTGTTTCGAGTAGCCTGTCAGATATTATATGGAACATTATAGAGATAACTTTGGCAAGGATGATTTTATCTCTCTTGACAGAGGGCATTTGTTTACTTCTGCAATGCACCAGATTTATGGAATCACATAAGCATCATCAGGGACTGACATCATTTGAAACTGACATCAGTACCTACAGGGGACAGTCAATATCCTTTTCACCTTTACTCCCAGAATGTGACTTTTTTGGTATCCCAAAAGTGGAAGTCTCTCAAGGTCTCATATCATTTTGAGAGAGAAGCCTAGATAACACTCTTTTTCCTGCTTGTTTTGTGAGGTCTTTGTTTTGCATCCTCTCTTAGACCACTTTTAGGATCAAGAAATATTCCTAGCAAAAAGTGGCCCTAAATTCTGGGGTCAATTCTCTGGGTCTGCATCTCTTCCCAGATCTCAATTCAATAATTTTTCACTATTATAATAGGTCTTCAAATACTTCAGACATTTTTCTAAATACTTTTTTTCTGAGTTTTTCCATAATTTTAAAAAATCTCAGATGGTGGGTTAGTTCAAAATATCTAGTCCACAGTTTACAAAAGTTACAGAAATATCCAGGATCATTATTTTATATGTATGTATGTGTGTGCACACAATTTTTCTCTGTAAGACTCTGATTTAAAATATTTTTCAACTATTGCAATAGATATTATCTGAAATGATAATGTTCTAGTGGAGCAAGGAGCTCTAGGATCTTGTGTTTAAAGTAGTCAAATTATATAAATAGCTGCCCTAAATAATTATTCTTCAATAATGGATCTGTACATTATATTAATGTCTCCTAGAGAGAGGTTTTTAGGGTCTTAAACTATTATAGATAAAATAAAAATAACAAGGACTTCAGACACATTGGACTTTTAAAGAAAAATATTTCCTCAGCCCACGAAACATTTTAATAGAAAAGGACACTTCAGCTGTAGAAATGACAGGTAATGAAAATCTTCCCAAATAACCTTCTGAAAAATAAAAATCATAAATTTGTTTTACTAAACACAGAAGTTTAAAAATATACTTCCATTTTGAAATATCTAGTGCCAAGTAATTAAGAAAAATATTAACACTTAAGGTGACTACCATAAATTATGATCTGGCCACTATCAGATAATCCAGTGAGTCAAAACTAAGTCATTGCAAAGCAAGTAAGGAAAGGAATTCGACTGAAAATGTGAAAACATAATAGCATGTAAAAAATCTAGAGTCAATCTGTTATGTTCTAATTCCAGAAATGATTTTTATTAGAAACATGTGCTGCTGCGACCACTTTGTCTGTGAAGGTAGAACAGAAATCACTGTACTGAAAATAACTGGTGGTAACAAGATTGCAAAATTTTTGGCATTAAAAAATTGGATCGTATCACAGCATCATTATTTGAAATCCACATAAAGGTGGTGACAAATTCACACAAATACCATTCCCTTTACAAATATAATTATTCATTTTTAATTAAAACTTTCATGGCTGCATAATTATGACATAGAGTAGGGAACCCACCTTCTCTGCATAAAATATTTCAGGAAAGCCTTGTGTCCTGTTGAGTAACTTTTATCTTGTAATGATTTGATTGCTTTTGTGGAAAACAATGTTTGCCAAAAAGAATCTCTATTGTAAAGAAACATACAGGTTTTGCAACATTATGGTGAATGAATACAGCAATATAATCATTCAGGGATTCCATAGCATATATATTCTTAATATTTTCCTATCATGTAGAATAATTATTTGCTAGAAATTTTTCAATGAAGCATCTATTCTAGAAGTAGAGTCTCATTCTGTATCCATTACTTACTTGTTTGAGAAAAGCAGAGTCACAGCAATTCTGATATAAGTGGGGAAAAGTACCATCCCATAATCATCACTTGCAAATGCTTTATTTCCCTACTCATGCACATACATTAAAGATGTATTTATTAAAAATTTTATTGCATATTTACCATATAGTAAGAACTCTGCTAAGTTGTAAGGATATAAGATGTTCAAGATTTGATTCCTATACTCAAGAACCTTGAAGCCTAATATGACAAAGATATGTGAGCCTAGAACAACAATATCTTTGTATATTCATACGGCAATAGGTTATTAGAAAGATTTCTCAGATTTACATTGGGTGCAAAGTATTAACCATCAGAGAAACTTTCAAGGGTAAATAACACCAGTGAGATCTCAGGGGAAACTCACTCCAGGCTACACAACGTGCCAATGCTTGGGGTATTACATGCTATGTCCATTAAGAGAACAGTTGAAAGTAACATGTGAATAAGTACAAGGTAGAAGGGAGGGAGTTAAGACTGGGGAGAATGAACAGAAGAGGGGTTTATTTGTATGGATATATAAAGGAGCATGGGAGTATTCAATATCTATGGTATCTCCTAAAAGGCAAAGTAAACTTTCAATTCAATTATGAAGGAACCTTGTTGTCAGCATTGGCATTATGAATCAGATTAGATGTGATTGGACGAATGGAGACAATTTTGACTGTTATGGCAAAGAGAGTTGAGAAATTGTCTCTTGGTCTATCAGATGGAGAGAAAGCAGGAGATGTTTGAGAGATTAAAGTTTCTTTTGTTTGGACCTCTTCAAACAGCACTCTCGTAGCTGTTTGGAAAGAGAAGCTAAGCTAAAGCAAAATTTCGTACAATCCACCAATGATATTTTCCAGACTTACAATGGAAAAAACAAAAAGAGAGAAACAGTACACCAAAGAGTACTTTTACATCCATTGATATATTTTTTCAGCACAGAGGCAAGTCAAGAAAATTGATGGCAATCCCTTTGAATTATGTTATTTCCTAAAATAACAGACTTGGGGTGGTGGTTGAAGAGGTGTGGCAGAGGAGGGCAAGGATGGAAAGAAACAAAGCAAGTGGCTATTATTCATGCAATTACCAACTGGATTGAGTCAATATAATATTGAAAGTGAGAATTACCCCCAAAGAAAACAAATATCAGAAGAACAAGCAACGTTAAACTAGTCTTCTTTCATGGTTTTGCAGGAACTATCTGGTATGTCTGTTTGACGGACTTTCTTTCCAAATGTATTAGAATATTGGATTCCATTTCTTACTTTTCTATTCATTTCTCTTGCTTTTTAAGATGCAGCTATACAATCCCTCTCTTCTGTCTCTTGTATGATTTTCAAATTAGGTTGTGTTTTTGTGACATTCATTTTTTTAAAAGTTACTAATGAATAAAAACAGAGCATGGGATAAGGGTTGATTTCATCACAGAACGCCCAGGTCTTCAGGAGGATGTTCTCTCTATTTTCTCACTGGTACATTTTGCTGATGTAGGGGAATGGAAGGGGATTTTGTAGGTGGAGAAGGAGTTTAATGAATGCCCCTGGGAACATGTGCAATTGCTCTTTGAAAAACATCTTCCTGGAAACTCAAAGTAGAAGTTCCCACTGTTCTTCATAAATTTTAGCAAATCAGAACCAATGCACTCTGGAATGGGGGTTGGGGGACACGGGTGGGTATGTTACCTTAAAGTAACAACAATGAGTGTGGCCTTGTGATTTTCCTTTTTGGGTACTGTTGATTCACCCACTCTCAGTATTGGCACTGGCTGGTAAACCTGTACTTTGGCAATTTCCCAATGTGTCATTGGCTTCCTGCATCCTACACTTTAGATGACTTTTTATCCTTGTTGGCCCAGAATAATCTTGATTTAAGCCTTTTGTCCTGAGGAATTAATAGTGTTCTGTTCTGCTCTAAAAACTCCTGGTTTGGACAAACACTTCTAAGTTATCATATTTGTATTAGAAATAAAGTTGACCAAGTTCATTCATTTCTCATGATACTCTGATTTTAGGTACTTGGCTGTTTCACTCCAAACTTCTGAGGTTGCTAAAAGTACATCTTTCTCAAGAGGTCACACTTGTAAATAGACTTCCTGAGTGTGAATGAACAGGAGATAAATTACAATTTGTTACAGCACTGAGAGGAATCTAAGATGATATAAATTCCAAGCTTTGGTTGGTGTTAATATAAATTGCGGGAGAACTATGTATGTAGCAGTTCTATGAAATTGGTGATACTGATGTAAGCAAGACAGTCATGTTCTCTGTTCCTGAGTTGCTGAGTGAGGTGAGCTGGTCTGCTGCTTCTGGTGAGAATACCCTTCCCTCCAACTGTATCGTTGCCAACTACAAGCAGGAACTACAGGTGATGCCAGAAGCCACACAGTCTCCAATTTCAGAGAGAAGACTTCCACACCAGTAAGCTGCATTCTCGGGGCAATGGCTTGACACTTTTGCCCGTGTCCTAGGAGAAACATTCAGGCTTCATCCCATCATGTCTCACTTCTCAGTTTATCTAAAGGCTTCACAGAATTTCAGGACTCAGAGTCCTCATGTATTACTGAGTCCTCTTTCTCATACCCTGTCTGTTTTCAAAGCAGACGGAGCCTCCTATCACCCATCTTCCCACTGTGCCTTCTGGATCTCCTGATAAGCGAGGCCCATATATCCTGTTTATCCTCAAATATTTACCCATCTCCTGGCTTTATGTGATGATTGACCTACCCTAAGGTGACTGCTCCCCTGTACCTTCTCAAGCAGAAGTCGATTTTTCTCTCATTACCCACATACCTTGAGCCAAGTGTGAAAGGAGACTTTCCAACTTGCTCTTCATTGACACCTCTAAACTCCTCTCTTCTGAATCATACAATCCAGAGCTCATCATGACTCCTATTGCTACCTGCTATTATCCTAACTCCAAATGTTTTTCCATCACTCACTTAGTATTTCACACATGGGCTCTAATTGTATTCATCCTCATGCCAACCATACTCTTGAACTTGACCATCCATGGGAATGACTCATCCTTTAGTTCCTTGCCCTCCTCACTTCATATTTTCAATATCCCTACTACTTCTCAAGTCCTCACTCTATGTCCACATCCTTGGATTTTTCAACATCTAACCTCTTATTTTTCAGGTTTGCTTACACCTTATATTGTTTCTAATGATTCTGCCTGGGATTTTTAAATAATTACTTCTCATACTTTTCCACGATAGTCCCCCTACCTTCAGAGGCTTTACTTTTTTCCCTACGCAGGCAGCTTCAGTTCCATAGTCCATCACTGTAAATTCCCTAAATTCTGATCTATTCTTAATATAAATATCTTTGTTTCCTTTTTTATCTTACTGCTTTTTTGTATAATATTTTAATTAGCCACTCCATGAACACATTGTGAGTTCATTTTACTAATTATATGCAAATTCAAATTTTCATATCCTGCTTTGAATTCAGTGCTGCTCTTTCTATGATGAGGTGGCCTTCTTTGACCTGATTAACGCCCTTTGCCTTAAATTTTAGTTTGTCTGATATTAAAATATAATAGCTATGCCAGCTTTCTTCAAATTAGTAGTTGTCTGGTTTGTCTTTCCTCACCCTGCACTTTTGAACTTCTTAACAATTTGCAGCTGTGTCTTTGGTAAATAGAATATACGTGGAGCTTAAAAAGAACAATGCAGCAATCTCTATGTCTTAATTGTAAGTATAGTTCATTTACATACATTCTGATTAATTATATATTTGAATTTATATTTACCATTATATTTTGCTTCCTTTTTGTCCTGGTTTTTCTATATTTTTAAGTTTTTTTTTCCTTTAGTTTTATTAATTGTACTTATTACAAATATTTTCCCTATTACTTTGTACTTGAAAAGACAACTATCAAATTAATTGTCATTTCATTTTAGCAAATCTACTTTTTCCTTCTGCATATGTTTAAGATCCTTGTTTTGTTTTTGAGAAACTGCAGCTTCTCTGTATTTTACTTATATACACACACACACACACATATATAGATATACTTCTTTTCTATTTTCCTAAGCTGATACTTAATGTCCTTCAACAGTTTTGGAAAATTTGCAGCCATTATCTTTCCAAAATACAACCACTCCCCAATTCTCTCTATTTTAAAATTCTGATTTGATATATGTCTTACATTTTCACTATACCCTCCATATCAAGTCTTTCTGTCCTGTTTTATTGCTCTTTATCTCTCAGTGCAGCATCATGGATTTTGTCTTCAGATCACTCAGTTCAACAACTCTTAAGTTGTTTATAATTTGGCCCTAAACATTCCATTTTTGCTATTTATACCAGGGAACAGCATGCTATGACCTGTGGGCCATATTTGGCCTATCACCAGCTTTTGTAATAAAGTTTTATTGAATACGGCCAAGTCCATTTGTTTACATGTGTCAACAACTGCTTTTGTACTACAGGGGCAAAGTTGTGGAGTTTTTATGAAGCTATATGGTCCTTTATCTTACAGAAGAAAAATTTGTGAATTCCTGGTCTATATTACCACTTCATTTCTAGGGGTTCTATTTTACTCAAATCTCTGTGCTCATTTAAAAAAAATTATTTTTTAAACATACTTAGATTACACAAAATGTTAAATGAAAAAATACAAGGGATTCCCATATGCCCCACTCCCCATACCTCTCACCCTTCCCCATATTAACAAACTCTTTAATTAGTGTATTACATTCATTGCAATTGATGAACACATTTGGAGCATTGCCACTAAGCATGGATAATAATGTGCATTACAGTTTAGACTCTCTTCCACTCAATTCTGTGGGTTAGGACAGGATATATAATGGCCTGTATCTGTCACTGCAGTGTCTTATAGGACAATTCCAAGTCCCGAAAATGCCCCCATATTACACCTTTTTCCCTTTCCCTGCCTTCAGCACCTCCAGCGGCCACTGACTCCACATCAAAGATATAATTTCTTCCGTTGCTTGAATCACAATAGTCTTCAGTAGAATACTAGTAAGTCTATGCTAGTTCATATTTTATTCCCCAATCCTGGGGATTCTGGGATGGTGATACCCACTCCACCTCTAATTGAGAGGGGACCTCAGTCCCATACAGCTGATGGATAGGACTCTCTTGCTTGCAGTTGTAGTCTCTCTCAGTTCCTTGGTATGGTGGTTGTCCATCTTTACCTCCTTGTTAATTGTCCTGGGTAAGTCCAATGAACTGCAGAGCAGGTGTTGCAAATCTGCTGAGGCTCAGGGCCCAGCTGGCACATGGACAACCCAAAGATTCAAGTCTCTTGGACATATATCTATGATCATTGCTTTTTTTTAAAGATTTATTTATTTCTCTCCCCTTCGTCCCCACCCCCCGCCGTCTGCTCTCTGCGTCCACCTGCTGCATGTTCCTCTGTGTCTGCTTGCATTCTTGTCAGGCAGGACTGGGAATCTGTGTCTCTTATTGTTATGTCATCTTGCTATATCAGCTCTCCATGTGTGCAGCACCACTCCTGGGCAGGCCATGCTTTTTTTGCACAGGGTAGCTCTCCTTGCATGGCACACTCCTTGCACATGGGGTACCTCTACATGGGGGGTACTCCTGCGTGGCATGGCACTCCTTGCATGCAGCAGCACTGCATGTGGCCCAGCTCACCACACGGGCCAGGAGGCCCTGGCACTGAACCCTGGACCTCCCACATGGCAGGTGGATGCTCCATCAGTTGAGCCACATCCGCTTCCCTATAGTCGTTTTTTAAGTCACCTGCTACTCATATTTTCAACTTCATTTCTTTAAAAAATTGAACCATATTTATTTTATATTCTGTGTATGATAATTCCATTACCTTGAGTCTTTGCAAGTCTGTTGTGTCATCTCTTGTTCCTTTTAAATCTTGCTCATGTAAAAAATTTTTTGGTGCTTTATGAACTTGATGGTAAACTCACATTCATTAAATTTTATCTTTCAACTGTAAAGAAGACCAAGGTTGTAAGCAGCTTCCTCAGATCTGTCGCCTCAGATGGTGATAATACCAATCCATACCCTTTTTTTTGTTTTTTTTTTTATTGACTTTGTAATAATATTACATCAAAAATATATATGTGAGGTCCCATTCAACCCCGCTCCCCCACCCCCCCCTCTCCCCCCCCAACAACACTCGTTCCCATCATCATGACACATCCATTGGATTTGGTAAGTACATCTTTGGGCACCTCTGCACCTCATAGTCAATGGTCCACATCATGGCCCATACTCTCCCCCATTCCATCCAGTGGGCCCTGTGAGGATTTACAATGTCCGGTGATTGCCTCTGAAGCACCATCCAGGGCAGCTCCATGTCCCAAAGACACCTCCACCTCTCATCTCTTCCTGCCTTTCCCCATACCCATCGTCCACCATGTCCACTTTTCTCAATCCAATACCACCTCTTCTATGTGGACATTGGATTGGTTGTGTCCATTGCACCTCTATGTCAAGAGGAGGCTCAAATTCCACAGTGATGCTGGATGCAATCCTCCCATTTTCAGTTGTAATCACTCTAGGCTCCATGGTGTGGTGATTGTCCTTCTTCAACTCCATCTTAGGATCAGATTGTTTCCTGGAAGAACATACTGTAGGTGCAAATTCAGACCTCATGCCTGTATGCAAGATGACTTGAGATTGCATATCCTAAATGATTTTTGCTTCTCTATCTCTCCAATGTTGTGATTGAAGAGTGCAATATTTTTTGATCTTTCCTTATACACATTATATATGGGCCCGTTTCATTGAAAGGTATAGATAGTCTTATCTATCCATCCATCCATCTTGGATTAGCTCCAGGTTTGTTTTCTTTCCACTGTGCCCTCAGGGCCTGAGAGTAGAAAAGCAATTGATTACCAAGTTCAGGCAAATCCTTTTAAGTTGAATTCTGATCTCAGAGCTCTACTGACATTTTTGGGTTGCCTTTGTTTTGCCCCTCCCTTCTATTTCTCAAATACTCTTTGCCTTCTTGTCAGTTTATTTATGCATTTGATATTTTTTTATTAGGAGAATCAGGGCATCTGGTCTGCTAAAATGCTGGAAATGGAAGTTTAATTCTTACAATTTTACTCTATATTCCAGATTGTGTGTGTAGTTAAGCTTGATAAAAGTGTTAAACTCAAAAGTGTTTTAGAGATTATTAAAGTAAATGTTAATTTGCTGAAGCAATATCTGTGGCCCAGAAATAGTGATTTGTTCAAAACCACTGATTTTATTAGTGTCTTATCCAGATTTAAAACAGTATATTGTACAAAATTCCTGAACCTTTTCCCTTAATTCCAGTCAGGCTCCTCTGGTTTGCAACAATTGTCAGTGACTCTCTTTCAAATTTCACATATGTTTAAAATGAAAGTTGAGAAGTGACTGATAACCATATGAATTAATGAATACAAGTTAATATAAATTACTAAGTGCCATGAAAAATAAAGTTTGTTTCTATATGGGTATTTTCTTATGGGTGTTAAGAATTATCCAATTGACAGAAAATAAACTATAATTGAAGATAATTAGTGTAATTGAAGCAAATCTATAAATTCCTGTCTTTCTCATAGGGCTGTTTTCTCTGGCTCTCAATATATAATTTTGCCTCTTTGCCTAAAGAAACCTCTCAAGGCTATCATAACAAATTTTTCTGTATCTGATAATGGCAATTATTATAATATACATATTATGTACCATATTTTAAAAATAATTGAATACTAGAAAATTACTTTAGGGTATGAAAAATTAATAGTAGCATATGGTAAGACTCAGACAATTTGAACTGAGACAGAAATAATTTTAACAAGGAGAGGGAGAAAGGGCCCTTCATTATACCCAGTGAACTATAATTAGATAGTCTACCTACTGGATAGAACATCTGTAAATGAGATTTAGACCAGCCTGTAAGTAAGATGTTCTATGTGTAGAAACACTTCAATTTAGTTCCAGCTGTCAACATATTCATGAACATTTCCTAATTAAAAACATTTCTATTTTTTGTGTAATAAAACTGCTAGATCCCTAATTAATTAACATGTGATAGTAAAAGGAACAAGTTAATTCCACTAAGTGTATCATTAGCATATTATAAATGAATTATGAGGAGATTAAGCACAAAGAACCTGTCTTTGTGCTTCCTAAAATAGTTCTAATAAATTGATAGTGGAATCCCTAATCCTTCATTTCTCTTCTTTTATCTCTCTGTTGATGACCTATATGTTTCTATTCCTTTTTATAGTCTTAAGCCAAATTTATTGAGACCTGTCCACATCAAAACCAAGAGAAACATGCTAATAGCATGAAATGTGATATTGGTAAAGATGACGATGAAGATCTAGAGGTGAAAGTGCTTTGCTCATGTCTCCCTTTCAGTAATATGTTTGCTGCCTTCCTGAAAGGAGTATGTTTAGCTGGAAGTGTCTAACTGGAAATTTTCTCACTGTCTTCCTGACAAAGTCATACTATTCTTGGCAGTAGAAACCATTGGTGGTGCCTAACCACCAGAAGCCAGGGGGTCATAGCTATTATAACAGGATCAGAGTGGCAGCCAAGGGAAATTGATCCATAGAAAGTTATGGAGATGATTAAAAAAACAAGGCATCCTTAGAGTCAAAATAGATGGGGAGATGAGAGTTATGGTCATGGCCGATGGGGTTTACTACCAGGGCAGATGGCCCCTCTCTGGAAATGGTGTTTATGTGTGATGAATCTGGACTCAGATGGGATCTCCCTTCATAAGACTTTCATACTAATCTGCTGGAGGTGCAGTTAACGTTGGGGCCCAAAGATGTACTTACCAAATCCAATGGATGTGTCATGATGATGGGAACGAGTGTTGTTGGGGGGGGAGAGGGGGGGTGGGGGGGTGGGGTTGAATGGGACCTCACATATATATTTTTAATGTAATATTATTACAAAGTCAATAAAAAAAATAGATTATAAGGTGTAAAAAAAAAAAAAAAAAAAAGATATAGTTAGGGGATTTGAATCTCTGGACTGATAATGTGATGGCCAGGTCCTGAGCCTCAACAGACTCCAGCACCTACAGTCTGATTTGTTGGACTTACCACACTCAGCTAAGATGGAGTTGAAGAAGGACAATCACCACACCATGGAGCCTAGAGTGATTACAACTGAAAATGGGAGGACGGCAGCCAGCATCCATGTGGAATCTGAGCCTCCTCTTGACATAGAGGTGCAATGGACACGACCAATCCAATGTCCACATAGAAGAGGTGGCATTGGATTGGGAAGAGTGGACGTGGTGGCTGATGGGTATGGGGAAGGGCAGGAAGAGATGAGAGGTGGGGGCGTATTTGGGACGTGGAGCTGCCCTGGATGGCGCCTCGGGGGTGATCACCGGACGTCGTGGATCCTCACAGGGCCCACTGGATGGAATGGAGGAGAGTATGGGCCATGATGTGGACCATTGTCTATGGGGTGCAGAGGTGCCCAGGGATGTGCTTGCCAGGTCCAGTGGATGTGTCATGATGATGGGAACGAGTGTTGTTGGGGGGGGGGGGGGGTGGGGTTGAATGGGACCTCACATATATATTTTTAGTGTAATGTTGTTACAGGGTCAATAAAAATAAAAAATAAAAAAATAAAGGTAAAAAAAAAAATAGATGGGGAGAAAACAAGGGTATAATGCTTACTGTATTTAATCAAAAGAAAGTAAGAGTGGATGAGCAGGAAGCTGAGAGTAGTTGTCTTAATAAGCTGTTAAAATCTTTTGGCCAGTTTCAGAACTGAGACCATTTTCATACCTGGAACACATTGAATGAAGAGGTGGTCAGGCCTCCATTGGACAAACCCTGTAATTATTCTCCCACTCCTTCAAAAAAAAGGACTCATGGATATTTACTTGAGTGACTATACACTGGAAAAGGATACTATCTGACACTTTAAAGATTATTGGACACAAGGTCAAAATAGACATTGATACCCAGAAACCTATAGTATCATCAATCTCCCTATGCCTCTACTAGAATAGTAACATAAGGGAGTCAGGAAATAAACACAGTCCTGACCAAATTCCAGTTTACAATCAGTCTATGGGATCAGCAGAACAACTTAGCAGTCATTTCTCTAGTCCTTAAATATATTAATATAAAGAGAATTGACGGATTTGGCAGTTGAAGAAGCTCCCATTTAGGTCTTTGTTGGTAAGATAAGCTTTAGCTTATTGGGAAAGTTAGGTGGTAGCTACTAAAACTGCTGCCCATCCTAGAAAATAAATTAAAAGCAGTATTTCTCTGTGGATAAGAGTACCACTCTTGATGATTTAATGGGTGCCAGGAGATGGTTTCTATCATCTCTATCCATCTATCTATCTATCTATCTATCTATCTATCTATCTATCTATCTATCTGTCTATGTCACTGGAATAGCCCTGACAGAAACTAAATGGACCCTAGAGAATGACTGCATGCCACCACAAGTTCAAACAAGTCATTTCTTCAATCACAAATGTGATGTCAGTGTGGCATCCTGGCTAGAAAAGGTTAATACGGCCTCAGGTATGTGGTTGTAGCCTTGGATGTAGAAAATGTGTTCTCTTCCATTTGAGTCAGAAACATTTTGCATTTGAGTGGAAGGGAAAACAACACTCATTTACAATTTCACTCCAGGGCATGTTAACTTGCCTGCCTTCTGTCATAATATAGTCTGTAGAGATCTGGGCCATCTGGTCATCTCACAGAGCATTACAATGATTTGTCATTTTGATGAAATCATGCTGATCAAGGAGTCTGAGCAAAAGGACATGAGCACACAGTAGATCTTGGGAAGATAAAGGTTTTATCTTTGGATGGGAAGTTTCAGAGACATGCTACTTAAATAAAGTTTTAAGGAATCATTTGACCAAGATCCTCCCTTCCACAATTAAAGAAAAATGGTTGTAACTTGATTCTCCTTTCTACTAAGATGGATGAAAAATACTTGGTAGCTTCTTCAGGTTCTGGAGTAAATCCCATACCAATGAATTATTTTCTGGACCAAATGACCTGGTGAAACCAAAGGCTGCCAGCTTTGAGTGGAGCCTGAAGCAGAAAAAGGGTTATGCAGCAGGTCCCTGCTGCTTGGGCCATAATGATCTTGCACACTTTATGTGGCTGAAATTGTCTGTGATAAGAAAAGATACAGTATAAAGTTAATGACAAGGCTCAGTGGGAGAATTATAGTGCAGGCCTCAAGAGGTTCTGGAGCAAAGTGATACATTTGCAGGGGAAATTATGTGCCTTTAAAAAATTGCTCCCAATGTGCTGCTAGGCCCTGGTAAAGGTGAAACCTTTGACCATAGGCATTGAATGACGACTTATTCAGAAATGTCATCATGACCTGAATTCCATCAGAAACCCTAAGCCATAAGGTGTTATAGACCCAGATATAATCCATTGTAAAATGAAATGGTTTATCTAGTACTGAGCAGAATTAGGACAGAAACCCACAATCAAACTGCATGAGCAGTTAGCCAAGACTCCATGTCACCCACCATGGTTGTGTTATCATTTCTCCCTCGGCCCACACCTGTAGCCAGATGGGAGGTCCTGTATGAATAACTGAGGGAGGAAGAAAAAGCCAAAATTTGATTTATAAATTAGCCAAATTGATATGAAAGTAAAAACAAAATTGTTAGAAACTTCACTATAGGCACAATTGGGGGAAGACTTGAAAAAGAGTGTCAAGACACAATCTTCCCAGTGGACACATTTTGGTTGGTGCACCTCATCATCAGTTTCATGTAAAATGAGAAGTAACGCAAGTTGAAATATGTGTGTTCATGGGGCAGTGATGAATGGCCTCTCAGGCTATTCAGAGGCCTGGTCGGCAAAACAATGAACTATCAAAACAATCAGAAATATCAGAAACAAGAAGATCTTGAGCAAATCCTCTTGGATGAATATATGGAAGTGAATACAAAGAGTGAAGATTTTGCACCATAATATAATACAAACCAGAAAGCATACACCATGGGAAAGGTAATAAACCATGTAATAAACAAAGTAATTCAGTTAGCTGATTTTAGGAAACTTTGTCAATAGCCAACCCTGTCTTAGCATGATGGGCACAGTAGTAGAAAAGGAATCTCTGCATGGATCCAACACTGTGGGCTCCCACTTAACAAAGATATTCTTGCTACTGCCATCTGGGGCCATCTATCTTGCCAGCAACAGAGCCCATCCCTAAGGTTCCAGTTGGGCACTATTCCTAGTTACATTGGGGCCCCTTCTGCCCTTCAGGAATGAGCATGAGTATGCATTGACTGTTAAGACTAAAAGAAATGGGAAATGGACTTTGGCCCAGTGGTTAGGACGTCCGTCTACCACATGGGAGGTCCGTGGTTCAAGCCCCGGGCCTCCTTGACCCGTGTGGAGCTGGCCCATGCGCAGTGCTGATGCGTGCAAGGAGTGCCCTGCCACACAGGGGTGTCCCCCGCGTAGGGGAGCCCCACGCGCAAGGAGTGCACCCATAAGGAGAGCCGCCCAGCGCGAAGGAGGGAGCAGCCTGCCGAGGAATGGCGCTGCCCACACTTCCCGTGAAGAAACAAGATGCAGCAAAAAGACACAGAAAACAGACAACCGGGGGAGGGGAGGGGAATTAAATAAATAAAAATAAATAAATCTTTAAAAAAAAAAAAAGGCTACAAGAATTTTATCCTATTTACTATCTGGGAGTTTATAGAATGTCTGATTTACAGGCATGGAATACTAAACAGTCCCAAACAATATGCCATTTAACCAGCAAGCTCACTTTAATATACATAAATTGAAGTAATGGTGTCTGGGAACCAAGGAGTGGAAGCAAGGTGAACCCTTTTACCGTCACTTCCAGTGACTCACTGAGACTTTTTGCCTCCCACCATTGAAATCCTGGGCTGTTCATGGTTGAAGGGCCTGGTCCCTAAAGGGGATGATTCTTACCAGAAAACACAGCAAGGGCCAATGAGCTATCCCTGCCACATGAATACTTTGGATTCCTGTAGCCCAGGAATGAGTAGGGGAGAAGAGGAGTCACCTACTCATCAGGGGTGATTGACTAATGATCAGAAAAAGTTAGGGTGCTGTTAGACAAATCAGGTAGGGAGAAATAGGTGTGGAATTGAAATTTCCATTTGGGTGCCTAGGTACTTTCCTGCCCAATTACAACTGGAATAAGGTAGAACTACTCCTTATTTGCAGAAGTTCAGCATTGCAGAAAAAGTAGACTATGGTATGCAGAGAGATCCACCAATCAAATCTCATTCTAAGTGACCTACTGCCAAGCACCTGACTGTGGAGTCTCCTGCTCTTAGCGTTTTAAGTGCCCAACTCAGATTTTGAGCAGAGCTCACGCTTTCAGGAAACATGGTAGGTCTACAAGAGCCTAGTCAATTCTGTCCAATATGTGATATTTTAAAGGGCAACCATTACTATGCAGTTTCTTATTGGACTATCAGAGTCTTTGTCATTTGGCATCATGATGGTCCTCTTTGGACAATCCCTCTTCTTTTCCTCCTTTCCACATGTGTTACTCCCCCCAAAAATCTTCTGCACTCTTAGCTCTATCTCAGCATCTACTGCTGGTCAACAAAACTTTTGATAGGATGAATGAAAAGGAATCTGCATATTTGTTTTTATATATCCTTCAGCACAATTATAAAGGAATGTATACATATTTAATGTTTGCAGCATTTTCTTTTATATTTATTTTTGTTCATTTGCATTAAAAAATATGATATCCTTCTTAGAGTTTCTGAATGAAATAGAATGTTCTAATTACAACAATATTTCATCATGCTAATCACAGTGTTTCTTTTTCTCTTGCTTTGTCAATTTCCTTAAATTTTCTACTTGTTCTTACTATTATGGGATTAGAAGATATGAAATGATGAATAATTTGTTATATGTGGAAATATGGAACATTAAGTTGCCAAATAATAAAAACATCCAGCTGCTTCCTCTTCCTCTCTTTAATTCATAATCACTAATCATCAATAATCTCCGTGAACTTAGCATTTATGAATTTATCATAGACAATGAGGTATGTTGAGGTAGAAATAACATTTAGCTACAAAATGGGCCAAATCATTCACCTTTATTAATACCTTCTTATAGTTCTCTCCTGGCAGCTTAAATCATGGGTGGCTTTAGAGTGATTCAAAAGATGACACTTTATTCTTCAACTCAACAGTAAAAAGACAAACTACCTAATTAAGAAATGAACAGAAGACTTGAATATACATTTTTGCAAAGAAGAGATACAAATGGCTAAAAAGCACACACAAAAAATGTCCAACATCACTAGCTTTTAGGGAAATGCAAATCAAAACCACAGTGAGATACGACTTCAGACCTACTAGACTGGCGACTGTTAAAAACAGAAAACTACAATTGCTGGAAAGGATGTGGAGAAATGAGACTATCTGTTCACTGCTGGTGGAAATGTTGAATGGTAAGGGAGAAAACAGTATGGTGGTTCCTCAGGAAGCTAAGTAAAAACTGCCATATGACCTGACAATCCCACTGCTAGGTATATACTCAGAAGAACTGAAAGCAGGGATGCAAACATGTTTTCACACTGATATTCATAGCAACGTTATTCACAATTGCCAAAAGATGGAGATAACCCAGGTGTTCATCAACTTATGAATGGATAAACAAAATGTGGTATGTACTTAAAATGGAATATTATTCAGCTGTAACAAGTGAAGTCTTATTGCATGTGACAACATGGATGAACTGTGACGACATTATGTTGAGTGAAATAAGCCAGACACAAAAGGACAAATATTGTATGATCTCAATAATATGAATTAATTAAAATGAACAAACTCATGTAGTTAGTATCTAGAATATAGGTTACCAGGAGATAGAATGAGGGTGGAGAGTAGGGAGTTGATGTTAATTTGTGTAGAATATTTAATAAGGTTGATTATAAATGTTTCAAAATAGATGGAAATGGTGGTAATATGCTATCATGAGTGTAATTACCACTGCTGAATTGTGAGTGTGATTGTGGGTTGAAAAGGGAAGTTTAGGGTAGTGCATATCACTAAAATGAAAACTTGAGAGGATGAAACTTGGACTGTATAACATAGTGAACTCTGTTGTGGACAATGAATGTAGTTAATATTAATAATACAAACATAAGAATGTTCCTCCATGAACTAGAACAAATGTATGTTGCTATTACAAGGTGTTAATGATGGGGTAGTATATGGAAAAAAATACACCTAATGCAAACTATGGACTATAGTTAACAGCAATATTTTAACATTCTTTACTCAGTTCTAACAATGCTAAGTGTCAGTAATAGGGGGATGTATAAGGGATATGGATTTTCTCAAATTAATTGTGGTGAAGAATGCACATCTCTGTGATTATACTGAGAGCCATTGATTGTAAACTTTGGAGGGATTGTATGGTGTGTGAATAAAACTGCTTTTTTTTCCCTTTATTTTTAAAGGAACTTTAGATTACATAAATGATATATAGAAAATATACAGGGATTCCCTCCTCCCCCTCCCACACTTTTCCCCATTAACAACATCTTCCATTAGTGTGGTACATTTGTTACAATTGATGAGCACAAAATGAAGCATTGCTGCTAACCATGGTCTATAGTTTTACGGTTTATACTTTGCACCACACAATTTCATAGGTTTTGACAAAACATATAATGGCTTGTATCCATCATTGTAAGATCATGCCAAACAATTCCAGTGCCCCCATAATGCCCTGTATTACACCCATCTTCCATTCCCCTCCTCTCAGAACCTATGTGTAGCAGTTTGGTATTATTTATGAATTCCAAAAAGAAAGGTCATGTTTATAAACTGGTCTGTTCTTCTTGGCGTGATCCTCTTTGATAGTATTAGATTCAGCTGAGATGACTTTGATTAAATTATGTTAAGATTAGGGCTTTGATTTAGCTCTCTCAGTAGGGTGTAATTCAGGTTAAGTCCCCACCCCCTTGGTGGGCTGATATAAACTGGCACTCAGTCAAGAACACATGGAAAAGATACACAGAAAGGAGAAGGCTCAAACAGCTAAAGCCCCAGGAAGAGAGAGAAGCCCTATGCCAGCTTACAGCTGAGATGGGAAAGGAGCTGGGCTCATGGAGCCTTAAGAGGGAGAAGGATGGAGAGACCATACAGAGATCGCTCGCCATCTTGCTTCAACATGTGGCAACAGACTTTGGTGAACAAATAACTTTGAGTTGGAATCTATAGGACCTTGTAACTGTAAGTTTTTATCCAAATAAATACCCATTATAAAAGCCAACAGATTTCTGGTACTTTGCATCAGCTCCCCTTTGGCTGGCTAGTAAACTATGGCAACCACTAAGTTTCAATATTTGAAGAATAAAGTTCATAGTTATATGCATTAACATTGAAGGCTTGACATGCTGGTCTGTTTTCTTTTATTAAGCACTGCCTATATATTTGAGAGGTTCTAGCTCCCCTATTTGAGAACATAGCAGGACTCCCCAGGATGGGAGTTTAGTATTTTCTTGTTTATTGTGTGGGTCTCCACCCACTGAGATAACACCCTATGATGAGATGAACACATTCATGTTCCATGGAATCATGTCCCAGGTGCAGCCTATTCCACATATCCTGCTCCCACTGACACCTGCACCAGTGACCCTCCCCTGCCATATTTACCAAGAAAACATTCCCCCTGTTATAGTTTCAATCCCCAGAGTTCGCCTGTTCACTAGAGTTCTCCACTCCTTCCATCATTGTAAACTTTGTGTGGAATTGTATGGTGTGTGAATAAAACTGCTTTAAAAAGAAAAAAAAACATGATCCTTATTCTTAGGGTACCTCTGCAGAGAACAAAGAATGAAACATCAAAGGTAGAGCCCTCTGAACTTTACTCTCTTTTGTGAGGGTAGTGATTGACTTCCACTTTCCCTTAGTATGCAGGATACGTATTTCAGCGAGGAAGTTGAAAGGTAAGGTGGTACATTTTAGTCTAGCTTTCTGAAACAGCTTTTTTTCTCTGACTTTAGAACAATTTTGATGGTTTGATCATATGGAAACCTACAGTAAGTCTTTATTCTATGTGTGTAAACTTACTGTTAAAGGGCCATTTTTTTATACACCCACCCAAATATATCTTTAGATTTGATTTTGTGTTAGAAGGATATTTTATGTTACTAAGTGTAAGTTTTGTCTTCCTGGAAGAAAATACTTTTTTTTCTGGGGAAGTAATTTTGGATTTTGGAATCCACTCTCATTTAGAATCTGGAAAAGAAATCACAAGTTCATTTCTATGCAAGTATTAGTTTTATAACAAATATTTATTGAATGCCTACTATTTTCCAGATATTCAACCAAATGATAAGGAAAGATATACACAATCTATGGTATCCAACTTTAAAATGCTTAGTGTCTAGTGCTTGAGACAGACACTTAATAAAAGCAAATTTAGAATGATAATTCCAGTGATAGAATGCCAAAAGAGCTCCATTGATCGAGATGAGTTTCAGCTGCAAGTGACAGAAAACCTAATATAAATATGGCTTAAATAATATAGCGAATTATTTCTATCACACAAGGGTGATGACTCAATGTTTATGAGTTACACAGGCTTCTATCCCATGACACTGCCATCTTCAACATACAACTTTCACTTCATGTCAAAGATTTATGCTCCTGTTTCAGTTATCACATGCAGCTATGGGTAAAGGATAGAAGTGTATACCTCCTTTGTAAAAGATACTTTTCCAAAACTTGCACTTGATCTTTCTGATTAAATTCATTTTTTAGTTACATGGAGACACCAACTGTAAGAATAGCCAAAAATATAGGTTTGTTCTGAGAGGATAAGTTCCTTGCTTAAATTCCAGTGTTTTGTTACTGAGAAGGAAAAAGAACACAGAAATTAGGAGGCAAATAACAACTTTGGCCTCTTATAGTACATAGCAGAAGCTTCTTATGAACCTTTTAACAACAATCTATGGACATCTTCCAAGAGGGATATCCGAAGAGTGAAGGATGTGTAATAGTAAGTGGTGGACAGAATCCTGAATATCCCCTAGTGTTACTACCATGATTATGTTATGTTATGTTAATGACAAATGGAATTCTGAATATGTAATTAAGGTTACTAAAGAGTTGACCTTAAAATAGGGATATTATTTGAATAGACCTAACTTAATCACATACAAGAGTCCTTAATAGCAGAGTGTTTTAATATATATGTTCATAGCTATAAATTT
Source organism: Dasypus novemcinctus (assembly GCF_030445035.2). Lineage (NCBI taxonomy): Eukaryota > Metazoa > Chordata > Mammalia > Cingulata > Dasypodidae > Dasypus > Dasypus novemcinctus. The sequence continues at coordinate 45,506,957 of NC_080697.1, read as the reverse complement.
CCCTCTGAGCATCAGATAAGTTTTGGTATATTGTATCTTCATTTGTATTTGAATCTAAGTATTTTCTAATTTCCCTTGTAGTTTATTCTTTAACTTGTTGGTTGTTTAAGAGTGTGCTACTTAATTTCTACATATTTGTAAATTTTCCAGTTTCCTTCTGGTATTGATTTCCAGCTTCATTCTCTTGTGGATGGAGAAGTATGATTTCAGTATTTTTAAATTCATTGAGACTTTTCTTGTGCCCTAACATATGGTCTATGCTGGAGAATGATCCACACGCACTTGCAAAGAAAGTAGTCTGCTCTTGTTATATAAAGCATCTGACATAAGTATGTTAAATCTAGAACAGTAGGGGAAAAATAGAAAGTAAAGAGAAAAACAAGGAAGGAAAGAAAAAGAGAAAGAAAGAGAGAAATGAGGCAATAAAAAAAAGGACTTCCCCCCACACACACACACAAAAGAAAGGGAAAAAAATGTACTTCTTTTCTAAGTCTCTAGTTATATGCTGGTGAAAAAACCTAAGCCTCTGTGCAAACCCCTCAAGGATCCACCAGAATAAAAATACAAAAAAGGGAAATAAATATAAACAAACAAAAAAGAAAGATTGAAAGAAAGGAAACTAGGGTTGTGCGCTAGTTCCTTCTATCTCAGTAGATGCTGAAGTGAGGTCAGAAACCACTGCTCTTGAGAGGCTGAAACCAAGGCTAACATCCATACTGGGACCTCAGGTTTCCAGTAGAGCAAACACAAGAAAGAGAAAGAAGAAACACAACTACAAAAAGGGGTGCAGGCTCTTTACATCCCAGTGTGCTGCTGTGAGGCCGGAAGCCACAGCTCAGTGATGTGCCAGACCAAGAAACACCCACTGAGAAAAGAAGGAAAACTACTGAAAAAATCATCACTGGCTCCTTACTTCCTGGTGGGTACTGGTGAGACACTAAAAGCTGCTGCTACCCCGACTGCTGAGACCAAGGCCAGCGAAGATGCTGGTCCCACCTGGATTCACCAGAATGACCTTGACCCTTAATGCCAACTTTTGAAGGATTAAATTAATGGCCAAGTTAATAATGAAACTCCACATCTTGAGGAACTAGAAAAGGAAGAGCAAAGTAAACCCAAAATTAGCAGAAGAAAGGAAATAAGGTTTGAGTGAAGATAAATAAGAGAATAGAAAAATCATTGAGAAAACAAAGTGAAAAGGTGGTTATCTGGAAAAAAAACAATAAAATTGGTAAATCTTTAACTATTAGTAGACTGAAAAGGAAAAAAAGAGAAAAGACACAAATGAACTAAGATCCAAAATGAAAACGATAATACACTACTGACCTTACAGAAATAAAAAGAATTTAAAGAGAACTCTAAGAAAAATTATATGCCAACAAATTAGATAATGTAGACAAAATGGAAAAATTCCTAGAAATACAAAGATTACCTAAATTGACCCAAGAAGAAATAGGAAATCATAATAAACCCATAACAAGTACAGAAAAATTGAATCAATAACCAAAAACCTTCCACCAAAGAAAAGTCCAGAATCAGATGGCTTCACTAGTGAATTCCATCTGGTTAACCAAACAGTTAAAGCATTATTACCTGTCCTTCTTAAATTCTTCCACAGAATTCAAAATGAGGGAACACTTCTTAATTCTTTTTATTGGGCCAGCATTATCCTGATGCCAAACCTCTGTGAAAAATCACCAGAAAAGAAAATTACAGACCAATTTCCCTCATAAGTATAGGTACAAAAATTCTTAACAATCTAGTAGCAAGTCAAATCCAACACCAGATTAAAAATATTTTTATAATGTTATGAATGAGAATTATTGCAGAAATAGAAGTGGTTCAACACAGAATATCAATCAATGTAATATACCACATAAACAGAATAAAGGGGGAAAAAACATAACCATTTCAATGGATGCAGAATGGCATTTGACAAAATCCAGCACTCTTCCTTGGTAAAAACATTAAGAAAACTAAGAATAGAAGGGAACTTTCTTAACATGATAAAAGTCATTTTTGGAGAACCCACAGACAACATTGCACTCAATGGTGAAAGATTGAAAGCTTTCCCTTTAAGATCGAGAGAAGAATGCCCGCTTTCATCACTGCTGTTCAATATTGTGCTACAAGTTCTAGTCAGAGCAATAAATGATGTAGGAAAAACTGGATATCCACATGGAAAAGTAGGAGGCTGGACTTCTACCTCACACCATATATAAAAATCACCTCAAAATGGATCAAGGTCCTAAGCATAAGAGACAAACAATATTTTTTGAATCTTCACGCCCTGTGATTTGGCAATAGATTCTTAATTATAACACCAAAAGCACAAGCAACAACTGCTACAAAATATATAAGTCTGACTTCATGAAAATTTAAAACTTTTGTGCATTAAAAGTGTCAAGAAAGTAAAAAATAAAAAAGCGCTACTGAATGGGAGAACATAATTGCAATCCACGTATCAGATCAGGGCTTAATACCCAGAATATTATAAAGAACATTTACACTGCCACAATGAAATGACAACCCAATTAAAAAGTTGGCAAAGGACTTAAAAGACTTTTCACTGAAGAATATATGTGACCAATAAACATATGAAAAGACTCTCAACCTCAAATTAGGTGCTATTTCACACAAGTAATGATAGCTATAATTTTTAAAAATCAAGTGTTTTATGAGTTTCAGAGATATTGGAACTCTAGTGCATTGTTGATGTGAGTATAAAATGGTGTGGCCCCTGTGGAAAGTAAAAAATTAAATATAGAATTACTATAAGAACTGACAATCCCACTTCTAGATATAGGAAATATCAGCTTTTTATTCTGGTGAACTGGGTATATTACGAGAAAATTCACTGAGATTGAAGGACTGGAATAGGAGAAAATTTTGTACAGAAATTAAGAGATTAGTTTGGACCACATTGATTTTAATGTGCCTGAAGGACAGCCACATATCTACTTAATGACAATTGATTTAAGAAAATGAAAATAAGAAGATCACTTTCCAGAAAGGTAGATTTGGGATTAATCATCAGGAAGAGAGTTATTGAAAACATGATGCTGAAGAATATTACTGAGAAAATGTGTTCAAGGGAGAAAAGAAGAGAAACAGGGAAGGAATTTGAAGAATATTTAAATTATGAGCTAAGGAACTGTCTCTAAGAGAATTACTCAAGATATAAGAAGAAGACTGAAAGAATCTATTGTCTGGAAGCCAGGAGAAGATAATGAATCAAGGAAAATAAAATAATCAACAATGTCAAATCTTGCAGAGAGATAAAGAAATGAAAATGCCATTGAATTTATATTATTCACTTTTTTTTAGTAGATTGTTGATGATCTTGATAAGAACAGTTTAAATGGGACAAATTAGACAAGAATAATTTCCAGGGTGGGGGAGGAATATAAAATTTTAAATTAGTGTTCGCATGGCATTAGATTATCAAAAATTTAAATATGAGATTTTTAATCTATGTACTTTAGGGAAAAAATGAAATAAGAATAGGAAATGATGGTTTCAGTTATGGCAATGTAGATCTTGATCAGATAATAGAATATGCATGGAGCAGTAAGGTACAAGGTCCGAGTAAGAGCTATCAAGATTAGAGATAGAGATTTGTAAGTTATTAAGTAGGAAGGCATGAAAGAAGAGCCGTAGGTGAGACTTTAACCTCAGAGAACAGCCAGAAATTTTAGGGGCCAGTGAAGGGCAGGATTTACCTATGCAACATGGGCATTATTAACTGTCCTTTTACCTTAGGACATGGTAGGTCCTAACTGGACCAGGATCACCACAAACATTTAGAAGATAATATGGTTAAACACTAGAGTAATTCCTGCTTTTGATTTCTGTGATTTTAATAGGTTTCATTAGACTTTAGACCACAGCAGCTGGGCACCCACCTACCACATGGGAGGTTCTGGGTTCAGTTTCCAGTGCCTCCTAAAAAGTAGAGGAGCCCACAACAAACAGACAAGAGAGCAGAGCAGACCATGCGAGCAAGCGGGGGGTGGGGGGGGGAGGGTCAGGGGAATTAATAAAATATCTTTCTTAAAAAATGAATTGTTAAAGTGATTTTCAAAAAAACAAATAATGTAAGAAAAACACAACAAAAACAAAGAAAAATGCTTGTTATTCTGTCTAGAATAAGTGATGTTGATGTTGTAGTTCAGTGACATGAATTAACCAGTTCAGGATAGTATCAGCTGGCAGTGATGGTACTACGTATCACCTCAGAGTGAAATCAGAAATTCTGATGTCATTCCTACCTGGAAGACACAACTTTTACTTAAAATGTATGATTTAAGTAGGTTATGTTTACTATTGTGTGATGCGATGATAATCTGAAAAAAAATTAAGATAAAAATCACTAAAAGAAAACCACAAATAATTACACCTTAGAGAATATCAGATGGATTTGTCCTAATTTCAATTCATTGGTCTTAAAGATTCTCCATGATTCCTAACCAGTTTAATGATCAGTGAATAATAATGAGCTAGCAATTTTATTCTTCTTCATGAGATGGGGAGAATAAGCATTCCAATGAGAGTTTAAAACTAACATCAGAATAATTAACTGGCAGTGAGAGAAAACAATCTATTAGTTTCACGTAAATATAAATCACAATATTTCAAGGTAGTGTGAGTCCCTCTGAAGTCTTAGACTAGCTAGATTAATGTTCTCTTGAGTCTTGGATCACATTCAAATAGAACCAGGGGATAATAGAACCTCCATGAATGTCTTAGGAAATAGAGCTGGCCTTATATTTCAGAAGTAGGCCTGTTCCTCTCTTCTGGGTATGTTTTGGGAAATATTCATTAATCAGAATTCTGCTATTGTGATTAGATTCTCACAATTTCTGCCAGCTCCTGCTGTCATTGAAAATGTTCCTTAATCATGCAATTAAAGGTTTAAAAGGACCAAGGAAGGGAAGAATTGCACATTTAGAAAATACCTACATGTGCAAAACATTAAAAATCCTGCCAGACTGAGAATCCTTATTTGAATTTTTCAATTCCGACGGATTGTCAGAAATCCAAGGTAATGAAGAAAAGCTCAGAAAAGCAATTCAGCTGCTGACTGCTCTATGAAGTGTGGCATTCAAGGCTAGGATACCTGTGAGGTGTTCATTAGGACTGCACTGTACGCCTGGGGCAGGAGGACGATATGCCCGCTGCTAACTTGATTTGGTTTGCCACAGCGTGACCTTTTATGGTTTAAATTTTCAAATCATCCTTAGAATCACCACAGAGTATTTAAATGATGCAATTACTTGACCTGCCACTATAGCCTTTCTTCTTTGGTAATATTAAAATATATAGAAATCCTAAATATACTTAAGTATGCATAGGCCAACTCTGTCCCCACATCCCATTCTCACCTGATATGGATGCTAGCCACATTATATCAACTCTTTCTCTTGCTAATGAGCCCTTTCCAGCTGTAGTATTTTTTTTTTTGATGGGACCTTTTACTTATTAAATGGGAAGAAGATAGAAAAAAATTGAATTACTTTATTATATGAAAGAACATCATATTTTATTGATTTTTAAAGCATATTTTTTATTTTATAACCATCTGTTTTGAAATGTTTTTGTCTTCCAACAAGTAATGACACTCCTTTACATGACTTCTACAAATATTTATCACTTAAAATTAACACCCATATAATGATGAGTAACGGAATAACAAGATAGAAAATAAGTACCACTGATAATTTAGCATTGCTATTACAAGGAATATGAAGTTCCCAATAAAATTTCAAACTATTAAAAGCCAAAATGAAAACTTTCACTGTTTTTTTTGTGTGTATGAACCATCCCCTTCCCACATTATCAAAGGAAAAGTGGCATGCAATATTTATAATGATATAGGATTCTTAATTTTATAATTATTGAAATCACTTATTAAATGTTAATATTTTATATATTTGTATATTCACTAAATACATATGATTGTTTATGCAGTTGCTACTAGACATTTGTTTTGAGGCCAGTGAACAAAATAAATAAATGACAGATTCATGAATTTAGTCAAATATTTAGAGATGAGGTAGAAAAATTGGAATAAAAAAGTTAATTACAAAGATATGGCAATTCTAGAAAACACTAAAATAAAGTTTAATTTATTAATCAGTCATTAAGTAGGTGTTCAATGTAGACCAAATTTTGTTTTACATGATAGAAAGACAAAGATGATTATAGATTATGCTTTGTGCTAAAATAATAATTTGCATTTTATTGGGGAAACATAAAATGATTGACATTCTATGTGTTTGGATATCCAAGAACATGGCATGTATTTCCACTAATTCATACCTATTTTTACATGTATTTTAAAGTATTTTACTCATACAGTTGCTGTATATTTTAGTTAAATTTATTCATAATTTATGTAGCTATTATAAATGATCTCTCTTTCATTTTCCACAAAATTTCAAGAAAGAGTAGGTCCCCATGGTGTATGCTAATTATATATAATCATTATTGTATATCACAATATAATATTATAGAATAATATATGAGACAACTTGGAAAGGAGCCAAGACCCCAATCCACAGTCCTCACTGAGCTTTCAGCAAGCAGCCAGTACCAACGTGCCAGCCAAGTGATTGAGCCATTTAAAAGTGGATCCTCTAGTTCCCTGTCAAGTTGTCTGAACTGATACCATATAGAGCAGAGACAAATTGCTCCTGCTGAACCTTGCCCAAACTAGAAATCCATAAGAGAATAAATGATTGTTGCTTTAAGCCACTAATTTTGGAGCAGTTTGTTCTATAGTAATAAAGAACTGATATGACTTCTTTGTATACCCGTGACTTTAATAGAAAAATTACAGCATGCCCCCAAATTTATACATTTTATTATAATTTCTATAATATACATGATCTTGAATATTAAAAATGTATATATGGGTGTGGTGGCTTGGAACTAGGCACCTCAGCAAAACATATTCTTAAACTTAATCCATTTCTGCAGGTATGAACCCTTAATAAATAGGACTTTTGATGAGGCTAATTTGGTTAAGTTGTGCACCAACCGAATCAGGATGGGTCTTAATTCTGTTACTGAAGGCCTTATAAAGAAGTCTACACAGAGAGAAAAGCTAAAGGGAGCAGCCAGAATCTGGAAACTGGAAGAGAAAAGAGACATCATGAGAGGATGCAATATACATTCCGATGTGACTGAAAAACTAAGGACCAAGGATTGCTGGCCGCAGAATCCCACATTCTAAGAGAAAGCATCACCTTGATTTTGGACCTCATCTCACCTCAAAACCATGAGACAATAAATTCCTATTGTTTAAGCCAACTCATTGTATGCTGTTTGATTTAGAAGCCAGGAAACTAAACAATGTGTATAAAGTACAAATACTAATTAGTATAACTTATTGAATTCTAACATCATTGTAGCAATTTTTTTGTTGCTTCTCTTGAGTTTTCTAGGTATATTAAATACTTACTTGCAAAAAATGGATGAGTAAAATTCCTACTTTCCAAAATTTTTGTCATTAATCATTGATTTATTTGCCATGTATATAAATATTGTAGTAAATTCTTCTAGTAAAATATTAGGTAGTAATGATACAAGCTAGCATGCTTGTTTTACTCATAGGTTTATGGGAAAATGTACATTGTCTCTTCAATAAGCATATTGTTGATCCTGGATTTTGAGGTTCAAATACATACAAACACAATATATTAAAGAAATGTCAATCAATTCTTAATTTATTATATTTCAGTTAATAATGGTTCAATTTTCAAATGCCTTTTCAGCAGCTTTCTTTTCTTGATTTTTTAAAACTTTTTTATTGAAATATATCACTCATACATAACATATATAAACAATAAATGTATAATAGTTGTGAACTTAAAAAACAAACATAACATCATACAAACATATATAACATCTCATCCTACTACCAATAACTTGCATTGTTTTTAAACCTTTTTGACTAATGATTAAAGAACATTGTCAAAATATTACTTCTAAAGTATTTCCCCTAACCAATCTGATTATTATTATCTTTATATCATTTATATATGAACATACATAAACAATTAAGTGTATAGTAAAAAGCAAACATGCATAACATCATACAGGGGTCCCTACATCAACCCTCCACCAACACCTTGCATTGTCATGAAACATTTGTTGCAAACTATGAAAGAACATTATCAAAGTCTTACTACTAATCATAGTTCTTATATTACATTTAGTGTGTTTTTCCCCCAACCCACCCTATTATTATTTTTTAAATATATTTTTAATGACAGAAGTTGTAAACTTATAAAACAATCATGCTCATGTGCAGAATTCCCAAATAACACCCCTCCATCAACATACCACAATGTAGTGTGTCATTTGCTACAGAGAAAATAAGATCACCTGACTATTGCCATGTCCATAGCATACATTTGGCTCACTTTTTCCATACTGCCTCAGTATCAACATAGTACATCTTTTGCATAGATGCAAGAATATTATATTATTACTACTAACTAGTCCATAGGTCACTCCAGCTGTATTTTTCCCATGCTTCTCCACATTCCCAACACCCTGCAGTAGTGATATACATTTGTTGTAGCTCACAAAGGACACTCTTGCCTCTGTACCATCAACCACAATTCTCACCCACCTTTTGGTTTTCTGTGCTATCCAGTTCCTAGATTATTCTCAACCATTCTGTCAATTGGCATTTACATAACTAGACTACCATTTTCAGTCACATCCCCATTTATAAACTAGCTGTTCCTCACTGTGTATTATCATCCACTCTATACATTTCCACAATTTTACAGTAAAGCTAATTAAAACTTCTACATACATTAAACATCAGTAGTCCACTCAGTCCTTCTCTTATCTCCTTTAAGAATCCATCGCCTACCACCAGATCTTGAAGATATTTTCCAATAATTTCTTCTAGAAGTTTTATGGTTCTTGCTTTTATTTTTAGTTTTTTGATCCATTTTGAGTTAATTTTTGCATAAGGTATGAGATACGGGTCCTCCTTCCTGCTTTCAGCTATGGATGTCCAATTCTTTTCAGCACCATTTGTTGAATGGATTGTTCTGCCCGAGCTGTGTGAGTTTGACAGGCTAGTCAAAAATCACTTGACCATACCTATGAGGGTCTGTTTCTGAACCATAAATTTGGTTCCATTGGTCTATTGTGTCTGTCTTTAGGCGGCCAGTACCATGCTGTTTTTTACCACTATAGGTAGGTATTATGACTTAAAGTTTGGAAATGAGGGTTTACTTTTCCTTTTTATGATGTTTCTGGCTGTTCAGGACTCCTTACCCTTCTAAATAAATTTAATGATCGTGTTTTCACTTTTTTCTTTAATGCTGGTGAATTTTTATCGGGATTACATTAAATCTGTATATCAGTTTGAGTAGAACTGACATCTTAATGATATTTATTCTTCCAATCCATAAGCATGGAATGTTCTTTCAGTTATTTAGGGCTTTTTTGATTTGTTTTAACATTGAGTTGCAGTTTTCTGAATACAAGTGCTTTACATCATTGGTTAAGTTTATTCCTATTTGAGTTTTATCTATCATGTTTTGTTTCCATCACTCTTTTAGTTACTTTTATTGATATAATCTTCATTTCTAGACTCTCTTCTAGGCCTCTCTCTCCTCTTTTCTTTTCAAGCTCTAGAAGACCCTTTAATATTTCCTGAAATGCTGGTCTCTTGCTTAGAAATTCTCTCAGTTTCTGTTTTTCTGTGAATATTCTAATTTCACCCTCATTTTTGAAGGACAGTCTTGCTGGATATAAGATTCTTGGCTGAAAGTTTTTCTCTTGTAGTATCTTAAATATATCAGACCACTGTCTTCTTGCCTCCATGGTTTCTGGTGAGAAATCAGCACTTAATCTTATTAGATATCCCTTATATGTTATGCACTGCCTTTTTCTTAGTGTTCTCAGAATTCTCTCTTTGTCTTTGGCCTTTGACATTCTGATGATATGTGTCTTGCAGTTGGTCTATTTGGATTTTTTCAGATGGGAGTATGTTGTGCTTCTTGGACAGGGATATCACTGTCCTTCAATAGGGTTGAAAAATTTTCTACCATTATTTCTTTAAATATTCCTTATGCTCCTTTTCCCTTCTCTTCTCCTTCTGGGACACCCAAGACACATATGTTTGCACACCTTTTCCTGTCATTTAGTTCCTTGAGACCTTGTTCAATTTTGCCATTCTTTTCTTCATCTCTTCTTTTGTATATTCACTTTCAGAGGCCATTTCTTCATGCTCACCAATCCTTTCTTCTGCGTCCCCAAATCTGCTATTATATGGTTCCAATGTTTTTTTAAATTTCATTGATTGCAACTTTCATTCCCATAAGATCTGCTGTTTTTCTATGTATGCTTTCAAATTCTTTGTGCTCATCCATTGTCTTCTTAATATCCTTAATCTCTTTAGCCATCTCATTGAATTTATTAAGGAGATTTGTTTGAACATCTATGATTAGTTGTCTCAACTTCTTTATGTCATCTGGAGGCTTATCTTGTTCCTTTAACTGGGCCATAGGTTCCTGTTTCTTGGTGTGGATTGTAATTTTTTGTTGGTGTCTTTGCATCTGGCTTACTAGAGTGTTTATTCTGGGTGCAGTTTTTCTCTTTAGTTTAGGGCTTCCTATCATTTCTCCCTTGCTGGTCGTGCACTAGGAACCAAGCATGTAGTTGGTGTCGTAAGCTGTGGAGGCTCAAGCTGCCCTCATTGCACCAGGGACCAATGAATCTTCTTCCAACTTTCTCCTTTGCCAGGGGTAGGGACAGTGTCACAGCAAGGTGGAATAATCCATGTGCAGGCCTAGACTGTAGTTGCCCAGAGAGACTGGAAGCTTTACATTCCTCTCTCCCTTGCTTGGGCAGGGATGGAGCTGTAGGTGTGGGCAGCAATCTATGCAATGCGGGTCCAAGATGACTTCAGTTGCCCTGGTAGTCTTCCGATTTTCAGTCAGTGCCAGCCAAAGTTCTCTGCAGTTTCCTGCATAGGCTGGTGCAGGGTTCCTCATCTTCCTCCCTGCCAGAGGTGGGGCTGAAACTATGCGGGCTGCAGGCTGATCTATGAGAAAGAAACTGGTTCCTGCCATTGCTGAGAGTTTCAGTCAGCCTGGCTTCCCCTCAGGCTGGGGGTGGATTCAGAATGGCGGCTACTGGCCTCTTTCTGATTTCGTCTGGTTCTCACCCCAGCCGTTCTCAGGGTTATCTCTCAGCCAGCCAAGTCTCCCAATCTGTAGCCAAATCAGCAGCCAACTGTCTCCTCCTCCCCTGTTTCTGGGAAATGGATCTTCCAATTCCCATCACAGAACAGCCAGAGCAGGATGATCACCGGCCTCCGTGGCTTTGCCGGTAATTTCCTGGAGAGGCTGGCGCAGGTCCCTGCAGCTTCCTCCCTCCTGGAGGTGGCACTGGGGCCTAAGCTAGACCTGCAATATGATCTGGATGGGAAGAAGCTGGTCCCCACCAGCACTGGGATCCTCAGTCTTCCCCCGCGTCCCTTCGTCCCAGGCGTGGAGTTAAGATGCAGCGCTCGGCCTCTTTCTGACCTCACAGGCTCAAGCTTTAGCTGTTCTCAAGATCATACTGTAGTCCACTGAGTTTCCTCATCATACCTGAAATTGGTGCCCAACCTTCTCTTCCTCCCCCATTTTGGGGTAGTGGAGCTTTCGACCAGCCATGGAACAGCTCCTGAGGCAGCTTGTGCCTCCAGTGGAGGATGGGCACTGGCCTCTGGGGTATGGAGCCTCTACTTACAAGTCTTCTCTGCAGACGGGCAGTCTCCTCCTTCCATTCCTTCAAGAACATTGCAGGATGCACTTCTGGCCTCCCGGGGCCCCCAAATAGGTGCTTCTGCTACCTCCAGAGAGTCCTGGGTGTTTACTAACTGCCCTGTAGCAGGAGCTGACTTTAGGAGCTCCTTATTAAGCTGCCATCTTGCTGGTTCTTCCCCTTACTTGATTTTTTTTAAAAGATTATTTTATTTATTTGTTTCTCTCCCCTCCACCGCCCCCCCCCCCCCAACCACCCCAGTTGTCTGTTCTCTGTGTCTATTTGCTGCATCTTCTTCTTTGTCCACTTATGATGTTGTTAGCAGCATGGGAATCTGCGTTTCTTTTTGTTGCATCATCTTGTTGTGTCAGCTCTCCATGTGTGCGGCACCATTCCTGGCAGGCTGCACTTTCCATTGCACTGGGCAGCTCTCCTTATGGGGCACATTCCTTGTGCGTGGGGCCCCCTTATGGGGGGGACACCCCTACGTGGCAGGCACTCCTTGCGCACATCAGCATTGAGTGTGGGCCAGCTCCACACGGCTCAAGGAGGCCGGGGATTTGAACTGTGGACCTCCCATGTGGTAGATGGATGCCCTAACCACTGGGTCAAGTCTGCTGCCCTTACTTGATCTTTTAATCAAATTCATTATATTAATGAATTTCCAGAACACTGAAATATCTTCACACTATTGAAATAAATCCAACAGTATAGTGACATTATTTTGAAATCTTCCTGGATTTTGTTTTCTTGTATTTCATTTAAGATATGTGAAGCAATAAACATAAGTAAAATTGGCTCCATTACTTTTTCTATGTGAAATCTTTGTCATGTTTACGACAATTATATTTGCTTTAAGAAAGAAATTACTTATAACTTACTTCAGATTAAGATGTAGAAATTTGAAAGATGTCCTTATTCCTATCCTAACCAAAGGAAACCCAGAAATACTACAATGTAATATACTTTTAAAACCAACCATATGACTGAGACTGCAAATAATCCTAAACGACTGTTTTCCATGAAGGTGAAACATCTTCCAAGGAGGAATTCAATATTATCTTGCATAAAGGGAAATCAGTCAAGTATTGGACAAACGGATGAGCTGGTATGATAGTTTAAAATCTGAAGAGGTGCTAGCCAGAGAACAGTTCTGCATGTACTGGCCAATTCTTTCCCATGAGCTTTTATCAAGTGCATGTGTGTAATATGCCAAAGCTTTGGGATCAGCTGGTAAATGCAAAGCAGTATAATACTGAAGGCTGGGGGTCAGAGCAATCTACTTAGAGAAATCACTGGGAGATCCTCCAAGGACAGTGAAGCCACACTTCAAAGAGAACTGGAGGAAGAGAAATCCCTCTGAGTCAACCAGATTTTCATTGAGTAAAATCAGTGAGCTAAGGCTGCAGTCTGGGCAAGAGAAAAGAGAGAGAATTGCCAGTGTACAGAAAGCTAGAGACAGGGATGGAGACATAAAAGAAATGCCCCAGTGATTCAAAAGCTGGCAGCTGGACTAAATCAGAGAAAAACCAACCACGGTTTTAAAAGCTATGGAAAGCATAAAGAGGTCTTTGAGAACTCATTGATTTCATATTTCAAGCCCCGGTGAGGGAAAATTTCTGATCCTGCCCCCAAAATATTTTACTGAACTGAATCTAACTAAAGTAAAAGAAAGCACAAATCTAGTTCAACTTCAAATTGCATTTATTCAGACCACCCTACTAGTGACCTCAAAGAAGGTAGAATGTGCCCTATTCTCGGTGGCTAAATCTTATTTGCTTTACACCTTACTGCCCTTTTTCTCCAAAAATGTTATATAATTAAAGAAAACTTGTAAGACATATAAAGAAGCAAAGAAAATATGTTGCATATTTCAAGACAGGAAACAGTCAATAGGAGTAAATCTATTGATAGCCCAAATGTTGAAATTAATAGACAAAAACTTAAAAGTAAATATGGTAAATATATAAAAGTTAGTGGAAAAGGTGGGAACATAAAAATAACAAGATTGAAAAAAAAACACCATCAAAATAAAGCTGGAGTGACTATATTAATAACAGAAAAGTATACTACAGAGCAAAGAAAATTACTCATAATAAAGAACATTTCATAATGATGAAAGTGTCAATTCACCAAGAAAAATAAGAATCATAAGTCTGTATGCACAAATGGATCAACAGATCTTCAAAATATATGAAGCAAAAACATACAGAATCCACAACTATAGTTGGAGATTTCAATATCCTGTTCAATAATTGATAGAACCACAAACAAAAACAGCACCAAGGATACAGAAGAACTGAACAACATGATCAAATGATGGAAAGTGACTGCAGCTTATTTGTAATAGCCCAAAACTGGAAACAATCTAAATATCTCTCAGTAAGTGAATGGATAAAGAAACTATGGAAAATTGTCTGCCGGTTTCTTGTAATGTAAAATATATAAACATATGCACACATATATCCTATGACATAGCAATTCCATACTCAAGAGATGTAAACATATGTGCACACACATAAACTAACAAAAATGTAAATAGAATCCTTAACAATATTAGCTAAAACTTTCATCAATCAAAGTGTCCAACATTAGGAGAACTGATAAACAAAATGTGGTATATTTGAAAAATAAAATAGTATTCTGCAATAAAAAGAATCAAACTATTGCTACACAACTTGGATGAACTCAGTGGTGTTATGCTGAGTGAAAAAAGTCACAAAAGTCTTACATTCTTTATGATTCCATTTGTATAACATTCTCAAAATGATAAGTATATGGTGCGGTTACCAGGGGCTAGGGTTGGGGGTCGTGTGTGTCTATAAAGAGGTAGCATGGATGTTTCTTTGGGGTGATGAAACACTGATTGTGCTGATGGTGGTTACAAAGATCTATAAACATGACCAAATTTCATAACATTGAACACAAAAGCAAAGAGCACATGTAAAAACTGGTGAAATTTGATTAAGGTCTGTAGTTTTGTTAACAGTATTATACCAACATCAACTTCTTGCTTTTGATAATTGTAGTATGATCATAAAAGTTATTATTAACGGGGGAGCTGTATGAAGGGCAGTTGTATTATCTAACAATTTCCACATGAATCTAAACTTACTTTACAATTAAAAAGTTATTTTTTCTATTTAGTAAATGATCACAAGCATCAATTAAAATGTAAGCATTATCAGAATGAATAAAATGAAGACTTAGCCTATACAATCTATAAGAGACACATGTAAACTATAATAAAACATACAGGGTTAATGCTATGCATGTTCTTATGCACCAGCATAAGAACATGGGGGCAGGAGGTAGGGGAGCTGCACTAGTCAAGATTCTCTAGGGAAACAGAACCAAAGGGAGGTATCTGTAAATATTCCGAGATTTTTAAGAATTGTCTCACACAACTGTGAGGATGGGCAAGTTCAAATTCCGTAGGGCAGGATGTAAGCTGGGAACACCAATAAAAGTTTTTGATGAATTCCCCAGCAACATCTGGCTGGCTAAAGTAGAGATGGAAATTGTCTCTTCTGACTGAAATCACCACTCCTCCTTTTAAGACCTTCAACTAATTGGATGAGACCTCTCTCATTATTGAAGGCAGTCTCCTCAGGTGATTATAGATATACCCAGCCATCAATGCAAGCAGCTTACTGAAGATTAAAGTCCATTAAATATCCTCACATTAACAATCAGGCCAGTGCTTGCTTGACAAAGCAACTGGACACCAACACTGGGCCAAGTTGACATATGAACTTAACCATCACAGGGGCAATGATAATATTGGATAAAAAGTTCAATTCATTAAGAAGTCATAAAGGGAAACGGACTTTGGCCCAGTGGTTAGGGCGTCCGTCTACCACATGGGAGGCCCGCGGTTCAAGCCCCAGGCCTCCTTGACCCGTGTGGAGCTGGCCCATGCGCAGTGCTGATGCGCGCAAGGAGTGCTGTGCCCACGCAGGTTGTCCCCCGCGTAGGGGAGCCCTACGTGCAAGGAGTGCACCCATAAGGAGAGCCGCCCAGCGCGAAGGAGGGAGCAGCCTGCTGAGGAATGGCGCCGCCCACACTTCCCGTGCCGCTGACGACAACAGAAGCGGACAAAGAAACAAGACGCCGCAAAAAGACACAGAAAACAGACAACTGGGGGAGGGGAGGGGAATTAAATAAATAAAAATAAAAATAAATCTTAAAAAAAAAAAAGAAGTCATAAAAATCTTACATTTTTATGCACCTAAAAATGGAGCTTACACAAAGTAAAACTGATTGAAATAACAGGTTAAAGAGACAAATTTAGAATCTTTGTTGGAGGTTATTTTTACTTTTTTAAAAATTAATTTATTGAAGTATATTACTCATACATAAACATACATAAACAATAAGTGCATAATAATAGTGTGAACTTACAAAACAAACAAATATAACATCATACAGGACTCTCATAACTCACCCTACCACCAATAACTTGCATTGTTTTTAAACCTTTTAAATGAATGATTAAAGACCACCCACAAAATAATGCTATTAACCAAAGGATTTTCCCCCAACCCACCCTATTATTATTATCTTCATATCATTTATATATGAACATACATAAACAATTAAGTGAAGTTACAAAGTTGTGAATTTACAAAGCAAACATGCATAACATCATACAGGAGTCCCATACATTAACCCTCCACCAACACCTTGCATTGTCGTGAGATGTTTGTTACAAATTATGAAAAAATATGGTCAAAATCTTACTAGTAGTCATAGTCCTTATCTTACATTTGGTATGTTTTTCCCCCAACCCACCATATTATTGTTTTTTAAATATATTTTTTATGACAGAAGTTATAAAATTATAAAATAATCATGCACATGTGCTGAATCCCCAAACAAAACCCCTACATCAACACACCACACTGTGGTGGAACATTTACTGCAGATAAGATATCATCTGATTGTTACCATGTCCATATTGTACATTTGGCTCATATTTTCCATACTGTCTCATTATCAACACAGTACATCTTTGGCATAGATGCATGAATATTATATTATTAATGCTAACCACAGTCCATGGGTCACTCCAGCTGTATTTTTCCATGCTTCTCCACATTCCTAACACCCTACAGTAGTGATGCACATTTGTTTAGCTCACAAGGAACACTCTTGTATCCATACCATCAACCACAATTCTCATCCACCTCTTTGTTTACTGTGCTATTCAGTTCCTAGATTATTCTCTAGCATTTATATATCTAGACTACCATTTTTACCACATCCCCATTTATAAACTAGCTGTTACTCACTATGTGTTACCATCCACTCTATACATTTCCACACTTTATAGCAAAGCTATAAAACTTCTACATACATTGAACATCAGTAGTCTATCTCAGTCCTCCTATCTCCTTTAAGAATCCACCACCTACCAACAAGTCTTGAAGATATTTTCCTACAATTTCTTCCAGAAATTTTAAGGTTCTGCTTTTATTTTTAAGTTTTTGATCCATTTTGAGTGAACTTTTGATAAGAAGTAAGATTTACTTCTTTCAGCTATGGATATCCAATTCCAGCACCATTTGTTGAATGGATTGTTCTGCCCAAGCTGTGTGGGTTGACAAAACTAGTCAAAACTCTGTTTCTGAACCATAAATTTGGTTCCATTGGTCTATATGTCTGTCTTTATGCCAGTACCATGCTGTTTTTACCACTATAGATAGGTAATATGATTTAAAGTCTGGAGATGAGTGTTTGCTTTTCCTTTTTATGATGTTTCTGGTTATTCAGGATCCCTTACCCTTTCAAATAAATTTGATGATCATGTTTTCAATTTTTTTTCAATGCTGGTGTAATTTTTATTGGGATTGCATTGAATCTGAATATCAATCTGAGTAAAAGTGACATCTTAATGATATTTAGTCTTCCAATACATGAGCATGGAATGTTCTTCCAGTTATTTAGGCCTTTTTTAAAATTTCTTTTAACATTGAGTTGCAGTTTTCTGAATACAAGTGCTTTACATCATTGGTTAAGTTTATTCCTGACTATTTGAGTGTTATCTGTCATATTTTATTTTCACCACTCTTATGACATGTTTAGTTTCTTTTACTGATATAATCTTTATTTCTAGACTCTCTTCCAGGCCTCTCTCTCCTGGCTTTTCTTTTCAGGCTCTAGCACACCCTTTAATATTTCCTGAAAATCTGGTCTCTTGCTTAGATATTCTCTCAGTTTCTGTTTATCCATGAATATTCTAATCTTGCCCTCATTTTTGAAAGACAGTCTTGCTGAAGATAAGATTTCTTGGCTGGAAGTTTTTCTCTTGTATCTTCAATATATCAGACCACTGTATTCTGGCATCCATGCTTTCTGGTAAGAAATCAGCACTTAATCTCATTGGGTATCCCTTATATGTTATGCATTGCTTTTCTTTTGCTTTTCTCTGAATTCTCTCTTTGTCTTTGGCATTTGGCATTCCAATGACTATGTGTCTCAGAGTTGGTCTATTTGGATTTTTTTGGATGGGAGTATGTTGTGCTTCTGGGACATGGATATCTATATCCTTCAATAGGTTTGGGAAATTTTCTACCATTATTTCTTCAAATATTCCTTCTGCCCCTTTTCCCTTCTCTTCTTCTGGGACATCATGACACATATGTTTGCACACCTTTTGATATCATTTAGTTTCCAGAGGCCTTGTTCAATTTTTTCCATTCTTTTCTTCATTTGTTCTTTTGTATGTTCACTTTCAGAGGCCATTTCTTCATGCTCACCAATCCTTTCTTCTGCCTCCTCAAATCAGCTATTACATGAATCCAATGATTTTAAAAATTTCATTTATTGCACCTTTCATTTCCGTAAGATCTGTTATTTTTTTATGTATGCTTTCAAATTCTTTTTTGTGCTCATCCAGTGTCTTCTTAATATCCTTAATCTCATTAGCCATCTCATTGAATTTATTAAGGAGATTAGCTTGAACATCTAAGATTAGTTGTCTCAACTCCTTTATGTCATCTGGAGGCTTATCTTGTTCCTTTAACTGGGCCATAGCTTCCTGTTTCTTGGTGTGGATTGTAATTTTTTGTTGGTGTCTTGGCATCTGACTTACTAGAGTATTTATTCTGGATGCAGTTTTTCTTTTTAGTTTAGAGCTTCCTGCCCTTTCTCCCTCACTGGTTGTGTAGTAGAAGCCAAGCATGTAGTTGGTACTGTAAGCTGTGGAGGTTTGAGCTATCCTCACTGTGCCAGGGACCAAAGAAACTTCTCCCAACTTTCTCCTTTGCCAAGGGTAGGGACGAGTCACAGCTGTGTGGAATAATCCAAGTGCAGGCCTAGACTGTAGTTGCCCAGAGAGACTGATGAGGCCCCTTTCTCATCTGCCTGGGGCAGGGATGGAGCTGCAGGTGTGGGCAGCAATCTATGCAGTGCAGGTCCAAGTTGCCCTGGTAGACTTCTGATTTTCAGTCTGTGCCAGCCAAAGGTAAGCACTTACCTGGATCAGCTGGTGCAGGGCCCACCAAACTCCTCCCTGCCAGAGGTGGGGCTGAAGTCCAGTCTAGGGCTGTAGGCTGATCTGGGTCAAAGAAACTGGTTCCTCAGGTCACTGTGGTTCCCGGTCACCCGGCTGGGGGTGGAGTCAAATAGTGGCCACCAGTTTCTTTCCTTGGGCAGATTCATGCCCCAGCTGTTCCCAGGGTTATCTCTTAGCCAGACAAGTCTACCAATCAGTATCCAAAATCGGCAGCCAACTGCCTCTTCCTCCCCTGTTTCTGGGAAATGAAGCTTCCAAATCCCATCACAGAACAGCTCCTGGGGCACCTCGTGCCGCCAGAGTAGGATAGTCACCAGCCTCTGTGGCTTGGCTCGTAGTGTCCCAGAGAGGCTGGCGCAGGTCCCTGCAGCTTCTTCCCTGCTGGAGATGGCACTGGGGCTAGGCTAGAGCTGCAATCTGACCTGCATGGAAAGAAGCTGTCCCCCCCAACACTGGGATCCTCAGTCTGCCTGCTTCTCCTCGTGCCAGCGCGGAGTTAAGATGGCAGCTCCTGGCCTCTTTCTGATTAGTACAGACTCAAACCTTAGCTGCTCTCAGGATTGTACTGTACCTGCTGAATTTCCTCATCAGTAGCTGAAGTTGGTGCCCAACCATCTCCCTCTCCCCCCAGTGTGGGGAAATGGAGCTTTCAATTCCAGCCATGGAACTGTTATAGACCAGCAATATTGACTAGACTCAGACTTTGAATAGAGTTCCAATTGAGAGCTTTATTAGCCGCGTGGCAACTGCCTCATCCTACGCAGAGGAGAGAACAGCCCCGAGTCTCAGGGAAGAGGTATTTTTATAGTCCTTTAGGAAGGAGGTTTAGCAAGCAAGCAGGCACAGAAGCAGAACACTGCGGTTAGCTGAAGATAGCGTATCTATTTTTTTTTTAAAGCCCCTTTTTTTGTGAGCAGTACCATGTTATTTTATTGGCACTTTTCTTGTGGGCAGCCCTAAGTTAATGATTGGCACTCTCCTTGGAGGCCGCCCTAAGTTGTTTACACTTTTTTTTATTAGCAGCTCTAAGTTACTTATTTATCTGAAGGCACTTACAATTTCTATTTCCTAATGTAGTTCTATTCCTATTTTCCCAATATGGCCTTACCGTTACAGAACAGCTCCCAAGGGGGCTTGCGCCTCCACTGGAGGATGGACACCAGCCTCCGTGGCGTGGAGCCTCTACTTATGAGTCTTCTCTGCGATGAGCAGTCTCCTCCTTCCACTCCTTCAAGGATGTTGCAGGGTGCTCTTCTGGTCTTCTGGAGCCCCCAAACAGGTGCTTCAGCTAGCTCCAGAGAGCTCTGGGAGTTGGCTAACTGCCCTGTAGCAGGAGCTAACTCTAGGAGCTCCTTATTCTGCTGCCATCTTGCTGGTACTCTGTTGGAGATTTTATATACATAAAATGTTACTCCCTTTCTTGCAAAAAATATCCATCAGGAATAGAAGATTTGAACAACACTATCAGTGAACATAAACTAATGGAATATATAGAACAAAACAGGCAGCAATTTTGCAATATTCATTTTTTTGAAGATCACATGGGATGTTCATAAAATTGTACCATAAAGAAACATCAAGAAGTATTAAAGGATAAAAATGACCAGATTATGTTCTATGACCCATAGTTACATTTAATCAGCAATAAGTGGAAGAGGCTATATAGAAAAGCTTCAAAAGTTCAATAATAATTTTAAAAATACTTCTAAAAACACATTGGTCAAAGAAGAACTCCAATGGGAAATTCAATTTTTTAAATGAATAAATAAAACACAATAATAAATTCTTCTATTAGGTGCAACTAAAACAGTAATTAGAAGGAAAATAGTACTTTTAAATGTTTATAGTAGGGCAGGGGAAAGGTCTCAAATCTATGATCTAAGCTTATTTTAAGAAAGCAGTGAGATCTAAAATAAATAGAAAGAAGAAAATAGGAAAGTGTGAAAATTAGCAAAATAGAAAGCAGACAATTTAAATATTCATCAAGGTAAAAAAAAAGTTAGTTTTTTGAAATATTATCATTTATAAATCCATAGTAAGCCTAATTAAGAAGAAAAGAGAGACAAAACAAATTGTCAATTTCAGGAATAAAAGAAAGCATCAATAGCAATGTGAGATAAATTAAAAGTATAATACACAAATGATTTTAACACCTTTTGGACAAATGTTCAATATCCTTGATGAAATAACAAATTCTTTAAAAATCCCAATTTCCTAAAGCAGACAGCAAACACTGAAATTTCAAATATAGGACCAAGTTTGAATTCTCAATAATAAATCTTTCAACAGAAAAATCACCAGGGCCAGATGGCTTTACTAGTAAAGACAAGCATATTTGAGAAAAAAAATTACCAATTTTAGATAAATTATTTCAGAAAATAAAATTGGCTGAAATCTTTACTATACTTTCCATATATCTATTTTGCATTGCCCTCCAAGTATTCAACTATTTGAGAAGTATTCCTTTCAAGTTTTTTCCTGAGTTTTGGAAGTTGTCATTTCATTTTTCTCTGTTATCTGTTCGTCATCTATTTCTGTCTTGCCACTCTCCCCTGGATTGTATGCTTGCTCATTGTTCTTTTTACATGCAATTGCTTCATTTAAAAAAAATTTCATAAAACGTTACATTTTTGTCTACTTTGCCAGGACTTGGGGGTTGTTTTCTCTTCTGTAGAAAATGCATGTATCTTCCAAAACCTTTTCCTGTAATACCTCTGCATGGATATTAAACTTATTCTTTCTATGATAGTTGTTGTTACTGAAAGTTTAAAATTTTTTTTCCTAAAAACATCTTATTGCCCAGCTACTTAGACAGAAGTTACTTGAGGCTTTCTGCAATATCGCTATACCATTTTCTCACTGAATTGTCTCTGCTATCCTATGCATAAGTGAATATGCACGTTGACATAGGAGTTATCTGAACTTGGGAAAAATTAGGTAATATAGGTGGAGTGAGGTTTCAGCACTACTTCTATATGCTTCACTCCCAATCATTGCATTACGATGCTTTCATTCCATGACTTGAATATAAGAAGTGAGGGGCCAGCTCAATTTGATACTGGTGGCAGCTTCGATTAATTGAGTAAAACCTCATCAAAGAGTCTTCTCCAAAGACTGACACTTATCTCCAGTTGAAATCTGTTAAATCTACCCTAGTTAGAGAGTGGGTCCCGATAAAGGGAAAATACTTTTCTCTCAGTACCTAAAAAGCAGTATCTCAGTAACATAATTAGTAATCTGACTGTGGTTAGTGTCAATTAGTAATAAGTTCTCTAACTGAGGAGCACACAGACTGACCAAAATCAAAATTAAATTGCCATCTTATTTTAGCTTTTAATGATTCGATTCCACCTTCCTCTGAGATCTCCAGCTCTGGCTATGGGGGTTATGGTGTTTCTTCTGCTTCCCATATACCCTGCCTGGAGTATATATAGTATAGCATATAGTATATATAGTATAGCATTTTAGGGTCAGGTTAACAGTCCCATGCTGTGGAAAGACAACTGATGCTATTACTAAAAAGGTAACACTTTGAATACCAACACATGACATATATATTCAATATTTCCCTATTTATTGCAAGTATTGGTAGCTTTTAATTTTCATTTTTAATATTGCCAGTGAAATTGAACATTATTTTTTTATATTATTTGAATTTTTGGACATGTGCCCCTAGCTTTACTCTTTTGTATTTGTTCCTTTCTCCAAATAGATTTCAATATGCTACTTTGGTGCATTTCTTTTCATTTTATTTTCTTACTGCTAGTGGTCAAATAGCATATGCTCTTGGATAAATTCTTGGCACATGCATTACAATTGGGAGATAATACACAAAATCAATATTGATGATGGATCTTAAAGTTCACCTGTGTTACTTAGCAGTGAAAATGTCTGTAGCTTTATTTTTACTTTGGCATCCTGAGGCATTTATTTCCTTACCTGAACAGTATTCTCTAATCAATATTTTCTGAAAATTTTGTGATATGATTGAGAGCTCATTATCTCAACAAACATATCCTTAATTGTCAAGTGCTAGACTGTGTAAAATTCCCACGGTATAAAACTTCAAACCTCCAGCTATCTCCTTCAATTTTCAAAAACTGTTAACAAGAAGCCATTGATATTGTCTCTTCCCACATGGCAAAAAAGAGCTCAACCTTTGGTTCAGAGGCGTTTTAGTTTCACAGAATTAGATTAAGAATATTTCTCTTCAAAAACTCACCTGGAAACTGAAATGAGTATTCCCTGGATTTCTCCAAGTGACAGCTAAGTTAGCTCTATTGCCAGAAATAAGTAAACAGAACCACCAAAATGTAATCAGGGAATGATAATGGCATGCAAGGCCTGGAGGCTTCGTTTTCTCTTGCTATCAAATCTTTTCATAAACTGTTCTGTTAGCAGGTTGGTACGTCCTTGTAAATCAATGCTAGTCACCACTTAATCGTTCATAGAGATAACACAGAAACTGATCATTTAATTTCAGTGATAATAAATAAAGAACTCTAAAATTGTTGTTTTTCATTCTAAAATACTAAGAGTTTTCGTGTAATAACAATTTGATCTTGCAGTGGTACAACAGAATATGAAGTGTTTTCAAATACCAAAATTACTATCGGAATATCAAAATTGTCATTGGTTCATTGGCAAAATGTCATAATTTTTGCCGGTAAAAATAAGTACTGATTGCTATTTCCAGCACCTCATAGATACTCTTTAAATTATTTCTACTCTTAATTGCTGCTTTCTCATCACTCTCCATGCTCCTAACATTTTCTCTGGCCTCTCAACCCCCAACACAACACTCTTAATCAGTTCAACAGTTCAGTAAGTAGAACTGAAATATTAATTTTATTCAGCCAGCTAAGGATTTCTCCTTCTGTGGCATCCAGAAAATGAGTTTTTAAAAAATGCCTACTAAACCAGAATACATCCCTCAAGACACAGCAAGTTTCAGTCAGTTCCTACTGATCTTCTGATTGGTCCCAACAAAGAATTCAGAACATGTCCATTGTTCTGTTCATGGTAATTTGTCCCCAAAATAAACAATAAACTTAATGGAAGGAGGAGACTTCTTCCACATCGTTAGGAAAAGTCACAGAATTTATCAGTTGCAACTGGGGCACTTGGGAAAATTTCACAATCCCACAGATTCCTATTTCTGACATTTGATGGAAACCAGATGGATAGTGATAAAAGAAACCTAAATTTTCCAGAATGTCAAAATGTGATCAGTATATAATACTCCCTTCCCTGTGAAGCAGAAAAAAGTGGGCAACTGAACTCAAATCCCATGAAAGGAGAGTTCAAAGTTAATAACTGCTTCATTTGCATTGAACTCAGTATATTCTTTTGGATGTTTTCAAATAACTTTGACATCAAAATTTTTGAAAAAAGGAACCATAGACCTTCAACTTGATTTTGGTTTAATTTTTCAACAGCATCAATGCTTACAAGATGAGAATGTTGAATAATGTTTTATTTTAAATAATAATTAGGGCTTTCTCATAAAAAAATTTTTAAAGAACTGTTTGAAGGGGTTTCAAAGCCTGCTTAATTTTAGGCTGTCTCAGAAATAGAGACAATTTTCATAATTTTGTTTTTAAAAGTATAGACCTGTCATTCTTCTAGGCACCTAAAGGAAGCAATTTTCTTTAAAAGGTTACTGAATCTTTTTCCCTTCTATCATATTTCTCTTCAAAAAGTACTCAGTTTCAAAGAATAGATAAATATTTTATGTGGGCTTTTAATTTTTTTGTTTTTAATGTTAAGAACTGAGATACTCTGTTTATACTGTTGTTAGCATCTGCTGAGTGAAAATATGTATATTTGATTTTAAAATCACATTATTTTTAATTTTTATTAATTTTTATTTTTTTAGGTGGAACAAGGGAATGAATCCAGGACCTCATACATGGGAAGTGGGTGCTCAGCCACTGTGCTACATCTGCTCCCCACATTTTTTTAAAGGTCTGTGTTATGGCAGTATAGTGCTTGTAAGATTCAAATGGTAACTGCAATTACAGAAGAAATCCATAGTATGTAGAAAAAAACAGGAAGCAACATATTTTTAATCACTTTTCTATTGGGACTGTGCCATCTTCTGTGGGGTTTTACAGAATCTTTAGGCAACAAAGCACACTAAGGGTAGAGAAAAACAAAAGCTAAAACCCATTAGACTTGAAGGATTTAATTTAATCATGTACATGATTTTATTAATTAAATACCAGCTCCAGTTTAAGCAAAATATTATCAGAGTAGTTGAAAAGCAGAGTGAATATAGTAATGTAATACATTTGTAATCAAATAGCTTAAGCCAGGCTGCTTTTAAGTGTTAATTTCTTTAAAGTTATCAGAAGCATTCAATTCTCATGTATCCTGCAAACAGACTGCCTCAAAGAAGTAAAATACTTCAGATGCCAATACACGTTAATATCTCATCAGAATTGCTAAAAAGAAAAAACAGTCAATGGCAGGAAACGAGTGGTCTAGTTAAATCAGAAGTGACCTTACAGCATTTTTATTACTCCAATTGAAGTCGGTAGCAATTTATGCAGTAGGCGGACCAAAGGATTCAGTTTATGAAAAGAGAATAACTTGAGGTTCACTAGAAATTGACAAGTGCTTTGATGATACATGATTAGGTCGTGAAAACGGGGGAGTCTAAAGATGAAAGAATTTAGACTTCAGAGGAATTTAAGGGAGGAAAAATTAAAAGAGAAGCAGGGCTCTATGAAACAAACTGAAACTGAGAGTTGTGTAAGATAATTAATCAATACAAAACTATATTTTTGTCACTAATTGAAATTATTTTGTTAAAGTTTGTTTTTTTTTCTGACAATAAGGGACTCCTGTGTTTATTATATAATATTTAGAAAATATAGGAAAATAGGAGACATTGGTTACCAGCAATCCAGATGTCACCTCAGGGAAGGTCTTCTTGTGTGTATATGTATATGCCCCTGCGTGTGAATATTCACGCGTGTATTTGAGTGCAGTATTTTGCTCTGTGTTTTATTTGCTTTTTCACAAAACATTATTGCTTGAATATTTTCTCTTGTAATGTAAGAATCTAAGCTCTTATATTCCATCAAACAAATTGATTGTAATTTAGCAATCCGCCAATTATTAGAAATTAGAAAACCTTTACCAAATAACTTCTAAAGGTACAATTAGGAAGAAGTAACTGATTTTTCTTTGCTTTCATACAGAGGATGTCTAATTAGTTTAGCCAAAATAAATAAAGTGCAACAGAAAAATAAATCTGCAAATTAGTTAATTGCCTGAATTAAACCATCCATTTGATAAAAATAGCTAATCCATTAATCCCCTGCTTAGATCCAAACATTTAAAGTTCACTTTGTTCATGCAAGAAAGCAAATTCCTAACATTACCGCAGTTTCCAATTCAGATTCTCGGATTCCTTCTCTTTGTACTAAGAGGCTGTCATAATACTCCATGATAAAAGCAGTATGATAGAAGGCTGAGTTTTATTACATGAAAATCTATCTTTGCATTTTTAAAAAGAATATTACTCTTTTTACTCACTGGAGGAAAATGTATGTATATAATTATCTCTGCTCTAAGTTTCCTTGCCACATTATCGCATGTTGTAAATACATTTGTTATTTTTCCAATCCAAAATTTACTCAACCTACTGGGAACATTTTCCCCCTATTCTCTTTTGTTGACTTACCACCACCTGAACTTTCAGTCTGTGTGCTTTAGAATTAGCGCCATCCTTGACTACAGTAGAGGTAAAACAATCCTAGAATACCCATTTGCAGCACTGCTTTTTTTTTTTTCTTTTTTGACCACCGTGATAGGTTCCCTTCTGGCATGGCACCCAAGCAGAGACAGTGAGAATTAAATAGACTTGTCTTTGTGTGTTAGGAAGAGGAAACTCTCCTTTGTTTGCATCATGAAAGACAGCCATTGAAGGGAACAGAGATGAAAAGAGATGTCGAGGTAATTTTATTTTATCCTAAGGATGAGCTGAGTCAGAAGCAAACCCTATCAATGGCTATTCAGATTAGCAAAAATTGCCTATTTTCCTCGTCAGTTTGAGTTGGGTTTTTATAACTGGCCGCCAAGTGCCAAAACTGATACAAGACTTAAACAATGAATTTTCTTCACTGAAGTACTGAACCTGAAACAACATTTAGCCATAACTAATCAATCATAACCAATCTTTAAAGATTCCTCTAATGTCAGATGAATAATTCCCTGTTGCTCGTGAGCCACTTCTGATAGTTCTGGGACTAACACAATGTGGCCACATTCACAATGGGATTCAATTTCGATTAGTAATATTGGTATTAGAAGGATGTTAATATTGAGAAGGGAAACAGGAAAAGCATATGGCAAAGTAGGAAAATGACCAAAAGCACACCTGGGTCATGGAAATGCTTCCCTTTTTCTATGGATGAAGAATATGAAGGCAATGTGAAGGTGGACATTTGGGAATGGGACAACTGACACCCAGGTCTGAATACTGATGTCCTCAAGCATCAGCTTATCCTACACGAAGCCAAACTGATATATTCATGTGCCAGGACCTCGCTGGGACCACCAGGCAATCCTGTATTCCATAGGTCTTTGCCAAGCACCAGGTTGGAAAATGGTCTACTCTGAGAAGGTAGCTCTGTTCAATCTTTATGCAGTGCACTATTTTGGAATCTAGAGCTGTAGTCTTTCAAGTGCCAGGGCAAAGAAATTCCAATCATCAGCCCTCACACTGAGTCAAGGCATTAGTGTTGATACCTGCCTGTCTAACCCCCGTCACACCTGAGATTCATTGCAGGTTTAATTATTTATCATTGCAGTCAAAGTTGGTAAGATTTTCCTATTTTCAAACCCAGTTGGTAGAATGTTGCATTTTGCGTACTGTGATAGTCCTAGTATCCTTTGCAGTCTGGATAAGCCCTGTGCTATCTAATGCTTACTGCCCCATGCCCTTTCCCTGTTGCATGTTGTCTGAATCCTTACAAGTGAATGCCCATTTTGCTTTTCTCTTCTACCACACTAGTACCTTTCTAGAACTGGATCTCTTTAAAACACCAACATCACAATTGCCCTGATCAATGCCAATGTGTTTGATTTGCCAGATCTTATTTTTAGAATTCTGAACCATTGCCTGGAGCCCTCCTGAGAATAAACTTATCCTCTTTAACTAAATTATTACCTCCAATGTGAATATGCTCTGTTATTGAGCTATGGCATGTTAGGTCACTTGCCAACTTTATCGCTGGGTAAGTTTTCTTAACCTTCCCTTCTCCTCATCCCCACTTTCCAGTTTTCTCAAATCCTTTTGTCATATGATGTCGAAGTCCTATTATGTCTGCATAATCAGACAAATGATAATAGTACAGGATCTAATTAGCAAGTTTAATACCATTGGTTCCAGAAAATATAACCAGATATCCAAATTGAAAGGTTAAAAACAGCCTTCCCCAGCCTAACTCATTTGGGGAAATATCCCTCCACCCTCTTTCTGGTCCAAACACAAGAGAATAGTGAGGGGCTGTGGATGACCAGGACATTGAGCTACTGTTGTATTTCAGGGAAAATTTTCAACAAAAACTGATTTCTTTCTACTTCCCTACTTCTTTAAGGATCCCAGCGAGTGGGTCACTTAATTCCTTCTCTGCTACCATGGCAAAGGACTTCTGAACAGAGATTCTCTCTTTTTTGGTGTGCCACATCCCCAACCTCCAACTCCCAAGCTAGCACAGATGGAAGAAAGTGAAGCACAAGCCAGGAAGTGTTTGTGAATAATGCTGGGTAGGCAGAGAGGTCACGGCAGGTGATTCTCAAGAGGGAGTGTTGGTAAAATCCTAGGAGTAGGAGAAATTCAGACCACTTGCATGTAAGAAGAATAGAACAGAAAAAATACTACCAACACACACACACAGAAAGTCAAAAAAAAAAATGTAGGCAGTTGCAAAGAAAGAAGAAAACCATAATTGCTATGGAATGGAGAACAAAGAAAGCCTTTTCATGTAGTGCTGGTGGTTGACCTTCGACGGTATTGCCACCTGTTACCCAGAAACCTTATAGAGTGAGGAGTGAGAGAAATATTTTATTCTGTGATATTGGCCTTTGAGGGGAACAAGATTTTCGAGCGCACATGGTAAACATGGAGAAGGGAAGAGAAGAAAGCAAATTAGAAAGGGCTGATAGTAGAGCTTTAAAGTAAAGTTGGGAAAACCAGTGTTTTATATTTAGTAGACATTCAGAGACTGTTTATTTTAATGCAGGTTATATATTAATTTAAGACAGTAGCTCAGAATGTATCACATTCAAAGGATGGTTTGTCACTTTTGTGAGTAGCAGGGGAGTTTAAGGGAATGAAAGATTAAAGAATTTAGAAGCAAGGTTATAATTGGAGGACCATTTTCTTAAAATCAGAGCAAAGTAGAACATAATAATATGTGAAATCTTACTCCAAAGAATGAATTTTGAAATATATTTTGAAATAGATGTTATGAACTTTCAAGAAATCTGACATAATAACAACCCAATTTTATTTTACATTCTTTTTCTTTTTCCCTATAGTTCCCAGATTGTCTCTCAAAGTATACTTTACCAGGTTTATGTTATTCCATTAGTCATTTACTGTCAAAGGGTATCCATTATATTTAAAAAGAACCATGTGGATCACTAATGCATAGTATGGTCATTTACAAATTACTTTCTAGGACCTAATGGGTTATAATTGATTGGAGAAATGCAAACTGACACTAAAACTTCACAAGGACAATGGCAATTTTTCAATAATTGCTCTTTCTTTTCAATGGGACTAATTTATTAGCATTCTTTCTGCCTGGAATTTCTATAGGAGATCAAGATGCAGAGAAATATATCAGTTGATAGTTGTAACTTTTTATTTTGAGAAAAGATTTAGTAAGTTCTGGGTTTCAAAATAAGCTAAACCCATTATGATTGATGAGTGGGACTCATTAGGGAGTGAGAACTTATTGGCAAGTCTCATTTATAGCTCTGCTTAACTCCTCATTTGCGTAAATACTTCAAATTATATACTTTATTTCCCCTTCTGTCCAAAAACCATCATCACCAATCTGATACAACCGTGTCCATTTTCAGCATTCCTAAATACAGCCTGCAAATCCTGAATTTTCCAGCACCATAACTGACCTCTTACCTCTAACTCTATCTGTTTCCTGCTGCAAACTATTCTTACTCTTTCTAATACATCTTGGCAATATGAAGTTAAGTATTATTAAAATATGTGTCCACCACAGACTTATGTATTTCATTTATGCTTAAAATGCTTAATGACTAAAAAATTTTAATCAAATATCACTGCGACTGGATTCAGATATAACTTAAATTTAAGGCATGAAATTTCAATCTGCAAATTCTCTTTGAACCTATGTTCACTGCTATTGCTATCTGTAAAGAAGATAGTCTCAGCATTAAACAGATATCAACAAGTGTTATTTATGATAATGCAGAATCTCTGGAGATACAAAAACATCTTAGAATCAATGTCAGTGTTTGAAAGGACCTGAGGCATCATAGAGTGCAGTTCCTTCCAAATGTGAGAGCAAGGAGCAAAGAGGGGAATTAATTTTCAAAGGAGACCCAGCTAATTACAAGATGTGGGTTATCAGCTCACAAGCCCAGATATTATGAATTTCAATTTATTCCTCTTTTTACTGTGAGAAAGTTAATAACATAAGCGGTGGAGAGAGTTGACCTGAGTTCAAAGTGTACTCTGCTCATTTACTGACTTTGCTACTTAGGACATGATGCTTGTCTTCTCTGTGCCTCAGTTTGTCTATCCATCATTTAAGGATGGTATTTGTACTTGTATTAGCCAAAAGGGTGCTGATGCAAAATACCAGAAATTGGTTGGTTTTTATAAAGGGTATTTATTTGGGGTAGGAGCTTATAGATACCAGGCCAGAAAGCATAAGTTACTTCCCTCACCAAAGTCTATTTCCACATGTTGGAGCAAGATGGCTGCTGACGTCTGTGAGGGTTCAGGCTTCCTGGGTTCCTCTGGGCTCAGATCCTCTGTTTTCTCCACAAGGTCAGCTGTAGACTATCAGGTGAATGGCTCAGTCTCTCTCCCTGGGGCTCCAGCTTCAGCAACAAACTCCAACATTGAAAGCCTCTAACTCTGTCCTTTACCATGCCTTTTATTTGTGAGTCTCCACCTACCAAAGGGTGGGGAATCAAATACCTACTGGCACAAGAGGTTTACATAATTACTTAATCAAGTAAACCTATGAATCCAATATAATCTAATATGCCCAGAGGAAAAGATCAGTTTACAAACTTTATCCAACATTTCTTTTTGGAATTCATCAATAATATCAAACTGCTATAGTACTATATTAAGGTTTTGTGAAAATTAAATGTGGAAATAGATATAAAATGTTTATATCAGTCCCTGTCTCATGTTAACTCGTCAATTATTGTAAACTTTATTACTATTATTATACTATACACATTTGCTTCTTTATTATGTTTCAAGGCCATGATTTTGAATTTTTGAAAAGTCACTTCAAATCCTTTTTAATTGTTTGTAAAATACATGTCTAGGAGGAATTTCCAAACAAACAACTCCCAGCTTAGTGAACTCTTGATGCTTGTAGATTATGCCCCTACCAAAAATACAGGTTGAATTTATTTTCCCAAAGTCACTTTCATAGTTACTGCACTGGTGTTTGATGGCTTGTGTATTTTCTAGATTGTTTTCCTAGCCTGATCTCTACCTACACCACCTACTATTAGTCACTTGCCTTTCTTCACGACTTACTAGATCCAATCCACTGGGTCCTATCCCTACATTGTTTGCTACCACCTCCATTTTTACCTTGATTTTGAAAAGAACCTATAAAGTTAAACTCCAATCCCCCAAATCCCAAAAGGGGTCTGTCCCTTCTCTCTGCTGCCCTTCTCTCTCATAGGATCATCTCTTACAGATACGATCTACCCTAACCTTTGACTGGGTCCAGACTGCCAAGCAACCCCATCATGAAGAGCTCTCAGGCACAGGACCAGAGTCAATTCCCCTTAACTACCATGTGTAGATCTGGGCACACTTCTAACTTAGGGAACCCACATGTCCTGGAGCCTCCCTTCTGTTTCTAAGGACATTTAATCAGAGTAAATGAAGAGAATAACAGAGAATGCATCAGACTCCAAAATGCTAGCGCTGTTCAAAAGTTTGGAGTTGTATTGGTCTAGGTCCCTTGGGTGAAGTTTGTAACATTCAGAAAGAGTTACACAACATGCTTTAAAGTTTACAAAGGTAAATCAGGATTTGAACCTAATTATTCTTCATTGAACTAGAAGCAATCAACTTTAATTCTTAGTGGCAATATAAGTTAAATAAAAATCTGGCAGCAGGGATTTGAATTTAGAATAAGCCCAAATTCGATGGTAGCTTTAGATGATAATTGTACTGAGGAACATTAGCCCAGATGCTATAAATTGGATTGACTTCGTCAGGAATTACCTGATTGCAAGTAATTGACCCCCTTGATTTGTTTAAGGGAGATTATAACAGGAGAAATTAGATCTTCAGAGAAACCCGGAGCAGGAAGCAGATTTAGGCTTCATGAAAACAAACTGATCAGTGGAATGCTCTTAGAAGCTGAAATAGCTGATAGGAACTTGGGGGACTTCTTTTTACCCTCAGGCCACATGGTTTCTCATTTGTTTCTCTCCCATCTGTATAGTTCATTGCCGTGTTTACTATTTAGCTCTCTCCCTTTGCTCCTCCATTCCTGAAGCACAAAAATTGCATAACAAAGTGGTAGCCTCAACCCTCAAGTCCACATCACATTTGAATTCCAGCACTAACCACCATCAAAACCAGTCTTTCTGTACCTCAATTCCAAATTTCTGGGTAACATATAATATAGTTATATCAACAGCTTACTTCTTTAAGGTTTACTCTACATGAACCACTGTGCAAAGTACTTGATATACATTATATCATGTAATCATCATGGCAACCCTGTGTTTCAAATTTCATTTTATTGACGAGAAAAGTGAAAGTTAGAGGTGCTAATATCTTTTTCAATGCCACATTAAGTGCTAGAGCTGAGATTTGACTCCAGATATGAGTAACTCTAGAGTCCAATTTTTTAACAAATCTGAGAAATATAGCAGATTCTCAGACACAAGCTGACTGATCTAGCCCATTCCTGGGCTCAGTTTTGACAATGGTGGTGATGGTGAGGGTACTGTCCACTTTCCATGCACTAGGGACCACTGACACAAGCTCCCTGAGAAGAGGGCATTTCTAGATTTCTTAAGAAGGGGCGTAGAAGTATAGTTGGAATAACTGCCCCAGGAAATGAACAGTATGTCTCATATTGTCTAAATATGGGGCATTCCAGAGTTCCCCTACCCCTATTGGTTTATTTTAAGGCTGCATTGAGTTTATGATCATGAAGTTATGTTTGAAAACTTAAGGAACTACAAAAATCCTAGCTCCATTTATTGTAAACAAACTTGATCGCAGAACTGTGCTTCAAAATAAGACTTTAAGCTCATTTTCAAGCCCACATGGAAGCTGAATGGTATTTATCATCTTTGTAACCCTCTGCTTGGTGACAAATGGCTCATGCCTGTTTTGTACTCTGATAACTACATTAGATTAATTAGACTCAACATGCAAAAATAAGAGAGCAGGCTACCAGACTCAGGAGTTTCAAAGATACCGAGAAGAAAGCAGCTGCTTGCTTTACTTCTCAGGCAGCCTTCCCAAGTTTGGATGCAGTCCAATTCCAGAAGCTTTATTAACTGCTGAAATTTTATTGGTCAGCATTCTCAATGAAGGAGACCTATACTCACTCTATCTTTGTGTTGAGGGCTTTTCAGCAAATGCTTCTCCTTCAAAGGTGATTGCCACTTGTTTACCAAAAATAATATATTAGTTGACTATTGGGCATAACAAATTACCAAGTTTTGGAAACTTACTAAGTTTCTTCTCAGGATGAGATACTAAAGCAATATTTCAAAAATGATTAAGTCACCAATTTTCATTCTTTCTATGTGTGAGTAATAAATGGAAAATAAATGAGAATTATTAATATATGTTAAAACGTGCCTGCCTTTCTTAAATGTTTAGCTGTCTCTAGCCTTGATTTTGATATGATCTTTTAAATATTGAATAAGAAAATAATTCTTACTATCTTTGAAATTTTATTCAATTGCTCTCATTTTTTTTACAAGTCATATGTCTGAAAATTTTCATTTCTCTTTTAAACTAGGTCCTTCTCTATTGTACTTCCTAAAGAAGATTGGAAGATTGGGTTTGTGTTTTTTTGTTTGTTTTTCAAACTGAGGCAATTATTTCTCAAACAAGTAATGGCAAATTAAAAAAAAAACTTTTTTCCTTAAAAATTCCCTTATTATCACATGTCAAGAATGCTGAATTATCTCCTGATGTCCTGTATTAATTTATTACCAAAAATCTTAAGATAATATACATTGGCTGGTAAAAAATAAGAGTTTGAACATAGATATTTTAAGAACAAATTTTTGAAAAAGTGTACCCATTACTATTAACAGAAAGGCAACTGAAAGATTCTTATATGCTACCTGCATTCCTTGAAACAACTCAGGGTAGGTAAATGCCTGATATTTGGAATATGGCTAAAGTCCTTTATAAAAGTTTGCCAATCAGTGAACAAATGAAGAAAAAAAAGAATTTTTCTCTTAGAGATGTTAGTATTTAAATACCTGTATCTGATAATGGAAAATCAGCAGAATGTCTTATTGCACAATGCCCAGCAAATAATAGAAAATATTTTGAATGAATACTAAATACATAAATGAATGAGAGAATAGATGAATGAATGAATGCTATTTTCCCCAAGGTGATCCATATTTTGAAAGCTGAACATTTTTTGCTTTGGAATGATTCTAACAAAAATTATTTTCCAATATTCCTTCTGAAACACGTTTCTAACTAGTATTTCTTTTTAAGAGAGTAACTCTTTGACCATGACCTTTTAAAACTGCTGATGCCCAGGCACTATCCCAGATAACTTAAAATTCTGGGGATGAGATCAAGGCACTGATATTCTTAAAATGTTTCCCAACTGCTTAAAAAATGTTGCCAAGGTTGAGAACAACAACTTTATAAAGATAACCATTTGAGAACAGCTCTATGTTCAGAAAGATGACACTAGTTTTCTCAATAACCTCAAGAAAACTATGATATTAATCTTTTGAATTACAGGTTGACCAACACGTATATTGAAAATACTGCTCAATTCCAGAAACCTTATTAACTGCCAAATTTTATTGCTCAGCAGCCTCAAATTTCATCTACATCTGCCTGTCTATACTCTTGACCTGTTCTAGTGTTTGTGTAGAGTGTTTTCCTCAAGTGCTTCTCCTTGCCTACCAAAGATCCTGTATTAGTAGTCTATTTCTGTGTAAGTTACCACAAACGGAGTGAATTAAAACAATTCCCACTTACTATCTTTCAGTTCTGTAGGTCAGAATTCTTGTTGGGTTCAAACTCAAGGTGTTGTACCAGACTGGGCTCTTATCTGGAGTCTCTGGAAAAACAATCTGCTTCTAAGTTCCTACAGGTTTTTGGACAAATTCAGTTCCTTGCCAATGTAGGACTGAGGTCACCATTTCATCTTGCTGGCTGTCCCCTATGGGCTGGTTTCAATTCTTCAAGGTGGCCCACATGCCTTGATACATGGATCTCTCATGTTTCCAATCTCTGACATCCTATTCTGGTACCAAATGAAGGAAATTCTCTGCCTTTAACAGGCACATGTGATTAAACTAGGCCCATCTGGATAATCTTCCTTTCAGTTTTTGATATAATATAGTCAAAAGAACCATCCTATGCACAGGTTCTACCCACACTTAAAAGATAAGGGTTTATAAAAGGGTGAGGGTCAATGGAGATAATTGTTTGAATTCTTTCTGCCATAGATCTATAAGGAGAAAAGTAATTCATTTATTCAATATTTTGCATATCAAAATACCTGTGATTTTGATGAAAAGAAGATAAAAACAATGAATTTTATGGATTATTTATGTATATAATATATGAATTATGAGTGTCTATTTCCAACCCAAATATTGCAAACACATCAGCAGAACTCTGATATGAGAAATAATTACTAAATTCAGTCATTGTTTTAACTTTGCTTTAGCATTGCTTTAACTTTAAAATAGTTTTAACTGTTTTCTACGTTTTCATGTGGAAGCTTTTTCCAGGTAGGAATATAGAAGATGTGTTAACTACCAGTTTTCTAGCTTGATCTGTTGTTTTTAAGCATTTGGACATATGTATTTCAAGCCTCAATGGTGTTCTTGCTCTAGGATTGAAAATATTAGATGTTGCCCTGTACACCAGAAAATTCCACTTAAAAATAAAGTTTAAAAGTTTAAAATCTCCCTTGTGAAAGATGGCTGATACCATTCTATCCAGTTTATCTCATATAATTACCCTCCTGCAGTCAAGCCTTTTTTTTCCCTAGTCTAATAATCATTTTAATTATATTTACAAACACATCATGTCCGCCAAACATTAAGTCCCCTTTGCCCTCCCCCATCCTTTGGTAACTTCTAATCTATTTTCTATCTCTAGATTTGCTACTTACAAGTGGCATCATACAATATTTGTCCTTATGTGTCTTGCTTATTTCATTGAGAACAATGTTCTAAAATTTCTCCCATTTTAAAGTATGTCTCATATTTTAATTCTTTCTTACGACTGAATAATATTCCTTTGCATGTATGTAACACATTTCGTTTATCCATTCAATTTTTGATGTGTATAGGATTGTTTCCACCTTTTGCCTATTGTGAATAATTCTGCTATCAACATTGGTATACAAGTATCTGCATGAAACCCTGTTTTCACACTAGTTATATATTAATACCTAGAAGTAGGATTGCTAAGTCAAATGGTAATTCTATATTTAACTTTTAGTGGAACCATTTTACATTCCCACCTACAATGAATGCAGGTTCTCTGTAACCTCTCCAACACTTGACATTTTCCACTTTTTTCTTAGAATAGCCATCCTTGTGGGATTAAATTGGTATTAATATCTCATTGTGGTTTTGATTTGCTTTTCCCTAATGGTCAATAATGTAGAGAATCTTTTCACATGTTTATATAGCTTCCTTATAAAACTGTCTCTGATTATTTTGCTAATTGTTAATTGAGTTATTTTTCTTTTGGCTGTTGTATTATAAAAGTTCTCTATGATATTCTGGATATTAAGTCCTTATTAGAAGTGTGGTTTGCAACTATTTTCTCCCTTTTGTAGATTCATTTTTTATTTTCTTGGCAATTTACCTTTTGTGTGTGGGTGTCATTGTTGTTGCTTGTGCTTTTGGTCTCATAGCTAAGAATAAGTTGCCAAATTCTGGGTTAGAAGATTTGCCCCTATGTTATCTCTAAGAGTTTTATAATTTTAACTTTTATATTTAGGCCCTTGATCCATTTTGCATTTATTTTTGTATTTGTGTGAGGTGAGAGTTCAACTTCATTCTTTTTGCATGTAGATATTCAGTTTTCCAAAAGCTATTTGTTGAAAATGCTATTGTTTCCCATTGTATGTACTCAGTAGCCTTGCTGAAAATCAATTAGCTATACATGTGTGGTTTATTTCTGAGTTTTCAATAATGCCCCATTAGGCTATTTGTCTGTCTTTACACCAGGACACTGTCTTGATCACTTTAGCTTTGTAGTAAAATTTGAAATCAGGAAATGTGGGCCTTCTAACTTTGTTCTTCTTTTTCAAAAGAATTTTGCTATTCATGGCCCCTTGCAGTTCTACATCAACTGGAGTATTATTTTCTCCACTTCTTCTAAGCAGTCTGCTGGAATTTTGATAAGGATTGCGTTGAATTTATCAATTGCTCTTGGTAGTGTTAACACTATTAGAGCTTCTAGTCCATAAACATGGGATTTCTTACAATTTATTTAGATCTTAATCACTTTCAGCAATGTTTTGGAGCTTCCAATGTATAAGTATTTTACTTCCTTGGTTAAATTTATTCCTAGATATTTTATTCTTTTAAATACTATTGTATATGGAATTTTCTTACTTCCTATTCTTATGCTGCGTTGCTAGTGTATGCAATTGATTTTTGCATGTTTATCTTTTATTATGTCACTTTGATGAACTCATTTATTAGCTCTGATAGTTTTCTTTTGAACTTCTTTGTATTTGCTATTATAAGATCATATATGTGGAAATAGGAATAGTTTTACTTTTTCTTTCCCAATTTAGATAACTTTTATTTATTTTTCTTGCCTAATTTCCCAAGAATTTCAAGTACAATATTGAAAACCATCAGTGAAAGCATGCATCTTTGTCTTGTTTCTCATCTCAAGACAAAGGCTTTCAATCTTTCACATTTGAGTATAATGTTAGCTATGGTTTGGGTTTTTTTTTTTCATAAATGGTCTTTATCATGGTGAGAAAGTTTCTCTCTTTTTCTGGTTTTCTGATTAATTATATCACTCTAACCAAATTCTATACCATGCTTTCTTGTTTATGTGTTGCTTCACATAAACCATCACTTGTAATTCTTAAGAAAGATATCTATATGTCTGTTATTATTACAATGTGAAAAAGAGGAAATTGAGACACAAAGGTATAGAGTTGGAAGATTTACCTAAAGGCACCAAGGACCTTTTGGTTTTCAACTTGCAATGGCTTATTGTTGACTAGCACTGATGAATATAAATAACTTTTATATTCTGGTTAAGGACACACCTCTGGTCTCTAAAGGGGGATTGATAAAGGGAAAGGTTTGACTCTACGGGCATAAAATTATTCCTTTCACATAACCTAATGTCCAGCTTTGCACTATAGATCTGAGTTTCTCCACTGCAAAACGTATTTGTTATGATTCTTGTTTTAACTTGAGAAAATGATTTGCTTATCCCAAGAATCCAGACTATGAGAATCTTAGATGCAAAGTAAACATTAGTCATCTGAAATAATATGGGGCGAGGATTTTTCAGAAAGAGGAATATGCCTGATTAAAGTCATAGAGTTTATAAAAGCATCACAAGAATAAACAGTTTGATGTTAGAGCTTGAAGCCAGTTTCAGTACTGATGAGACAACCTGGCTTTGGATTATGAAGAGCATTTGTGCAATTAGGAGCCATTTATCCCCTACTATTTATCCTTCAAGAAGGCAGAAACCATCACCAGGAGGATGTTCCAGTCAAATGACTTTGGATTATTTAGATAATGTTTTAGATAAATCATGAATGACTGTATGGCAGAAGCTAGCCTGAAGGAAGGAAGCTTAGTTAGAGGCTGTTGAAAAACAATGTCCTGGTGAGAAATGGTGAAGGTGTGAAGGAGGGAAAGGCTGATAGAGACCAAGAGTGTTCTATTTCATCCAGATCTTGCAAAACATTCTTCACAATAGAGCAACTAAGCAAAAGTGGCACTTCCTCTTTTATAAAAACAGTTTACCTTTACTGATTTCACAGAAGTTCAAATTTACAGATAAAACATAAAGAGATAAATTGACCCTGTACCACTCCACTCCCCAAAAGGTGGAAAACTTGAAGTCAAAGCTCCCATGCCTGTCTGGGATTATTTTTTTTTCCCTGTGATGATGCGCTTTCTCCTGTTCCATAGCTCAGGATGATTTTTTAGCTTAGAAAGAAAAAAAAGGGTTGCTATTTCCAATTTTAGCATGGCTTAAAAGTAACAGTTTTCTTTAACCTGTGCATTCTGTCAAGTGTCAGTCTTCTGTTGAGCTAGAATTCATATTCCATAAGAACAGAAAAATAACAATAATAAAATTACTAAAACAACATAGAGTTTAACAGCATATCACACCACCAAACTCTATGTCTTTAATAGAAGAATTCGTGTCTTTGTCAGATACTTTATTTGCTGAAAAGAACTCCTGACTGTGGCTTCCATTCAGCATATGACACACGGTCTACAGTACATTTATTTAAAACAATTTTAGCACAGTAAAGGCAGTAATTATATAACAATGCCCATAATGTCGATGACAGACTGCTAATTTTCTGCAAGTATAAGTTACTTATTTTGGAAGAGCTCCCTTTTATTCCCTTCAGAGGGAGGAAAAGGAACGTTTTCAGGATCCTGGAAAACAAGATGCACCATGTTCTGATTTTCTTAAATTATTTAACATGTGATAATATAACCACATTGCTTTTAAAAATATTCTCTTGTACTTATGCTTGCAATTCATTGCCAAAGAGTCTCAGTCCTGAAGGCTCCTATTTATTCATTTCCACTTCAGAGATGTGTTTTGAATACAAATGGTGCTTTAAATAATTTGTGAATATGCAATGTAATTTTTTTCCTTGTTAATTGGCAATGTTAAAGCACACAAGGTGCTTGTTCTCTTTTTATGGTTCATTAGGTGTATTAAATTCAAGTGTGAAATATATACTAATATTCCTGTATCATTACAGCAAGTGGTCCAAAGAGGTCCTCTTCACTTGTTTCCAGGATCCCAGACTCCTATTGGCAAAGCCAACTTCCATTCACCTTCAGAGGCATGTTACTCAGCTATCATGTTAATCAGTGTTTCTTCTCTTTAAAACCTCTTAATGGCTCAAGTTTCCCTACAATACCAAATATTAAATGTTTTGCCTAATTTTTAAAAACATTCATAAGTCACCCTTTTCCTAGTTATTCAAAATCATTTGTCACAATTTCTGACATGACCTCCTTTTGGGTCTCCAATGGTTTGTCCTTCAGTGATCTACTAATCATCATCCGATTATGTTGTCATGCTCTCCTAAAACGTCATTTCTCTTCCATTTTTTCCAAATATTTTTCACTCCAAGATTAAATTCAACTTCTGCTTTATTCAATAGACTCCCTTAACTAATCTAACCCTTATTGATTTCCTTCTCTATTAAATTCCTACAGAATTTATGGTCTGAACCCCAAAGAATAGAATTTAACTGTTTTGCTGTGTCATGATTTAGCTAATATTTTAGATGTCCATCTTTCTTCCACCTATTTTTTTAAGGTAAGGGGCTATACATCCCCTAGGTGCCTAAAACAGTGTCAAAACGGTAGACCTGAAGAATGGCATTGAGGTAAAATGTCTGCATTTCAACAAAGATTTTTGGCAATCCCTGAAAATAGCTTTATGATCCAGATTGAAGTTTATGAATTGCATGATGGCATGTGAGACAGTTTAACAAGTGACTAAAATGTTCCACTGTCAGTAGGGATGGTTACCGTGTTAGGCTCTCCTTGGAGTTATGAATAAAGGCCACTTATTTTACCATTTTCTCTGCTTCTGTTCACATGGCAGAAAATGTTTTCAAATACTTCTTACTCCTATAATTATGTTCTGAGCTATGAGTAATTTCAGATGTATTAGCTATACTAACTCTTCCCTCATCCTACACAAGAAAGCCTTAAATGTGAGGAAATAGAGTGAGTAAGTTAGAGTGCATGGAATTAAAAGGATGCAATTGAAGCTGTTCATGTGTATTTAAAATAAGGAAATCATTTGCAAACTTTAGTATACTCTTGATGGTTCATAACATATTACATGAAAAACAATCTGAAGCTCATAGATAACTCCCCAGAGCAGGGTGTCAGGTTTAAGATCTGCTGCTCATTGCAAGACACTTTTTCTGACTCTCTTGGCTCATTATTTTTATCAAAGACATGGATAAATGGTTTGAAGACATGCTTAGGAAATATTAAGATGACAGATCCCTTGAAATGGATGACTAATATATTGGGTCAAAGATTAATGAATTCAGAAAATGCCCAACAGCTGAACACTTCTTCAAATAATCATGATTAAATGAAATGTGGAAATTACACTTAACTTTCAAATAACAACTATACAAATAGGGGGTACTATAGTTTACCTCCAACTGATCTGTGGTTCTCTTGTCAAACACAAATGAATACCATATTTGTTCCTAGTCACCATGTTTTATAAGAAGATTAAGAAAAGGACAGTTATAAAAATGAGTTATGTAAGAAAATTCTGAAGAAATTGTCAGCATTTTGTGTCTTCAGATTTTTAAAGAGCTGAATTAAGATTGTTGTTTAATATAAAGAACTTTTAAACAAATAATTTAAAATCCTGTTGGGTGGGCTTGTGATGCAGGGGTTTCTCATGAGTGAGAATATTCCAGGAAACCTGTGTATCCACCTGACATTGTTTTATAGAAAAGATTCATGCTTGATTTTGAGCTTCAAAGGGATGAGAGAGGTCTACAAATCTGTTTCTATATCAAGTTTATCTGTGATATTTGATAAAAATGAAGACATCACAAAACCTACTGACTCTGACCTCTATCAGGATCAAGATCTCCACTGAGTCTGATATGTAGATAGTTTAGGTCAACAATTTTCTAGAAGACTATCCTACCTTAAATTTCTATAAGTCTCTGATTATGTTGACATTCAATAAATTGCTTTGATTAATTTATCTATTTAGTGGTTATCTAGAAGTCTCTCTCCAAATATTACTCATTTGTTCATGACAAAGATGTGGTGACTTCTGAAAGAAGTCCAAATTTTTATCAAAAGGAAAATCTCAGTGAATGTTTCAACATG
Source organism: Dasypus novemcinctus (assembly GCF_030445035.2). NCBI lineage: Eukaryota > Metazoa > Chordata > Mammalia > Cingulata > Dasypodidae > Dasypus > Dasypus novemcinctus. The sequence continues at coordinate 45,464,080 of NC_080697.1, read as the reverse complement.
TTGGAATGCTCACAGTTTAGTAAGATAGGGTGAACAAAGAAAACTGAGTTCTTACAAATCAAGCCAGTAGATTGGTGGGTATATACCATCTTAGCTTACCTTTCACCCTAAAGAAATATTAATCACTTCCTAAAGAGAACTCTCTAACAAAATAGAGCTTCCTAAATTGTGAGTTATATTAGACCCTCTTTAAGCCTGCTTTATTCTCAAGGATCCATTGTTACTTTACTGATTTATGTTTTTAATGAAAAATCTATGGATCTGTAGACCAGATGTTTCTCTTCACAGGTCAGTATTTTGGCTAACCAAAGTATGGTAGCTACTCTCGTATATATAGAAATAAATGTAGATTCACTCATAGCCTATTACTGACTGAAGGACTTTGTGCAAACTAATGTCTAGTACCTGGGCTTTGCTGTATTTAAAATAGAGAAAACCACATCTATCATCCAGGGTTGTTATGAAGAAAAAATAAACTAACAAACTTAAAAGTCTTGCCAGTTACTTCTCTTTCAAACAAAGAATCTTCCCAATCTGTTTGAAGATTTTCCTGGTTGGGGTGGGGTCTTTCCATGTGATTATTCAGGGATCCAGACTCAATCCATCTTAGATTTTCCCTTTCCTTGGACTCTACATGAGGTTATTCCTCTACATGAGGTTGATAGATGGGATAGAAGCATGAAGAACTTAATGGCCAGGCTTATAAGTGGAATACACTAGTGCTCCCCTCTTCTCACTAGTCAGTACACAGCTATATGACCACGGTCACCAACCAGGAAGCATGCAAAATGCTGTCTGATCAAGTGTCCATGGGGAAAATGAAATGCATTTTGCTGCTTGGGACAGATCTAAGAATTTTTCTTCTCTGTGCTACATTCTACTTTGTGGAATGTCTTCACTGTGTGAGGGTCAATGTGATCTTAATTAAACAAAAGTATTCTATGGCCTTAGAGTGTAATGAAGAAAAGCATGTTTTGAGGTCACTCTGACAGACTGCCTGGTTCAAAATCTCTGTCTAACATAGAGTAGCTGTGTGACCTTGAGAGAGTTATCTACTCAATTTCCTCAGCTAAAACATGGGGATTATAATAACCTCATTTTTGTCAGGGATATGTGAGTATGTTAAAAGAGTTAATATGGGAGGCTGACTTGGCCCAGTGGTTAGGGCGTCCGTCTACCACATGGGAGGTCCGCGGTTCAAACCCCGGGCCTCCTTGACCCGTGTGGGGCTGGCCCATGCGCAGTGCTGATGCATGCAAGGAGTGCCCTGCCACGCAGGGGTGTCCCCCACATAGGGGAGCCCCACGCGCAAGGAGTGCATCCTGGAAGGAGAGCCACCCAGCGCGAAAGAAAGTGCAACCTGCCGAGGACTGGCGCCACACACACGGAGAGCTGACACAAGATGACGCAACAAAAAGAAACACAGATTCCTGTGCCGCTGACAACAACAGAAGTAGACAAAGAAGATGCAGCAAATAGACACAGAGAACAGACAACTGGGGTGGGGTGGGGGGAAGGCGAGAGAAATAAATAAATAAATCTTTTTTAAAAAGAGTGTTAATATGTGTAAATCACTTGCTTGGTTTATGGTTAAGTGCTTAACAAATGTTACCTGATATTGCTATGGCACTGCCAAGCACATGTTAATTATTATATCTTTGGATGGTAGTTACTTCTATCCACTACTTACAAAGAAGGAAATTGAAGCTAAGAAAGACAGTGTTGAGTACAGGTATTAAGAGAAAAGGCTCAGCCTTCTTTCTGAGTTCAAATCTCTGCTTTACCATTTCTTTGCTGAGTGATCTTGAGCAAGTTATTTAAGCCATTTTGTGCCACAGTGCCCTAACCTAAAAGTAATAACTGTAATCCCTCTCTCCTAGGGGTGTTGTGAGAGTTAAGCCAGATAATGAACATAAAGCACTTAGAACTGTGGGTGGCACATGATAAACACTAGAACGGTTTTAGCTGTCATTATCCCACAGCATTTATATATGGCAGAACTGAGACTTAAGCCTATAATATCTGGCTTTAAATTCTTTAAATAGTCTAAGATTTTTTGCCGTTGTTGTTAACTGAAACACTCATGCCAAACTGTTACCTCTTCTGCAAAAGTAAAATATTTACTGGGTAGACTGAAAGAATCATGGCCAAGGGCCCACATTAGCAAGAGGCAGCAGGTGACTTGTTCTTGCCATTTTTCATTTGACTCAATTATCTGCTGTTTGAACATAAATTATATGCTTCTTCTATAGAATGGCAATGCTAGATGCTATTTCATGACATGAGATTATATATTATTAAACCAGAGGTTAAAAAAGAGGAAAAATAATTGAGGTTGTGACATAGGCTGTCAAAAACTTGGGTTTCAAACTATTTTCCTTCAGGTTAGACATCATTATTTGCCGCTACAGTGTGGTTACCATGGAGGATGCCACCTAGAAAGATTTCTTTCAGAAGTAAAGAAGATAACAGATCCAGCATTTGGAGTTGCTGTGCATATGGCAGAAAGTTAAGGAATGAAAAATTGGACCCTCCATGTCCTAACTCTGCTGTTCATCTGAAGCATGAAGCTAATGGCTGAAGTGGGATTGCAAGATGATTACTGGTGGGTAGATAATTCAGACAATTCCCATGGAGAGAAAGATATCAGTGCAAGGGTTATGCTGGCTTAGTATTGGAAAGAGAGTCAAATTGTGAACTCACAGTAGAAAGTGGAAGCAAAAGTTGACCCTAAAGGGAAAGCAGAAGATAAGATATACTTGGCCAAGATTCCCAGTTCAGTTCAGTGGACAAAAAATGCCTATGACATATCAGACACATAATATTTTATGTGATCCACTTAAATTTTTAAATAAAGGAAACAAAAAACATGGATAGTGTTTGTTTTCATTGTCTTTTACAGATGAGAAAACTGAGGTTCAGGGAGGTTAAGCACTTCCTCAAGACGACAAGTCTCAAAAATGATGGAGTGTTTTAGTTTGCCAAAAGGCTGCTGATGCAAAGTTCCAGAAATGGGCTGGTCCTTATAAAGGGAATCCATTTGGGGGTAAAAATCTTACAGTTTCAAGGCCATGCAATGTCCAAACATAAGAGGTGCTTTCTCAACCAAGTCAGCTGCCATGTGTTGAAGCAAGATGGCAACCGATCTCTGCCTGGTCTCTGCCTTCCCCTCCAGTCTGTATTGTCTCTCAGAGCTCAGCTGAGGGCAACTGGCTGAGATAAGAGATAGCTGAGGGCTTGTCTCTTACCAGGACTCCTCTCTCAGGCTTTGCTCCTCCACTTCCTTATTTCAGCGCAAGTTATCAGGCATATGGCTCATCTCTCCCACAGGACTCAGCTCTTCGAGCCTTTCTTCTCTCTCATGGCAAGATCAAATATGGTGGCTTCCTTTTTCTGTGTCTGTGTCTGTGTCTCCATTTTTATCAGATCCAGTAAGAGGGCAGATACTCAACTTGAATCACACCTCACTGACACTATTTCAGTCAAAATGGTCTCACATGCACAGGAATGGATTTGTTTTCTTTCAAGATTCACAAAAGAATTTTAAACTGCCACACAGAGCTAGAATTAGAAAGACGGTAATATTGCCTTGCTCTCTGGGTGACATTAAGTAGTAGGAGATGAGACACACTATCAGTGGAGGTATATGAGAGCAGCACCATTAGGACTGGACAGTCTTGCAAAAACTACAAAGGGTTCTGTGATGGGGAGACTGGGTTTTGGGGCAGGAAAGTCAGAGTCTTGTTACAGTGGCAGCAAAAAAATAAATAAGGACCCAGAAATGGCATCAATGCTGAGCATGTGAGGGAGAAGACTAGAGATCCTTTTATTTTTATCTTCAGTAGAAAATAATTGGTCTTCATTTAACAAAGGCAAATTAGATCCTAAAATAAGAATTGATGAGCCCTACTTACAATGTTTATAGTATAATAGGGGAAGGGAACCAGGGAGAGTGTTATAATTAAAAGAATATAAAATTCAATATATCTATTTTGAAGGAGAAGAAATGAAACTACCAACAGAGATCCTATTCCCAGATTTTGGAAGTTAATTTTTTTTTTCTCATAGCTTCCTGTGATATTAAGCCATATGTGTGAACTTGGCTTTAGTATAATACCCAGTTATTTAACCAAACACTAATGTAGGTGCGACACTATTTTGGAGATGCACTTAACATCTACAGTCAGTTGAATTTAAGTAAAGGAGATTATCCTTGAAAATGCGGGTAGGTCTCATGCAATCAGTTGAAGGCATTAAGAGCAAAAATGTTTAAGGTTGACCAAAGAAGAAATTCTGCCTCAAGGTTGCAGCATCAACTCCTGCCCGAGTTTCCAGCCTACTGGCTTGCCATACAGACTTCAAACTTACCAGCCCCCACAATTGTGAGCCAGTTCCAATAAATAAATTAATCCTACTGATTCCATTTCTCTGGAAAGCCGTGGATGATAAAATTTCCAATTCTTTTGGGCACTATTCTCACAACACTAGATCAGTATCCACCAAGAAATGTTAGTGCTGCATCGGTTTAACTAGATGAAACCTCACATCCTCAATTCCAAAAATTCTACAGGAAACCAAACCAGTGCCAACATATTGTCCATCTTCTGAATTCCCAGAGTGAAGTGAGATGGCAGCCCTTCACAGCCAACAACACACATGCACCATCACAGACAAGGGCTTCTTTGTTAGCTTTATTCCTTATCCTCAGTAGTTATCTCACAAGTCAGGATGGTGGTTTGTTATTAAATGGTTTACTGGTTCTCCTGTATCTATAGCCAACCTATGGTTCTGATTTAACTATGATTTGACAGCAGTATCCCCCAATTCACTAACACTTTTCCCAATAAGTTATTATCTTTAAATTTGATATGTGATCTACTAATAAATGATTTCTCACCTTCATACAAATTATATTCATTTAAATGAGATCTCTTTCAGCTTCAGCACTATGGATACAGGAACTTCACTATTGGATAGCAGATTTCAAATAACGGAAGAATATGTCTTCATTTTTTCATGATATAGCAACAGCTAGAGACATAGCTCACTTTTGAGCTTAATGGTCATTGTTAAGATTTTCCCTTTCTTAGGCAATCAACAGAACAATAAATCCAGCCCTGATTATGGCATTTGCCAAATAAAACAATAAATTCAACCCTGATTATAGCATTTGCCAATTTCCATGGTGTAAGTATTCCAACTGTCAGGTCCACTGAGCCCTGGTCAGAGTGGGGTGTCAGGGCCATTAGCAAAGGAAAAGGCTCGCGGAGCCCCAGGGAGTTTATGCACACTGAGTTTATTCCATCTCTTTTCCACCTTTCTCTGCTCTTTCTTTCCTGTTCCTTTAAGCTTCCTTTGTTCTCTCCATTCCCTTGTTTACCTGGGAGCTGCTTTTCCATGACTACTTTCAGAATATATGATTGGCTCTTACAGTGGCAGATACATCATGTTACATATACCGATTAGCTAGCACTTGTGTCGGTGGCGTTTTAAGTTCATCCCCTGGAAGCTGAGTGCAGTTTTGCTGTGTCACTGTGTCACTGTATCCCGGATAGAGCAAAGAAATATCCAGGATGCTTAGGCTGTTTAACTATTGGGCTCTAGCTACCCTTACGTTCCACCCCTTAAAAGCCTGGCATCTTAAGGCACCTCGCCACAGGGCCTCACCCTGGGCCCAAAGTCCATGGCAACAGTATAAGGCAGAACAAAACAAAAAGAAAATTACAAAATCAATGCTGATTGACACAATCCATTTCCAAATGGATCCCAGATGTTCCCACCAATACCCAGTTTATTGACTACAGTATGATTACAAAGAAACCAGGGGTTCCATCCTATTTTCTGGAAATCATTGGCATATCATTCAGTGCACTGAGGTACTATTTCCCTTAATGTTACATGTTCAGCTGGAAGCCCCACCCACCCACCCATTATAGATAGCATAACCCACTGGGGGACAGATATTGCCCATAACTCTGTGGAGCAGTGCTTCTACTTGTTTTTGTATTGTTTTCCATTTTGGTGTGGACCAGTCGGTTGTCTGAAGCCATGTCCAATTAACCTGAGTCACCGGGGCAATGGTCCATGGAAGGCCTTCTCCTTCTGCTGGCAGGTCAGTGTATGCCCAGCACTGGGTTATGTTGTAAACATGGGCATTGGTATGAGCCCATGACAGTATAGTATTGACTGCTGTCAACCTGGGTGAAAAGACAGTAGGGCCAAAGATACCATGAGAGGTAAATCACATCCCTCAGGTAATGTCCATGTGACCTGTCTATCTTGGGACAGAATGGTGGCAGGTACTGGTGGCCAACCTGGTCTGAAATACCATACCTTATCTCCCTGCACTAATGTCAACTGTAAAGGGGATAGCTCCACTGGAAGCAATGGTATGGGCCACATTTGCAAGACAAAATTTCCCCTCAGAAGGGTTCCCCCTGAGTTTTCAGGCAGTGCAACTTGTACCTCAGATGGCCATTTACAAACTCATGGTATCACAGACAATCCCCTCTTCACACCATCTCTATATGGTATAACAGGACAGCTCTCCAAGTGGGGACTTCAGTTACAACAACAGTTCATTGCCATGTCCACACCACTGTTTGTCCTGACCCCAAGGCAGTGGGGGTAGACAATACCAAAGTTCCATCTAAAACATTAGGAAATGCATGAGAGTCTGAGGTATTCATTATTACATGTAAGGGTAAAGCACGAACCCATACAACCAAGTCTAGGGGAGACTGCCCTGTCCACCATGGCTGCTCATTTAGAAGGCATACTGCCCGCAGCAGGCAGGTAACCCACAAGGTCGGCTCTTTTGGAGATGTCATGCATAATTTGTCCTTTAACAAACCATTATACCATTCAATCATGCCTGCAGCTTGCAGTCGATATGGAACGTGTAAGTGCCAATCAATGTCTTCACTTTTTGCCCAGGTTTGCACTTTGGAACCTGTGAAATGGGTGTCCCTGTCACTCCACACTTCAAAGGGATGCCCATGCAGAGCACTTAAAATATTCAAGGCCACAGTAGTGCTCTTTTGGGTAGCCATTCAGAATGGAAGGGCAAAAACTAAACCTGTATTAGTATCCACAGCTTGAACAGGAAATTATATCATTTATCAGAGGGCAAGGGTCCACTATAATCTACCTGCCATACCTGTAGGGTTCTATCTCTTTGCTTTACAACCCCTTCTTTCATGGGCACCCAACATCTACATGGATATTGCTTAGCACATAGTTCACAGGCTGTCACTGTGTTTATTACATCTGTGGTTGGTAATGGGATACAAAATCTCCCGGCTACCTGCAGGAGGGTTCAAGCCCCCACATGTCCCATGTGCCTATGTAAACAGGCAGCCCATCCATCAGTTGGACAGTATAAAGCTCTTACTTATGCTAGACAGTCTGTAGCATCATTTCCTGGGCTTGTGAAAAATTATGCCCTGCAACATGATAAACAGTTATGCTGCACTCTTGTCCTTTGGATCAGAAGTCCTTCCACAAATTTTGTCCTCAGGGAGGTCTTTTACCAATCATCCCTTCTTGCTGCTCCCACTGGGGCACCCATAAAGTTAGTCCTTTGAATGCAGCCAACTGTCTGTACACAGTAAGGGAGCTGGGTTCATGCATTATAATGAGTCACATGGCTCTCAGTTCAGCCCACTGGCTATTTTGACCAAATCTAGTTTCAAACCAGATATCTTCTCTATCCACTCAGATACTTACAGCAGTGCAAGACATCACCATGCCATTGATGGACCCATCTGTATACCAGGCATTAGCTGGTATGTGCCCATTCCATCCTTGTATGGGTTAGGCTCTACAACCTAGGAACCCTGAAGCCCTCTGGTCAAGGGGTCAACTTGACTTTCTCTACTAGTCCTAACATTTCCTGCAACTGTGCAGATAGGCTGGTAATCAACATTGCCTGATGCTCCAGATATGCACCCCATTTGACCAAGGTGGGTGTCTGAGCCACCCCATTTATGGGGTCATTCAACTACAAACATACCCAACCTGCCACAGGGAGGGAGGTTCACACTAGGACTTGTTGTGGTCCTATAAGCACTTCACAAGCCTAAAGGGCAGCATACACTGCAGCTAACTGGCGTTCAATGAGAGAATAGTGGAGTTCTGCCCCTTCCCATAGTTGGCACCAAAACTCTATGGGCACCCTGCATTTCCCATGTGTTTGTCAAAGGCCCCAGCCATACCTGGCATCATGACAAGTGACATCAAGTAGGAAAGGCAGGGAATGATCAATAAGTTGCAAGGCCTAAGCCTGACCAACTACCTATATGGCAGCTTGAAAAGCATGTTCCTGGGAATCAGTCCAATCTCAAACTCTTCCCTTCTTTTGGAGGGTATACAAGAGGCAGAGTATCTCTGCCAAGTGAGGTATAAACACCCTCCAATATCCTAACAGGTCAGTAAATGCCTGTAGCTGTTTTACAGTAGTAGGTCAGGGGTACATTATTACCTTATCTATGACTGCCTCAGGAATAACTTTTGTCCTACCCGACCAAACAACTCCCAAGAATCTGACAGATACTCCAGGCCCTTGGACCTTTGCTTTGATGACTGCTCAACCCCATGTTGCCAGCCTATCTCATAGGTCCTTTGCTACATCTTCTAAATCTGAAAAAGAATCAGAGATTAAGCATATCCTGTGCAATCAAACCATGACAGATGGTTGGGCTATGAATATACCCTTGAGAAGCACCAAAAAGGTCCACTGGCATCCTTCCCAAATAAAGGCAAATTGTTCTCATCTCCTGGTGCAATATCTACAGAGAAAAAAGCATTAGCCAAATCCACCACATAATGATATTGTCCTAACACATGTGATAGCTGATCCCTGATCTCAGTCACTGCTGGGACCGCTGCATGTAAAGGTGGAGTCACTTTATTCAGTTCACAGTAATCTACTGTCATGTGCCACATTCTGTTGGGCTCAAAGACAGACCACACGTACTATGTGCGGCCCTCAGTCCTCTGACCTCTCTAATTGAGTTCCTTGGTCAACTTGCCAATTTTCATAGTCATTGTCCTCTGATCCTGCCCATAAAACATCCTGTAAATGGAAAGGATGTCCCATTAGTGGGGGTTCCCCCCCCCCCCACAACTTTGTGTTCTACTGTTGAAGCATCAGCTCCTTCCAGAGAGCTAGGAACATTTCATTAGGCTACTGCTTTATCTATTCTGGATTCACACTGGCTACAACGAGGTCTGCCCACATTTGCAGTTGAGACACTTTCAGTGGCCTCAAGGACTTGCTCCCCTGGGCCTGTGTTGGGCCGGTCCCTTACCACCCGCCCCCCATTTGGCCTCCTCCTTGTGTGCTCCAGAAGGGGGGTAGCCTTTTGGACTCCATGGTCCTGCTTTATCCATGTGTGGGGCTAAGAAGGCTGCTAAGGAACCAAAAGTACCTGCTGGAGCTGTAGCCAGAAGCATGTCCTTTATACAGGTGGGAAAGGGCTCACTGCCCTGGCCCATGTAATTTGCCTGGAATATCATCCAGTGCATTCCCATCTCATGCATGACCTGAACCAGGTCCATATAAGTGGCCCGTTTACTAACAGTCTCTGTGAGCTCCCCAGCATTGTGCCATATCATCCAACACAGAGCCCTGGGGGTGGTGTGGGGACCCCACCCGGGGCTCATCCCGGGTACACAGCACCATCGGTCTCTCCAGGGGCCATCTCTTCCTCCAATGCACTTAGGCAGGCCTCCAGTGCCTCCTGCCACCCTGTAAGTCTCTGAGCGCAGGCTTGTGCAGCCAAAATTTCTTTGTAGCATATTCAGGAACAACCAGGGCACTGTTCCAGCCCATTCCTTCTGGGAAAGGGCTAATGCAGCTCCCAAGGATGGCAGTGCCTTTGCAATAAACTCCAGAGTGGATGGGCCTGGACCGTATCCCAGCTCCCCAGAGGGGCCCATTGCAGGAGAATCACTGCTACTGGGTACCAAAGACCCGAAGGGGACCACGTCCTACCTCATCATGCACTGTTGGGTCCACCAGGGCTGAAGATCCACTCACCAAGCTCAGAAAAACCTGCCGGCTACAATGTTAGGTCCACGGAGCCCCACAGTCAGAGAGGGCGAGTCAGGGCCATTAGTGAAGAAAAAGGCACATGGAGCCATGGGGAATTTATGCATATTGAGGTTATTCCATGCTCTTTTCCATCTTTCTCTGCTCCTTCTCTCCTCCTGTTCCTTTAAGCTTCCTTTGTTCTCTCTGCTCCTCTGTTTACCTGGGAGCTGCTTTTATGTTACTACTATCAGAATATATGGTTGGCTCTTTTAGTGGCATACCTATCATGCTACATGTACTGATTAGCTGACACATGTGTCAGAGAGTTTCAAGTTCATCCCCTGGAAGCTAAGTGCAGTTATGCTGTGCCACTGTGTCCCGGATATAGCAAAGAAGTATCCAGGATGCTTGGCCATTTAACTATCGGGCTCTAGCTACCACTACACCAACCAAGGCAAGTTTCATGCTACAAGCATGGAGTCACTGACACCTCACATTAAGCTGATATGTGCAATCACACACCATTATATAGCATCTCTAAGAATCATATGCAATAGGCACCAATGAATTCAAAAGGATAGATAATAGTGAAACTTAGTAAAAATGAGGAAAGGATGAGTTTTGAATATCCATTACTTTGCTTTTCATATAAATTATTTAATTGGCATATATATATATAGCTATATTTAAATTTCTGCATTTAACAACCAGCTGCCAAGCACCTTGGATGTTCTACAATCAGGTCTCACAAGCCAGTGTTAGCCAGCTGTGGTGTGTCACAAGTTCAGAGGCACACAATTTCCCGGTGAAATAGTATTGAGGATGGAATTTTAATTAATAAACTTTAATTATTAATCATAATTTCTCATTTACAACTATTAATGGTGGAACATTTATTCAATGTAGAAAAATCAGAAAATACAGTTGAGTAAAAAGAACAGCAAGAAGTTATCTAACTCTCTCAGCTGCAGATAATCAGTTTAGAGTTTATTGTATAGCCCCCCAAACTGTTCATCAAAATGAATATATGTATACAAATATACTTTTAACTAAAATTGTTTCCTGTTTATAAAACCCTACTCCCATTCCTCCCCTCCCCATTTAGAGATTTCCTGGCTATTATTGTTTTTCCTTTAGTTTAAAGAGTATAGGCAAGGTTGGAGGTCTAAAGAGGTAAGAGATGTGATGCAGTTCTCTAAATGAGTGGGGGCTGAAAAGTTTCCCACATTACCAGGGTGTTATTGTATTAGAGTGCTTGCAATAAATTACTTCGGAGAAAAATGAACCAGGTGTGACTCTGAATAGCAAGGATCCACACCGTGTCAAACAAATTTGAAAGTTCATAAGAGGCATGATCTCTGTGTGTGTGTTTGTAGCAATAGAATAGAAAAATTGTTTAAACTGGCTCTGGAATTTTAAAATAATTAACTATTTAAATTACTTAAATCAATTATTTATTGAGGGCTCGTAGCATCAGTAGATGGATGGGAAATAAGACTTGGCTTAGCAGGAATGGAGAAAAAATCCTGATGGCCAAGAAACAGGAAGTAGAAAACATCAGTGGATCCCAATAAGAAGAGTCTAGTGAGGAGGATGATAATGGCAATCATAGCTCTCATGCATGCCACTCAAATCGCCCCCTGCTTCTGTCACTCAGTCAAGATTCAAAGCCCAGAAAGGAGAATATAATTACTTCAGTATAGCTCACATTACACCAGGAAGAATAAGCCATTTTGGCCTTCCTGGTGTAGAGTGAGGGGTAAGGAGCTTAATTAGAAATGATCCTCCCAACAAGACCACACCCCCTAGAGGAGAGAGAATCTGCCCTGATAGAAGAGCTTTGCCTGTAAGTAGTGCGGCCACGGGGAGGAGATGCATATCAGCCCTTAACCATGGAGAACCTCTAAGGTACTTTCAAATCTTAGATTCTACATGCTACGATGCATCTAATAAAAGAGGAAAAGGTTATTTTGTCTTGTGTACTTTAGGCTTAAAATATCTTTTTAATTATAGGCAACTGCAATAGATGTTACAGAATTTCAAATTAAACTGGGGTTGCTTATTTAGGCTACAATTGAGCATCACTTACATTTTACACCTTGAAGCCTCTATCTTTTTGATAATTAGGACTGAGTAATCATGCTGTGCTTTCTTTCTTCTCTTTTTAATGGTGCCTCAGGGTCTGATGGACAGTTAGTAAATTCAGAAATTCCCATTACTATCAGGGATATTTGAATTCATCTAATGCTACAAATTTTATTGACTTCTTCATAATTGCTTTTTGATTATTACAGTGCTGTGATAATGGACTAGGCTGCAATTTGCCTCACTGCAGGAGTTTCTATTTAAATGAAATAGTGAATCCATGTCCAAGGACTTTCAGATGACTTGTCAGTTCTCAGTCCCACAAGAATTTGTCAAAAAACAGTATATATTTGGGAAGGGGAGGATGGGTGGAAAGTACAAGGGGTAGCTCCGTAAGGAGAAAGAATCCTACCATTGACTAGTAGTAGCAGCAGTAGTTAGTAGTAGTAGCAGCAGTGGTGATAGTAATAGTGACCTCTTGCTGGTAGGATTACTAATATTGGGATTGGTAGCTAAGAGCAATGATTTTTAGGCAGAGACAGATATGAGAACTTTGTAATTTAATCCTTCTAAAAGCTCATAATTTTTATTATCCCATTTCTTTAGCATAACTTCAGCATCCTTGTAACCATTGCCGCCATCATCATCGTGTCGTCATCGTCATCATCATGGTCATTGGGCAGGCCTGCTGCTAGTATTTTTCTGCCCCTCAAATTGCTTCCAGTCCATTAGGGAAGGAGTTCATGCATTCAGCTATGAAACCAAGAGAAATGAAAGAACTGCAGAATAGAAGACAAGGCAAAACATGAAAGAAGTTCTGAGAATTTTAATTTGGTCCTTTAAATTTGTTTGAAGGAGTGGCTTAAGTGAGGGCTTACCACAAGATATGGCATTTCAGCTTAGCTCTGAAGAAATGGGGAACTTTTCAGAGGCAAAGGAATTGGAGGGAGAAATGTCTTGTAAGGATGATTAAAGTAAGGAAAATAAAGTGAATTTTATTTTAAAAATACCTTCTCGGGAAGCGGATTTGGCTCAAGTGATAGAGCTCCCACCTACCATATGGGAGGACCTGGGTTCAATCCGTGGGGCCTCCTGGTGAAAAAGAAGAAGAGAAAGCGTGCCCGCATGGTGAGCCAGTGCCTGCACAACTGCCGGTGTTGTGAGCCAGTACCCCGTGCAAGTGAGTCACGCAGCAAGATGATGACGCATCAAAAGAGAGACAAGGGGAGTCAAGCTGAAGCACAGCAGAAACCAGGAACTGAGGTGGTGCAATTGACAGGGAACCTCTCTCCCCATCAGAGGTCCCCAGGATTGAATCTCGATGAATCCTAGAGGTGAGAAAATGAGAAGAGAAGACAACACAGACAGCAAAAACAGCAGGGAGGGAGGAGGGGAAGAGGGAGAATAAATAAATAAATCTTAAAAAAATAAAAATACCTTCTCTTTTCCTTTCTCGCCCAATCACTTCACAGATCACTTGCAGAGGTTCTTAACAAGGGGCCGTGAGCTTGAATTGAAATTCAAAGAAACCTTATTCTTATGGGGACATGTTGGTGCAGATGTGATATATTTATTAATAATAACACTGGATACAGTGGACTTAGCAAGGGGTCTGTGGTTTTCACCTGACTGGCAAAGGGGTCCAGGGAACAAACACGGTTAAGAACCCCTGCCTTAGAGTGAAAGCCAGAACTTCAAACTGCTTTTAGGGCTCCACAGGCTGCTCAGCCCCACGACCCCCTGCTTTTCTCCTTCTCATGCTGCACAAGCCACAGAATCCTCCCTTCTGTTTCTCAGACACCTTTCCCAAGCATGTTTCCTTCTCATGGTTTGTCCCTTGAGGTCCCCTCTTCCCATGCCCCTAAACATGGGCAGGCACCCATTCAGGTGTCTATCCAAATAACGTCTCATAAATGAGATCTCTTCTGAGCACCCTTTATAAAATAAATTATGTACCACCTCATCCCAAATTTCTAGAGCCAGAGCCTTGATCAGCATGGGCTCCTAAATACCAGGCAGGCTAAACATGTGCATCTTAAAGCAAATCTTAGACTACTTTCCTTTGCTTTAGGTATAAAATTCTCTGTGAAATGACTCAAATGTGTATTTCTACTTCATCTCCTAACTATAGCTCTCTATTCACTATATTATCTTGTCAAGGCCACAGAGATGAAATAATGATTTATTTCATTATTTTCAAAAATTATTTCCTGAGAGTCTCCCATAATCTGTCTGGAACTCCTCTATAGATACACACACACACACACACACACACACACACACAACAGAAAGGAGCAAACACTCTGCCTCAGGGAGGCTACATTCTAGAAGAAAAAAACAGCATATATACCAGATGAAGAGCTGGATGATAACTACATAGATGGTAGCCAGATATAGATAGATGACAGATACAGATAATAAATAAGTAGATATGTATATAGGGGCAATGACCTTTAAGATAAACAGCATTAAAGCTTTGGTGGAGGAAATTGGAGGCATAAGATGGTTAGGTGTGACATCAAAGCACAGGAGAGACATAGGTTTGAATTTCTGCTCCACCTTTAATTAAACCATCAAGGAAACGGTATGCTAGCCATTGAATATCTCTGAACCCATTTGCTCATCTGTATTATTATCTTCATTGCAGGACCATTGTGATAATTACAGATAATTTCTTATTATTATTATACCATTATTATAATGGAGAGTGGCAATAATTTTGTCTAAGTAGGACTGAAAGGTGAAGCATGCACTACCACCAACATTTTTTTTTCTTTTTGTAGTTATCAGTCATCATAACTATGAGCAACTGTGGTAATTTTAAATAAACTATATGCAGACATTTGTGTTGATTGTTTTCAATCCTTTTAAATTGTTTTATTGTTTACATTCTGAGTGAAAACAAGTGGTCTTACTTGATGTTTGCAATTAAGATCTGATTTATTTGGGGAGATAGACATTTGTGTGTGTTTGTGTGTGTGTGTGTATGAGTGTGGATGCAAGTGTATGGAGAAAGAGACACACAGGGAAAGGCAAAGAGCAGAGGGGAAGAAAGTCTAAGGGAAATAAGTCCGCTGATTTCTAGACAAATCACCCTAATTCTTTCCACAGAGTTATCCCTGATGTGGGACAGGGAAATAGAATAAGTTAGCAATGTTTAGTTTATTTAGTTGAAATTATGAGCTTCACTTATAAACCTACATTTTAAGATTTGTTCTGGTAAGCAGATCTGATCGTGTTATTTTCATCCTTAAAACCTTTCATTTTCCTTTTTTTTTTTTTTTGGTGGTCCAAATAAAGTCAGCACAGGTTTATGACAAGCAGCTCCCTTTCTGCTCTAAGTCCCACTCATTTCTCCAGTCTTGTTGCTCACTCTCTCCCTTCACTCTA
Source organism: Dasypus novemcinctus (assembly GCF_030445035.2). Classification (NCBI taxonomy): domain Eukaryota; kingdom Metazoa; phylum Chordata; class Mammalia; order Cingulata; family Dasypodidae; genus Dasypus; species Dasypus novemcinctus. The sequence goes on along the minus strand of NC_080697.1, from coordinate 45,448,569 downwards.
TGCACACCTTAGGAATCATTCAAATTATTTCCATCTTATTCACCAGTGTATGTTCAACACCTGACCCAATACAGGTCTTCTGAAAATATTTGACAAAAGAATAGATTATTGATTTCATGAATAAACAGAGTTCCCAAAAGGAAGAATTCTCTGTACAGAATATCCAATCTAAAGTACAATGGGTGATCAAGTTCTAATGCAGATTCTTTTTTTCTTTTCAGAAAGGTGAGACACAAGAAATGAAATTTTAATATACATCATCCCTATTAATTCTGCATATAGTTCTCACACAAATTAGCAAACTGATATAACTCATCATTAAGTGTGGGTTTCACAAATATGAGTGAGTTTACCAAAGCCTCTTGAACTCGGGGTAAACTGGTAAAAACAATTTCTAGACCTAAAAATCAGAGGCCCTTACCTCAAGCAAGCTAGAGCAATGCTCTTTGGGATATTTCTGCTCACTCAGTAATTCCTAAACTTTGACATTCATATACCTTCACAAATTTTTTCTTATTTATATTCCTAATACGTTACTAGTTATACAATGTTTGCCTTTGAATTGAATTAATTTGACTTTTAATAAACTCATACTAAAAAATATCCATGAAATTTTGAGTCTATTCTTTAAATATTTAATGTAATGGTAAGTCAATGCTAATTTACTTTCTAGAGCAGTCATAAACTCTGGTTGAAAAGTAGGATTATGCATGAAAATTTAAGTAAGGATCTGAAGTAGAGAGTGAGGTTTGAAAGTTCATGAGGGAGTATGTAAATACATAATGTAGGAAGGAAAATGGACGAAAATTTGAAAACAGGAAAAAAAATAGAAGAGTTAATACCAGGACCCTTCCAGAACTTACTCATGGACCTATCGCATAGCCAACAGCAGTAGCTAAAAATATTGAGAAGACGAAATATTGAGAAGGAAGAGTATGCAGACCCCAATGATTGGGCTAAAAACACAAAGATATCACCTCCCCTGCACTGCAAGAGAAACTCAACTGAAGCTTTGATACCTGCATCCCATCATTTTCTTACTGCACAGCCTGGCGTTGGCCACCTATGCTGTCAGCATTTTTTGTGTACAGTTATGACAGTTAAGCTTTGCAGTAGCAAATAGTATGAAAAACAATTAATACCACCGGGATTATATGCCCTAAATTTCATTTCTTGTGTCTCGTGTTTCTGAAAAGATAATGGATCGATTAATTGAATCTGCAAAAGATCTTGATCGTCTATTGTACTTTAAGCCCATCGCTAGATTTGTATTCTATCCTTAATTTGAATATTTACTAACTAATCATGATGTGCCAACTTAGATAATGTCTTCAACACTACCTCCCTAATCTAATCTAATTAGATTAATCTAATCAAAACTCTAAGCGCTTCCAACTCAGGGAGACAGATCTAACTTTGCTTCTTGTCCCCTTACTTGGCTGCTTCATAATAAGGCTCTCTCTCTCTTTGAAACCCTGGCATTACAGAATTGGCTTTGTGTTCATCCGGCAGTGATCCCACTTGTTCAGCAACAATCTAACCCAGGTAGGCCAAGTGGACTTCTCTGCAAATGCCAACTCCCTTGGATGGACACGCCTATGTTAAGAAGGAGTTTTAAAACTTCATCAAGGCTTAAGGATGAAGGAGAGATTGATTAATGATTCCTGGCAAAATGAAGGATGCAAGATTGTTGAGTATTTCTGTTTTAAAACCTGTTCAAATATGGTCATTCATGCCATTCTTGAATCCTTCCACTTCTTCATCTTGCTATTACACGTGCAGTTCCTTAATAAGTCCGTCCACTCTTTAATAGTTCAGCTATATTTAGCAAGAGCCAGGGAAACTGAATTCACTAGCAGACTATCTTCTGTAAATCTCATAACAGCCCTATGTGGGAGTTGTTCTCTTACTCTTCACGTTTGACATAATATAATGATTTCCCTAAGTTTACATAGTTAGTAAATGGTGGTATCAGAATTCAAAATCCAGATGCTACTATACCAGAAGATATAATAATTTCTTTAGAGAATCTCATATGGGTAAATTTTTAAAGACTCATTCAGTATATATATAAAGTGTGTATTATCAAGCTAGGATTAACCTCTATTCAAGCCACATTTTCTAAGGCATGAAATATGTATTAAAATTATCTCAGGTATTTTTCAAATTTTTAAAATCTTCCACCTAGCACCCTAATGAATCATTCAGCATCTTGCAGTGAGGTTCATATCTGCATTTTTATTGATTCTTCAAGCAACTTTTTACATACTAAAGTCTGAGATACTCATTTATGAGTTTTTAGCATCATGCATGTGTAAATGTAATAGACACAGAGTTTTAGAAAATTTTCAAAATTATGCTAAACCTTCACAATCATTTTAAGAAAAAAATTCTTTAAGGTATATTCCAGAAAACCAAGACCTGAGCTGAAGATAAGAACTCATGATATTCATGTTATAAAAGGAAAGATAGTGAACTCTAAGTTCAAAATTGTCAAATACAATATCTATAAATGAAATTATAAATAAAATGATAAAGCTGAAAGGAAATGCCACAAATATTTACTGCTAAAGAAGATATATCATCTAAAATTATGTATTGCTATTTTGTAACATATCAGCATTTTATATTTATATATGTTTATAAGATATATATATATATTGTAACATATATCAGTATTCAAATATTCAAACTTCAGATTACATCAACACCACCTGGGAGAGGAGTAATTGAAAAAGGAGGAATGTAGTGCTAAGCACTTTGTTTAACATACATGGAAAGTGTATCATCCTATCTCTTTTTTTCTTTGGTAATAAAAGAAATATTGCTTAAGAAAATTTAAATAGAATTTAAATCAATGATACAGTAAATGCAATTTTTAAAAAAAGTTAAGTTGACTTTTAATAACAAAGATGATAACAGCAAGCAAATATTTTGCAATAGTAAAAATAAATACAGAGCAGATGTGGGTCAAGACAGTTGAGCACCTGCCTCCAACATGGGAGGTCCCAGGTTCAGTTCCTGGTGCCTCCTAAAGAAAAACAAACAATGAGCAGACAACTAACCGAACAACAGCAACAAGCAGCCAATGAGCAAAAACAATGAGCAAAAACAAAAAACAAATGAGGAAAAAATGATTTGTCCAAGGTTTTTAAATTTTAATTTAATTTAATTTACTGATTAAAAATTTTCTTGCTCAATATGAAGCCACTGGTCTGCAGTTGGGAGGGTTTAAGTTAAACACTCTACATACTTTGACACCAAGTGAAACACAAAAATATTATCTTTCTTAAATAGAGAAATGAATAATTTCTGTGACATATTAACTGGCGTGTAAATATCAACTATCACTGCTTTTATTACTTTTATCACTGGATCTCTGGTTTTCATGGCACCTAACAGTGTATGAATTTATGTTTTATTTTATATAATACACTCGTGTGTCTGGTTCGTCTCTGTATAACAAATATTTGAATTGGTGTTCAATAGTGTCGATTAGATGCTTAATAATTATTTATTGAAGGCAGAAAGGATTACAGATAAAGAAGGTCAAAGGCAGGTTGGAAGGCAGAGGAAGGAGTGGCTGCTGAGGAAGTAGATAATTGTGCTGTGCACGGGGTTGTTCAAATCCCCAGCATCCTGGTGCTCGGCCTGGAGGCAGGTCCTGGCTACCCTGATGAGGGAATCCTGCTACAGGCAGATCATTTTCATTCCAGTCCAGTTATCGGTGGAGAAATGAGTTTCAGCAGGACCTGAGGAGTGACCTGGACAATTTGTGTTTCAGAAAGATGAGTAACTGTGGAAAAAGGATTGGAAGTGGAGGCTATGGAGGAGGTTAGGCAGTCCGGTGGAGGAGATGCATTGCTACTTGGTGTATCTAAAGCAATAAGTAACTTATCTGGAAGATATTTATGAATTAACCACCATGAACACTGGTAATCTCTTTTAATCCTTTACAGCATCTGACCAGTCACATTTCCCCATCTAGAGCCCTAATGTGAAGATAATTCACTTTTTTCATTATTTTTGCTTTACACAGAGAGAAAATTAAGATTGAATTTATGAAAATTTCCAGTGAATGAATCAATGGTCTAAAGCCAATACAAGGCATTTTCTTTTCAATAGAAGACAGCTTTGCTTTAATTAGCTAGTGAATAGCCTTAACGATATGCTTCACTATACCTGGTAAAATGCAGTGCAGTTGGTGGAAGTGCCCCTCCCTTTTTTCCTCAGAAAACCATTACAGCAAATGCATATGATTCAGAAACTGATTCACACCAAGGATTTTTTTTTTCTTTTGTACTCACCTCTGATTCACAGTGTCTGGTTATTCACTAGTTTTTAAAAACCTTTCTTTATTCAGAAATGGCATAGTAGATTTTTTAAAAAGCTGTGAAAGAAACAATTATTGTAACACTGTGTAAGCTTTAATTAGCAGTTTCTAAATCAGCACCTTAACTATAATAAGGTATAGTAGATCTTCATTATCTTTCAGTAGAAATACACAGCAGCATTTTCATCTTAATAATAAGGGGCAAAAAGCATTTTAATTTCAGCTAACATTTCCTGTGTAATTATTAAATATAGAGGTGCTTATAAAAGCACTTAAAACAAGTCATTTTCAGAATGACAAATAGTCCCGTTTAAGAAGGAATTAAATGTTATTCCTATTCAAATAACTTACTATGCCCCAACATAATGAATGTAGTAAAGAAATTTATGAATTTATTTTGTTCTGTCTTTTACCATTGATGATCTTTTCACCCTCAAACTTAAAATTATGTCCAGATTTTAAACTGTTTTATGAATTTTTAAAAATTCTGAGCTAAAAAGTTTTCTTTTCAATAAACACCAAACACACCTCTAATCAATCATATAATATGTAGGTATGTGTAATATAAACATACAAATAACAGCAAGATCTTTAAAAAAACTGAGATCTATAAACATAGCTATGATAATATCACTTAAAACATCAATAACTAAGAACAACTCTCTTCACCCACTCTCTACTGTTCAACATTTAAGTATTGATTCTGGATTGCTGCTTTCAATAATTGAGGGCCATAGAGGTTTTTTTTGTTTTCGTTTTTGTTTATATATATATATATATATATATATTTAAAAGATATTTAGATAACATAAATGTCACATAAAAATATAGGGGATTCCCGTATGTCCTACTCCATCTATGTCCCACATTTTCCCACATTAATAACATTGTAGTTTACACTCTCTTCCATAAAATTTTATAGGTTATGGCAAGACATATAATGGCCTGTATCTGTCATCAGGAAATACCCAAGTCCTGAAAATCCTCCCATATTTCACCCATTTTACCCTCTCCCTAAACTCAGAACCTCCAGTGACTTTTTCCACATCACTAATATAATTTCTTCCACTGCTAGAATCACTGAAAGTCTATAGTAGAATACCAGTAAGTCTGCTTTAGTCCATAGTTCATTCCCCAATCCTGAGGATTCTGGAATGGTGATGCACACTCCACTTCTAATTTAAAGGGGACTTCAATCTCATGGGGCAGATGGATGTAACTATCTTGCTCACAGTTGTAGATGCTCTAGGTTCCTTGGAATTTTCTTGTCCATCATCTCCTCCTTGTTTGTTGTCCTGGGTAAGTCCAATGAACTGGAGAGTAGGTGTTGCAACTCTGTTGAGATTCAGGTCCCAGCTGGCACATGGGCAGCCCAAAGATTTTAGTGTCTTGGATGTACATCTATCAACCCTAGTACTAATTATAGGTTCAAAAAGAAGGGTCAGAAAAGTCATGTTTAGGGAAATCACAACTGTGTCCAACTCTGTCACACAGAGAAGCATAAATTCCAAAGTAGAATGTACTGGCAAGACATTAAACTCTTGAGCCATCTACCCTGACTATAGTGTCTGGATGTTTCCAGAGCCCTCGCAAGCTCCATTATTTGAGGTCGTATTTACTTTGGTAGTCAATGAGATCCTGCTGAGGTATGCATAAGCATAGCATCTGGAAAGACCTCCTGACTCACTTTGAAGTCTCTTAGACATATAAAATCTTTTGTCTTTACATTTCCCCCTTTTGGTCAAGGTTTTTTCCCAGTTGCATTGCTAGTTGGTGCTTGGTGGTAATTTCTTGGTGTCAGAGAGGCTCATCCCTGGGAGTCATGTCCCACACTGGGGGAATGGTAATGCACTTATAAGCTGAGTTTGGCTTAGAGAGTGGCCACATTTGAGCAACAAGGAGGCTCTCAGGAGGTAACTCTTAGTCACTCTGTAATACCAGACTAAGTTTCAATTTCAAGAGTAAATGTTCATAAGTATAGTCATCAATATAAAGGGTTCATCAATGGTCCATCCTCCTTAAATAGTCATTGCCCCTGTCCTCAGGGGATTCTTGCTGTTCCAATACAGAATGTAGCAGAGCTGGCCATGGAGTTATAATGATCACCCAGTTTGAGAATTCAAGGCCTTGTACCCCCAAAGATGCAGGAAGTTGCAATACATATAAACTGGAATTCTTGAAGGGGTTTCTCTGTGATAGTATGGATTAACAAATTCCACCTAATGGGGAAGAAGATATCAAAAAGACCATTTCATCTGGCCTGTGCTGAGGTGGGGAAACAAGTTATTTCATGTGTATTCATAAACAGAGATCGGTTTGGAGTTTAAAATTGCTCTGGGTAATAAAATGTGAGAAATACAGTGCTGGAAAAATAAGATGAAAATATGCTTAGTGGTATCTATGAGGTACCTGAAAGAAGCAAATATAAAACTAATCTTTTTATAATCAGTATTTCATATATTGATGCACTTATAAATGGCATATTTTTCTATTTCAATTTCCAATTGTTAGTAGCTAGCATGTAGAAATACAACTTATTTTTATATATAACCTGTCTAGCATGCAAAATTGTTAATTACTTATTTCTTCAGCAGATTTTTCTGACAAAGCCCCAGGAGTTGCTACATAGACAATCTTGCTGTCTGCAAATGTAGACAGTTTTTGGTCTTCCTTTCCTATATGTTTTGTATCTTTCCCCTTGCCTTATTCCACTGGATAGAATTTCTAATACAATGCTAAATAGGTATGGTAAGAATAGACATGCATGGTTCATTCACCATCTTAAGGGAAAATATTCCATATTTAATCACTCAGTATGATGTTGGTAGTGGTTTTTTCATAAAAGCCCTGAGGAGGTAAATGACGTTCCCTTCTATTCCTAGTTTGCTGAGAGTTTGTTTTTGTTTTGCTCATTTTTCTCTTGAATGGATGATGAGTTTTGTCAAATGAATTTTCTGCATATATTGAAATGATCATATGTTTTATAAGTCTGTTAACATAATAAATTCCATTGATTTAATTTTGTATGTTAAATTAATGAATTCTATTTTTGTCTTTTTTTCCTTAACAAATCAATTTTATTGATACATATTAATAAAGCATAAATCCATCCAAAGTGTAAAATCAATGGTATTTGATATGATCAAATAGTTGTGCATTCACCACTCCAATCATTCTTAGAGCTTCATTATTCCAGCAACAATAACAATACTAAAAAACAAAAAATAAGCAAATAAAACTCACAACCTCTCAATCTCTCTATGCTTTCCCTGACATACATAGCTGCTATTCTGTTTTCTTCTCTCTAATTTGCATTTATGTTTTGTAAAGAGCTGTCTTACATATGCACTATCACCCATGTTTGTATTTTAAATGAAGTTTCACTATGTTATATAGTCCCAAATTACATTTTTTAGCTTTCCTTCTAGTAATATAAATGTCTTTAGTCTTTCCTTTTCAACCACTGTCATACCAATATAATAGCTCTGCTAGTCACAAACAGCATGATGTGCTCTCAACATTTAATTTCATTTCCAAAGATTTACAAACAATTTTGCACAGATTAACCATCAGCTTCCCACTCTCTACCCTCCTTCTATTTTCTGGTGACCTATATTTTAGGTTATTAACTCCATGAGCTTAAACAATATATTTAGTTCATAATAGTTCAATCACACATTATTTGTCCTTTTGTGTCTGGCTTGCTTCACTCAATATAATGTCATATGCTTCACGACTTCATTTCTTCCTACTGCTAGATAATATTCCAAGTGTGTATGCATCAGTTTGTTTATCCATTGTTAAGTTGATGGACACCTAGGTTGTTTCAATCTTTTGGCAATTGTGAATAACTCCACTATTAACAGTGGTGCAGATGTCTATTCATGTCACTGCTCTCAATTCTTCTGGGTACACATCTAGTAATGGTATTACTGGGTCACATGGCAAGTCTATATTAAATTTCCTTAGAAACTGCCAAACAGTCCTCCACAGTGACTGTACCATTCTACTTTCCCACCAACAGTGAATAAGCATTCTTATCTCTCCACATCCTCTCCAACATTTAGTTTTCTGACTTTTTAATAGTGACCTGTCTAATACATGTGAAATGATATCTCATTGTAGTTTTGATATGCTGTTCCCTAATTGCTGGTGAAGTTGACCATTTTTTCATGTGTTTCTTCACCATTTGTATTTCATCCATAGACAGCCATATTTTCAAGTCTTTTGCCCATTTTTTAACCAGATAGTGTGTTTTTATATTGTTGAATTGTATGATCTCTTTATATATCATGGATATTAAACCCTTATCAGATATGTGATTTCCAAATATTTCTCCCAATGACTTGGCTGCATTTTCATCCTTTTGACAAAGTCCATTGAGGTGTGAAAGGGTGGAATTTTGAGGAGGTCCCATTTATCCATTTTTTCTTTTGTTGCTTGTGCTTTGAGTGTAAGGTTTAAGAAACTACCACCAACCATCAGATCTTGAAGATATTTTCCTACATTTTCTTCTAAGAGTTTTATGGTTGTTGATTTTATATTTAGATTTTTGATCCATTTTGTGTTCATTTTTGTATAAGGTGTGAGATAGAGGACCTATTTCTTTCTTTTGGATATGGCTATCCAGTTCTCCTAGCACAATAAACAGTTCTGGCTCGTCTGGGTGGACTTGAGTGCCTTGTCAAAAATCACTTGACTATAGATGTGAGGGTCTATTTCTCAGTTCTTGACTTAGTTCCATCAGTCAATCTATCTATCTTTATGCCAGTACCATGCTGTTTCTACCACTGTAGCTAAGTAATATGCTTTCCAGTCAGGAAGTGAGAGCTCTCTAACTTCATTCTTTTTAAAGACATTTTTAGTTATTCTGGCCCCTTACCATCCAAATAAATTTGATTAGGGATTTTCAATTTCTGAAAAAAAGCTGTTGGAATATTTATTGGGATTGTGTTGAACCTGTAAATCAGTTTGGGTTGAATTGGCATCTTAATGATACTTAGTCTTCCAATCCATGAACACAGGATATCCTTCCATTTATTTAAGTCATCTTCAGTTTCTTTTAGCAATTTTTTGTAGTTTTCTGAATACATTTCATTGATTTCTGCTCTGATCTTTATTGTTTCTTTCCTTTGGCTTGGTTTGGGATTAGTTTGATCTTCTTTTTCTAGTACCTCCATATGTGCAGTTCAATCTTAAACTTTAGCTCTTTCTTCTTTTTTAATGTAAGTATTGAGGGCTATAAATTTTCCTCTCAGCACTGCCTTTGCAGTGTCCCATAGTTTTCATATGCTGTGTTTTCATTTTCGTTTATCTGAATTTCGTTTGAATTCTCTTGCACTTTTTTCTTTGACCCACTGATTATTTAAGAGTGTTGTTTAATCTCCATATATTCATGAATTTTCCCTTTTCCATTCATTATTGATTTCCAGCTTCTTTCCAATATAATCAGAGAATTTTTTTAATATAATATCAATCTTTTTCAAATTTATTGTGTCTTATATTGTGACCCAAGATATGGTCTATCTTGGAGAAGGATCCATGAGCACTTGAAAAGAATGTATATCCTGATGTATTAGGCCGCAATGTTATATAGATGTTTGCTTGGTGTAGCTGATTTATAATATTAGTCAAGTTCTCTGTTTATTTATCTTCTATCCAGGTGTTCTTTCCATTATTGAAATCTCCAGCTATTAACTGTAGTGAAATCTATTTCTCTCTTCAGCTTTGCCAGTGTGTGCCTCATGTATTTGGGACCTTCAGGGTAGGTGTATTAATATTTAGTATACTTATTTATTCTTGGTGAATTGCCCCTTTTATTAATATATAATAAACTTCATCCCTTATAATCACTTTGCATACAAAATTTATTTTTTTCTGATATTAGCATCACTACTCAAGCTTTTTCTTGGTTATTATTTGCATGGAAGATTTTTTTCCAACCTTTCACTTTTAACCTGGTTGGGTCCTACATCTGAGATGAGTCTCTTGTAGACCACACACAGATGGCTTATACTTTTTAATCCATTCTATCAGTCTATGTCTTTTGATTGGGAAGTTCAAGCCAGTAACATTCAATGTTATGACTGCAAAGGCATTACTTACTGCATCCATTTTGTCCTCTGGCTTTCTGTTGTTTTATAGTACTATTGTCTGGTTTTTTACCCTTTAATAATTTACCCTTCCTAATCATCTTCATTTCTATACTCTTCTCCATGTCTCTTGCCCTTGTTTTTTCCTTTCAGACCGCAGCACTCCCTTTAGTATCTTTTGCAATTTTGGCTTTTTGGTAACATATTCTATCAGATTGTTTTTCTGGGAAGACTTTGAACTCAATCTCTTTTTTTGAAGGACAGTTTTGATGAATACAGAATCTTTGCTGGCAGTTTTTCTCTTTCAGTACCTTAAATACATCATACCACTTTCTCTTCTCCTCCATGGTTTCTTTTGAGAGATCTGCACTTAATCATATTGAGGTTCCCTTGTGTGTGACCTTCTTTTCTCTTGCTGCTTTCAGAGTCCTCTCTTTATCTCTGATATTTGTTATTCTAAATAGTAGGTGTCTTGAGATAGGTCTATTCAGAGTTATTCTGTTTGGGTTGTGTTATCCTTCTTGTATATTAACATGTATGTCTTTCATAAGGGTTGAGAAGTTTATAGTCATTATTTCCCCAAATATTCTTTCTGCTCTTTTTCCATTCTCTTCTCTTTCTGGGACACCAATTATGTGAATAATTGTGTTCCTCACTGCCATTCAATTCCCTGAGACCCTGTTCCATTTTTTCCACTTTATTCTGTCTTTGAAATCACTAATTTCAATTTTTGAGAATTTCAAATTTGCTTTTATGTACCTTTAATGTATTTTTAATCTCACCCATTGTGTCTTTCATTCCCATAACTTTTGTTACTTTTATTTGCAGGCTTTCAAATAGTTTTTTAATTTTTAAAATTTTGCTCACCCAGTGTCTTCTTAACATCCTTTATCTCTTAGGTATATTTTCTTTCAATTCTTTAAAATGAGTTATGAGAGTTGTGTGATTGTCATTGATTAAGGGTCTTAAATTTGTATCTCTTCAGGATATTTGGCTTGTTCTTTTTGCTGGGCCATCTCTTCTTGTTTCCTAATATGCTTTATAATTTTTTGTTGGTGAATTTTACTCTGATGGCTAATTTCTCTCATTTCCTTATTGTTTATTTTTTCACAACTCTTCTTTGATATTTGGTTCAATTTATTCTAAATATTTAAAATTGCCCAGTCTAAGTTATCAAAATCATGCCAGAGAATCAATAATGTGGTGCAGATTTTCTCCCAAGGGTTAAAGTACAGAGAGACCCAAAATCAATTTTTGTCCTTGTGATTTCCAGGCCATCTTGTGGATGATGCTCATTGGTGCACCTTTCCACAGAGGTGCAGCTCTCTGTGTTTTCCTTTGTTTTTGTCTGGCTAGAGCCAAGAGTCAAAGCAGGCTCTGTTGACCAAATTCATTGAATGAAAGCCACCAAACTCCCTTAACTTTTTCCCTTGTGATAGCTGACAGGGAGGAAGATGTCTGTTTTACTCTCAGTCAGCTGCAGTGAGCCAGGAGTTTTAACCCAGTTTAATATTTGGGGGGAGGGGAAGAGAGCCCTTTGTGACCATTGTAGAGGTTTGGTAATGCATGTTTGTTGTTTCAGGTTCTTCATCTCTCTCTTCCTCACCTTCCTGGGAGTTGTGAAGCCATGTCCTGCTCTGCTGACCCCCAAGTCATGTCCCTCAGATAGTTTTTCACTCTTTCTTTATTGTTTTTTTGAAAATGTTGAGCACTGCCTGCTTAATCCAATGCCATTCCACAATTCCTGAATTGTATTTTTTATACATTGTCAGAACACTTTGTTGTAGATTTTTGTATCTATATTACTAAGGGATATTGTCTTGTAATATCCTTCTAATGCCTCATCTGGTTTTATATTGGAATAATGCTGGTCTAATAGAAGAAGCTGGGCAGTGATCCCTTCATTTCTATTTATTGGAAGAGTGTGTATAGTATTAGTACTATTTCTTTCTTACAGTTTTGTTAGAATTCATTAGAGAAGCCAGTGGTCCTGGAGTTTTCTTTATGGGAACTCCTTATCTATACTGCTTCCTCAACTCCAGTATTCTGCCCCACAAAACCTGGCAACATTAGGCTCCCTAAACTTGAGCTTCACCACAACTCAATAAGACTTCCAGCCTTTGTTTGGGTTCTGCTTTCTGCTCTGTGCCCTGGAAACTCTTGCTAGTCAGCAAGTTAGGCCTTGAGAGTTGACCACACTTGTTTGTCTTCCATTATCTGTTTTCTAATGTCTGAAAAACCTCATTTCATATTTTTATTGGTACTTTGCCAACCCTGCTGGCTTTTATCCTCAAGATGGTGCTCTAATATAGTCTGTATTAAGGCATTACCTCAGTTTAATAAACCACCTCCTTCAGTGTTATATTGTACATAGAAAATTCAGCAGAACCTGTGGTCATGTACCCCATATCATATCTCCTTTGATATAGAAGGGAACTCTTTTTCTTAGACTTCCTATGTGGAATCTAAGACCAATAACTCATGCATTCTATAAGCCCTTGTAAGAGGTGCTGATAAAGGCATTGTGGGCAGAAAAGGCAAATCAGTATTCAAAATGGATGTCCATTCCTATAAAGACCCAAAAAGGAGCTTGCAGATCTGCCCATTTCAGAGGAATTTACTTTCATTCGTAGATTTTAGGGATATCTGGAGTGGAGTTGTAAAGTGGAAACAGTCTGGTTTTGGTTAGTAACAGTATATTGTGCTGACTCATGTGTGAATAAGTGGTTTTCTCCTTGTTTGGTCACAAGAAACCTCCATGAGCCCATAGGTGTTTCTTGAGGAAGAGTGTATTAGTCTTTTATGTGGATCCCAGAAAATAATGCTCTTAAATTGAGCTTATTGTGAATTTTTTAATAGATTTGATCAGTTAAGGGCTGTTTGCTTAAATTGCTCCAGTAGGGTTTAGAACAGGATGGGTCTTAATCTTCTGACTGGAATCCATCAAAATGGAGAAATAAAAGCTGTAGATGTAGGACAAAAGCCACAGAGACAGAGAGAGAGGCTGACACCACCATTACATCCTGCCCTGTGCCTGATCACTCACAGGTGTGTTTGGGGAGAAAGTGAGACTATAAGAGAAGATAGAGTGCAGCAGAGGCACCATTGTACCTTGCCATGTGGCAGGAGTCCAGGACCACCAGCCAAACTTTGGTGAGACAGCCTTTCTGATAATCCCTTAACTTAAACATTTTCACAGCCTACTTACTGTAAGCTTTTTTTTTCATAGTCCAACTAAAAGCAACCTTTTATTCCCTGGTTACAAAATTAATAACATTCAATGTCAAAAAAGTGCAAAAAAGACAGTAAAAATCCAACTACTACATATGTTTTGCCTGATATCCTCCCACTCATTTAATCTATGAATATATATGTTCACATTTCACATATTTTTGGCTTCTAGATTTGCTTATAATCTACCACAAACATTTTTTCCATAACATTAAATACTCTTCTACATCATGATTGCTGGTGATTCAACATGGTTACTCTATAGTTTATTGAAGCAATCTCTATTTTAGACATTATATATCAACAAATTTTAGTATTATTTCTTGAAACATTTATATAAATAAAGGGGTTACCAGAGGTTCATGGGGGGAGGGTAGAGAGGGAAGAACAGATATAACAAAAGGCATTGTTAGGGCATTGGAATTGTTCTGCATGATATTGCAATGTTACAGATACAAGGTATTATATATTTTTTCAAAACCTTTAAAATTGTATGGTACAATGTGTAAGACAAAATGTAAGCTATAGACCATGGTTAGTAGCAATGATTCAATATTTTTCACCAAAGGAACAAATGTACCACATTAATGTAAGATGTTATTAATAGGGGAAAACATGAGAGGAGGAGGGGATAGGGGATAGGGAATAGAAATCCCCTTTCTTTTCTATGTAATTTTTCTGTAACTTAAAACTTGTTTAAAAATAGTGCAGGATGAGAAAATAATTTTTATGTGTTGAATAGAACTATAAGCTTTTAGCCTAATAAATTCCCATTGTCAAAGCCAATCAATTTCTGGAATATTTGCATTGGTGACCGTTAGCAAACTAGAAGAGGCATCAGTGCAACAGAGATAAGTGATTTGGGAGCCTGGACCACCTTTTCATGAAACAGCTCAGGCCCCACACAGACTGTAACATTTTCTACATGCAGTGGCTGTTACTGCTGCTTCTGCCCAATCTTCTGACTAGTGAATTTTATTATGTGCAATTCATTATGGGTAACTCAGGTTGCATCATCTGTTGATATCCTATCATCAGTATTTTACCTTTACTTGAGACCAGGTACAGGCCAAGAGTTGTTTTACAGAAGACAGCAGGTAGTTTTCGGTTCTGAAGAATGCACATCCTTACTTTAGATCTGTTGGAGCCTACACTGGGAGTCTTCTTTTGGGACTTGCCAAAGACTCTAAAAAAAATAAAAAAATAAAAAAAAGATGAAGAACATCTCTACCTACTTCAGATACCTCTAAGTTCTGTCAGGGACCAAAAAGGGGAAACACTAAAGGATGTGAAAAGATTCTCCATCCCTGTACTTATCTCTGCAAGTTCACTTGTTAGGGAGTGTTGCTTCTGATTTATCTTAGGAACAAGGACAGTTGCAAGGGCCTCTACAGGGTACAGGTGGCAATGATGAATCCTAATCCATCTAATTAGCATTAGTCCCTGAAATTCAAGCAGGGTATAGGCTCGTTTCTTAAGAGCAGAGACTATTAGCACTCTTGTTTTGTGCATAGAATTGACTTTGGATTTTGGATTTAGGGCTTGGTGTAGGTGATTCTGGAGGAAGATAATAGTCATTCTAAAAGACACTTATTACAGGCAGAATCACTAGCAAGGTCTTTAGCCTTCCCTTAGAGGCAGAACTTTTCTAGCAAAGATAAAGGGATTATTCTGCTAGATTGGAGGGATCAGCAGAGTCTGGGATTTTAGATTCTCGGGCTTGTTAACCCAAATGTCCCCAACTCAGTCTCAGAAGACTGACTCTGACCTTCTGTAGCCATTGTAGCTCCTCACTTTTAAAATTAAATTCTGGGCCTGATTTTCAGTTCTACCATGTGACTGAGTGAGGTGAAGTTTTCTTTACAAGCTGTCACGAAGATTTCTGGCATTCCTAGCAAGCTTTAAATCAGCACTTGTTGTCTTTTTTCAAGGTTTTCAAAGCAATTGACAAAGCCAGTTAACTTTTTAATCCTTATTATCCTCAGTGTCTCCATAGAATTTGAGTGCCATCACTTCTACATAACCCAATGCATCATCTTTCAACCATCACACTTCATCTCCAGCTATCACATCTAAGAGTCTTAGAAATTGTGAGGAAACACTGCTAGGATTTAAACCACTCCACTCATCATTTGAGGGACTGGCATTGATCCAACTCCAAATCCCATCCTAAAGGGCTCGGGTTTTTATTTTGTTTGATTGTCTGCTTTTGTTTTAGAACCATTGCTAGGCCCCTTTGTTCTGCAAAAGCAAAGCCTGAAACAAACCAACAACAACAACAAAAAAAACTGCATGCAGATAGCTTACTTGGAAATAAGTCTTGGGAGTAGGAGTCAGGGACCAAAGAAACTGAAAAAGAGAAGGATAGAAAGTCAGTACAAAGATATACTGACTCCACTGTGGGCAACAAGTGCTTGGTGCTGGTGGACCCTCCAAATTGTTCACTATAGGGACTAAAGCAGCAGCTTATACCCACTGGCTCACATCCACATTGATTGAGAGTTGCTCCACTGGTGTTAATTCCTCAGCCTTGTGGCTTACGAATGTTGAGTGTGTAATTGGTTCTCACAAACATCTATCACCACACTTGGAGAGAATCTACCAAATTGGATTTACTAGAAATAGTGCAAACTTTAGTTACTTGATAAATGGAAACATGCAAAATATAATAGTTGATGATGAAAATAATCATTCCATTTAAAGTAAGGAAAAAGACAAGCATGCCCAGAGGCACCTCATATATTTAATCTTCAAATGGAAGTCCTATCCAGTGCAGGAACAAAAGAAAAAACGATAAAGACATTTAAAACACTAACAATCTCAATAATATTGAATGGGTATTATGTGCCAGACACTATGCTAAGAACCTCAAATGTATTAACTGAATTCTTAACACTAAAACTGTGAGTTAGGTACAATTGTTACCACGTTTTCAAAATTGACAATGATGAGCACAGAAAGTTTGAACACTAAGAATTGTCATACAGCTAGTAAGTGGAATTGAGAATTTGAATTAAGGACACAAAATGATCATTCTTCAAAGATGATAAGGTTGTCTCCATGGAAAATCTTAATGAATATAAAGAAATGACCACAAATACACACACACATATGCACATGTATGTATGTATGTACACATATATAAATACATCAACCTCTACACATACAAGCACAAATACCTACACGTGTGTGTATATATAAAAACCAATGAGATTTGATCCTTTAAAACAGTTTCCTGGACACATGATCAATATACAAAAATAAACACACACATGCTTTTGCCAATGAAATATAGAAAATATGTTATTTGAAGACAGCATTTATAAAATTTACAAAACCTAGAAGATACCAAGAAATAACTGTGGAGAAAATCATAAAAGTTTCTTCAAAATCATTAAATAATACCTACATAAATATACAAATATATCCTATTGATAAATAGGAAGATCCAGTGTCATTAAAAACAATAATAACAATGTATCATTTATAAATTCAGTGTTCTGTGGTGGAACTTGACAATGGTGATTTGGAAATATACATGTAAAATCAAGGTGTCAATGATAATGGGGAACCTTTTCCAAAAACAACAATAGGACATTATCAGATATTAAGACCTAGTGGTGGCAGCGGACTTGGCCCAGTGGTTAGGGCGTCCGTCTACTACATGGAAGGTCCACGGTTCAAACCCCGGACCTCCTCGACCTGTGTGGAACTGACCCATGCGCAGTGTTGATGTGCGCAAGGAGTACCGTGCCACCCAGGGGTGTCCCGTTGCGTAGGGGAGCCCCACGCGCAAGGAGTGCGCCCGTAAGGACAGCTGCCCAGCGCGAAAGAAAGTGCAGCCTGCCCAGGAATGGCGCCGCCCACACTTCCCGTGCGGCTGACAACAACAGAAGCAGACAAAGAAACAAGACGCAGCAAATAGACGCAGAGAACAGACAACCAGGGGAGGGGGGGAATTAAATAAATAAATAAATCTTAAAAAAAAAAAAAAAGACCTAGTGGTAGTCTGAAGCTGTATGGACCTTAGGAAAACATGTTCTTAAGAATCCATTCCTGTGAATGTAAACCATTATAAGTTGGATGTTTTGATGAGGCTACTTCAGTTAAGGTGTGTCCCACCTCAATCAGGAAGAGTCTTAATCCTATTACTGGAGTGCTTTATAAGAGAATGAAATTCAGACAGAGAGAGGGAAAAAGATACAGAAGTAAGAAGCTGAAAGCAATGAAACCAGAAGAGAAGGGAGAGACCGTCGATGCTGCCATGCGCCTTGCCATACGAGAGGAGCCAAGGGTCCCAGTTAGCCCATCTTCAGGAAAAAAAGCATAGCCTTGATGATACTTTGATTTGGACATTTACCTGGTCTCAAAACTATGAGAGATAAATTCTCATTGTTTAACTCAACCTATGTCATGGTATTTGCTTTGAGCAGCCTAGGAAACTAAAACTGACCTACAAATCTACAGTAATGAAAACTTTATTAAAAAGTTCATAGCACTTTCCAGGGATAGAGTGATAGATAAGTGGAAATAAATTACGAACATAGATACCTATATGTAAATATAGGGATATAAGAATAGTTGATATGATTTATGATGGAGAGGGCATTAGATCGGAAAAATATAGTGGAGAAGGGACTGTGCAAAAATGAGTAGAAAAATAATTATCAACAATGAAAAAATACATTTAAAAGTATAAATATTAGAAATATC
The DNA here is from genome assembly GCF_030445035.2 of Dasypus novemcinctus. Classification (NCBI taxonomy): domain Eukaryota; kingdom Metazoa; phylum Chordata; class Mammalia; order Cingulata; family Dasypodidae; genus Dasypus; species Dasypus novemcinctus. Next base: position 45,430,200 of record NC_080697.1, on the reverse strand, counting down.
AAGTTTAAAACAGAGAAAAATACAGTTTTTTCTCTTTGTGCTCCTACTGCAGATCATTCAACTCAATTAACCAGCTGTGAGTGCTGTCGATTCTTTTTTTTTTTATTGACTTTGTAATAATATTACATTAAAAATATATATATATGAGGTCCCATTCAACCCCACCACCCCCACCCCACCTCTCCCCCCCCAGCAACACTCATTCCCATCATCATGACATATCCATTGCATTTGGTAAGTACATCTTTGGGCACCTCTGCACCTCATGGTCAATGGTCCACATCATGGCCCATACTCTCCCCATTCCATCCAGTGGGCCCTGTGAGGATTTACAATGTCTGGTGATTGCCTCTGAAGCACCACCCAGGGCAGCTCCATGTCCCAAAGATGCCTCCACCTCTCATCTCTTCCTGCCTTTCCCCATACCCATCAGCCACCATGTCCACTTTTCCCAATCCAATGCCACCTTTTCTATGTGGACATTGGATTGGTTGTGTCCATTGCACCTCTATGTCAAGAGGAGGCTCAGATTCCACATGGATGCTGGATGCAATCCTCCCACTTTCAGTTGTAATCACTCTAGGCTCCATGGTGTGGTGGTTGTCCTTCTTCAACTCCATCTTAGCTGAGTGTGGTAAGTCCAATAAATCAGATTGTAGATGCTGGAGTCTGTTGAGGCTCAGGACCTGGCTATCACATTGTCAGTCCAGAGATTCAAATCCCCTAAATATATCTTAAACCCCAACACTAACTGCACCTCCAGCACATTAGCATGAAAGTCTTATGAAGAGAGATCTCATCTGAGTCCAGATTCATCACATATAAACACCAGTTCCAAAGAGGGGCCATCTGACCTGGTAGTTAACCCCATCTGCCATGACCATAACACCCATGGGTCTCTTTAGCCCTCAAAGGAACCAATACCTGGGGGTTGTATCTGCTTTATCTGTCTCTCAGACTCTGCTCAGTTGTGCATAAGGGCAATCCTTCTGACAGTCTCCAGACTCTTTTTTAGAGACTCGTAGCCATATAAACTCATTTCTCCTTTCCATTTCCCCCTTACAGTAGGTCAAACAGCATTTTAAAGTCATGTTATTTTATGTAGACAGGGATATTCTACTGATCCGCATTGAACCTTCCATATAAGGTCATTTTCCAGTTGCATCATCAGTTGGTAGTTGATAGTGGTCCCTCGGTGCCAGGGAGGCTCATCCCTGGGTGTCATGTCCCACGCTGGGGGTAAGGCATTGCATTTACATGCTGAGTTTGGCTTCGAGACTGGCCACATTTGAGTAACATGAAGGCTGACAGGAGGAAATTCCCAGGCACAATGCTGCTCTAGGCCTTGTTCTTATTTTAGGCTTATCAGCTCACAAGCATAGTCATTAGCATCAGGGGCTCACTGTTGAACCCTCACTCCCTCCCCGTCCCCGCCGCTGCACCTGGGAGACTGTCGCTGCTCCCCTAGGGACCACAACAGAGCACCACTGGCCAGGAACCCAGTACCCCCCCCCTGCTGTGGTTTTTAATTGTTGCCACTATGAGTATATCCAAACATTACCATGCACCCTGGACATATGTTCTGTACAACTCCCTGTCAGCCATATATCACCTGTCAATGGTATCCTATACCAGTATTCCTCCGTTGCCATTGTTGAACCACTCTGTGATCCAGAGCTCCCTGAAATTTGAAGCCCAATATAATGTCAGGGTCCCTTACTAAGAAATGGCATATAGCAATGGGTTTAAAGGTTAGATAAAGAATACGTGTTGACTTGGAAAAAATTCTACATCCTATCTTTTTCTTTTTTTTTTTTCCCCCTAATTATTGAACTTCTCTTCACAGGAGCCCTAGACCACAGCAATGAGTGCTGTCGATTCTTGAAGGCAACAGAGGTAGGCAGAGAGATTCCATTTAAAGATTCTGTTTGGAGATGCACAATACTTTACCTTTTAAGACCTTATTCTGGCAGATTGTTTTTGCCATATGTGCATCACTTATTCTGTTATTTAAATCTGAATATATGTTTTCTAATTACTGAAACTTGCAGTGAAACTGAGCATATGCCTAGGTGATGAAACTTGCAGTGAAACTGAGCATATGCCTAGGTGAAGTTGATGCCTTTCCTCCTTGAGAAATACTTAACAGGCTCAGTACTCCCTAGGAAAGAAGTCGCATCATGCTCTGCATGCTGTATGAGCTCAATAGTATGCATTTGAAGACTCAGGAACCCCTGGTGGGGACTGGGGGCTCCCTTTGGACACATGGGCAATCTGGTTCTTCAGTACCTGGCCGTGCTTGCTTCCTTGTCTATTTATTTTGGGGAGGTTTTGTTTTGTTTTATTTTGTTTTTTTGTGGTGGCGATGATGCTGCCTACTTGCTTCTTTTAATAAACAGCACATTCTGGTTGCAGATGTATTTTTGTATATTAATTTTTAGTTTTTAAAGTATTCAAGTCAATGGTTTTCTGTAGATTCACAGGTTTTGCCACCAACACTGCTATCTAATTCCAGAACATTTCACACTCCAAAAATAAACCTGTACCTATTAGCAGTCAATCCCAATTTCTCCCTTCCCTAGCTCTTGGCAACCAATAATTTACTTTCAGTCTCTTTGCATGTATCTATTCTGGACATTTCATATAAGTGGAATCACATAATATGTAGCCTTTTGTGTATGGCAGGGGTCTTACCTCTTTTGTTGCATGGACCCCTTTGCCAGTCAGGTGAAAACCACAGACTCCTTCTCAGAATGTAGTGGCAGATAGTTCTATGACACTCAATATCATCATGTCTTTAAATTTTAGGATTATTCAAAATTTCATTTTCCCATAATCCCTAATAACATAACACAGTTCAACATTTTTCAAACGGTCATTTTCAGCAAACATTTAGAAATTCGAGTTTTTCCATGGCGTCATAAAACCATTTCCACCATCTTTACAACCATTTTGCAGGCAGTTATCTACGGCACTCAGAACATACTACATCAAAATAAAAATTATACTTAGTCCACACTATACTGTGTATTACTTAATAAATATAACACTCCCGTACCAACACATCCCCACAAGAATAATGTCAGCTCACAGACCCCTTGAAATCTTTCAATGGACCTCTCAGGGGTCTGTGGACCCCTGGTTAAAAACCCCTGGCGAATGGTTTCTTTAAACTTAGCACAATGTCTTAAGGGTCATGCATGTCTATTTATGGCTGAGTAATATTCCATCATATGTCCATATTTATACTTAGAGTCAAGTTTATATCAGCTGGCCCTAGAGGAATGCAGTCAGGTACAATTAAAGCTTTTTTCTCAAATTTCACCATGCATCACCGTCACCTGGAGAGCTTGTTAAATCACACTTTTCTGATTTCCATCTGAGAGGTATTGATTCTTTAAGTCTTGGGGTGGAGTCTGGGAACTCGTCCTTTGAACAAGTTGCCGGGTGATGCTGATACTATTAGTCTGGGGAACACACTTTGGGAACCAGTGACTTAAGGTAAAAGGAATCCACCTCCAGGCGGCAGCTATTGCACCACCTGGGGCCTGATGGCAGAAGTGTTCTCTGTCCTTTCGGTCGACAAGGAAAGACCCATAAGCCGTCTGGAATCTTAACTCACGCTTTGTTACCCTTTCTGGACTACTGGAGAACTGCAGCTTTTAGGGCCATCCGTGGCTAGAACCAGTATATTAGCTTCCTGAAGTTGCTGTAACAACTTAACCCGAACGAGGAACTTAAGATAACAGAGAGGTATTCTCTCACATTCTTGAGGCCAGAAGTCTGAAATCAGAGTCCCTAGTGGAAATCGACGTGGCAGCAAGGTTGTGCCCCTTGGGGAGCCTGTTGATGAGAAACTTACCTTGCCTTTTCCAGCCTCCAGTGGCCAGGAATCTTCTATGACTTGTGACCACATCAATACCATCTTTGCTTCTGTGTTCATAAGCTTTCTCCTCTGTGGGGGTCTCAAATTTCCCTCTGCCTGCCTCTTATATGAACTCCTATAACAGCATTTAGGACCCACCCAGGTAATCCAGGACCGTGTCCCTATCGCAAGGACCCTAATTGCATAGTTTTTCATATAAGAGAATATTTGCTGGTTCCAGGGATGAAAGCTTGATATAATTGGGGGTGGGGTGGGGTATTTTCAGCCTGCTACAAATGACGTGCTTAAACATGTTTGTCTCATTGCATTTGGATATAAAACAAACTGGTGACTTCAGCATTCTTAGTTTGGACACTGGGTGATCTTAAGTGGTTGCACTTTCCTTTCTGTGGTCTACCCATACAAGTGACACTAACTAAACTATCTGTTTACCAAAACTAAGCTGTAGTAGCAGGAGAAAAGCAATCACAATGTCAACATTTGTTTGAGCAACAAGACAGACTGTGTTTTCATATTATTATTCTTTTTCATTGAGCAATCCCCAGCCCAACCCCAGCCATCAAAGATGTAAGGTCAAAAACTAAGAAATAATTATTATGCCTCTGGTCTTCCTGGCTAATAAAAAATAAGCCTATATTAATTAAATTGGAAAGATGAGCTTCCTATCTAGATTATTTCTCCTAAATTCTCTTTATCCTATACAAGCAGTTCTTTCCAGGGCTCCAGTTTGGCAGCTAGAGAGTTGCTTCAGAGTTAGCCCACTGAGGTTTGAAGGTAAGATTGGAAAGGTAGGCTGCCTCCTGGAAGTTGTCTCATTATAATGTCACTGCAGGCAGTGATTTGATCTTTCTTTCTTTTAAAAGATGAAATTCTCCTTTTATTCCTTTGGATATAATCCATAGGTCCTTTGCTTGTTAAACTTTAAGGAAAAAACTAAAATCTCTTACTACTATTTAACTGTCAATATGTATTTCAAAAGAAAAGTAAGAACAATATACCTATTGCATTAAAAATGTTCTGATCTTATTATAGCTAAAATGTAATAGATATTAAAGAATGTAGTACTCTTCTATATGACATTTTAAAATGGTGCATTTTTCTTATTCCAAGAAATGTCACAAAAATGTGAGGGGACACTAAATTAATATAATTTGTGCAAAAGATATTATGTCATTCTAGACATGGGTAGGTACATAATAGCATAGACAGTGTAAAATTAATGTTCATAGTCATTTGCTAATGCTAGTCTTCTCACTGTTTTGTGGTCACATTATACAAGGCTCAAGTAAAGGCTTTATCAGAACTATAACTTATAACTCATTTTTAAAATCATCTGCTGCAACATCAAAACTTCCAAGGGAACATAAAGTCTAAAATGAAGGCTAGTCATATATCAAAATTTAAGGTAATTCCTAAATAATGAAATGTGGTTATTCTATATTAATTTCTGACATTTTAAAATTGTGTATATATTTGCATAATAGAGAAAATGAAAAATCAGGAGAAAGTGAAAATATTTTTCCAGTAGACAAAAACCAATATTTTCTATTTTCAGATCGTCTAACAATTTGTTTCATCATTTAGCTTCTATTAGACTAGTATCAATCAAGCAGATTTTTTAGGGTCAGAATTTAGCCTTATTTATTATTTGTTTATTTTTATTTTTTATTTTAACTATTTAAAATCTCACGTGTATCTACGCTATGTCAGATATCATGTTAGATACATACTTATAGAATTAGACTGCATTAGCTCATTTGACTACCACAATAACCCTGTCATATAAATAAAAGTTTCTCATTTTCAAGGAAGTATATGAAGAGAATACTCTAAGAAGCTTGAAATCACACACGGGTATTCAAAACTGGTTCTGTGTGGTTTCAGAAACAATGTCCTGCTTGTTGGGTTTCATCCTGCCCTTTGGAGGTGTTCCTTTCCCTCAGTGAAGATGTGCCTTTACTCCTACACCTCAAGCTTCCAGAATGCCCATGCTCTCTTCTTCCCTATATTCTCAAGCATCTTTGAGAAAAAGAACCAATATACTTTGTGTATCAAAAATCAGTTTAAAGAACTAAAGAGACTTAAATCTTTGGGCTGTCCATGTACCAGCTGGGCCCTGAATCTCAACAGAGTTGCAACACCTGCTCTCCTGTTCATTGGTCTGTTCCAGGACAACTAACAAGGAAGTGATGATGGACAACCACCATACCAAGTAACCGAGAGAGTCTACAACTGCAAGCAAGACAGTCACATCCATCTGCCCCATGGGATCAAAGCCCCCTCTCAATTAGAGGTGAAGTAGACATCACCATCCCAGAATCCTCAGGATTGGGGAATGAATTATGGACTAAAATAGACTTACTTGTATTTTACTATAAATTCATTGGGATTCTAGCAATGGAAGAACTTATATCGTTGATGCAGAGGCAGTGGCCACTGGATGTTCTGAGGGCAGCAAGAAGGAAAAACAGGTGTAATATGGGGGCATTTTTGGGATTTGGGAATTGTACTGAATGACATGGCAATGACAGATACAGGCCATTTTATATTTTTATCATAACTTGCGTAATTGTGCAGGAGAGAGTATAAACTACAATGTAAACTGTAATCCATGCTTAGTGGCAATGCTCCAAAATGTGTTCATCAATTGCAATGCACGTACCACACTGATAAGGGATGTTGTTAATGTGAGAAAGTGTGGGAGATGTGAGGAGTGGGACATGTGGGAATCCCCTATATATTTTTTTAAATTTTAAAAATGATTTATTTCTTTCTCCCCCTTCCCTCCATTGTCTGCTCTCTGTGTCCATTCACTGTGTGTTCTTCTGTGTCTGCTTTTTCTCATTGGGCAGCTCCAGGAACCGATCCTGGGACCTTCTGGAGTGGGAGAAAGGTGTTCATTCTCTTGTGCCACCTCAGCTCCCTGGTCTGCTGCGTCTCTTATTATCTCTTCTGTGTCTCTTTTTGTTGCATCATCTTGCTGTGTCAGCTCTCCGCATGGGCCAGCACTCCTGCGTGAGGCAGCACTTCTGTGCAGGGCAGCACTCTGTGTGGGCCAGCTCACCACACAGGCCAGCTTGCCTTCACCAGGAGGCCCTGGGTATCAAACCTGGACCTCCTATATGGTAGATGTGAGCCCAATCCTTGAGCCACATCCATTTCCCATTACATAACATTTATGTAATCTAAATATCTTTAAAAAATAAAAAATAAAAAAGCCTAATCCTTATGTAGCCTTGCACACCTTTCCCTGAGGTATTTATGCCTTTTAGTAGGGGAAACTTAAAAAAATAGAAGAGGATGAATGTTAATATCTTAAGCAAGGTGGAAAAGGTATGTGGTTATTAATTTTATTTTTACTTATTATTGACAGAGCACATTTCTAAAATGAAAAAAACATTTGAGTCTCATACTTGTACTTATATTTATCTCAAAACTAGCAATTCTGCTGATTGGCTTGGTTAACTTCTCACTTCTTAACCATTTTCTTTATTCCCAACATAGTAATCCTATTCAATTTATTTGTTTTATTTCTGTGTAACAGTGCCTGAAAATAGTGCCTTTGTTGATATTATTTACATTGTATCATGTAGTGAAAGTTAACATTTTCCACACTCTAAACCAAGATTTAAAAAAATCACAATACCAGGTCTGACAGATAATAAATTTATTTCTTAAATAATAACTTAGTGCCCTGGCCTTCCTAGACAGAATAGAGTTTGATGAAGTGTCAAGGTTTACAGCAGGAGTTCAAAGTCAACTTGAAGAAATCTCATAAAAACACATGATCAGGAAGCAAAGGAATAAAGAATTAACTTTCATTGCTAAAAGTCCTGTTTGAAGATGAGTTTACCTTAACCCTGACATCTCCCCTGTGGTTAAGACTCAAGTTTTTATGACAATTGGCTAGACATGTCTGCATATATAAATTTTACTTCAATCTCAGCTCAAATAAGATGAAACCTAAATCTGCCATTTTCTGCCTAGAACTGATGTATGACCAAACAAATAAAAATAAAACCCAGTCAACTATCCCAGTAATATCATCATAATTTCCATAATTTATCAAGCTTTAAACAATCCTTCATTGATGGCCAACACTTAACAAATCTCATTATACCTAATTCCAATAAATTTTTCAACCAGCCTTTCCACTCCTACTTATACCTCATTCAGGATGTGTCCCTTCTGACCAATTAATTGGTCTCCCTAAATTAAGTCCCCACCCCCTTTTGCTTCACCTGGGTTAACTAAAATAGTCCCCATGGTTTTCTTAAAGCACAGTTCTGAAAGATACCATAATTTTCTTTAAAACTTCCTTTTTCAAGCAGAATTAAAATCGAACTAATAGCCTGGTCAATATTCAATATGACTTACATTGTTTGAAAACAGTTTTCTTAAAATATCTTCCCCTAGAATACTTCCAGTTGTCTGCACAGCAAATACTCTTCATTGGCAATGATCAAGGAGTTCAAACATTTTAGACTTTTGTTCATGCTCTTCCTCTTTGCCTTATCTTTCATTTCAAGTTGTAAAATTCTGGTTGATAGTTAAGGCCAAACCTAAAGGTGTCCCTTCAGAAAGCCATCCCGTGACTCAACTCTTCTCCCTTCTCCCATTTTCCTTTAATTTCTGCAGCCTGTTTATCCCTCTGTTTTAAGCCTTAGCATACACCCAGCTTTATTCCCAACTAGACTTGGGGCTCCCTTAGTACACAATTTGGTTTTCTGCATCTTCATTAGAGGTTCTTTCTGATGCTTAGATGTAGCTCACCTTATAATTCACCAATTGGGGAGATCTGGAGGGTCTGTGGGAAAGGCTCATCAGGGAATACTTAGATGGGGTTTTAGGGAGATATTTTGAAAAGCCACTTAGGAAACCAAAGAGCCCATATGCACAATTTTGTTTTAAGGCTAATGGAACATATTGCAAGCAGTAGAGTACCATAAAATTTCTTTGAATATGATTTTTCTTGATTCCAGCTCACTTAGAGATATGCTTTAGTCCAAGATATCATATACTTTGTTAAAGTATAAAATAGTCAACAAAAAGAAATTCCTTGCAACTCATTAAGCTAACAAAAATTAGAAGACTGAGTATATAAAGAATACCTGCAAATCAATAAAAATGGAAACCCTAAGAAGGAATGGGCAAGAGGTATGAATAATCAATTCACAGAAGAAGAAATGTGAAGGGCTAAAGCTCATGTGAATTACTAACAATCAGAAAATGCAAATTAAAATCATTTTGAGGTATCATTCTGTACTGACTAAACTGCCGATATCTAACATTGACAGGAAAGTAGAGAAAAGGCAAACTTTATACAACACTTGGGAGTTTATCAACAGTATTGTCCAACTACTTGGGAAAATGATTTTGTATTACCTAGTCTCTAAAATGATGGGCACACTGAATGCAGACCAGTCCCAGATAAAATTTTAAAGGAGACTTAATTCTGTCTTTAAAAATTTCCTAGTTGTAAGTCATTTCCCCCATTCCTTTAGTATATGTCTTCATTGCCCCAAATTTTTTTCAGTCCCTCTCCATTCCTCCTTTTATCGATATCTATCCTTAGTAAGGTTTTTAGTAAATTTTATTTATTTCTACATAGTTGAAGATCATGTACATATATTAGCACTATGATTTTGCACAACTACAGAGAATATAATTACACAGACTATAATGAGGATTTTGCTCCTGGGATTGTGCGTAACTACTAAGATTGCTGGATAAAACATAGGATGTTCAGAAAAATTTAAATTACAAATAGATTTTTAAAAAGATTTAAGTATGTCACAAATGTCTCATGGTATCATGAGGCATACTTATAATATTTTTTTATCTGAAGTTCAAATGTGAGTGAATGCCATCTATTTGCTAAATCTGTTTATCCTACATGCTACCCATTCTCTGAACTTCCCAAAGAATTTAATTCTTAAGCAAAAACCTCTTTCTAGCTTAGATTCTAGTCATTTACTCAAATTCTATAGTAAGAAAGCAACTTAGATCCTACCATTTATTATAAAACTTACTAAGGCTATGTGACAAGTCATAAGACAATTCCTTTTCCATTAACTCCCTTGCTCTCTGGGTTTTATCTTCTTTGCTAGACAGCTTTCCCAAAGAAAGATTGTTCGCTGAATTCCTCTTTGAGAGGACTGCAGTGACTAATAACAGTCTCTTTCACGGGGCACATATGGATAAATAGTGCTTGAATTAGCTCATTCAGCTTTTAATAGTAAAATCTGGGCATTAAATTCAAATACAGAGGTATGAAAACCTTCACTGTCAGTTGCTAATGGCAACTTTGGCAAGACACATAAAGTATTCTGTATTTGTTATTTTCTGGGATTGTTGAGAGGATTAAATAAGATAACTTAATAAATATGAGCTTACCACATTATCAGGACTGAGTAAATTTAATTTTCTTAGCATTTTTATCCTATCTTCATGTCCCATACAGTTGTGTTTGCCTCATAAATAATTTTGACACAAGGTGTTTTCCCTTGACCAGTCTAAATTTTCATAGACATATACTACAATTTAAAATCCTGTGATGGGCACTGGATAAAGTGAGCAACATAAACATAAGTAAATAGTTTCAACCCTCAATGTAGCTTAATGTTGTGGAGGAAGTTGCCAACAAGTAGTTACATAGGGAATTTGATGGGAACTATGGAGGGTGTTCTGAATATGGAAAGAGCAATATTAAAGTTTCCAAATTGGAGAATAGGTGTCCTTGTGGGCATTGCATTGTATAAAACGTATGGCCTTTGAAGTAAATGGCTCTAGTTTTATAATTCCATTAGTAGTCTTTCTGATTCTGTTTGCTTTTCTCTAATAAATGGAAATAATGATGCCCACCTTTTAGAGTAGCTATTAAGATTTCCTGAGATAACACATGCAAAGAACCTGACATAATAAGTTCTCTGTCTCTTAGTATACAATTAACAAATAAAGTATTCTAGATTTCTATCTTGGACTGAGTTTTGTTTTTTTTAATCGTTTATTTTATTTTATTTTGTCTTTATTTTTTTACTGTTACATTTTAAAAAATGAGGTCCCCATATACCCCCCACCCCCCTCACCCCACTCCTCCCATAACAACAACCTCCTCCATCATCATGGGACATTCACTGCACTTGGTGAATACATTTTAAGGTATATCAGATATAGAGATTGTTTCAGATGCATTCTTCCATTCATTACTTATTTGTGAAGTGTCTCATGGGTCTAGCATAGAGCTTAAAATCCAATGCGATGTAAAGGAGCAATTAAAATACAGGAAGACAAATGCTAAGATAAGGAAAGAGTCAGATTCTCAGGAGACATAGGAATGGTATCTAAGCCAGACTTGATGAGTCACAGAAAGTCCTCAGAGGAATGGAGGAAAGCGAGATCTAAAAAGAGACCTGAAAAAGAACAGGAGAATAGGTGTGTGCTAGGAATGATTCCAGTAGCTGGAATAGCCCTAGTCTTAGAGAAAGCCTAACAAGTTAAAGTGGTAGGAAATACATTATCATACGTATTATCAGTTTTCCTTTTTGTAAATGCAAAGCCTATTCATTGTAGACAATTTGGGGAAAAGAGGAAAAAGAATAAACAAAATAATTAACATATCCCGTAATCTCATAATTAAAATGTTATATGTTTTTATACTTATATTCTATGCTTAGATACATGTATATATTTATGTATATATACATATTGCCATGATCTTTTCATTTAACAGTACCCTTTCTTCTATATTCTTAAATATTATTACTTTATAAAGCATAGTTAGATGAAAGAGAAAGTGTTACTCACTGTTCCCTCTTAGTTTTCCATAGAACAAACAGCTAAAAATATAAATCCAAATAGATATAATACCTTGCCTATCAGAATAAAATCACAAAAAAAGTTAGAGAAATCTCAGAAATAACCTGTCTCAATCCTTTCTTTTTTACACGTGAGAAACCTAAATTTCAAAAAATGGAAACAAATCTTCAAAATTTCATAATTTACTATTGCAAGACTTGGATGTCAATCCATGTCTTTTAATCCTTAACTAAATAATCTTACAATTCCTACTATTAAAAAATCATCTCCAGGGTAGCAGATGTAGCTCAGTGGTTGAGCATCTGCTTCCCATGTACAAGGTCCTGGATTCAATCCCCACCACCACCACCATCATCATCATCATCATCATCATCATCAAAGACCAAGGTTATATGATATAAAATAACTGAATTACTTACAAAGAGGTTTTCAATTAATTCCTGTTACTTTTATCTATATTCTCCCTCTGAAGACTGCACCATTCCTGAAAAGATGTGGCTCAACACTTCCTAATAATCAAATTCGTAAATGAATTAAAGAAACAATAAAAAGACTTTTAACCAAATATACTACTAAGAATGTGTCAAGACTGAATCAATAAACTAATTTTGTAAAAATTTCTGCATTACTTAGCCATGTTACTACAGTAAGGTGTAAATTTTTGATAGCTCTAACTTCTTCACCTCTCTTGAATATTTCCTCGCAGTGGAGGTTGGTGGGGGCTGCTGAGAGGAGGATCCATTCAGGTAGCCACAATCTATGTATCATTTTTGAGTAAATAAATTGCACACATGAATAACTTGTCTTAACTAAAACAGTAAATAACTGTTCAACCTCTTTGACCTTGGTTTCTTTTCTATACAATCTGGTCTTGGGGTACAATATGCTCTGCTTCTAATCATTTCAGTAATTTTGAATGTGGTGTCTATTCAATGTTATGAGCAGTGCTCCACCTTGCGGTGCCTCTTCAGAATTACAGCCACATTTCCCAGAGGGGTTTCCAAACCCTCCGCAAGGCTGCCTGAAAAATCATTTGCTGATTCATCATGGCTTTCTTGTTACTAACATCATCTCTCTTCTCCAGTGGCTAATAAACCAACTCAAGAATTTTTCTCTGAGGCATCTGATTTTATTTGAATTTCAGAAGTGTGTTCATTGGGATGTAAGTCAGCCAAAAGAGCCCAGTTGTTTCATTTACTAACAATAGCTATATCCTTAACTATGAATATTTTTCTAGCCCAATTAAATTCACTGGTTGAGTTCTAGCATTTTTTCCCACAGAGTAGTATATCTGAGTGTTAGAGTTTCCCCACAATAAGGCCTGCAATGAGTAACAGGTCATGTGACTCATTCCGATTGATTAACCAAGCTGCCTACCTACAGAGGACAGCATATTTCCTCCAATTATGAGTCATATTGATGTGGGCTATGGGTGGAAGGCTCTTTGTCTATTTGGAGATAACCTTAACCTAAGCTGTTTGTCCTGACTTGTGGGTGTGGGATGGTGAGAGGCTGCAGCCCTGCCCTTGGTAACCATGGCAATGACTCCAGTCCCAGGAGATAGTCTATCAGTGCAAACTTTATAAAATTTAAATATTCAGGGAAAATGCAAACCAAATGTGCTAAAAGCTTATCTAGAATGTATGAAGTCCATGCTAAAAGCTTACCTAGGATGTGGAAGATGTATATGCTAATTCAAACCTATTGAGCACTGAAACAAAGAACAATTTAGCCCTTCTTCTGTATAAAAAGAACTCAAAATTCTTGTTCTGGGCTTGGGTTTGAAACAGAAAACCCCTGACTCTGGCCAGCCGTCAATAAACCATTTTTCCTTCTCAAAATCATTCCTGAGTTCTGGCCTTTCTATACGCAAATAATTGAACCTCTCTCAAATTCTACAACATTTTGGGGGGCTCATCCAGGATTGCAAACAAAGGCCAGAGACAGTAGCACTTTACTGCCCCTTCCAAATCCCCAAGGAAGCCGGGAGGACCCGCGTGAACCCCAAATCTGGGTGCCCCTGGATTAAATTTAATCCAGAAAAGATGTGGGCTCCACATTGACAAAAAATGAGGGCAATGGAAGGTCTAAAGAGAAAGATTCTGGAAATGAAAAAGAGCTCCAAACATGGAAGAAGATAAGACCCCCTGAGTGAGCACAGTCTAGAAAACCATAGCTTTAATTGCCAGGGAGAGAGGCTGATCACCTCCCAAGAGAATCCTAGTAGTCCCAGAAAATTGGGGGGAAGCCGTTCTCTCTAGGTCTGGAAAAAGGAAAAAAACTGGGAAAAATCCTGGTGTTCTGGGTTTGTCTAACTGCATGTTAGAATCTGGTACTGGTCTTATATCCACTGAAGGAGTGGAGGCTTGATTATAATAGGAAGGGTTGTTTATAGGTTCAAGTCCTAATGTCCTGGAAATTGGTCTGGATTTTTAAAAACTTGGTTACAGGAAAAATGGATCAGCTTTTCTAGTGAAGCTTGGTCTGGGTATAAAGTTAAACAATGGAAAAGGTCTAACTGGAATCTTTTGTTATGGTGCTGAATTGCGAATAAATTGTCTTTATACCAGATGTTAATGTTAAGTATCCTCTCTAAGGTTTGTGATGGCTGTGGGGGCAGCCATGCTGGAAAAATACATATATATAGAACTTGTGGGTCAGATTAGTGACCTTTGTGCTTCTGTCTATGTCAGCTCAATGCTAGTGTTGGAGTTGTGTGGTTATGTAAAGTAGAATTTAGTTGCGCTGGAACCCTCCCTTGCCATTGGCAAGGGGGTGAATTGATTATGGGGCAAAACTGTGGAGTCTGGATATTTGCACATGCTCTGCTGCCTCATCTCTGGTTCGCCCCTTTGCCAGGGCTTGGAGGCTGTCTGTCTGCACCATGCACCTGGGTTTGTTGGGGATGCCCCAGTCAGGGTGCCTGGGTCCCTGGGAAGGGCGCCAAATTGAGTAGGGTCTGTCTGCCCATTTTGGCAGAAAGCTGGAAAGGGGGGAGCGGCTTGCCCCTTTCCAGTGAGTCCACACCTTCTATTCATAAGCCGCACTCCTATTTGATTGTTGTGCATCCAACTGCCTGGAAGGGGGAAGGTGAAGGGGATGAAAAGCAGAATCAAAATAAATGCAGTAAAGTTCCCTCCCTAGGGTGTCAAAGCCCAGAATACATTTGCATTCTGCCCAGTTTCTTTACTTTTCTGAATCTCTCTCTCTCTGTAAGACTGTAGAAATACTTTGAAATGTTTTAAAACTGTAAACTCATCTGAAGAAAGAGGTTATCACTTGAAACAATAGACCTCTAATCACTTGATAGCCTTTTCAGTGGTCTGGCTGGGAATTTCAGGGTTGTGAGACTACAGAGAAAAAAGAAAAAAAAAAAGAATGAAATGCCACTTTGAAATCTATGTTTGGCTTTTGTCAGTTGCTGGTGCCTAAGAATTCATGGGAAAAAGGTAAAAATGTCATTTAAAATGAATCTTTAAATGCCAATACTCTTTTGCTGTTGAATTAAATGCATAACTTGCAGATGAGAATTTGTTCCATTACTAAGAAAAGGCAGAACTTCACAGAATTGTTACTAATAAAATTCTTGTAGCTTAATTAATAAAAGTATCCAATTCACCTTAAGGTTAAAACTTAATGAAAACTGTAACTAAGAGTTCAGATCATTTATAGATGCATTTATATTATAAAACAGCAGAAAAATAATAACTGAACTTATAACTGAGTGAATTTAGCCTGAAACTATTATTGTAAATGTAAATTCTAAACTACCTTTCCTTCGTTTATGGTTACATCAAGCCTAATCTCACCCCTTGCCTTTGCCTATGATTATTTCATAATAGCTTCTGCCCCTACAGGCCAGAGAGAGCTGGGACATCCCTGTCTCCTGTCCTGGTATTAGTAACCCTGCTTTCTCTCATGAATCCAAGTGTAAACTAAATTGCTGCCTGGTGGAATTCTTAGCCCTTAAGGTTAAATGACCACTGGAGTTTTATTCTCTCCAAGGACTGGGGAGGAATAAAGGAAGTCTCCTGCTTTAACTGTCAGTGTTCCTAAGAGTGGCAATTCATGAGAGAAACCAGTCTGTCTCCCTGAGGCTTCAAATAACCTCAGTAAATATACATAGAATTAATCTTGCTGCTTATCCAAAATTCTGCTAAATTCAAGGTAAAATATAAAGTTCTGAAACAAAAAAGAATTGCATTAAAACATTGGGAACATTTTGGTTACAATCCATTAGTTAAGAAACAAAATTCTTGTGTAAAACTGCATGGTCATAGTGTAAAACTGTACAGTCATATAGTGCAAATTAAGAAAAGTTTCAGGAGTCTTTGAAATGTTTTGCAGTCACACTTATTTTGTAAAAAAAAAAATGGAAGTTTCAAGTAACTAAAGTTATGTTTTTGTGTCAAACTATTCATGTCTGCCTATTTGCTCAAATTGTTGAGGTTAAATATGCAGTTATGTAAGTAATATATATTTCTGGAACCCAAATTAAGCTAAACAGTATATAAAATAATGCAAATTTTAAGTAACATCAATGATTGTGTTTCTGTGTCTAACTCTATTTGTCTGCCCATTTGCTCAGTGTATGTCTTCAAACATCAGGATGATAATATCAAATTAACAAGTGAAAATTCCTAAAAGAGCTCTGTTCAAATTGTTAAAAATTAAATATGCAGTTATATGTGAAAAAACATTCTTGTGCCCAAATTAGACTAAGCAAGATAGAAAGGTCTTACAGAAATCTAATTATAGGAACTATTGGGAAAGGGCATCCTCTTTGCAAGAGTTTTGAGGGCAGGACTAAGTGGAGCATATTAAACCTATCTACTAGGCTGGGGAATTAAGAATCAATTTACCCTATAATTTCCCAGTTTAAACCTTTTGTCAGCCATAAAATAAAGGTAATTAGTAGCTCTGTTAACAAATTTCAGTAAGTAAAAAAAAGTCCATAAAAACTATGGAGAGATCTTTCCTGGATTATGATTAAACAAATTAGGTAATTGTGTAATGTGTTTTGAAACCTGGTAGTCAATATGCTTTTTAATATTATTCATTTTCATAACTTAAACAAAGAAAAGACATTTTTGGCTTCCTGTAAAGAAAAAAGAGAACATTCTTGCATAAACTATAATAGATTCAATTTTATTTAGCTTGGGTGTAATCTCCCTTAGTTTATAAAATACCCATTAAATAAATTAACATTATATCTACAAAATCTATAGAGTAATAAAAATTGTAGGTTCACATTAATTAAATTAAGCTAAAAAAGAAATATTGTAGATATGCTCTCTTAAATAAATTAATTTTTTGGTTAGTAATTGTAATTTAATAAGTTTATTTAAACATAAAGTAACTAGTCAGTGTGGTTGTAGTCAATTATAAAGAGTTTGTAAAACATCTTCCAAACTGAAAACGTTTACATAGTTCTAGTTCTAGAAGTCATTGTTAACTAAAAACTTGAATTGGTATTGGTGCCAAAGAATAACTTCGTGATAATAAAACCTGTCTGAAGGCCACTGCAAGGTGCATATTTAAATAAATAGTAATAAAAAATTATCTTGATTCTACTGGGAATCTTCTGTTTTCATTTTAACAATGAAAAATAGTTTTTTCCCTCTATTTCTAAAGTAAAATACCTACTATTTCTTCATGGTAAAATTGTATAAGTAAACAGTCATTTAATATATGATGTGTTGCATTAAATTGTTTAAAATATATATAAAAGCAAGGAATAAACTTTAGCATTGTCAAACTCGCTTGTGCATTCAAACCAGGCCTTAAATACATTACAGGTTGCCTCTCCATGTGAGTTATTGGGTAGGATGATCACTGACCCCTCAATTAGAAATATTTGCTATATCAGCCTCTGGTTCTGCTCCTGAAGTTGATGGAAACTATGTTGCAGTTTCAAGCTCCTGCAGCAGCCAGTGATGACTCAGTACAGCCAAGTGTACAATGGATATCGCCTCCAGACTGGCACTGTTCCATAGCGCCAGAGAGCACTGTGCATCAGGCTAGTAGAATACTGGAAACTCTCTCTAAGATCAACGATGCTGCGACTTGCTCACTGTGTAAAGAACATGCTAAGTGGAGCCTTGATACCAGGATACTGTGAGTAAAACTTAAACATAATTGGCATTATGGCCTACTCCCATGGAGAGATAACATGTAAAGTATTACAAACCTGAAACTTAAAACTATCAATTGCAACTCAGAATTCTTATGCATTAAGTAATCCATTAATTAATATTAAAGTACTGTACTTTTATCCTGTACTAAATATATGCCTAATAATTATAACATTATCTTTTCTATTTTGGATCAAGTGCAAAAGTATATTAGACATGTTAAATTCCTGGTAAATTCATTTTCCAAACAGTTAATAAACATGTCTATAGAATAAGGTGGCAGTCTCAACCAGGCTCAGTCACCTTACTATTCTACTGTTCTCTACTGTGTAACAAAAATGAGGCTTGCTTGCTAATAATGGGTCACCTATTAAGCAGTCAATATAACCAGAAATTGTACAATTAAAACCAAAATGTAAAAACTTTATTCTGTAGTTCTGATCCACTCCCACAGCTAAAAACTAAGAATATTTCCATCTTAGTGCACTAATCCTGAATGAAACCAACTGTCCAAAAGGTGCCAGTTCACCA
This sequence comes from Dasypus novemcinctus, assembly GCF_030445035.2. Lineage (NCBI taxonomy): Eukaryota > Metazoa > Chordata > Mammalia > Cingulata > Dasypodidae > Dasypus > Dasypus novemcinctus. Next base: position 45,411,831 of record NC_080697.1, on the reverse strand, counting down.
GGAGCATCTAACAGAACACATGAATGCCAATTATTAAACAGCCTGAAATGTGTCTTCAAAACAAAGCTAAGTATCTATTGCAATTTCTCTCTGAAAATAACTTAGAAAAAATATATATATATATATACTGTTTCCACCAGCTTTTAAAAAGGGATGCCATCTTTATAAGCACCTAACCTTGTCTACCTCTCTAATCCAATGTCCTCTTTTAAAAACGGGTATTCCAAAGTTTTAATTAAGTTTGTTTCTTTCAGAATAAACATCTTATTAACCATATGAAAACTTCATCCAACTTTGTAGAGAATGCCAGATCCATCTTCCTCCTTAACAAGTTTTACACCTTGTTAAGTAATGACTACAGCCCATGGTCAGCAGGAAGCAGTTACAGAAAAGAGATCATCTCCCTTCAGTACCCCTTTAAGATTAAAGGTGTAAACTCTTTAAAGGTAAAACAAAATTAATAGATGGATCTGGAGCCTGACTGGAAATCCACGTGACTGCCGGTGGCCCCAGGATGACTGCAAGGGGGGCCCTGCCCCAGAATTCTGCTGTCCAGAATGAAAACTTCTAAACTTCTAAAAACAAAGTCCTGGATGCTACACTAAAAATTGATAAGTAATCAATCAAAACAACAAACAGCCATCCACCTCATAGCTCCAACAATAATTATGCCAAAGCTTAGCAAGTTAAGCTTCGGCATAAGGGGGGGAAATGATGTGGGCTATGGGTGGAAGGCTCTTTGTCTATTCGGAGATAACCTTAACCTAAGCTGTTTGTCCTGACTTGTGGGTGTGGGATGGTGAGAGGCTGCAGTCCTGCCCTTGGTAACCATGGCAATGACTCCAGTCCCAGGAAACAGTTTATCAATGCAAACTCTATAAACTTTAAATATTCAGGGAAAATGCAAACCAAATATCTAGAATGTATGAAGTCCATGCTAAAAGCTTACTTAGAATGTGGAAGATGTATATGCTAATTCAAACCTATTGAGCACTGAAACAAAGAATGATTTAGCCCTTCCTCTGTATAAAAGGAACTCAAAATTCTTCTTCCAGGCTTGTGCTTGAAACAGAAAGCTCCCGAGTCTGGCCGGCCATCAATAAACCATTTTTCCTTCTCAAAATTATTCCTGAGTCCTGGCCTTTCTATATGCAAATAATTGAACCTCTTGCAACTTCTACAACAATATCACAGTGGGAATGGAGCAGCTAAGGACACTCATCCCTTCTGGGCCACCAAGCACCCCCGCATTCTAAGATACCCTACCTCCTAGCCTGCTACCCCCCAAGCTATACATGAGAAGAATTCACTTTGACAGCCCCTTATTGGCCCAAGGCTATACTCTGTACCCTAACCCTAACCCCCTCCCCATGGACTAATATTTCCCCATCTACTGATGCACTGTATAAATTCACATCTGCACTTTCCACGGGCAGGCTAAAGTCTCTTCAGACCCTCGCCATTGGGATAGCATCCCAATAAATTTCCTTCTTAAGGAGATATTGCTCAGTCTCCGTGTCCCAGTGAACACCGTTTTTCTCTAACAATAACTACATCCTTAACGGAGAATGTTTCTGTAGCCTAGTTAAATTCACTGGTTGAGTTCTAACTTTTTTCCCCAACAGAGGAGTATATTTGAGTGAGAAATATAAAAGGAAAATGCAGAGAGAAGAACCAGATTAGTCATTTGAAATACAAATTTGTCACATGGATTAAATATCTACCTGCCATGAATCATTTTTGTAGTGAAGGTTCTAAACTTGTATCCGCCTATCTCTTATGCCTGGGACATAGTAGATACTAAATAACTACATGTTAATGAAATAAAGAGATTGAAGGTTAGGGAAAATAACATTAATGATAGTAGCAGTCACAAGTAAATGAGAACTTCCTGTAATTCCAGGTAGTATAGCTAAGTACTGTTAAGTACCTGGATTCTCAAAAATAAAGATTAATAATATAACACAGATTCTGTTTTTCCAGTTCTGGTCATGAGGGAATATGTACACTCCATCCTGCCTTCCCACTGAATGCAATTAAAAACTCCAGATAGAATGCATGGAGCAGGTATATGAAGCCTGGTGATTTAGGATGGATTGGGCAAGGAAACCAGACCTCAAAGTATAAGCCAACTGGGGAAGAATTTCCCACTCCCCTCCCCAATATCTCCCAACCCAAAGGCACTCTGAAACCCAGAACTGCATAGCAGATGAGGACAGAGAAAGAGAGCTCTAAGAGGGGGCTGCTGTTTCTTGCCTGAGATGCCAAAAAGAGGGCCCTCAAAAATCAGTAGGAGAAATGACCTGTTTTTTGTTTATTTGGTTGGTTGCTTGGCTATCGTGTTCTCTCCTGTCTCGGTCCCCAGCAGTTTCTCAGCTGCAGTGACAGTGATGGACGCTGCTTTCCTGGTAGATGCCTAAAACTCTGAGGGAGGGAGCCTTTCTCTCTGACTAGAGCGATTCCTTGAACATGGCAGATCCCAGTTGCCTTTTTCCCTCTAACCTCTCAGTGGTTGGCCACAAAGATAGACGCACTCATGGCATGGCAAAGCACACAAATTATGAAACCCAGCTTTCTAGAAACAGGTTCAGGAAGGGGGCCCATGGGAGTCCAGAAATACCAGGTAGATCACAGAGAAGGTCAGTGCAGAGAAGCAGCCACTTTAAGTGGTATATGAAGTCTTGGCCTGCCCATGAGCTGCTCACCAATTGAATTGACACATAAGCAACAGATTCGAAGCTTTGAAAACTGCACCTGGAGGGAGAACACTGTCCTGGCTCTGGACTGGCCTCTGGATTCTTCACTTGTGAAACAGGTGGAAACAGCACTGCAAAGTCTTCTTTGAAAATCAGACTGATGCTGAAACCACAGCTCACAGAAAGTGAGTAGGAATTGGTGGACTGAACCTATCCAAGGCAATTTCTGCTAAAATAAAACAAAACAAAATCCGCTTTCTTCACAACCTTTAAATTGGAGATCCTGAGTCGACTGATAGTCACAATTTTCAGGGGACAATCCAAAATCCCTCAGCCTGGGAGGAACGAGAAATCTCCACATCTTGCCAAGGAAAAGATAGCAACAGCGGCCAACCTGTTAAGATATTCAGATGTTGGAATTACCAGACAAAGCGTTTAAAGCAGCTATTACAACTGTGCACCAAGAAGTAAAGGCAATCACTCTCAAACTGAACAGAAAATTAGAAAGTGTCAGTGAAGATGTAGAAAATACTTGTATATTTTAAAAAAGACAAAAATTGAAATTTTAGAAATGAAACTACATTAACCAAAATAAAAATTTCATTGGATGGACTCATTAGCATAACAGTTGAAGGCAACAAGGAACCTGAAGATAGAAAGGTAAAAATTGATACAACCTGAACAACAGAGGGCAAATTTATTGAAAAAAGAAAAAACCCTTTCCAGTAGATTGGGACCTGTGGGAAAATAGCAAAAGAGCTGACATTTATGTTATTGGAGTTACAGAAGATGAAAACGCATAGGAAGCTGAAGAAAAAATGAAGACGTAATAGCTCAAACTTTCCCAAATTAGATGAAAGATATGAACTTAGAAGTTCAAGAAGCTCAGAATATCTCAAACAGTATGAGTTCCAAAGAATTCATGTCCAGATATATCACAATCAAATAGCTGAAAACAAAAAGACAAAACTACCTAAAGAAGCTACACAAAAACAATGAGTTATATGTAGGGAAACAACATTTCAATGGCGCATATTTCTCATCAAAAAACAAGGAGGCCAGCAGGAAGCTGCTCAACGTTTTTAAAGTACTGAAAGGAAAGAAAAGAAGTCTCATCTTGGAGAGTTCCATATCCAACAAAAATAGCATTCATAAATGAAGGCAAAATAAAGAAATTCTCAGATAAAGGAACACTGAGAGAATTTATCATCATCAGACTTCCTCAAATAGAAATGTAAAGGAGATTTGTCAGGTGGAAAGAAATGATATCAGAGGTAAACATGAAACTTGAAGGAAAAGAAATATAAATGGAAAATACCAGTTAAATATAATAAGACTATCTTCTTCTTTTATGTTTATTATCATGTAAGTTGAAAGCAAAAATTACAAGAAAGACTGATGGGGTTTTCAATGAAAGCAGAAGATGTTTTCTTGAAAAAAATAATAAAATTGATAAACTGAAGTAATAGTGTCAAAGAAAAACATAAATTATCAATGTCAGGAATGAAATAGGAGGCATCATGACAAATGTCACAGATATCAAAAAGATAATAAGGGAAATCTTGCTAATATCTCCATGCACACATCTTCCACAACTTAGCTTAAATACTATTCTTTTAAAACTATGAACAACCAAAACTCTTTCAAGAAAAATTAGATAACTTAATTATAACCTAAATAGTCCTGTATTTATGAGAGACATTGAATTCAATAATATAAACCATTTGGGGAAAAAAACAAAAAATGAGAAACACCTTAACGCTCCAATGAATTCATAGGTAAATTCTGCAAAATATGTAAAGAACATAAAACAAATTCTGTCTTATATCTTCCAGAAACATAAGAGGAGCAACAGCTACCCAACTCATTTTATAATGACAATATTATTGTAATACCAAATCCAGATAAAGATAGTACAAGAAAAGAAAACTACATTGCAATTACCTTTATGATAGACACAAAACCCTCAAAAAAACCAATAAATTGGATCCAGCAAAATATCACAAGAAAAATAAACCAACACAATGTGGCGTTTATCCTAGAAATATAAGGCAGTTTCAAAATTCAAAAAGCAACAAATGTAGTTCATCATATTAACAGACATAATAAGTAAAATCACATGATCCTATCAAGCAATGCAAAAAAAAATTGACACATTCAATATCCATAGATGATAAAAACTCCCAGTAAACAAAAAATAGAAGGAACTTCTTTAATGGTATGAATAGCATTTTAAAAACACCCACAGCTAATATCAAACTTAACGGTTAAAGTCTGTATGTCTAAAGGAAATGATATCCAATTTTACCACCCCTATTCAACATAATGGAAGTCCAGTCAGTGAAATAAGTCAAGAAAAAGAAAACAAACAAAACAAAACAAAACAAAAAGCATGCACACCTAGAAGGAAGAAATAAAAACTGTCTTTGTGAACATGATTGTCTACATGAACTAGTTTAGCAATATCAAATGGTACACATTCAACATTTAAAAGAATCAAATGTAAATGTATACTCCATAAATGAATGATTGGAAATTGCAACTTTTTAAAAACCAGTTGCAACAGATAGAAAACAAAAAGAAAATACTTAGGTGCAGGATCAATATGCTGAAAACTGAAAATGCACATTAGAGAATTTTAAAAATGGCCTAAATAGGGGACACATAATTTGTTCATGAATTGGAAGATTCAATATTGTTAGATTTCTATTCTCTTCAACTTGATACACAGGTTCAATGTAATCCCAATCTAAATTCTAGCAAAATATTTTGTAAATATCAACAAACTTATTCAACAATTTATATGGAAGTTTTGGGACCTAAAATAGCCAGCTCAATACTAAAGAAGAGCAATATTGGAGGACTCCCATCACTCAATTTCAAGACTTACAATAAAAGCAACATTAATCAAAATAGTGTGTTCTGGTGAATGGATAGGCACAGAGATCAACAGAAAAAATAGAAATTATAGAAATAGACTCATGCAAATATGACAATTGATTTTTGAGACAATCAATACAATTGAGTAAAAGTAGAGTCCAACAGATTATGTTGGAACAATTGGTTTATACTCAAAAGTAAACTTCCAAAACTTCATACATTTTACAATAATTAACTCACAGTGGATCATAGATTAAAATGGAAAATGGAAAATTATTAAACTTTTAGGAGGTAACATAGGAGAAAATGATATTACATTATGCAAGACATTCTTAGACATAATACCAAAAGTATGATCCACAAAAGAAAACATAGGCTTCATCAAAATTTTAAAAAGAAAATGCTTGGTGAAAGACAATGTTAAGAGAATGAAAATATTAGTGATAGACTGGAAGAAAATATCTAACATGTCTACCAAAGGACCAAATATGTAAGAATTTCTCAAATTTCAATAGTAACAAAACAAACTACCTAATTTAAAAGTGGTGAAAATCTTGGAAAAGCCCTGATCCAAAGATGATACATGGGTGGAAAATAATCAGATGAAAATATGGGCAAAATCATTTGGTATTGTGAATTTTCAAATAAAAACCACATTGAAAACTCATCAAACGACATGCTTGTGGTGAAGATATAAAGCAACTTGAACTCTCAGACATTGATGGTGGTAGTACAAAATGGTACAGCAACTTTGGAAAATTGTGTGACAAGTTTTCAAAAAGTCAAAGACACGTCTAACACATCTACCATAAGATCCTACTTGTAGATAAATGAAAACATGTTCTCTCAAGCACTTGTACACAATATTTATAGCGTCTGAGTTAGTAATTGTCAAAAACTGAAAGGATCCCAAATGTCCTTCAACAAGTGAATGAATGAGCTACATCTATACAATGGAATACTGTTCAACAACAAAAAAGAATGAAATAGTGATGCATGTAAAAACATGAATAAATCTCTAAGGTATTTTACTGAGGCAAAAAAGCCCATCTCAAAAGAATACATATGGCATGATTCCATTTATATGAAATTCTGGAGAAGGAAAAATAAAATTAAATTAGCCCAAAGAGCAGATCAGTCCTTGCCAGGATTTAGGGATGGAGAGGGGGCTTGGCAGCATAAAGGAGTATTTGGAAGTGATGGCATTCCTGGATCCTAACGTGGTGGAGGCTACATGAATTTACACATGTGGTACAACTCAGGACTGTGCACTAACCCAAAAAGTCAAGTTTAATGCCTGTAAATTTAAAATTATAAAGAACAGAGTTTCTGAAATCATACACTCTTGAATTTTAAATCTAGATCTAGCATTTATCAGCTTGAATGAATTCTTGAAAGTTTTAGTATCTCTAGGCACAAGTTTCCTTTTTCATATATAATGAGAGTATAATGATATTTACCTTATAGATTTGCTATGAGGAATATAAGATATGATCACCATAATGTGGAAAGCAATCAATTAGAAATTGTGATTATTATGATACCATGCAATTTCTATGCATGAACCACACATTTAACTAAATTTCATGCAAGTTTAACAGAGAAGAAAACATATACTAAGAAAGCTTATATAACTTCTGTATTTTCATACTGAGATTAAGCTCATAGGAAAGCTTGAATCCGGGTTCCTGATTCCATAGTCCTAGCTTTCTTAATTTGCCCTGTGGCTTACACTGACTGTTTCCTGCTGACCTTTTCAAGGTGTGATTTGATCAGTACCAGAATTCAGGTGGTAATCAGGGAAACTGGGAGGAAAAGAAATACATGGGGCAAATTCTGAAGGAAAAACGAAAAGGATTTACTGCTTACAAAAGCCAAAAGAGTTAGAGGGTGACTTATAGACAATATACCAGTTTGAAGGCTGGGTGTCTTGTTTACATAATGGTACTATTGAAAGAGAAAGAAAGTTGAGAAAGTGCCAATTTATGAAACTGGCAGCAACAGCTGATGAATTAGGTTTTGACCTTCTTAAGTTTGAGGCAAGGGCAAGATATGCAGGAAGAAAAATCCTATAGTTGACTGACATTGGCCCTCAAACATAGAAATGAGACTGAGGGTACGTATTTGGTAATCAAGGTGTATCAGGGCCACATGGGATACGGAGAATGGTTCCATGAAATTGTACCAGGAGAGGAAGAGCAGAGTGCCTGAGTCTTATGTTCACTCTCTAAGATAACTTGTCTCTATTAAAATAACTGATATGAGAAAAGATATCTGGGAAATATGTAAATAATATTTTTCCTCAAAAAAAAGAAAGGATGACTTTTGCCTTTTAGGGTACTTCGGTTTTGGGTTAATTAAAATTAACAAAGTGGCAGATTCTCTTTCACCTTTTGAACCTTTATTTATGTCTTCCAAGATAGAACCTAAGAAAAATGTTTAATATGAATGAGACTAAAAAAGTGACATTGTATTCAGAGTTAAAAGGGAAATTATACAAAGAACTTGAGGAATGACTAGCTTTGCTTAAAGAAAGGAAAAAGCCTCCATAACTTATGTGAATTTGAATCTATTATGGTGTGTGTGTGCTTGTAAACATAAGAATTAAAAGATATACAAATTATTTTTTAATTAGAGGAAAAAAGGTAAAGAACATGTCTAGAATTTTCCCTAATTCTTAAATTTCTCTCATTTATATTTTCTCATTTATTCCTTAATCTTAACTAAAATGACCTTGATAAAACTAATGAAATTGCATGACTAGGAGATGGAAAAACAGCATTGCTCTTTTCACAAATTATTTTTCTTAGGTATATAAATATGAAAATAGTTGAATGATTTGGGCATAAACAATGTGATAGATGAAAACATTTCATTGATTTAATTTCCAATGACACATAAATCCATTCTACTAAATTAATATATATAAAAATAAAACTGATGTCACCCCCCCAAAAAAAATACAAAGATATGGAAAATCAAAACACAGTTATCTAGTGTGTTTCTACACTTTGAAAGAAAATAATTTTTGAGCACATAAGAAACAGTCACTAAAAGTGACCAAGTATCAAGCCACAAAGTAAGATAGCTCTTTGGGATAACCACAGTTGAATAAACTGTCTCGCTTAAGGTCATATGCCTTCTTCTAGGGGCATCCTGCACCCAGTGATTGACCAATGCAGAGATATAAAAACTTACCCCACGTCAGGACCACTCTGAAAGCCAAACCCTTTCTAGAGCTCATTGTGGAGATCAGAACAAGTCTTCTTCCTGGGCCCAAATCTACTCCTCTCTAGAGATGTTGATTATAAGAGCACTCACTCCCCAGTAAATGTCCTGCACACTAACCTCTGTCCTAGAGTGTTTCCCTGGAGAACCTAACCTGAGACAGACTACATTCTCTGACTTTAAGTGGTAAAATTAGAAATCAATAATGATAGGAAATATATCTAAGTTCAAGTGGAACTTAGGCAAAATATTAGAATTTTAAAATAAGTGACAATGAAAATACTATTTGCCAAAATCTGGGCAACTATTCCATATTGACCTTAGAAGAAAATGTATGTCTTTATATACTTTCATCATGTAATCATGAAACTGAAAATTAATGAGCTCACCATTCTCAAGAATTTTGACAAAACATACAGAGCAAACTTAACCCCCTGAATCAGCCAGTGTTCTCTAGAGAAACAGAACCTAAAGGAAATCAATATTAAGAGATTTATTATAAGAATTGACTCACATGACCATTAGATTAGATGGATTAGATGGAAAATCCAGATTCCATGGGGCAGGATCTAAGTTGGAAACTCAATGAAGGTGAAGTGGAATTCTCCAGAAAAAGCCACAAACTGGAAGCTCTGAAGAAGGTGATGTTGAATTCCACAGGTGAAGCAGACCGGGCTAGCTGAGGTAGAGACAGAAAATATTCTTTCTGACTGCTGAACTCTTCAGTTCTTAACTTTAGGGCCTTCAACTGATTGGATGTGGTGGCTTCTGTCATTGCTGAAAGCATCTTCTTTCTTGATTTTTTTAATATTATCAGCAATAGATGTAACTGGCTGACTAATGATTTAAATCCATCTAAGAAATAGCCTTACAGCAACAATCAGGCCAGAGTTTGCTTGACCAAACAGCTGGACACCATAACCTAGCAAAGTTGACACATGAAATTAACATCACAGTCCACCCCTTGTCAATCTGGCATCCATACACATATCTTTAAACCACGTTCCATCAAAATTAAGACAATAACATATGCATACTTTCACCTACCATAATTCAGCTGTCCTGCATACAACAGGAAGCACAATAATGATTTCCCCAGAAAAAAGTGTAAGTCCTTAGTGATACTCACTCTTATCCTTCATATCCTGCAACTCAAATGTCATGATATAAAGGTAATATAAATTATGATAAATGATAAGGAGATAAGAGAGGGTATAAAACAAAGATATTATTTTATGTATATATACAAACATAATATAATTTTAAAAAAACTACTATAACCACTACAGTCCTTATTTCTGCAACTGACCACATGACTGTAGCTCATATTTATAACTACCTTCTTCCACTACCCATTCCATATTCCTTTTATCCTCAGGTAGAAACTCAGCTGGCATAGTTCTTTGCCTGTTGGGGTATCCCAAACCACCACTCATAGAAAGTCTGAACCATTTGTAGTCCTTCCTGAATGGGATTCTTTTAGCTTTCCATTCACTTTAAACATAGGGCATGGTAGTACTAAAGAATTCTCTAAGAGATCTCATGTATTCCAGGTATACCCTTCCTTGCCTCCATTGTATAGTAGGAGCCCTATTTCCTCTTGATATTCAGGATCATTTACTCCAGTCAGAATAGTAACACAGAGTCATGAGGAGCTCAAAGTGGATGGGTAGCAGTCTTACATTCCAAATCAATGAAATGATTGTTGTGTCTTCTAGTGGAAGCACTCCTTAATTTGGAACTAAGACCTCTAGACCATAAGATTGTGGGAACAGGAAGCAAATATTTCTCTAGTGCATCACTAAGGGAAATTGTGAGTGCCACTCCTATTTCCATCCATTAACCCTGGAACCATGAGTCTTAGCCATGGGAAATGCAGCACTGTAGATTGCAGGCTGATTTAGAGCATATACAGCCTCTTGGAGAACATTTCTCCAGCTCTGCAAGGTATTGCCATCCAAGTTGACACCATAATTGAGTCTTCAAAAATTCATTCCAATGTTTATTGAATCTAGCTGCTTTAGGATGATGGAGGAAATGGTAAGACCAATGACTTCCATAAGCATGAGCTGCCATAGCTCATAGCTATCCATAGCTGCCTTTCATTTGCTGTGAAGTGGGTTCCTTGCTCAGAAGCAATGCTGTATGGAATACCATTACAATGGATAAGACATTCTATAAGTCCATGGATGGTAGTTTTAGAAGAAACACTGAACACAGGGAAGGCAAATCTATATACAAAGTAAGTGTCTATATCAGTAAGATGAAAATTTTGCCCCTTTCAGAATGGAAAGGATCCATTATAATCAATCTGCTAATTGATTCTCATGGGAAGTGATAACATATTAAGGACTGAGTTTTAGTCTCCAATGCCAGCAGATTGGACACTCAGCAGTGGCCGTAGCCAGGTTGACCTCGGTGAGGGGAAGTCCATGTTGCTGAGTCCATGCATAACCTCTATCCCTAACACTATGGCCACTTTGTTCATGAGCCCATTGGACAATGACAGGAGTCACTATGGAAAGAGGCTAACTGATATCCACAGAACAGAACATCCTCTCCCTAATTGTTAAAATCCTCCTCTGCTGAAGTAACTTTTCAGTTAGTATTCACGTGGGACCCAAACTATCTTCATGTTTTTCACCCATTTAGAAAGTTCTATCCACATAGCTTTATCTCCAATTTTCATACCTTTATCACTCCTTTATAACCAATTTTCTAATCATGTTCTTTCTAAGTCCCTGACCACCCAGCCAAACCACTGGCCACAGCTCATTGTTAGGTACACAAACACACCTCTGGGCATTTCTCCTTCTAAGCAAAATGAACAACCAGGTGCACTACCCAAAGTTTTGCCCACTGGGGGGGATTTCCCTTCAACACTGTCCTTCTGGGATGTACCAAAGAGGCTTTAATGCTGTGAGGCACTAAAACTTATAAGTTTTACTGAAGAATTAATATTTATGGAAAAGACACTTCTGGAAAAAAATGATAAAACAAAGAAAGGGGCATATTTTACCAGACATGAAAATATACTACAAAGCTATTGTGATTAAAAAAATATATATATATATATATATATGACTGCTAGAGAAAAATAGACCCAAAGAATATTCTTTGTTTTTAACATTATGCTAATTGTCTTTTTTTTTAATGTTGCATTCAAAAAATATGAGGTCCCCATATACTCCCCACCCTCCTCACCCTACTCCTTCCATAACAACAACCTCCTCCATCATCATGGGACATTCATTACACTTGGTGAGTACATCTCTGAGCACTGCTGCATCACATGATCAATGGTCCACATTATAGTTTACACTCTCCCCCAGTCCACCCAGCGGGCCATGGGAGGACATACAATGTCCAGTAACTGTTCCTGCAGTACCACCTAGGACAACTCCAAGTCTTGAAAATGCCCCCACATCACATCTCTTCTTCCCACTCCCTACCCTCAGCAGCTACCGTGGCCACTTTCTACACATCAATGTTACATTTACTTTCATTACTAATCATAATAGTTCCAGAATAGAATACCAGTAAGTCCACTCTAATCCATACTCTATTTCCCCATTCTGTAGACCCTGGGATGGTATGTCCATTCCACCTCTGCATCAAGGGGGTGCCTAGATTCCACTTGGATGATGGATGCCATTCTCCTGCTTGCAGTTATAGGCCCTCTTGGCTCCCTGGTGAGATGGTTGACCTTCTTCACCTCCCTGTTAGCTGGCTGGGGTAAGTCCAATAAACCAGAGAGTAGGAGTTGCAAGTCTATTGAGGCTCAGGGCCTGGCTATCACATGGACAGTGCAGAGATTCAGGTCCCCTGAGTATACACTAAACCCCAGCATCAACCACAGGTTCGGTAAAAGTAGCAGGAGAGGCTTGTGAACTCTTAAGAATACCTTTGTATCAAAACCTGGTTAGCATGACATCACAAAGCAAAGAGAACAGATGCATTGTTTAATAGATATTTCTAGGAAAATTGGCTCATTTTATGACAAATAAGAGAACAATATCACTCCCCTAAAACAAATACAAAGATATGTCTCAAAGGATTAAATTTTAAAGGAAAAGTATAAAGTTAATGGAAGGAAATGATTGCAAGCATCTTTATAACATAAGGATGAGATGGATTTCATAAATAAGACCCCCAAAATCATGAATCATAAAATTCTAACAGATGACTATATCAAGATTTGGGGAAGATATAGGAAATTCAACAGATAAATGAATAGAGAATATTAATAGGCAATTCAAATAACTGTCAACCTCTTTTGATAATTTTCTTGGTCACTATTTTTCTCACCACATTATTTATTTTTTGAATAGTTAGTCATTTTTTTCTTGCTATCCTTGTCCTTGTCGGGTAATGTTGGAAATACTTCTCTGTGAAATGTGTTCTTGCATTTCTACTTCCAGTTATGGTAGAGCAGTATTTTGCTGACCAATTCTCATACCAAGAACAAGAAAAGTTGGACAAAAAGGAAAATCTTCTAGAAGCCATCATAGAGCTCCCTAAGCAGAGCTGGGGCTCTGGAGAGTAGGGCAGCCGATTGAAGAAAACTACATTTTGTGGTGGTTTCCCTTTTGAGACATTTGCTAATGCATAATGGGGAGTCTAAGACACTGATCATAAGAAATGGGTGTGAGCCTGAAGTCACTGATGCTGAACTCTCAATGGGTCCCAAGGCTGTAGGTTAAATAAGGTCAGCCTTCTAAAGGAGCCAGGACCTCAGGATTCTGACAGAAGGGAGGCACAGTAAGGTCCTGTGCAGCTTTTCCCCTTGAAACATTTACCAGTGTGTAAGTGACTAAGGACTGAGAGGCCAAGAAAGAGCAGAGCATGGTGGTTAAGAGACTGGGAAACCAAGCAGAGATTTTGGCTGTGGATTTAAAATTGGAAGTTCAGGCCTCACTGAAGCAGAGGTACCCATGTAAACACGTCCGACATTCAGAAGAACTACACCAGGGATTGGGTTGAATCTGAAATTCACACAAAAGATGAAACCCAGCTTCATCCCAGCACAAAGCTGAACACATGTAAGGTGGCTTGACCTTATCCAATAACCTGCATGAAATGAAAAGTAAATGCTCGCTGGAAGGAGCTGGTATTATCCAGAAGCTCAAATTATCCCTTTGATTTGTCATATGCAATATCGAGTGTTTAGTCAAAACTCATCAGACAAATCAGGAGGGAGGACCAAAGTATTAAAAATGGAAAAAAAGAAAAAAAGAGTAAGAATAAGCAGACCCAACAGTGATACAGACATTATGATTATTAGACACATATTTAAAATAAAGATGATTAATTCATTCATGAAAAAGGTGATTAAATGGAGAATGTAATTATCCAGGTTTTTTTAAGGCAACAAATGGAAATTCTATAACTGAAAAGCAAATTTACTGACATTCGAATTTTATGTGGGATTAAGAAGAGATTAAATACAGCACAAAATAGGATCAGTAAGTCAGGTGGTACATAAACAGAAAAATATATAAATAAGACATAGCAGGAAAAAAAAAAGAAAAGTAATTTTAAAATTTAAATTAAAAAAGGAGATAACAGGAACAAAATCAGGCAATGAGCCTGAGGAGCCCCAGACCCCTAGAGGCCTTTCAGCTCTGAAAATATGGGTTGGATTATTTTCCGAGTTCTTTGTCATTTGATTTTTAGTACCTTGTAAAAAAATGTTCTATTTTGTTATGTTGCTTACCAGGCTTCCCACCAACAAGACCCAAACATTCATGCTAGAGAAATCACAGTATAGTAGAGCATCTCCTTTTGGTCTGGGTCACAGTCTAATTTTTGTTTAAAAAACTTTTTTAATTCTTCTGTTTCTTAATTTCCTGACTTTTAAGTGAAGGGTTAGAAAATCTTCCAGCTTTTAAATTCTTGGACATTATAGAGTATCGCAAATCCATTTACTACGTATACCATATATTTTCTTTCCTTCCCTGCACCCTGAAAGTACAAATCATGATGCTTATTTAGCATAATCCATGTGTTAAAATTAACCACTATGTTTGTTATAAATATTTTTTCCCTAAAAGGATATTTTGCCATTCCAGAAATAGCCTTTTAAAACCAATAATAAATTTCAAAATGAAAAATGTCTTTAAAGAATTTGATATATTAGGTATTAAATTTGTATGTCATTATATATAGTGTCATCATTATGTAGTCATTAATAACCACTTTTAAAATTTAATGTAATTATAAAATTCGATATTTTATAACAAAAATATCAATAGCTTAATGTTATTTGATTGTATATATCTGAAGAATATTATCATGATTTATTTATTTATTTATTTTTCAGTGAAAAATATTAATGGTAAACTGCATCTCCAGAGAAATTCAATTTCCCAAAATCTTCTATTACAAACATCTTGACAAAGGCCATTTACAATATTTTAAATAACACAAATTTATTTTTAATAGATTTAACTATTTTAATGACCATTTTCAAGAGTGGTCCAGCTTTGAGAATAATTATTTACCTACGCATAGAAGGCTTTGAACTTTAAAAAGGGAAATAGTCAAGTGATTTTGCATTTTTGCAAAGCTTATAGGAGAATGTAGACATTATTGGTGATTCAAATCCCCGGTTGATGATGCTATTCAAGATTTCAATTGACTAAGAACAAATGCGAAAATGTGCGGTGGGACTTCTGGGCCATTTCCCAAAACCGTTGAAAAGATACCACCTCAAGAGAAGAACTGGAGGAAAGGCCTTCGAGCACAGGACAGGAGCGGCGTCTTGCCAGGTGAGTGGCTATCGGGCTGTGGACAGGTGTGACAAGATGCTGACGTCTACACTTCTGGAACACACTAAATAGAGAGGAGGTCTGTGAGCCAGGCAAACGGCGGGAAGCGAGTATCAGTGAAGGGAAAGAAAAGGTGCAGCCTCTCCCGGATTCTGGGGCTAGTGTGTGGAGCTTTTCAAATAATTTCCCACAGGTTATATTGCCTTTGTGAGAACATGTTCTGAAAACGCCTTCTTGACTGAGAAAAGTCCATGCTTCGTACACAAAGGATCACCTCCTGACAGGTTCATAGACCTCTTCACTATCCTGAGGTCTAGGAATCTTCAGGAGGTATCCTGGGATTTTTGATAACTTAAAATATTTTATTTTAGCTGATACCATGTTTCACAAGACTACTAAAAACAGTATTCTTAATTATTATGTCGTATCCCTCACACAAGTTTTACTAGCTAGAAGGAAAGACAATCTAAGCAAGCAAACAACCCCTTTCTAAGTGTACAGTGAAAAAAGAAAAAATGGGCACAATAGGTAGGAAGGGATAGTTCCCCGAAGAGAGCCCCTGGAATTTTTGCAGAACAATTGACCACATAGTACTACTTTAAAAAAAATGAATTTTAATTTCATCAAGCAGGGTAATTCATAGCTCTTCAACTCCACTGCCAAGTACTTCAGAGAGGCTCTTCATTTGTCTACTGACTAAATATTATAGAGGGAAGAAGGAACATGCCAAACAAAGCACCAGTTTTTACTTGAAACTGAGTACGGACCTGGGTGCTTGACTGCTGTCTAATATAAGCACATGCAACCATAGAAGAATAAAGTCGAATGTCAGTACTCAACCTGCGACAGAGTTGAGCAAATGTCACGAGGTGTCGCTGTCTTTCAACGCAGTGCCTACATGGACATGTAGCAAAGCTTCCAGAAACAAGTAAAACTCAATCCGCTCTCCTGGGTGAAAGTGGCATCTGGTTTTAAAAATAATAATTCACATCACCTTAGTAAGCAAGCCCAGGAAAGTATTAGGCTTAAGTGATGGGTGGAAATACACCTGTTGCTCCTGGGAAAGACTCACTAGCAGAATATAAATGACCTGATTTGAAGAAATCTTCCCTCTCCTGAATTCAAGGCCCTGGTTTCTGGGTGACGTCTGAACCTTCTTTGACAACATCCTGGAGCAGGTGACCTCTGTTGATTAAATCCTTCCCTTTGGCCTGAAGCACCCTCAGACTCTCGGCTACAGGCTTATCCCTGAGCTCCTTCTCACGTGCTCCTGGAAGCAGCCTTTGCTCTGTGCATATCATCCCAGCCTGAGTCCTGCTGGGTTTAAGAACTTCCTCCTATGCTTTTTCTCCTTTGGAACCTGCCCAGGCCAGAGAAACCTGACGGACATTATTGTCAATAATAATGGACACTCTGATGGACATTATTGTCAATAATACCAAGGAATCATAAAAAAGCTGAAAGTGAAGAAACAACTGTGGGAAAATGCTAATTTCATTTACTCATTTGTTCGTGCCATAAACATTCCATGGGTATTTGGCATGTGTCAGCTGCTAGGAGCGGGATTTCAGTCTTACATTTGATACTGAATTTTGTAGGACTGTAGTCATATTGTTCTACCCTAAATGGAGTGATGGAGTACAACTGCACAATCTTTATTCCACTTTGCCTAGAATATGAAAAAAGTTTCCTTTTTTTTTTTTTTTAAGGAAAACCAAGCTACAGAGTCACACAATCCCTTTAGAAGCAGTCCAGTGCTCCTAGCCATTGCTGAGACAGTAACTGATAAAAACATTAACAGTTTTCTCCAGAAGAAGTTGTATTTTATCTGTGAATTGGTATGCGAGAGTATTTACTTGGCTTTACTGGAAGCTGGCTGTCGGGGTGTTTGTCCTAATACTGCCCCATGCTAACTGTGAGTCGGGCATGCTATGATCACAGCTGCGTCACTTCCTTCTGGCCAGTTCTCTCCCTGAATAGTTGGTGTCTCGGCCATCCTAGTTTTTAAATATAGGATGGCAGATTTTTCTACTAGGAAAGTTGTAGGCTTATGGAAAAATTATATATAAAATAGAGTTCCCCTATACCACCATACTACTGACACTTTGCATTAGTGTGGTACATTCGTTACAATTCATGAAAGAACATTCTTGCAATTGTACTATTACTATAGATCCTTCTTTACAATAGGTTCTTAAAAAAACAGTTTTCTTTAAGACTGTTCTTAAAAATCTGAACCATGAGGTAATATTCAAAATCAGAATTCTTTTAAAATGTTTAAATGCATTTGAATATATTTAATTGTTATAAAATTCAGAAGCCAAAAATAAAAGGTATAAATAAAAACTATTCAATCCGATCATTTTCTTTCTACCAAACAACCTAACTCCCTCACTGAAATTAACTCCTTTTCTTATAAACATTCCAGAAATATTCTGTGCCTATGTAACAAATAATATACAGAATGCATATATAGGCAAATATGTATATCTTACTGTATAAACTGAATGCTGTGTATTATATATTATATATATAATATGTGGTATACACTATATTATATATATTGATAAGTATATAACATGATATGTATTATGCATTGCATATTATACATTGCATATATTATTTATACAGTATTATATTATTGTTTTGCTTCATTTCAACTCTTGCAAAAATAGAAATACACTAATTCACAGTCAAAAACCTAGTTTTCTTTTCTTATTTAACAGTAGTATCTTGACAATCACTCCTTATTTGTACAGAACTGCTCATTATTTTAAAATGAAACATTCTAGGGGAGCGGATGTAGCTCAGTAGTTGAGCACCAGCTTCCCATGTATGAGGTCCCAGGCTCAATCCCCAGTACCTCCTAAAAAAAAAAAAATAGGAAAGAAACATTCTATTCAATTTTACGGATACAAGATTGTTCTTTTAAGTAATGACTTACTGAAGTATGCATAAGTTATTTCCATTCTCTTGTTCTTATAATACACCAATCTATATATTTTCTTTGAACATATGCGATTACTTCTATATAATTACTGTAAGATATTGAATAATTTATTTGAGAGTATGAATACTTTATATTTAGTGTATATTTCTCAATCACCTTCATAAAAACTAAGTTCACAATTTCACCAACCATGTGAGAGGGCATGTCTTGCCACTTTCTACTAACTACTATAATCATTCCAAATCTAAGAAGAAAAAAAATCATATTTATTTCAAACTTTGTAGTCCTTATTTTTAATGAAGTTATGCATCCTTTAAGGCATTTCTTTTCTTTTATTGGAGAAATATTTATGCATATCTTTGTCCATTTTTTCAGTTGAATCAGATATTTTATAGAATTGTAGAATCTCTCTAAACATTATAAAAATTAGTCTTTTATGATATTAATATATTTCCTGGTTTGTTCATTTTCTTTGAGCCATGCAACATTCAAATTATTAATCAGATTATAATTTTTAAATTTTTGCACTCTATTTTTAGTTATACTTAGGAGCATTCTCCATTCAGATAACGTAAGAAAATGATTCCATGTTTTCTTCCAGTACTTTTATAGTTTTGTATTTAACATTTAAATCTTCAGTCCAAATAGAATTTATTATGTTAAAAAAGTTATAAGGATGCAAATTAGATTTTTTGTTTTATTACAACATATGGAGCTTTTGTAATACTATGCTTGTCTTTGATAGAAATTCCAACCCTTGACTGTCAAGAACCATTGCTTGTATTTCGTCTATTGTTGATATTTTTTGTTATTCATGTTTTCACAGCCACCTCAATCTTACTAAAAAGTAAAGAAAAGGAAGTATGCTGAAAGTTAAAACATTTTATTTTGCTATTAATTCTTCCACATTATTTAGTTGGGTGGAATTGTTTAATAAATTTTAATTAACAAAAGTTTTTTTTTTAAAGTGTGTTGTCTCTAAATACAATTTCCCACTGAAATGATCATTAGTCCTTGGAAATACTGCTGATTCTATATTTAGGAAAACAAATGACAAGATGAACTTTGCACATCTTGTTATACCAGGAAATAGAGATCTATCCAGGACTGCTGCTCTTAATTTAGAAGTACTGAAGACATATACTAGAAATTCATACAGTACTATGACTTATGACCAAAAAAGGAAACTACACAAATTCCCATTAAGAGTAGAATGGTTAATATTGTTGTATAGTCTCACTATGGAATAATCTAAAGCAACAAGACTGAATAATCTATAACTACACATAATAATGTAGATGAATTTCACAAACATAATGCTGAGCAAAAGAAGCTAGGCATAAAGAATTGCATACCTTATGACAACATTGATATAAACAACAAAATTAGGCAGAACTAATCTATGCTGTTAACGGGCCGAAGTGATGACCAGAAGCGGGCAAAAGAAGGATTTCTGGAATGCCGATCAAGTTCTGCTTGTGCTTCTCATTGCTGGTACAACAGTATGTTCAGTTTATAAAAATTCAATGAACTGTAAACTTATGATATATGCACATATCTGCATGATTTTCACACATACTAGAATTTCTTAAAAAGTACTTAGGAAGCAACAGAATCTTAAGGGATAGATTATCCAATAGTAACATATGGAACTTGTTTGGATTCCATTTCAAATACACGAGCTATTTTTTAAAACATTTTAAATATACTAAGACTATTATAGAAATATGAAGACTGAAGGATATTTGATGATATTAAGAAATCATTGCTGATACATTTCAAGTTTGATAATGTATTGTTATATTTATAAATTATTGGTATGTGTTTTAGAGATACATGTGGAAATATTTAGAGATGTGTACAGAACTATACCTTAGAGAAATGTTAGAACATTTGAATAAGGAAACATATCCAATATTGACTGCAGCATTATGTAATTCAATGAAAAGCTGGAAAGAACCTAAATATCTAAATAGTAAGAAATAGAAAAATACTGATATGGTGATAAAAATAAGACCAGCTATTAAGGTAGGGGATTTGACTACAAAGGAACATGACGAACAAAATAATCTATATTGGAGGGGAAGAAGGGCACGAATAGAGGAAACCACAGAAACTATGTATTTATAAACACTAAAGAAGGGTAATGTAAATTGGAGTTGATTAAATTATATTCTCTAATGTACATATGTTACAAAAGTTGCATAATACAAAGTATCTAAAATTATAAAAATTAAACTTTTTTCAAACAAACTACTAAGAGCTTCAATGCTCATCTGAAATAAAATTTAAAAGTCCATTTCAACCAGAAAGAAATTTGACCTGGAGAAAAGTGGTAAGATCCCACAAAGAGTGGTGAGTACAGTAACTGGTAACAAAATAAGATATTGCTGATTTAATTCTATTTTTAGTGAAAAAATAATTTTATTTTTAAAAGACAGAATGGAACAATAAGCATTGCTCAACCCTATTTATATATTTATATAATATACCTAGCTGTGTATAAACGAACATAAATACATCTTGAATAAGTAACATTTATCTCTGGAATACAGAGATTATCCAAGAGCTGAAAAGTCTATCACTTAATACATTAATTATATTGAAAACTTCAAAAATAACAAAAATTTTAGTAGAGGCAAAAAAAACCACATTTGACAGAATTCAAATATCAATTATAATAAAATCCTTTATAAAACCAGGACTTCCCAAATTTGATTTAAGCTGAAAGTTCTACTCAAACCTTCTATCAACCCTTTGATAGTAAAAATTCACTGTCTTTACACCTTAAGTCAGGTATAACATTTTGCACTGTTCATTAAAATTGTAATGTGCCTATCCTATAATTTAGCAATTCTAAATCTAGGAATATACCTTAGAGAAATTCTAGCAAAATTGCTTAAGAAAATATTTACAGAATGTTCACTGCATCCTTATTTATTGCAGTGAAAAACTGGAGAATATCAAAATATGCAAATTATAAGAATTGGGCAAGTAAATTAATATGGTGATAGAAATAAAATTAGCTGTTGGGGCAGAGGATTTGACTACACAGGAGCAGGATGGACTCTCTGAGAAGAGAGTGATAATTTGGGTCTAGATTGGGGTGTTTACACAGCTGTACACATTTGTCAAAGCTCATCACCATACACTTAAAACTGCCACCCTTCACTGTGCGTGTATTTTAACTGAATATTGTACATTATAAAGTAGATTGCCAAAAATGTACTCAGTCTTCATACTCTTTGCAGTAGGGTTGGCTCATCAGAACACCCATATGAATTGTGGGACAAAATTAATGAGTAATGAGGATGGTTTATTTACAACTGGGATTTTTGGCATGGAGAAAGATGAGACACATGTAATAGTGGTGAGGTCACATATTACTCTTTAGAAATTATTTCTTTTAAAAACGTATTCTTTTCACAGGGCATTATCATACTTCTCAAAATCTTTTCAAACAGTGGTTTATTTGCCAGCATGTGATACAGCATGGCTTTATAAGGGATTCTAGTTGTGTTGGGGAGTCTCAAGTTGTGTCTCTCTCATCTTCCTAACAATAAATTATAAACCTCTCCCCTGAGCATCTCGGTGCAATTTGTGCAGGGAAAGACCCCTGAGTGGACTTTTATTGGCCGTCAAAAATGACACACGTGTCTTGTTGTTATGAACTTGTATCTCATAATTCACCCTGAGCTGGTCTGCCACAGTCTCCATATATCATATATTTATCATGAAATAACTGTAGACCTTCACAATAGTGAGGTTCCCTGTCCTCAGATGAACAGTGAAGCACGTTTTTCATTTGTTCACTGACAAATCCTAGGAACCAGAATACATCAATACTGCCATCGGGGTCTGGAATTTTCTTCATGATTGGGTTCTATTTAACCATTCATGTTTCAATCAATAAGGATTTTGTTTTCTTGTGTCAGTTTTGTAATGAAATATTTTTATTTCATCTAGGTGGTTGGTCATCATATTTCCTTATAATAGTAAAATCTAGAATCTCTAGAGATGCCTGCTTTTGCACAATGACTTTTGATAATTTAGGTTTCTTAAGCTACATACAGGCTTATCAATTTACTAATCCTTTCAAAGTACAAACTTTTGAAAAAAATGACTTTATCCACTGTATACCTATTTATATTTCATTTATTACTGTTCTTTATTATTTCCTTCCTTCTTCATTATTTTATTTGCTCCTCTCTCTACCTTCTTAATGAGGAAGCTTAGATCACTGATTTTATACCTTTGTTCTTGTCTAAAACTGGCATTTAAAGTTATAGTTTCCTCTAAGCACTTCTGCACTGGTCTTCTCTAGACTTTGGTATGTTTTCATTATCATTCAGTTTGAAATATTTTCATTTCTCTTTATGATTTCTTTTGTCCCATGAGTGATTTAGAAATATGTTACTAAATCATATCAGTAACCTATTTGGTGTATTATAGATAAATTATTTATATTGTTCTTTAATTAAATTCAAATATGACCAAACCATATGATTCCAATAGTTTGAAATTGGGACCGATGTTTTTAAAAATAACTCAGCATATCATCTATCCTATCAACGTTCCATCTGCACATTTATAAAACCCTCTTTATTCATTAGTTGTGGGAAATAGTTTCTATGGATGTCAATTAGGGCAAGTTGGTTGGTAGATCAAATTATATCTATACTGATTTTTTGTCTATGTGTTAGACTGTTACAATCTTCAGTTATGATTGTAGATTTGTCTATTTTTCCTTTAGTCCTAAGAATTTTTTTTTCTTCAAATATTTTGGAGCTCTGTTATTAGAATTGTACACATTTAAGACTTTTTGTTTGTCATGATGAGCACACAATTTTATCAACAAGGAGTTACTCCTTCTCTGATATACACTGTCTTAAATTCTGATTGTCTGATAGTCATATAGGCATACCAGCATTCTTATTCTTAGTGTTTTTATGGCATATCTTTTTCTGTCTTTTCACTTTCAATCTAAATATAACACTTTTAAACAGATATAACTAATTCTTATTTAGTCTGGCATCTACAGTTTATCAATGGAATATTTAATCTATTTACATCTAATTTACTTTATGGTTGATTTTAAGTCTACCATCTTTCTATTCATTTTCAATTTGTCCTCATTTTTGGTTGTTTTTCTTTCTCCTTTCATATTTTATTTTGGCTTAAAGGAGTAAATTCACCCCTCTCCATGACTCCCTCATCTGTGGGCTCATTTATTATTTTGCCCATTGTTTGAGCTCATTGTTTGCTTGTTGTCTGCACATTGTCTGTTTGTTTGTTTTTTTTAGGAGCCACCAGGAACTGAACTTCCCATGTGTGAGGCCAGTGCTCACCTGCTTGGGCCACATCCTCTCCCTGCTCATTTTTTGTTTTCTTTTGCTTTTGTTTGTTGTCTGCTCATCTGCTTGTTGTCTTGCGCATTGTATTGTTGTTATCTGCTTTTTGTTTTTGCTTGATGTCTCCTTGTTGTCTGCTCATTGTTTGTCTGTCTTCTTAAGGAGGCACCAGACACTGCCCTACCATGTTGGAGGCAGGCACTCAACTGATTGAGCCATATTCACTCCCAGGAGTAAATTTTTAGAATCCATTCTGTCCCCCTGGTAACTTTTGTTTTTATTATTTATTTAAGTGATTGCTGTTGGAATCATAATATTAATTCTTATCTTTTTACAGTCTACCCTGGTGTAATATTATACTACTTTATCTACAATCTAAGAATCATCAAATACTATAATTTCACTTATACTATCTACTTCCCATATGCTTTAGTCTTATATTGTAATTTTTATGTTATAACCATCACTATATTTTGTTGCTATTTCTTTAAAGTCAATTAACTTATTTAACAAAATAAAAGAAAATAATTGTTTTTATATATCCTATATAAATATTATTGCTAGTATTTCTAGTATTTCTTTACTTTCTGTGCCATCAAATAGTCATTTTTCTTTGGCCTGAAGAATTTCTTGAACATTACTTCAAGTATGGCAACAATTTCTTTCAGCCTTAGTTACCCTTCACTTCTAAAAGATATTTTTGCTAGATATAAAGTTCTAAGTTGACAGGTTTTTCTTCAGTGACATTTTCTTCGTGATTCCATTATTTTTGTGACATACCATCATCTGTCAATTTTATTGTGCTCTCTATATAATTTTTTTTTTCATCTGCTGCTTTTAAAATTTCAGCTTATCTTTGGTTTTCAGCAGTTTTACCGTGGCACACCTAAGATAGTGAAACTCTTGATAGTAACCTGCTTTGGGTTTGCTGTATTTTCTGGTTCTGAGTTGCTGTTTTGATAAATCTGGGTAATTTTATACTAATATATTGTACATTTTTTTTTGCCGCCCCATTTTCTTTATTATCTCCTTTATTGTATTTGTATTTGAGTATTTGATACTATTCTACAGGCCATCAATAAGTTCTTTTGTTTCCCTTTCACTTTACCTAAATTTGGATGATGTCTTTTGAAATGTCTTGAATGTTACTGATCTTTTCTTCTCTTGTGTTCAACCTGCTTCATTTCATCCAATTAAGCTTTGGTACCTCATACTTTAATTTTTACTTCTAGAAATTCAGTTTGGTTCTTCCATATGTCATCTGGAATTTCCCATCTTTTCACCCATTTTCTTGTTGCTTCTTTAATACATTTGTTGTGGTTATTTTAAATTTCTTGTCTGATAGTTCCGAAATATCATCTGTGGATCTGTACACATTTAATGTTTTCTTATTTTTCTATTTTATAAAAGTCATAGTAACATGCTTCTCCCTATGTCCTTTAATTTTATTATATGCCACATTCTTTGAATGAAAGGTATAAACATACTTATATAAAAATATGTGCCATAAAACTCATCAATAGGGAATGTCCTTTTCTTTGTTAAGTAGTTGGGGGAAGGGCTAAATATTATAATTCAATCAGTTGAAGTAATTTGTGTGGATATAATTGTGATTTTAATCTCTCTAATAGGGACTTGATATTTAAGTACCAGAATTCTAAGGATATTACTCTGCTTTTTAGCCCAGCCTTCAAGTTTCTGTGCTGATATAGGACTGCCTGATAATTTGTGTTTGTGTATGTGTGTTTAATTATCTTTTTTTTTAAGATACATAAACCACACAAAATATTACATTAAAAAAATATGGGTTCCCATATACACCACTCCCCTCATCCCCCACTCCTCTCACATCAACAACTTCTTTCATTAGTGTTGTACATTCATTGCAATTGATAAATACATTTTGGAGCACTGCTACATAGCACGTCTTATAGTTTACATTATAATTTACACTCTCTTCCAGTCCATTCAGTAGGTTATGGCAGGATATATAATGTTATGTATCTGTCCCTGCAATATCATTGAGGACAGTTCCAAGTCCTAAAAATGCCCCCATATCACACCTCTTATTCCCTCTCCCTGCCTTCAGCAACTTCCATGGCCACTGTCTCCACATCAATGATAAAATTTTTTCCATTGCTAGAGTCGCAATAATTCTACAGTAGAATAACTGTAAGTCCACTCTAATCCATATTTTATTCCTCCATCCTGAGGACCCTGGGATGGCGATGTCCACTCCACCTCTAAATCAAGAGAGGGCTTAGATCCCACACGGCTGATGGATGGGATTCTCTGGCTTGCAATTGTAGGCTCTCTCAGTTCCTTGGTGTGGTGGTTGACCATCCTCACCTCCCTGTTAGCTGACCTGGGTAAGTCCAAAGAACCAGAGAGCAGGTGTTGCAACTCTGCTGAGGCTCAGGGCCCAGCTGGTATAGGATAGTCCAGAGATTCAAGTCTCCTGGGCATACACTAACCCCAGCACCAGCCACAGGTTCAGTAAAAGTGACAGAAGAGGCATGTGTAGAGAAGTGACTTCTGAGTCCAACTCCTTCACACTCAGGATGCCTGATATTTTTTATCACACAAGAAACAAAATTGATTAGAGGTTTACTTACAGATTTAGTTAGTATATTAGTCTTTTATTTCTTATGTAAAAAAATTACCAAAACCTTAGTGACTTTAAATGATACAAAATGGTTATCTTACAGTTCTGGAAGTCAGAAGTCTGACATGGGTCTCAGGCACAGGGCTCAGAGCAAGGTTATGGAAAAGCATTCCTTTCTGGCAACTCTCAGGGAAAACTGATTTTCTTGCCTTTTCCAGTTTCTAGAAGTCACCTGCATTCCTTGGTATGGGGCTTTCTTCCTCCATCTTCAAAGCCAGCAACAGGGAGCCAGATCCTTTTCACTTTTCTTTCTGACCCTCTTCTTCTGCCTCCCTCTTCCACATTTAAGGGTTCATGTCAGGATAATCTCCCCGTGTCAAGTCAGCTGATTAGCAACCTTAATTGCATCAACAACCTTAATTCTCTTTTTGCCTTGTTCTAGGGATTTAGATTTGGCTATCTTTGAGGGCCATTATTCTGCTTACCAAAATTGGACTCAATTCTCTTCTGTTTTAAAATTCAGAAACAAAATATGAATATAAATTTCGACCACAATCTCCAAGAAAACCCAGAGACCAAACCCCACCCTCTTGGTTTCAAGACTGTAATACTAACAGACCACAAACCTGACGTCTTTAAAATTGGGAAACTACATCCTGGCAGACAAAGGACCCTATAAGTGCAAGTCTGAGGTTGCAAGATTACCAGACTGTGAGAATGCAGAAATGTGAGACTGCGATGTTTCCATATCCCAAGATTTCAAAAGAGCTTGACTGTGGGATCACAAGATCATTTTCTTCTTTTAAGTCAAACCCTAAACTTTCTTCAGTCAGACAAATCCCCTTGTAAAAGAATTACTTGGGGAAAATGATTACCAATAAGTTTAGGGCTCCTTCAAACTCAATTCTGGAACTTCTCAAATGGTCAACTGTTTTTTTCCTCATCAGAGCAAAGACTGGCTTACTCTGGCTTTCTCTGACCACATCTTATCCCTCACCCTAACAACGGTGCCAAATATAAGACAATCTACTGACCGTCATTCATCCAGCAGAGTTAGCTCTTTTAGACATTCTGGTGTCCACAGCTTTTTGATGGCATTAAAGAACAGTACAATATTTAAATTTGTCCATCTATTTCTGGTTGTTTTGGTGAGCATGAAGGTCTTTCATTTCCTTTTTAAATTTCTTCCATACCAGTAGTGGAACTCTAAGATTTTTTTTTGACAGCTCCTTTTCCATGTATTTTATCTCACCAAGACTGCACAATGAAAGTTTCAGTGTTGCATGTTTTCTTGAAGTTACTCCACTCGCTGTGATGAATTGTACCAATGGTATACAATGATAAGTTTCTTTTTGTTGTTGTTGTTTAGTGTTTTTTATGTGAATTGTTAAAATAATTTTATTTAAATTTGATTTGATGTATTTTTAATTCCAAAATCAAATCTACAAAACAAGATACATTGAAAAAATAGTAACTTCTATTTTATAGATAACCATTATTAATGACAAGCTTTATTTTTCCTTTTTAAAAAGAGGCATACAGTAATAAGTATATATATTTATATCCCATTTCTGTTTTTAGGAAAAGGTATCATGGCAACATATGCTTTACTCCATCTTTCATGTAACAAAAATATCCTGCAAATTACTGTATAGTAGTACTAAAGATCTTCCTCACTCCGTTTTTCAGCTGCTACTATTCATATGTGACTATACCAGCATTTATTCAACCAATCCCCTGTTGATTAACATTTGATTGTTCCCAGTTTTTCATTAATAATTTTTTTAAAAACTTTTTATCTTGTTTCTTTCTGACATCTACTTATTCTTGTTCTATTTCCTCCTGGTTTTGTTTCATGCATTCTTGATTTTATTTATG
This sequence comes from Dasypus novemcinctus, assembly GCF_030445035.2. NCBI lineage: Eukaryota > Metazoa > Chordata > Mammalia > Cingulata > Dasypodidae > Dasypus > Dasypus novemcinctus. The sequence continues at coordinate 45,383,473 of NC_080697.1, read as the reverse complement.
GAGGTTAAGCTTCCCATTATCACATTAAGTAATTTACAAATACTTATTTAAAACCATATTTAGATTTCCCAGTTGTTTGCATTTTATCAGGAAGAATGTTGGTTCTTTTTCTGTTTCATTTTCTTTCTTAAAATCTGTGTATTTCAAGCGATTTTGAATTTTGATATTGACGCTGTTCTTTAGTGGTAGCTATATTTTATCTTTTAATCTCCATAGGTTTACCCTTACCTGTCTAGCAGTTGTGGTTACTTGCACCAAGTTATCTGAATTCACTTCTAAAACAAATTTTACATTAGGATATTTTGACCTCCAATGTCATGTGATTCTTTTTTTTCTAAAGATTTATTTATTTATTTATTTATTTATCTCCCCTCCTCCCCCCCCACTCCGGTTGTCTGTCCTGTGTCTATTTGCTGTGTCTTCTTTGTCCACTTCTGCTGCTGTCAGTGGCACAGGAATCTGTGTTTCTTTTAGTTGCGTCATCTTGTTGTGTCAGCTCTCCGTGTGGGCGGCACCATTTCTGGGCAGGCTGCACTTTCTTTAGCACTGGGCAGCTCTCCTTGTACGTGCACGCCTTGTGTGTGGGTCTCCCCTACGCGAGGGACCCCCCTGCGTGCATCAGCACTGTGCATGGGCCAGCTCCACACAGGTCAGGGAAGCCTGGGGTTTGAGCCACAGACCTCCCATGTGGTAGACGACCACCCTAACCACTGGGCCAAGTCCGCCGCCTGTCATGTGATTCTGAAGATATAACAGATCTTTTCAGATATGGCTCCAGTCCTCATTGCCAGGTTGTTGGCTTATGGACACTCCCACCCAATGAGTAAGAAGACCCTTTTACATTCCCTTTTCACATGAAGGAAAACCCAACTGCAGCCTTGATGTACTATAAGAAAATTATTAAAAATTGTGTAGTCATAAGCTTTCTAATCAATAGTGTCCGCTGATTTAGCCTAGAATTGTGAATGATTAACTTGTCCATTGTCCTTTGGAATGTTGTAATACTGCTATGCAGGCACCCCCTCACCTGGTAACCAAAAACCAAATGTTTACCAGACATGGCATTTGCATGTCCTGTTTGTATCCCCTGTAAAACTAAAACCTAAAATCCTTTATGTTCTTGTTCAGTCTACCATGTATAGAATAGAGCACTTGGGGGTACGATCTCCCTCCTTGGGGGAACTGGCCATTGCCCTGGAGACAGGCATTGTTGTTCCAGGGGGAGCTGACAAATCACAAGTTGCATAACCACCCTGAGATCATAGATTTGGTCTCTTATAAAAGTGGGACCCCTTTTGACTGCCAGTTGGTCTCACCCAGGAGGGGATGCTCTGCCTGGAAACGTTTTTCCAATTGGGACTATGATGGGCTGTCAAAGGGATTTCCCGGCATCATGAAAGATAAGATTTTGTGTTTTCCCGCAATTTGGTGAGTGTTTGTACATACTTTCATTCTTTCCTATATCTCTAATCAATTATTTTCTACTGTAATTACTCAGTTATTACAATCATTTGTTATAACCTTAAATACATTTAATTGAATAAACCTGCTCTTATACAGCATTTAGAGTTTCTGCCTTTTTCTTAAGAAAACATTTTGGCATAGTCAGCAGGATTCATTAGAGATTAAGCTTCCATTATTGCTAACCCTTATTTAGCAGAACATTTTGGCATAGTTGGCAAGATGCCTGTGTTTAACCATGCCTGTTCAGCTAAGGTTGAATAAACTTATAGAGTCCATCCCTGGATGGGAGGACCTCTCTTTTTCTAATTTGGCTGTGGAATAGGCAAAACACTCAGGATTGTGTGAGAGACTGGGATATGTGGGCAGGATTCAGGTACAGCTACATTATCAGAATGCCTCGGATGTGTCTATGGGCTCATGAGTTCTCATGCTCCCTGATAATGGAGAGAACAGCAATGATGTTGTTGTGGGCTGATAGAATTAAACTCCCAGAGGAGTTGAAAAACTTAACAACTGTAGCAGTTTGATATAATTGATGAATTCCAAAAAGAAATATTGGATTATGCTAGTAATCTGATCTGTACCTGGGCATGATTGAGTTATGATTAGGGTGTTGCATCCCCATCAATTGGTGATAAAAGGCATGGCAAAGAACAGAGTTGGGGATTTCTGATGTTAGAGTTTGATGCTGAAGACATAGGAAGTCAGCACCCAGAGGAAAGAGAAGCCAGCCCCAGGAAGGAAGGAACCTTGAACCCAGAGAAAAGCAAGCCCCAGGAACATAGTGTAAGAAATGAAGATTAGTTTAGTTTTCACATAAAGGAAGAAAATATTGATTAATATAACCTGGCAGCCTACTGCCTCAATCTCCCACTCCCGGGTTAAACAGCAACAAAGGAAACCAGTTTAAGCCAGTCCTATAGGCAGTAAGAAAGATGCCCAAGAAAGAGCTAAGTCAATACCAATTCAGCACTAAACTCCATTCTTTATTTGACAAAGGGGAGCAGGTAAAAACTAAAATGATTGGAATGTGATGGGGAAAGCGGTTAATCACAAACTTTTGCATGGGAAATTTAGATCTTCTCGGATAGACTCGGATAGACTGTAACTTCTGAAGTGTCCATTCTATGGAGAAACAGAGGGAGGGCTTGTGTGCTAGGCTTAGGGGTATAAATTGTGTCATTTTTCTTTGTTCAGGGCACCAGCCACGTTTTTTGTGCCCCTTTGTGTGCCCCTTCTTGCAAGATTGAGAATAAATTCTTTTCTTCTCCACAATTGGGTGAGCCTTATTTTCTTCCAGAAGAAGATTTCTTTCTAACAGCTTTGGGGGCTCACCCGGGATCCTGAAGCTTCAGAGAGCAGACCCTGGAGTGGACAACAGGGAGGCACACCCCGCTCTTTAAGGGGTCTTGGACTCCACCGGTGGGGGCCTCACCTCTGACAACCAGGAGGCCTGAGAACAAATGCTTAGATCTGCTGATTGTGGACAAGAAAAAGGGAAGGGAAAATCTGCCTATGGTTGACCAGGTGACTCCATGCATGGACCAAGGTAAGAACAAAGGCTATTAAGTATTACCTTGGTGGTCAGGAATTCTGATGAGTCTGAGGCTCACTGTGTGTGCATGAGACACATGACATATGGCGTGAATTGAGTGCGGAGTCCCAATTCATATTTCCCTTCTCCCGTGAGGGAAAGGGCCGGATACAGACAAAGCAAAAGATTCAAAAGGAAGAGACCCAGACAAGATTCAGAATGGGAAATAGAGGCAGACAGTCAACTGGGAAAAAGGGGAAGGCGGTATCTGTAGGATCCCCTGGAGACATTCCTCCAGATAGTCCCCTAGGGGGCATGTTAAGGCATTGGACTGATAGAGATGGGACCAAGGGAAAAGACAAGCAGAAAATGATTAAATACTGCTGTTGTATCTGGACCAAGGGAAGTATTTTACTGCCTGATGTATTCTGGCCAAAATATGGGGCAAATGAGGATTGGCTTTGTGCTGACCTTGTACTGTACGGTAATGGAAAAACACCCTTCTCCAAAGAAGAGTCTGCCTATGCCACATGCTGGCTAAAGGGAAAGGAGGCCACTTTCTATCCTATGAAAGCTGGAAACCCAGGCCCCAAGACTAAGCTTGCAGAAACTAAGGCTGCAGAAACAAAAGCTGTAGAAACTAAACCCTGGCACCTCCTATCTAATCTCCGTCCCCCCTATGTTCCCCCTCCCCTCCCAGGAGAAGGGCTATTAAACTTGGAGGGCCCAATAGAACCCATTGTAAACCCTGGGGAACTGGAGAATCAAGCGGGGCCAACAGCCCCACCGGTTACAACCCACCAACAGCCGAGGAAAGAATTGGAACAGTGTAAGAAAGATATACAAAACTTTCCATTCCCCAGAGCATCTGAGGAAAAGAAAGTGAAAGAACAAAACTGCATTGAGCATTTGTATCGGCTGAGAGACGTACAAATGGGGCCAGGGGAGATTGGCTATGTAAATGCCCCACTGACCAGTACTGAGGTAAGGAACTTCAAAAAGGAGATGAAATCTCTAATGGAAGATCCAATGGGGCTGGCTGAACAAGTAGATCAATTCCTAGGTCCTAATTTATATACTTGGCCTGAACTTCTGTCCATACTGAATGTCCTCTTTACAGGAAAAGAAAGAGGAATGGTGCGGAGGGCAGCTATGAAGGAGTGGGAAAGCAGCATCCACCCGGACAAGGGGTAATGGCAGCAGAACAGAAGTTCCCAAACACAGACCCTAATTGGGAAAATAATGACCTGGGGGACAGAGCACAAATGAAAGATCTTAGAGACCTCATTATACAGGGGATCAAATTGGCTGTACCCAAATCTCGAAACTTGAGTAAAGCCTTTGAAGTAGCCTAGGAGAAGGATGAAACTCCCTCTGCTAACCTGCAATGATTGAGGGGCCAAGAGAGGAAATATTCAGGGATGAACCCTGATGATCCTGCAGCTCAGGGAATGTTAAAAGTCAGCTATGTGAAAGGGTCTTGGCCTGACATTCAGAAGAAGATTCAGAAAATAGAAGGATGGATGGATAAGCCATTGGAAGAGTTATTGAGAGAGTCCCAGAAAGTGTTTGTAAGGAGAGAGGAGGAAAAGCAGAAACAGAAAGCAAAGGTTATGATTAGCACAGTTGATCAAATGGTTAGGAGAAGACTGGAGATGAGTCAGGATGGGAACAGGCAGAGGCAAGATAAAGATGCAAAATGGGCTTATTTAGATAAGGGGACAAGGAGAATGCAAGGCTCTGCAGGGTGCTATCACTGTGGGACGCCTGGTCATTTCAAAAGGGAATGCCCAAGTTTAAAGAGAGTCAGGTAATTCCCCTCATGAATTTTGAGGATTATGGGGTCTGAGGCTCCTCACTTCTAAAGCCCACTGGGAGGCTTTAGTAAATCTAAGGGTGGGCCCATACCAGGAAGAAATTACATTTCTAGTGGACACTGGTGCAGCCAATCCTCTGTGACTCATCTCCCCAGAGGAACCAAATTCTCTGGAAGTTCCCTTACAGTCTCAGGGGTAAAAGGAGGAGGTTTTGTGGTCCCCTTTCTTTCTCCCACTAATATTTATTGGGTAGACAATCAAATTGTAAGCCCTTTGTTGTACATCCCAGAAGCCGGGAGTAATTTGTTGGGAAGGGACTTAATAGTATTCATGGGTTTGGATTTGGAAGTAAGGGATGGGCAGAAAGAATTAGTCTTAGCCATGCTCACTGAAGAAGATGAAAAAGATATCAGAGAGGAAGTGTGGGTAAGAGAAGGGAATAGAGGGGGTTTGCAGGTACCCCCTATTAAAATCAAATTGAAAAAGGAAAGGGAAATTATTTGTCAAAGACAATATCCCATTCCCCTTAAGGGGAGGCAGGGTCTTAACCCATCATTGAAGGCCTCCTTCAGGATGGGCTCTTGGAGCCCTGCATGTCTCTCTTCAATTCTCCTATCTTGCCTGTTCAGAAATCAGATGGTGGTTGGAGGTTGGTACAGGATCTAAGGGCCATTAATCAAATCATTCAGGTTGGACACCCAGTAGTCCCAAATCCATACACTCTCCTTAGTAAGATCCCCTGCCTTCATAAATGGTTTAGTGTAATAGATCTAAAGGATGCCTTTTGGGCCTCTGCCCTTAACCCAGAGAGTAGAGACTTGTTTGCCTTTGAGTGGGAGGATTCCTCTACAGGAAGAAAACAGCTGTATAGGTGGACAGTTTTACCCCAAGGCGTCACAGAATCCCCCAACCTCTTTGGGCAGGAACTCCTCAAGTATTGGAGAAATTTGCAGTCCCACCTGAAATTTCCCTTTCACAATATGTAGATGATATGCTATTATCAGGTGAAGAAAGGCAGATAGTGGTCCAAACTACAGAGCTTATTGAATTTCCTGGGGGATCAAGGGCTAAGAGTGTCAAAAAGTAAGCTACAATTTGTAGAAAAGGAAGTCAAATACCTGGGTCATCTCATTAGTGAGGGAAGGCCATTACTGAATTACCTCTTCCCCAGACAAAAAGAGAACTAAGAAGATTTGGGGGATTGGTGGGATATTGCAGATTATGGATAGATTTTTATGCATCCCAAACCAAAGGGTTATACCAAAAACTGTTGGAGGAGGAGCCTGACAAATTAGAATGGAAGGAGGAGGAAGTAAAGGCCCTAGAGGGGCTCAAACAGGCACTGGTGCAAGCCCCCGTTCTAGCCCTCCCCTCCCTCGAGAAGCCTTTCCATCTGTTTGTGACAGTGGATAAGGGGACAGCCTCGGGAGTCCTAACCCAGATCTGGGGAGGCCAAAGGAAGCCTGTGGCCTTCCTTTCCAGAATCCTGGACCCTGTCTCCAGGGGATGGCCAGGCTGTGTACAGGCCATGGCAGCAACTGCTCTCTTAGTAGAAGAAAGCAGGAAACTGACCTTTGGAGGGGCCTTAGTTGTTAGCACCCCTCATCAAGTCAGGACTATTTTGTCTCAAAAAGCAGGAAGATGGTTAACAGATTCCTGAATTCTGAAATATGAGGCGATTCTAATGGAAAAAAATGATTTAATACTGACAATTGATCGTAGTCTGAACCCAGCTTCTTTCCTTTGGAAAGGTCCCAACCAAGTAGAAAATCCTGAACATGATTGTTTAGACCTAATTGAAAACCAAACCTTGAATCCGGCCTGACCTAGGGGATCTTCCCTTACATTTGGAGAAAAAGATTTTTTATAGATGGGTCTTCTAGGGTCCTAGAAGGAAAAAAGGCACAATGGCTATGCTGTTGTTGATGGACTAACTTGTAAGGTGAAAGAAGCTGGCCGACTGCCCAATGATTGGTCAGCTCAAACTTGTGAGCTGTATGCATTAAATCAAGCCCTTAAATTGTTAGAGGAAAAAGATGGTACAGTCAACAAAGATTCTAAATATGCCTTTGGCATGGTCCACATCTTTGAAAAAATTTGGGAAGAAAGGGATTGATCAGTAGCAGAGGGAAGGAATTCGTCCATGTGGAACTGGTAAAACAAGTGGTAGCCAGTCTGCTCTTACCAAGGGAAATATTTGTGGTACATATAAATGGGCATCAGAAGTATCACACTTTTGAAGCAAAAGGCAACAGATTGGCAGATGAAAAGGCCAAGAGGCTTCCCTCTGTTCCCCTCTGGAACTAATGGTCCTGATACCCTCCATCCCACAGGTCAAAAATGGAAATATCAAGGCCATATCTGCCTCCCATCTGGGCCCAGGGAATCACTCTTCTTGTCTCTCTAGACAGGGGAAAGGATTCCAGGATCTTGGAACTATGGACTCGTGTACACAAGTGTGGAATGTAAGCAGTGATCATACTGACAATTTCTCCAGTTTGGTCAGCCCTCAAGCAGACCTGTGGTGGTACTGTGGAAAGGATGTTCTCCAGCCAACACTGCCTGAGAGGTGGAACCTGTGCTCTGGTCCAATTGGCTATCCCATTCACCTTGGCATTTGAAAAAGAAGCAAGAATATCATCCCAGGGAGGGAGAGAGAAAAGAAGTTTACTTGGTTCTTTTGATGAGCGGATCTAGTTAGACAATATAGGAGTTCCCCAAGGAGTCCCAGATGAGTTTAAGGCTAGAAATCAGGTAGCAGCTGGGTTTGAGTCATTCTTGTTCTGGTGGGTCACCATTAAGAAACATGTAGACTGGATTAATTATATCTATTATAATCAACAGAGATTTATTAATTACACCAGGAATGCAGTTAAGGGAATTGCAGAGCGATTAGATGCTACTAGCAGAATGGCATGGGAAAATAGAATGGCCTTAGATATGATGCTAGCTGAGAAAGGGGGAGTCTGTGTTATGATTGGAGGTAGTTGCTGTACATTCATCCCCAATAACACTGCCCCTGACGGAACTCTCACTAAAGCTTTACAAGGTCTAACAGCCCCATCTGCGGAATTAGCAGAGAATTCTGGCATTAGTAATTCACTCACAGGATGGCTTGAAAATTGGTTTGGAAAATGGAAAGGGGTTGCACTGTCCATCTTAACTTCCCTCATTATCTCAGCTGGGGTGCTTACCACAGTCAGATGCTGTATCATTCCATGTGCCCGAGGGCTAGTTCAAAGACTCATTGAAACTGCCCTAACCAAACAAATGCCCATACAGTGTAGGCAAAACAATCTGTACCCCCTTAAAGAAGGAGATTCTTATGAAGAAGAGTGTGAGATAGCACTTAGAAAATTTAAAGAATGGAAATGTGAAAACTAAAAAGAATTTAAAAGAAAGAGGGGCAATTGTAAGAAACAAAGATTAGTTTTCACACAAGAAGAAACTATTGATTACTGTAACCTGGCAGCCTACTGCCTCAGTCTCCCACTCCCGAGTTAAACAGCAACAAAGGAAACCAGTTTAAGCCAGTCCTATAGGCAGTAAGAAAGATGCCCAAGAAAGAGTTAAGTCAATACCAGTTCAGCACTAAATTCCATTCCTTATTGGCAAAGGGGAGCAGGTAAAAACTAAAATGGTTGGAATGTGATGGGGGAAGCCGTTAATCACGAACTTTTGCGCGGGAAAGTTAGATCTTCTCGGATAGGCTGTAACCCCTGAAGTATCCAGTCTATGGAGAAACAGAGGAAGGGCTTGCCTGCTAGGCTTAGGGGTGTAAATTGTGTCATTTTTCTTTATTCCGGGTGCCAGCCATGTTTTCTGGTTGTGTGCCCCTTGCTGCAAGATTGAGAATAAATTCTTTTCTTCTCCACAATTGGGTGAGCCTTATTTTCTTCCAGAAGAAGATTTCTTTCTAACAATACTGCTCAAATATTCCTAACTGTAGCTGATTACTAATAAAAGTGTTTCCAAGAACAAGCTTTCTTGTTATAGGCAACATAGATTCCAGAAGAGATCTTAAAAGCAGTAAAATCAGAGATGTGAAATGATGGAGGGCTTGGAAACAGCCATACCAAAGGAGAAAGAGTTATGAGTCAAATTATGAGCTTTATGCTTCTGTTAGTGTGTCTCAACTCTTTTTATGTTTGTCTGTTTATTTAGTGTCAGTGTATAATTTGATACCTCTGGATGGTAATATTAAATTGATAAATACAAATTCTTAAAAGATCTCTATTCACATGACCAGGAAAAAATTTTTTATCTAAATTTAAACAAATAGTTTATTTTTCTTCACAGAATGGGATGAGGAAGGTGAAAGTTAAATGGATATTATTTCTGGACATTTAATAATATTTTGGCAAAATAGTAGATAAAAGTATAATGCTGTTAATTATGGTTTTAATTTTTTTTTAATGTTTTACAGAAACAACCTCTTCACCTAGACATCAAAAGGCAGATGCTTTGGCTTATACTCATCTGATTTGCCTCACCTCTGCTAAAGAAGCAGCTCTATGGCTGCAGAAAGAGAGTGGCCATTGAGGGTTGCTAGGGGTGGAGCATAATAGTAAATTATCATAGATTAAAGTAACACCACTGCTGTATGCAGCAGTCCCAGGTATCGCTAGTTTGTTGCAAGAAGTTAATATCCAATTTTGTCACTACCACTTTGTTTTAGAACTTGCTAAGGCTTTCTTTAGCATCTGCTTCAGCAAGTCAAACCAGCCTGCATTCACCTTCATGTGAGAAGGCAATGGTGGATTTTGTAGTGCTTCCCCAAGGCTGTGTGCATAACCCAACCATCTGTCCTGGCCTGGTGGCAAAAGAATCTAGCAGCATGGAAGAAATCTGTAACTGTAACCCTACTGATGATATTATGTTCGAGAGTAATTCTTTTTCTGAATTAAAAGAAGCATCAAAAACAATGGTATCTTGTCTTAAGAGCCTAGGATGGGCAAACAATTGGGACAAGATACAAAGTCCTAGCTATCTATCAACTTCTTAAATATTGTTTAGTTGAGTGAAACAAGGACTACACACTCCTCTGCAATTGGTAAAGTACAATGTTTTTTGTAATATTGTTGGGGTACTGAAAACCCTTCATCCCTCATTCAGCTGAAATATTAAAATCATTTTATGTGTTAACCACCCCCCCCCCCAAAAGTGCATGGAACTAAGAAAACCCCCAAGTAGGCTGCTTTTAAAACAATGGCACAAGTTTAAGCAGTAAGGGAGGGTGGACCCTGACTTACCCTGTAAATTGGATGTGGCCAGCACCAATATTGGCTTTGGGTGGGGTTTTTAGCAGAGGCAACATTCTCAAAAATACCCCTTGGGTTCTGGTTACAATTGTGGGAAGGAGTCAAAGTACAATATAGCCCCTTAGGAAAGCACCTACATCCCACCCCTATCCAGGGGTGGACTGTAGATACTAAAAGCAAGACTGGAACAATGAACTGTTGTGGGTTGCCCTCTGTGAGGGAAAGATCTGTGGAAGAACATTTGGGATGCCTGCCAGTGGTGACAGGTAACTGTCCTGTCCCTGCCTGCTTCTCTAACATCTCTCTCAGGACTATTGAGGCAGATGCCCTCGTGAAGATCCAGAGCCTTACCACTGAAATCCTAGAAGCAACAGAGTGGCCCCACAGGAAAAAGGACATCATGACCACTTTCAGTTGTCTATTAATTGCCAACAGCTCATGAACATCATCCACGAGTGTCCCTTGTGCTCACTCCAACATCTGTGACATTGGTTTCCTCTTGCTCTCAGCAGGGGGCAAAGTATGCTTTCAGTGCTGCAGATACTGCAACTGGATTCTTGTAACCAGATCCTTACAACAATGGACTAAGTTTAAATTCAGTGCTCAGGGCTTGTGGCTGCAGCTCCAGTTAAGATACTAACAGCAGGACCAAAGCAAGCATGGAGTTTATGAGCTAAAGTGCTAGCCACCCCGCATCCCAAAGGGGAAGGAATAATAATTTGTTGTTGCCTATGCCTCAAACTATACAAAATGGGGGGAAATGAGGTCATTTTGATCATGGTACTGGTCCTTGCAGTCTTACTGGTTGAGAATCTTAAGTCCATGAAAATAAAAGCATCCAAAACTGTCAAAATGTCACCCAAGCGCTGCAGCATAGGGCATCTCAGATTACAGCTATTGGAACTTTAGCCCATGACCCTGTTAATAACTGGTTTTCCACTTTAAGCTGAACCTGGAAGAAGGCATTAATAGGTATTGCTATTGCATTTTGCTGTATTATACTAAGCTGTTCGTTGATCACTTGGTGTTAATCATCCTGCTTACAATCTATTACTAATATTACTGATGTTAGAGTAGGATTTGTCCAAAATGGATATGTAGAATAAATAAACTCGTATGCCCCTGTTGTGAGTATGGTGCCTTCTGACAACCATCTTAAATGTGAGGGGTACCTGTTGTGAGTGCGGTACCTTACAAGTTAGGGTTGTTTACCTTTTCTTCTTTCCTTTTCCTGGGAAAAGTATCCGTTGTTTGTCTTTTGTATCTATAAATTCCCAGTTCTTGGGACCGAATGATATACTATAAGAAAATTATTAAGAATTGTGAATTCATAAGCTTTCTAATCAATAGTGTCTGCTGTTTTAGCCTAGAATTGTGAATGATTAACTTGTCCATTGTCCATTGTCCTTTGGAATGTTGTAATGCTGCTGTGCAGGCACCCTACCCACCTGGTAATAATCAAAAATCAAATGTTTACGAGAGGTGGCATTTGCATGTCCTGTTCATATCCCCTGTAAAACTAAAAGCTAAAAACTTTCAGGTTCCTGTGCAATGTACCATGTATAGAACAGAGCACTTTGGGGCACGATGTCCCTCCTCAGGGGAACTGGCCATTCCCCTAGAGATGGGCATTGTTGTTTCAGGGGGAGCTGACAAATCACAAGTTGCATGACCACCCTGAGATCATAGATTTGGTCTCTTATAAAAGTGGGACCCCTTTTGGCTGCGGGTTGAAGTCTCACCCTGGAAGGGACACTGCCTGGGACTGTTTTTTCCATTTGGGACTCTGATCAGCTGCCAAAGGGACTTTCCGGTGTTGTAAAAGATCAGATGCTTTTTCCCCCAATTTGGTGAGTGTTTATATATATTTTCATTCTTTCCTTTATCTCTAATCAATTATTTTATACTGTGGTTACCCAATTATTACAATCATTTAATATAACCTGAAACATTTAATTGAATAAAGCTGCTTTTATATAGCATTTAGAGATTTTGCCTTTTTCTTAAGAAAACATTTTGGCATGGTCAGCAGGATTCATTAACTATTAAGCTTCCATTATTGTTAACCCTTATTTAGCAAAACAAGCCTTAGTATCAAGTCTACCTTTTCTTGTTCCCTACAACTGGAGTGCTTTTAGTTTCCATTTTCCCCAGGTGAAGAACTGCAGTAGTTTCTAATTCAAGACCATAAGTCCAGCAGGTCACATTTTCACCACATTATTGCAGTAATTTCTATTTTATGTCTTGCCTTCTCAGAGACATTCTATTGTTCATGTTATGTGGTGTCAATAGTACCATCTTGAATTGAAGGTTCTTGATCTCTTCCCCCAAAAAAAACAGTTTGAGGAAAAATGATTTTTCCATGTTATAGAAAAGCAATAAATATATTTCTCTACCTTAGTCAGATAGAAATACTGTCTTTAAAATAATGAAAAAAAATAAAAATTAAAAATTAAAACAAATTTAAAAATTTAAAAAAATCTAATCAAATCAATGTTTTTTAAAAATTCCATCCTTCATAGTTCCAGTCACTTTAAATGAGAGAAAAATAAACCCTAGAGATTTTAAGTGCTTTGGTAAAGAATACACACCTAGCTGGGCTCCAGAGTTCTCAACTGAATCCAAGTCTTCTGAACATCAGGGCATTGCCAGGTCATTTTTATCTCTTTAAGTTTTCCAATTACATGTTTAAAAGGCAGTGATTTATTGAGTCTCTATTACATACTAAATTACGTGGTCCCTGATTTTAAGTTTGTAAATTTTCTAAGGAAAACAAATATTTAAATGAGAACAGAAAGATTCAATAGAAGTTGGAAGGAGGGAGGCAGGCACAGGATGATGCCAATGTCTTTATCTGAACATGAGGGATAAGGAGAAAATAACTAGAGATGGCAGTATCTTTAGGAAGAATAAAAGACCCAGATAAATAGGTTTAATAAGTATATGACATATAGGTTTGCTCATTGCAGTTTTTTAATACTTTCTTGAATATGCCAACTGACTACTTGGATGTTTCTGGTTGAAACTAATACTAAGGAGCAGTTTATCAGATCCTCAAACCTCTCGGTTGAAAAGATGATGTCTCATTGTGAAATGATTTTAATCCATACCCATTTTCAGAAAGACTACACAGGGGCTGAGTACAGTATTGCTGGGAAAAAAGTTACTCTCCTTTTGGGAGAACAAGGGCACCAAATCAAAGCCACAACCTTAACCACAAGCTGTAAAACAGATCAGGAGCAAGGGGGTGGTAATTAGTCTCCCTTATTTAAATACAAGCTTCATTATTGATTCCTGAACACTCAGTTAATGTGTCAGACACACAAAGAAGCAGTTCATTTCAGAGCCAGCTACAGCTGCCAACTGCCTAAACAAAACCAGCCCAACTACTCACTCTACTACAATCCCTGCAGGAACACTTTTATATTTAAAGTCGGCAACAAAGAGAAACTCTTTAATAGTCCAAGCAGTTTCATTTTTCAACCTTGGTATTCTCTAGAAGAATCTTATATTTTAGTCAGATTTAGTTTACCTCTTTCTATAAAAATTAATAGTTGCTATAGCTTTGCTTCAGCATGTGGTAAAATTCATATGCTGAAAAAACTTGTGAAAATTGTACACCCTTGTCTTCTAAAATAGCAGCACTTATCATTGTAGAACTCAGAAAAAAAGTTGGAATATTATAATTTTTTAAGGATTTATTTATTTATATTTTTAATTTCTCTCCCCTTCCGCCCCCCCCCCCCCCCCACCTCCAGTTGTCTGCTCTCTGTGTCCATTTGCTGTGTGTTCTGTGCCCGCTTGTATTCTTGTAAGTGGCACTGGGAATCTGAGTCTCTTTTTGTTGCATCATCTTGCTGTGTCAGCTCTCCTCATGTGTGGCCCCACTCCTTTCTTCGCATGGGGTGGCTCTCCTTACGGGGCACAGTCCTTGCGTGTGGGGCTCCCTCACGCGGGGGACACCCCTGCATGGCATGGCACTTGCACACATCAGCACTGCATGTGAGCCAGCTCACCACATGGGTCAAGAGGCCCCGGGTTTGAACCCTGGACCTTCCATGTGGTAGGCAGGCGCTCTATCAGCTGAGCCAAATCCGCTTCCCAGTTATAATTTATAGTCAGAGTTTATCTCCAATTTCCAACCTTCTGGGTTCTTAGGATACAGCTGTGAACAAAATAAACAAAACTGCTTGGTCTCATGAAGTTAGTAATCTAGCAGAAGAGAACTAAAGAAACAATATAAGTAAGCAAAATACATAGTGTGCTTTATAGTAATAAATGTTCTGGAGGAAAATATAAAGAAGAGGAAAGATAGGAAGTGACTAGAGGGAAGTTGCAATATTAAACTTTAGATTTTAAATAAGGAACTTTTGAGTAAAGAAATTACGATAGTTAATGGATTGGACTTAACTGATATCTGAAGAAAGAACATTCAGACTAACTGATGAGGCAGTGCAGAGACTGTCAGGCAGGAATATGGTTGTTGGAGAAGAAGGAGGCCAATATGCCTGGAGCACAGAAGTCAGGTCATGAAAAATCTTCCAGGAAATGTTTAGGATTTTGGCTTTATTCAGAATGAAATGAGAAGGTATAAGAGTTTTCAGCCAAAGAGTCACATGATCTGACTTCCATTTAACAAGATTACTCTGATTATACTGTTGAATATAAATTTTAGGGAGGTAGAGGGATAGCAGGGGAAAATATATGAATTGTTACATATACCAATTTACTGGAGCCATATCTGAAAGATATAAACTGAGGCTGTAGCCAGATGAGGTATTGAAGTGAAGAGGAGATTATTTGTTTTGTTTTGCTTGTAAAGATGAGAAAGATAACAGAATGTTTATATGCTAATAGAAAAGATGAATTAGGAAAGGGAATTTGATAATTGTTATACTAACCAAGTTAAGACATATTGATGGCGTGAAGAGTCAGTTTTTGGTTATGTAGTAGCAGAATCAATAGGATATGCAGATGGATTTGATGTAAAAAAATGAAAGAGTAAAGTCATAGATATCTTTACATTTTTTGGCCTCAAAAACTAGAAGGGTGATATGATTACTAACTGTAGTAGAGAAGAGATTTGGGGATTAAAAAGCAAAAGATACGATATAGAAAGATTAATTTTGAAATGAATGTAAAACATCAGGGTGATATGTCAGGAATGAGGGTGAATTTGCAAATCTGAGTATAAGGGGAGAAGACTGACCTGATGATAGAAATTCAGGAGTCATAACTACATGTCCCTATGGTTTTTAAAGCTGTGAGACTAAATAAAACCATAAAAGAAACAAGTATAGGAAAAAAGTGATGAGATCCAAGTACAGAGCACTGGGGCACTCCAGTGTTTAGAGGTCAGAAAGATGGAGGATGGTGGGGAATCTCTCAAAGTAGGCTGAGAAAGAGAAGCCAGGGCAATAGCAGTATAAAGACCAGATTGTGGTGTCCTTGAAGGACAAAGGCTAATGGTAAGGAAAGTAAACTTACCATTGAGTTCAGGATCTTGGAGGTCATTGATGACTTTCAGAAAAGCAGTTACAGTTGACCTTTTGACTATCTGATTGGAATGGGATTTAAGAAAGACTGGGAAAATTGGAGATGTAGAGTTTACTCAACTTTTTTTTTTTTAGAAGGTATTGAGATTGAATCCGGAACCTCTTATATGTGTAGCAGGTGCTCAACTACTGAGCTACACCAGCTCCCTGACTCAACTATTTGGGAACGTTTTTGTAAAAGGAAAGGTATAACCTAAGGCTATAGCCAGATGAAGTGTTGAAGTGAAGAGGAAGTTATTTGTTTTGTTTTGCTTTTAAAGATGAGAGATATAACAGAATGCTTATATGCTGATAGAAATGATAAAATAAGAAAGGGAAACTGATAATGCAGGAGCAGTAAGGAAGATCTGAACATAAATGAGAGGAGGGGAGTTCTAGTGAAATGGTAGAAGTGTTGGTCTTATAAAGGAGCAAAAATAATTTGTCTGTATTTACAAGAGAGAAGGCAGAGCACAAGGGCACAGTTTCATCTATTTGGGTAGTTGCAAGTGTAAGGAGGTTGTATGTAAATGCTGTTTTCATTGTATCAATTTTCTTAGTGAAGCAGGAAGCAGGATCATCTAAAAAGTAGCACTGGGAGAAGGTAAAGAGGTTTAAAGAAACTATATGGAAGAGTATAAGCATTAGGGAAATATGGTATAATTCAGGAGAGAATCAGGGTCCAGTTGAGGTTATTGAGCATGAATTTAATGAAGACCACTCAGTATTTTTTGTTTTCTTTCCTCCACACAGATTCATGGATACAAGCATGGAACAAGAGCAAACTGGGATTGAGTCAGTGTTTTTGTTTGGCAAAAAAATGAATATCTAAACATGATCACAAAATTATTTGACATCTACAGTTGGGATCTATGTCATCTCCCTTTAAATTTGGGTTGATCTTCTTGTCTTGCTTTCACAAAAATAATAAAGCAGATATCACCATGTGACTTCTAAGGCTGGGCCATGAAAGACATGACTACCTTGCCTTGTGCACTAGAACACTTGTGCTTATAGCCCACAGACACATTGAAAAAGTGTAATTTTAAGGTCTCCATGCTGTGAAGACTGGACATATTAGACGTCTTCCTAACTCAAACAACATACACATGAGAGAATGAGCTTGCCAATGTCCCCAAACGCAGCCACTGATTCTTCCCAGCTGAGGCTCCCGATATGGTGGAGCAGCGATACCATCTCCACTATGCCCTGTTTGAAGTTCTGACCCACAAAATCCATGAGCATGGTTAAATGACTGTTTTATCCTCTAAATTTTAAGACTCGGTGATGCAGAGATTGTACTGTTACCCCCTGAGGAAGAGCTCTTACAAGGTGGCATTTAAGATGAACTCTTGTAAGAGGAGATAGGAATGCAAACGGGTGCCCTATATAGGAGAGGAGAGGCTTGTTTTGGAGAGGGAAAGCACGCTCGTTTTAGGAAATCAAACACGACTGCTTCACCTGCGGCCCAGAAGCAAGAGAGAGAGAGAGCGTATGACATGAGATTGGCCTAGGCAGTAACCAGACCATGTAATACCTTACAGGCCACTGTAAGACATCGAATTTTCTCTAAGTAAATGGCAAACCATAAAAGCTGAATTTTGTTCAGAAGGAAGGGTTGGAGGTTAGTGAAATGATATAATAAACTAATACATGTTTTAAGAAGTGTAATTTTCCTGTAATATTGAAATCAATCAAAAGGGAGAAAAGTAAATGCAGGGAAGTTATTTCAGGGCTGCCACAGTAGCCCACAAGGCCAGGCTAGGATAAAATCTGCACAGCTGGAGATAATAATTTGATGGTAATATTAACCAAAATTATGAATGGATTATATTTGAGAATTGAGGAGGAAAGGACAAATCAGGAATTATTCCTAATCTTACTGCTTAACCACTTGGTGGAAGCTAGGGTTACTATTCTTTATTTTTCTCTCTTATATTTTTATATAGATTATTTTAAATAACTTTATTCTTCACTTATCAGCTTCTCTTATACACTACATTTCTAACATAGCACAATAGTAGGACCTTAGAACAATTTGATCCTATTTATTCCTCTCCTAACCTTTTGCTTGAATATTCTCTTTAGTATTTCTCCTTGGGAAAGTCCACTGGTAATAAAATTTCTCAGAATATTTGTCTGAAAAGTCTTTATTTTTCTTTTTTAAGATTTATTTATTTATTTATTTCTCTCCCCTCCCCCCCCATTGTCTGTTCTCTGTGTCTATTTGCTGTGTCTTCTTTGTCTGCTTTTGTTGTTGTCAGAGGCATAGCAATCTGTGTTTCTTTTTGTTGTTGTTGTTGTTGCATCATCTTGTTATTTCAGCTCTCCATGTGTGCGGCACCGTTCCTGGGCAGGCTGTACTTTCTTTCACGCTGGGGGGCTCTCCTTACGGGGCGCACTCCTTGCACATGGGGCTCCCCTAGGCGGGGGACACCCCTGCGTGGCAGGGCACTCTTTGCGTGCATCAGCACTGCGCATGGGCCAGCTCCACATGGGTCAAGGAGGCCCGGGGTTTGAACCGCGGACCTCCCATGTGGTAAACGGACGCCCCAACCACTGGGCCAAGTCCACCGCTTCTATTTTTCCTTTTGAGGTATTTCCTTCTTCATAAAGAGTGTTAGGTAGGCAGTGATTTTATTTCAGCACTTTGGTGATGTCATTCTGTTGTCTTCTGGTATCCACTTTACAATTATTGTCTTTTTGTAGCCCCTTTGATGTTCATGTGTCATTTATGTCTGGTTGTGTTTATGATTTTCCTTGTCTTTGGCTTTTAGACATTTGACCCTGGTGTAACTAAGTGTGGTCGTCACTGTGTTTAAACACTGGGGTTTACTGAGCTTTCAGAATCTATACCTTGCCTTTTATTTTTTTTCAGTTTTGCCATCGTATTTTCAAATATTGCCTCTACATTATTCTCTCTTGCCTTTCCTTCTTCAATTCTTATTTGATTGACACTTTACCAAGTTTACTATATCTCTTACATTAATCCATCTCATCATCTATTTCTTAAAAATAGTTATTTAAGAGACCAACTGGTAACTCTAATACCTAGGCCAGATATCCAAAAAGAATGTGGGAATATCACCTTAATTCAATCAGACACTGAGTTAATTTGAGTGCGATTTGCAATATGTGTAAGGCTCTGTCTAAATGTAATTTATCCCCATTCTTAGAATGTAGACTACCAGGGTTCCAACTAAGAGCATAACAGGACTACTAGAACATTTTACTATTCACAAATTCAGAATTCCAATGTTCACCTTCTCAGCCTTGTTGGGAAGTTATTATGATTTATAGCAGCTCTTTGTTTGGCTTCTTAGTTACTTGTTTTTCAGAATTTACAAATTTTGAAAATGCCTCTAGAGAGAACAAGAGTATCATCCTCATGTTCTTGAACTTCATTTATAGGCTCTTGAACTGTAAATCCTGCTTAATTTGGCAGCTTTCCTATACATATAGATTTTTTTCTATTTTATCCAAATTTTGCTAGTTATCTTAAGAGAAGTATTGAAATTCCTAAGGACATTCCATCATAACTGGATATAGACTTTCCTGCATTTATATACAGAAGTTTTTAGACAAAGTGAAATTTAAGTGGGGTAAAAGTGATTATGAATTGTTCCATTTTGATACATCTAGAAGGTATCCAAGTGGATATGTCATTAAAACAGTTGACTATGGGCCTCAAACTGTGAAGAGGTCCCTATTGGAGACATATATTTAGGAGTTAACATATTTAGGTGATTTTAAAATGAGAGATACAGATCAGATCACTAGGGTAGAGAAAAGAATGTTGAGGGACACCATCATTTGTGGGTCATGGAGAAGAGGAACTTGAAAAACAAACTGCATATAAACAGATAGCGAATTAGAAAGAAATTAGAAAAGTTCGTCCAGAGAGCAAAGTGTTTTAAAAAGTAAAGAATGGCTATTTGTATTGAATTTTGACACTAAGTATTTAAACATCAGTTAAGGTAAGGACAGAGGCAAATCCCTTGTACACTTAGACCTGAGGCCATTCCAGCAGGTCCCTTCTCACCTGTCTTTGGTCCATTCTAAAATTTCTAAATAATGCCAGGAGAAAAGGCTTCCTCCCCTACAGAGCTTGAAAGAATGATCTTGGAACGTGATCTTCAACTTCCTTCTCCTAAGGATCCTCTAGGAACTTCTGAGCAGGTGCGGCCAAGTTAGATAGTTGATTTTACCCCAGGTACTTTTGGGGTATTAAATATCATTCCCCTAAACTATTGCTAGGTAAATACTACTTTTCTATGCCTAGCTTTATGAAGTCTTCAAAATCAAATATCTGGAAGCTTCTTTAAATTGCTGTGCCGTGTGTACTCTGTGTAAAGTGAACTGAAGGGTACTATGGAGGAAGTTTTGCCACTTTCATATGTGTGAACATAGTTCACAAGTTCTGCCAAGTGAATGCCAAAGAGAACTCTGGGACCTTGTTTCTGGTAATTGAATTGAGATAATTTACTTTGGTCACTTACTAAACTGCCCCCAGAATGTTCTGGAAGTAATTTGTGTAATTGTCATTCGAATACAGTTGTGTAGTTTTTTGTTTTTTTCTCTCTCTCAGTAATTTTTAAAAAATGTGTTCAATAGCTAAAAGCTGTGGACATGCTCTCCAATTAAAAAGTAGGCATTCAGTGGCCCCAGAATCACTTGAATAGTAATGGCAAAACAATCTTCTTAGTTATTCATCATGAAGAGCAATTACAAATTGAATGCTCTGATGTGGAAATTGGAACATATTTAAAAACTGTGTGTTGCTGAAAGCATTCTTCATCAGGAAATAAAAATCCTTTGCACCCTTTGCATAAAATGAAGCCAGGCAGTCTCTGATATTGTAGACATACTTTGAATCTTTCCTTACTAGAATATATCTTAAGCATTTTTTTCTTCATATTTCAGTTTGATCCTTTTTTCTCTTGTAATATAAAATAATCTCTGAATTTTCATTCAAATTATGTGTTCTATTTATAGGATCCCATAACCATTTCTAATTTTAAAAATTAACCAGTTAATTGTATGATATGGATAAGTAAGTTCTCAAACGCCAAGTGGGGAAGAATTAAATATTCATAATTCATGCATATATTTTGTTGACATACGTAAAATAAATATTTGGCTTTTTATGTTTAAATGTTACTTGTGACTACTTTGAATTGCAAAGCTTTTATTTATCACATATTATTAAATTAAATTATTATAACCGATAAACCTCATTCTTAATTTTACAAAGGCAGTCATTTCAGGCTTCCCTTCATTTTGGCTGTTTTTGATATATATCACAGCTCAGTTATGACTTTGTCAAAGAGTTAGATTAAAGAGAGAAGTAACTCCAATTTTCTATTTCATGTATTGATTGCAAAGTTGAATGAGGTAATGTTTAAACTTACATAGATCAAAGAGAAGTCTTTATGCACAAAACTGGGGTTGTCTTTATTCTATCATTCTTAATTTCCCCAGGGCTAAGTGGTCTAAAGTTTGGACTCCAAACTATAATATATATATATGTTAACTTACCCATTTCAATTAGAATATAGCTTTTAATCATATTTCTGTCTATTGTCTCAATTCTTGGATAGAAGTTAATTACTGTTTCTATCTTGAATATAGAGGGTGTCATAGATTTTAAGGATTTAGAACTAGGAGTGAACTTAGATAATTTACTTTCTCATTTTCAGGCAAGGAAGCTGAAATTTTATTGACGTTTTGACTTGCCTGTGGCAGAGAAAGTCCAGAACTCAGACCTCTCCTCATGCAGACTAGCAGGCTTTCTCTTGAACGTGAACACACAGAACCAAAATGCGATCAGACTACAGGTTTGTTTATGCCCTATTTTTGTGAATTAGTTGTTACATTAAACTAGAAAGTCCCTTTTACTGATGGCCAGGTGACCATATCCTCGGCATTTGGTTTTCAGTTACTAGAACAATTGTCAGGTTTCAGAGGAACTCCTTAGACGCTCTAATCCCAAAGGAGCTACCATCACCCTCTATCATTTTTCTCTATAACTTTCTGCATTATACTTACTATTATCTAATTTGTTGGATTTTTAATGCTTTTTTTCTTTGTTTTTATTGAGCTATTTCTCTCATCCAGGCTGAAGCTACATCAGAATGAGGACCTTGCCAGTGTTTTCTCTGTTGTAGCCAAGGCACTTAGTATAGTGTCTGGTATATAGCAGGTATTCTATAAATGTTCATTGAATGAATCAGTGAATGGCATGCATCAGTCCTTAAATACAGGAAGAATAGGAAAGGACATTTTGAGCCTCATGTCCATCCCTAATATCTGTATATTGCTTATGGCTCACAAAAAAAAATCATATTTATCTTGGGTGTGACCAGGAGCCACTCAATCAATTAAGTGTTGATACGTCCTACAGCTGAGCTGAGGAAATGGAGGCACAAGGAACTGAAGTTGCAGAGCTGGGGTGTGCTTTCAGTTCTGTAGATGTCAAAGTTCTTGTTCTTTCCTCAGTACCACAGCTGCTTCCTTTGCTGAAATTCTCAGTAAGTTTAAACTGTTTCAAACTACTGCCTCAAGGCACCTCACTTTTTAAAGTTGACTTCATAATTTTGAATAAAACTATCATTACAAAAAAGAAAACTCTAGTGGCCTTACTATCTTCTTTGTAGCAACTCTACTTAACAGAAAACAAATCTTGTAATAAAGGAGGCTAAGACTTGTTTGTAGCTGACCTCTGACCTTTACTGGAGAATGTGGAGGAGTTTTTAAACTATTAAGAATATCTAGAATTCTGGGATGCAGTCTGTGCTGTGTAGCTCTAGGTTGTCACAGAGGGCACATATGTGAGGCATTACCTCAGTGTCCAGCACAGTAGGTGGACAAGGTTGTCCCAATTGTTTAGACTCGACCGGTGTACCTTAAAAGGTTTCAAAAGCCCACTCTCACTTTTATCTCCAAAAATAAAATTTTCCCCAATAATCTAATCAAGGTTAATCACTTCAGATGTCTTTTAAAACATGTCCATTTGTACCATGCTTATTCACTTCATCTTGACTGCTGTGTTTAGCATCCCAAGTGAAGTTCTCAGGACATTTTTTTCCAGATAAAATACCAAATATCAAGGGGACATGTTAATTAAATAGTGCAAAAACTGGTTACTATTAGCTCATTGAATACTTATACAACTAGTGGCTCTTACTTGGTTCTTCTTCACAAAGTCGTCAAAAAATTCAGTAGCATGCTTAAAACAAGTGTGAGAATTTTTCTTTGCCTCCAAAAGAAAACTGGTAAGGCTGTGAACCCAAATAAAACATGAAAGCGCATAGACAGAATTTTGCAAAATGTCCTGTCATAATTACGGCATTACAAAAAGGGAAATCAGAGCTCTTTCGCCGGGACCAAGAAAGAGGACTCATCTTTAATAAGTGTGTTGCAATTGCCAGCTTCTGTACTAAGCATTTCAGGTATGTTAGTTCATCAAATCCTCCAACTATCTGTAGCAGGAAGTACTGTACTCATTATACAATGGGGGCTATTGAGGCTTAACATGCTACTTTTTAAAGTCAATAAATCGTGAGTGTTGAACCTAAAGTCAGATCTGTATGAATGCAAAGCTTACATTCTTTTTACAATTTTAGGCTACAACTTGTGGGAAAGATAATAAAACACTCTCCCACATATTGTCCTGCAAAGTGCTATTTACTATATGCACTATAGTACTTAAAACACTTAAAACCCAATGCTCTAGGAAAAAAAAAAAAAAAGACCCCTGTTTGTTTCAAATTCATGCCAATTTGAATATTTGGCTAAGAATTTATCCCTAGCTAATAAATGCCCTACATATTTTCTTTCATTATAGAAAAGTTTGGCCTGCAGCTAGTTTTCAATTGACAGAACCGTGACAAAGGTTCTTCCTCTAATCACCACATCAAAGTTAAGTAAAGTCTATGGGAGTATCATATCTCACAGGGAATTGGTACAGGGAGAAAGAGAGAGGTTCCAGAAAGGGGTAAACTCCAGAGAAGACGCTACATGGGATTCATGTAGGAAACTCTGCGGCAGACATCAGAATGCCAACATTTTTGGCCTCAGTACCAAGTTGGCTCTGATTGTTTGGGCTTACTGCTTTCGATTGCCTGCCCTTTTTTGAAAAATGTGAGTACATCACCAGGTCACAACATTTATGTACACATTGCAGAATATTTCCTTGGTATGAAAAGGGCATCTAAAAACAAGTTGATGTGGCCAGGAGCACAGAGGACAAATCTCTACCGTACGTTTCCTCAACGTGCCTTCCGCAAATGCCCTCAAATTTTAGTCTTTCATCCTGTTTTCCCAAGCAAGACTTGGGCTTCTCTAGCGATCAATTAAATCAGAAAGCAGCACTCTGCTCAGAGTGACAGATGCCTTTTTCTGTCACAAGTCTTCTAATACGTCGATGCTGGAAATTTCTTTCTAAATTAAAGGGACTTTTAAACATTGACTTATTCAGCCCCTTGTTTAATTAAGAATTCCATTCAGTATTTTTGTGGTTTTGGTCGTGCATCACTTTCTTGGGATTTCTCTGGCTTTCCAAATTCCCTGTTTACCATCAGTGTTATTTTCAATTTAACGTTTACCATTTTTTAAGTTAACATTTTTATTACTAAAATAAAATATATTAGTATATTATATATAAATTAGTATAATAAAATAAAAAATATTGTCTTTATTTTGACCATAGAACATAAATTCTAGGTCATCTGAGTCTCGCCTGCCTGGTTCATCACGTAGCACAAAAACTGGAACATGGAAGTTGCTCAGTAAGTCTTTGTTGAATCAATTAATTTGTTAATTAATTAGTAGTTGTTTGAAAGTCAGAACTTAATTTCCTAGAGAGACAATGTCATAATTTTATCCAATTATTTCACAAAAGGCTACTGAATCCGTAATGTAGCTAGTACAAAATTAATATGTATGATGTGATTTGGAACAATGTTTTCCTTTAATCAGACTGAAAACCTAAATAAATTTTCATCAAGCAGCCTGTCTCACAACAGAATTGAAAGCAGGGGCTTAAAGAGATATTTGCCCACAGTTGTTCACAGCGGCATTATTCACAATTGGCAGAAGATGGAAGCAACTGATTCTTCATCAATTGAAGAATGGATAAATCAAATGTGGTATATACATACAATAGAATATTATTTAGCTTTAAAAAGGCATGAAGTTCTGATACAAGGAGCAACATGGATGAATCTTGAAGGTATGTTGGGGGAAATAAGTCAGACAAATATCGTATGATATCACTGAATTGAACCATTAGAGTAAGCAAACTCACAGAGGAAGAATCTAAAATATAGGTTACCAGGGGACAGGGTGGAATAGAATGTGCGAGGTTAAGACTTAAAATGTATATGGTTCCTAACTGGAATGATGGAAATGTTTCGGTAATCGATGATGGTGATGGCAATACCACATTGTGAACCTAATTAAGTGCACTGAAATATATATCCGAATGTGATTAAAAGGGGAAATGTTAGACTGTATATATGGGCAACAGAATACAAATTTTAAGAAAATCCATGGAACTCACCACACAAACAGTGAACTCTAAATTAAACTATGGACTATAGTTAATAGCACAATTATAAAAACTATCATTGATTGTAACAAATGTTCAACACCAATGAAAGGTGTTAATAATAGGGTGATTTAAAGGAATCCTGTATTTTATGCATGATTGTTCTATAAACCCACAACCTCTCTAATAAAGGAAAAAAAATATTTAAAAAGAACTGAACGCATTAATTGATAAATCATACCTTTCAGCCACTGACCCAGGTTCTGGGACTAGGTATTCATACCTAAGTTATCCCTCCATTAAAAATGCAACAAAAATCTTAATTTCTCCTATTTCTTTATCCTAGGATATAGTTCCTGGAATTCTGTAGCTAGTTTTGCCAGCTCTTAAGTTAGATATAAAGGATAGAATGTCAAACTGTAACAATGGAAACAGTATCTACCAAAGAAAATTAAGTTCCTTGAATAAATCAAAACGTAGAAATACTCCAACTATCTCTAGATATGTAAAGAAATTGATATTCATTAAAAATTTACAAATGGCTTATAGAGTCTACAATATTGATAAAGAAAATTATCTATTTGAATTTTAATAATAAGAGATGGAATTTTTTATCCTCTACACTGAGCTACCATTTTTAACATTTAAATCCCATAAAAGCATAGTCTGGTAAGAATAAAATAAGCAGATATAGGATATTATTTCACACAATTTTCCTCCTCCAAAGCTCATCAATGCCAATACCTTCATATGAAATAATATTTTTTGTAAATCATGTTCTATCTTTTAAAAATCTGTAGAGTCCACACATAGTGTGTTAACCTCTTCAATTATATTCTAGCCAATTTATATATTCAATTATTTGACTCAAAATCATTTCCCATGATTTTTTATTCCTACGATCCTCTATAGAAAGAGGATTCTTTCTTAATTCACATAAATGTTCATATCTATGGTTTATGATTTCAAAGCATTCAATATTTTCTATGTGCTATCATAAGAGGTTTCTAATCTAAGATTTGCCACTGAAATGTTATTGAACATATTTAGAAATAGTGTTTGGAAGATTTGACTTCATTTTTCCTCTAATTTGCAAGTTTACTTGTATTCAGAAGTATGTACAGACTTAAGGCCACGGAGTTGATTTCAAATTGACTGCCTGAATTGAGAGAGTAGTGTCAATTAGGAATATTGCAAGCCGGAACTTACAGAAAACTTAACTGAGAGAGGCTTTAGCAAATAAGTAGGAATTTATTTATCTCTCAAAACAAGAATTCGTAGGTAGGTTTGAAATCAGCAGCTTAACAATGCAGTGCATATATCTGGGCAAATTTCTCGTCCTTTCTCTCATAGATGGCTGCCATGTCTTTAGACTTTCAGAATTCAAAGTGGGACAAAAAGGGAGAAAGAAGCATATGTTTTATCAGAAAGGCAGAAGCTTTCTCTGAAGTCCAATCCCCAGCAGATATTCCTTCACTTCAAATTACCAGAATATGAACACTGTCACCTAAATAGGAAGCAGGAAAATCAGGGAACAGAATTGTCCCTGGAGTATCAGAACAACATGGGGTGAAGCCTTTTAGCAAAGTAGCCAAAAACAGGGACTCTGTTAACAGAAAGGAGAAATGGTGCTTGAGCAAGCAACCAACAGTGTCAGGCACAATGAGCACAGAACTTAGGACCTGCATAAAATTTTTATTCATGCTTATTTCCATAAGTCTAAGAACTGCACTATCATGTAGACATTTGGTCTATCATATAGACCAAAATGTATTTGGTCATTTTCAATAGCCTAAGTAATATTAATATACATGTTAGCCATGAATCAAAGTGCTTTCATATCTGCCAGGAATCTAGGTAAATATTCAAAGTAAATGTTCCAAAATGAAGGATGATAGAGCAAATCCAATGGAGGCAGTGAGTATTACAGAGTTCTACGTGAAGAAATACCCAGTTCAAGAGTTTGGGATAGCATGGTTCTCAGAGTCAGCTGGGAATGCAGTTATCAGTTTAGGATGCTACCGTAAGTTAAGAGGAGGGGTTTTCGGAAAAGGTGTTCATGTCGGAAAAGGGGGACTTGCCAGTTGTTAGGTAGAAAAGCCACAATCTTCAGGCAACTACTGGGGTTAAAGGCTTAGCTGTAGTTCTCTGCGATGAAAAGAAAAGCTATTTATAGAAGAGGAACTAGCATCCAGGTACAAGGAATTATTAAGCAGACCATCGCTGGTGGCAGCATTTGGCACAAGGACTCTGGACTAGATATTTTTAGAGCAGAGGTAAGATATTTCCAGACCCATTTTTCTAAAAGAGATCAAGAAGATAGCCACCTCTTCAGTCCATCTCCTCCTCCCTCCTCTCTTCTTTTGTTCTAACATACTACCTTTTGTTCTGATCTTCTTCCAGAGACAATTCTGTTTCTCTCTTTTCCTTTCCATTAGGCTTTATGAAAGTTTTTATTTCACACTAGTATTAAAAATTGCATCTTTTGTTAAATTTGCAGTTGATTAAACTCCATTAAGTCTTCAATTTTAATCCTCGCATCCCTCTGAAGCTGTTCTGTCAAACATATTAAATGCCCTCCTAATTGTATATTACATTTGGCTGTTTCCAGGATTAAGTGTATGAAATGTCCTTGTAGGATTTGATATAGTCCTTCATTCCCTACTGCTAGTTACTTTTCCTTTTTAAATTGTGTAATAGCAAAATCACCTGGTTTTCCTCTTACTTCTCTGTCCACACCTTTACCGTATTTCCCTAATGCTTTACCTTCATTAATATGAAAGATATATTGAGATACATGTGTGATATCACAAAGTGACAGTGATTGATTCCAGTTTATTATATCAATATGCCTTAAGGAGAAGTAATACATTAGCAATAAAAGTTGTCTGTTCTTAATGAGAGCCAAACCACAAACACAACTGACAATTAATTATACATTTTATGTATAAATAAATAATCAGAACTTCATGGAATTTACAAGTGTATTTAAGTAGATTTCTCTTTCCATTAACCGTAAAGTTAGATGATTCAGATCATCCCCCCTTGTTGAGAATGCAACAATGTAATATAAGTAAGGGGAAAAGGATAAAAAGAGTTAAATTCCTAGAAAGGTCCCAGAAAATTCATCATGGCTAGAGACTATTCTGAATACTATTAACAAACTTTGACTAAAGGAACATATATAGAGCAATGTATGCAGCCACTAAAATGTGAGCATTCTTGGAAGACTCACAAGAAACACTGACCAAAATTGGCTATGCAATGGTCCATAAAGCAATCTCAACAAAATGTCTATTGATAGCAATAGCTATCACATAGAGCCTGTTCTTTAATTACAGTTCAATTAATCTAGAAAGCAATCATAAAAATTCAACTAAAACATTTCTTTGCATTTGGAAATTAATTAGTAAACTTCTGAATAATCCATGGCTCAAAGAAGAAATAATCATTGAAACTATAAAGTGTTTTAGACTGAGTAAAATTGAAAAAAAAAAAAAACCAAAAGGTGGCAAATCACCACATAGAGTAGACTTAGAGTTTTAAATCCATGTATTAAGAATCAGAACATTTGAAAATCAACAAGATATGCATTCACTTTAAGAAAAACAGAAAAACAAATGCAGTTTGAAGTTAAAGAGAAATAAGAAATAATAAAGCATCAGTAAGTAGTGAAATATAAAACAAAGATTCAATAGAGAAGGTTTTTGAAGCCAATATTTGATTCTGTGAAAAGATTAATAAAATTGATGCACCCAAAGCAAGAAGAAAAGAAACACAAATGTACAATATCACAAAAATAAAAGAGAGCATCCCTCAGATTCTTCATCCATTAAAAAGTTCTTAAGACTATATGACAAACAATTATGTTCCAATAAAGTTGAAAATTCATATGAAATGGACAAAAAAGCAGTAAGGACAAAAAGGAAAATATAAAAATGCAGTTATTTCCAAATTATATAATTGGATATAAAAAGCGAGAAAAATGATTTAACTATTAGAGTTTGTAATTAAATTTTTAACAAAACTCTGGACAAAAGTTTAATTTTAAAACTCAACTTCACTGAACAAGTGTGTGTGTGTATATCTATCTGAATGTATATGCTTATATGTATATGTATAATTTACATTGGCATTTATAAAAACAAGAACAAAATTCCTAGAAATAAATCTAACAAAAATTTTGCATGAACTCTATGCACAAAACTGTAGAATACTTTTGGGGAAAATTAAAGCAGACCTAAAGAGCAAAACAATGTTTGTGTATTAGAAAACTCAGTATTGTAAAAATATCATTTTGTGGCAAAATAACCTATATAATCAATGTTAATTCCAACTTAAATTATTGAAGACTTTTTCTTCTGTGTAAATTGGCAAGGTGAATCGAAAATACATGCATGTGGAAATATTGAAACCTAAGAATAACCAAGACAAGTTGAAAAGAAAAAGGGGCAAGGGCTTTTTCTCCCACATTTCAAGACCTATAATGTGGCATTTTGTCCAGCCTTTCAACAGTGTAATGTGCATTGATGCAAAGACATTAAATAGACTCATAGAATAAGATTGAGAACTGAGAAAAACACATTTATATGTACACTTGATTTATGACTAAGTGGACATGAAAGAGAAGTTTTTTCTTCCTACAATAGTGTTGGATCAACTGGATATCAATATGAAGTAATAACTGAAACTTGATTTCTACTTTGCTCCATACACAACAATAAATTCCAGTGAATTTAGATCTTTGTATGAAGGTCAAAATAAGAAAAATTCTAAAAATCAGAGATTATATACATTTTTATGTTAGGGAGATATTTTCTAAAGAAACATAAGGAACAATAACTATAAAGAATAGGTTGACAAATCAGGTATTAGTATTAATAATATCTGTCATTGCAGAGACATCATAAGATAATGAAATGGAAAGCCACAGTATACATGAGCATCTTTGTAACATGTAATGGTGAGTGAGCTTAGAGCCTTGTAACAATAACTCTTGTAAATCAACATGGAAAATGCAAACTACTTGATAAGATAAACAATATAGAGATTCCAGCAGGTATATTACAAAAAAAGGATATCCAATTGGTCAATAACCACATAAAATATGCCCAACCTCATTTGTAATCCATCTTCCTGTAATCAAAAAAAATGCAAATTAAACCACAATGAGATACAATTGCACGTCCAACAGAATGAGAAAACAAAACAATATTGGCATTATTTAGCAAAATTAAAGATACTAATTTATGACCTAGCAATATAAATAACAGGACTATGTGCATGTGAATCATAGCAGCCAAAAACTGGGGGAAAGTCCCAAATGTACATCAGTGTCGAAATGGATTAACGTATCAGGTTGTAGTCATTCAATGAAATAGTCCACAGCAAGGGATGCTTTCTGTAAAGGATCAGATAGTAAATATTTTAGGCTTTATATTCCTTATGTTTGTACCATAGTTATTCATCTCTGCTGTTGTAGCATAATAGCAACCATCGACAAGAAGTAACAGATGTTTGTGATTATGTTCAATGGCAGCTGTGTCTGGTCTACAACAATGGAAATTAATGGATTACAGCCACATACAACAACATAAATAAATTCCATAAACATAATCTTGAGTGAAAATAGGTAGATTCGAAGGAGTGCATATCATAGGATCCCATTTATATGAAGTTCAAACAAGGGAAAAACCATAATATTTAAGGATATGTATTTAGATGGTAAAGGAAAAACAAAGTAAGGAAAAGATTACTATAAAGATGAGTTTTGTTTTCTCTTTTTTGGAGAACAATTGAGTGGTCATTGAGAGAGATGTAAGGGAGTGTGATGGATTATTTTCAATGCACTGTTTCTTTTTTTTTTTAAGCTTTATTTATTTATTTTTCTCCCCATCCCCCCACTCCGGCTGTCTGTTCTCTGTGTCTATTTACTGTGTCTTCTTTGTCCACTTCTGTTGTTGTCAGTGGCACGGGAATCTGTGTTTGTTTTTGTTGCGTCATCTTGCTGTGTCAGCTCTCCCTGTGTGCGGCACCATTCCTGGGCAGGCTGCACTTTCTTTCACACTGGGTGGCTCTCCTTACTGGGCACACTCCTTGCGCGTGGGGCTTCCCTACACGGAGGACACCCCTGCGTAACACTGCACTCCTTGCACACATCAGCACTGTGCATGGGCCAGCTCCACACGGGTCAAGGAGGCCCAGGGTGTGAACCATGGACCTCCCATGTGGTAGGCGAACGCCCTAACCACTGGGCCAAGTCTGCCGGCAATACACTGTTTCTTTTTATTTTCATTTTTGGCTTTATTTATTTTTTTAATATTACATTAAAAATATATGAGGTCCCCATATACCCCTCACCTCCCTCCCCCACTTCTCCCCCCATAACAACAATCTTCTCCATCATCATGAGACATTCACTGCATTTGGTGAATACATTTCTGAGCACTGCTGCACCTCATGGTCAATGGGCCACATCATAGCCCACACTCTCCCATGTTCCACCCAGTGGGCCCTGGGAGGACATACAATGTCCGGTAACTGTCCCTGCAGCACCACCCAGGACAACTCCAAGTCCTGAAAATGCCCCCACATCTCATCTTATCCTCCCATTCCCAACCTCCAGCAGCCACCATGGTCACTTTCTCCACACCAATGCCACATTTTCTTCAATTACTAATCACAATAGTTCATGAATAGATTATCAATAAATCCACTCTAATCCATACTCTATTCCTCCATCCTGTGGACCTTCGAATGGTTGTATCCACTCCACATCTATATCAAGAGGGGGCTTAGATTCCACATTGATGCTGGATACAAACCTCCTGCTTTCAGTTGTAGGCATACTTGGCTCCCTGGTGTGGTGGTTGACGTTCTTCAACTCCATGTTAGCTGAGTGGGGTAAGTCCAGTAAACCAGAGTGTAGGAGCTGAAGTCTGTTGAGGCTCAGGGCCTGGCTATCACATGGTCAGTCCAGAGATTCAGGTCCCCTGGGTATATATTAAACCCAGCATGAACTACAGTTCCGGTAAAAGTGACAGGAGACGTTTATGAACAAAGATCACGTATGATCAGCTCCATCACACAGAAACACAAACTCCAAAGTAGGGCCAACTGACATGGCACTGAACTCCATCTGCCATGACCATAGAACCTGTGGGTCTCTATAGCCCTCAGAAGAACCAACACCCAGGGTTGTATCTACTTTATCTGACTCTGGGACTCTGCTCAGGTGTGCATAAAAGTAACCCCTCTGATAACCTCCCAGCTCTTTTTGGAGACTCATAGCCATATAAACTCATTTGTTCTTACCATTTCCCCCTTGATTCAGGTCAAAAAGCATTTTTAACTCCTGGTATTATATGTAGATTGAGATATTCTGCTGGTCCAAGTTGACCCTTTTATTCAAGATCATTTTCTAGTTACATCATCAGCTGTTACTTGGTAGTAATCCCTTGGTGCCAGGGAGGCTCATCCCCAGGAGTCATGTCCCACGCTGGGGGGAAGGCAACGCATTTACATGCTGAGTTTGGCTTCGAGACTGGCCACATTTGAGCAACATGGAGGCTCTCAGGAGGTAACTCTTAGGCCTTGCAGCTCTAGGCCTTGTTCTTACTTCAGGTGCATAGGCTCACAAACATAGTCATTAGTATCAGGGGCTCATTATTGGAACTTCCTTCTTTTTTGTTCTTTGCCATTGCACTTGGGGGATTGTTGTTGTTCCTTTAGGGACTATGATAGAGCTCCCCTGGCTAGGAACTCTGCACTCCCTCACTTGTTGTTTTTAATTGTATCAACTATGAAAATAGCCAAACATTTTTATGTACCCTGGATATATGCCCTAGAGAACTCCCTGCCAACCATGTGTCCCCTGTCAATAATATCCCACACCAGTATTCCTCCACTGCCATTGTTGAACCTCTCTGTGATCCAAAACTTCCTGAAAAGTGAAGCCCAATATATTGCCAGGTTCCATTAATAGTAAAATGGAATATAGTGATGAATTTAAAGGTTAGATATAGAATACATATTAATTTGGAAAAATTAAGATAAAAATAAATTGGGGTATCAAAAAATTTAAAAATACAAAAGCTTTGTTTTTGATATTTTGCCTTTCATCACTGCAATAAGTATTGCCCTGTATGCAAATTGGCAAGGCAACTACTTATGTCTTTTCCTCAGTGTCTATATCCTATCTTTTTATTTTCTTTTTTCTAATTACTAAGCTTATCTTCACAAGAGTTTTAGATCACAGTAATTCATATATACAATATACAGTACTCCCACATATCCAACATAAAGCCTTTTCCCTTCCACAGCAATAATCTTTTTACTTAGTCATACTGTATTTACTGAAACTGATGTACAGATATTGAGACAATAGCTTTCAAACAAGGTAACATTTGTGTTTACATTGTGGTTTATATTTTAGACTATACAATTTTCTAAATTTTTAGTTATCTTATGTTTTACATTATGATTTACATTTTAGCCTATCAGCCCCTATATATTTTTGTTGTAATTTTACATGTCTTATCCATCCTTGCATACTCTTGTGGAACACTTCTATTGCCCACACCGTTACATTGGTTCCATCTATTCAAAACCTCTTTCCCCCTCCCCTTAGGGCCCACAGTGATGGTCAATCTTCACTGCTTGAAGGACCATGTTCAGAGATACTTGCAACAGTGTTGAGGGCTTGACATGCTCTACTGCCCTAATGCACTGGGAGCCATCATTTCTCTTGAGAGATACAATTGCCTCTATTTGAGAACATCAGTCCTCCCCAGGATGTGGGTATACCTTCACTCTCATTATATGGGTCTCTAGCCTATGATATAACCCACTTTGGCAAAATGAGCATCCACATATTCCCTAGGAGCCTGTCCTGCATCAGATTATCCTCTTTAAGCATCTTAAACGGGTAACCTTCCTTATTGTATTTTTGAAAAAGTTTTCTCAGCATTATACTCTCAACCAAATACCTGACAATCTCTTATGTTATACGTTGCCCCACCTTTCCCCCAATTTCTTGGGCAATATTTCCCATCCTCCCATCCCTAGCCCCCCTCAAGCCTGCAAAGTCCCACCCAAAGTTAACCCTATGCCCCCATTTTATCCCTTCCTTGTACAAATACTTACCTCCAGCTTATCATAGATTTCACCCATGTAGGTGTCAGCTTACATCCTTCCTCTACCCCCCGATTTCCTGTAAGCCTATCATCCAGTCTCTAGCTCTCTGAGGCAGCTTGGTTTACTTATTTCATATCACTGAGGTCATGTAGAATTTGTCCTTCAATTCCTGGGTTGCTTCACTCAACATAAGGTTCTCAAGATTCATCCATGTTATCACGTGTTTGTAGTGTATTCATTCTTAAAGCTGAGTAGTATTCCATTGTATGTATATAACACATTTTATTTATCCATTCATCTGTTGATGGGCATTTGGGTTGATTCCAACTTTTGGCAATAGTAAGCAATGCTGCTATTAACATTGGTGTGCATAAATTAGTTTGTGTCCTTGTTTTCAGTGGAGTTTCCAATTTCAGTGGAATTGCTGCATCATATGGCAAATGTATGGCAAGTTTTTTCAGAAACTGCCAAACTGTCCTCCAGAATGGTTGGATCCTTCTGCATTTCCACCTGCAGTAGATGAGTGTTCCCATTCCTCCACATCCTCTCCAGCATTTGTAGT
Source organism: Dasypus novemcinctus (assembly GCF_030445035.2). Classification (NCBI taxonomy): domain Eukaryota; kingdom Metazoa; phylum Chordata; class Mammalia; order Cingulata; family Dasypodidae; genus Dasypus; species Dasypus novemcinctus. The sequence goes on along the minus strand of NC_080697.1, from coordinate 45,348,616 downwards.
CTTCTGTTTTTTACATAGCTGCCAATCTTAGGGGAGTAAGATGGTATCTCATTGTAGTTTTGATTTGCATTTCCCTGATAGCTAGAGATTTAGAGCATTTTTTCATGTGCTTTTTAGCCATTTGTATTTCTTCTTTGGAGAAGTGTCTGTTTAAATCTTTTTCCCATTTTTTAAATGGGTTGCTTATCTTTTTATTTTCAAGATATAGGATTTCTTTATACATGCAGGTTATAAGTCTCCTATCCGATATACAGTTACCAAATATTTTCTCCCATTGTGTAGGCTCCCTTTTCACTTTCTTGACAAACTCCTTTGAGGTGCAGAAGGCTTTCATTTTGAGGAGGTCCCATTTATCTATTTGTTCTTTTGCTGCTCATACTTTTGGTATGAAGTTCATGAAGCCATTTCCTATTACAAGGTCTTGTATATGCTTCCCTGCACTGCTTTCCAAAGTCTTTATGCTCTTGGCTCTTATATTTCGGTCTTTGATCCATCTTGAGTTGATTTTTGTATAAGGTGTGAGATGGTAGTCCTCTTTCATTCTTTTACATATGGATATCCAGTTCTCCAGGCACCAATTGCTGAGTAGGCCATTCTTTCCCAGTTGAGAGGGTTTGGTGGTTTTATTGAATATTATATGAGTATATATATGAGGATCTATATCAGAACTCTAAATTCATTTCCATTGGTCTGTGTGTCTCTCCTTGTGCCAATACCATGCTGTTTTCACTACTGTAGCTTTGTAGTATGTTTTGAAGTCAGGTAGTGTGATTCCTCCAATTTCATTTTTCTTTTTCAATATGTCTTTGTCTATTTGGGGCCTCTTTCCTTTCCAAATAAATTTCATAGCTAGTTTTTCTAGTTCCTTAAAGAACACTGTGTTGATTTTTTATTGGGATTGCATTGAATGTGTGGATCAGTTTTGGTAAGATAGACATCTTAATAATATTTAGTCTTCCTATTCATGAACAGGGACTATTCTTCCATTTGTTTAGGTCTTCTTTGATTTCCTTGAACAGTGTTGTGTAGTTCTCTGTGTATAAGTTTTTTACACCCTTATTTAAATGTATTCTTGGGTATTTGATTTTTTTATTTATGATTGTAAACGGTATTTGATTCTTGATTTCCTCCTGAGCTTGCTTATTATTGGTGTACAGAAATGCTACTGATTTTTGTGCATTAATCTTATAACCTGTGACTTTACTAAACACATTTATGAGTTCTAGAAGCTTTGTTGTAGACCTCTCAGGGTTTTCTATGTATAGGAGCATGTCATCCACAAATAATGAAATTTTGACGTATTCCTTTCCAATTTGAATGCCTTTTATATCTAGTTCTTGCCTCAGTGCTCGAGCAAGTACTTCTAAGACAATGTTAAATAGAAGAGGTGATGGGCATCCTTGTCTTTTTCCTTGCATACCCACTTGGTCATGGAGTATAATTCGCTTAATGTGTTGTTGAATACAGTTAGCAAATATTTTGTTGAGGATTTTTGCATCTAGGTTATTAGAGAAATTGGTCTGTAATTTTTCTTTCTTGTGGTGTCTTTGTTTGGCTTTGGTACTAGGGTAATGTTGGCATCATAGAATGAGTTAGGTAATGTTCCTTCTGTTTCAATTTTTTTGGAAGAGTTTCAGCAGGATTGGTGTTAGTTCTTTCTGGAATGTTTTGTAGAATTCATCTGTGAAGCTGTCTGGCCCTGGTCTCTTCTTAGTTGGGAGTTTTTTAATGACTGATTCTGTCTCTTCACTTGTGATTGGTTTGTGAGATCATCAATTTCTTCTTTCATCAATATAGGCTGCTTATGTGTTTCTAGGAAATTGTCCATTTCCTCTGAATTGTCATTTTTGTTGGAATATAGTTTTTCAAAGTATCCTCTTATGATAGTCTTTATTTCTGTGTGGTCGGTGGTGATATCTCCTTTCTCATTTCTTATTTTGTGTATTTGCATCTTCTCTCTTTTTTTCTTTGTTAGTCTCACTAAGGGTTTGTCAATTTTATTGATCTTCTCAAAGAATCAGCTCTTGGTTTTGTTTATCTTTTCAAGTGCTTTCTTATTTTCTATTTCATTTAGTTCTGCTCTTATTTTTGTTATTTCTTTCTTCTTCCTGTGGGTTTACTTTGTTGTTTTTTTATTAATTCCTCCAAATGTGCATTTAGTTCTTCAATTTTTGCTCTTTCTTCTTTTTGATGTATGGATTTCTGGCTATAAATTTCCCTCTCAGTACTGCTTTTGCTGCATCCCATAAGTTTTGGTATGTTGTGTTATCATTTTCATTAGTTTCAAGGTAGTCATTAATTTCTTTTGAGATTTCCTCTTTGACCCACTCTTTTTGTAAGAGTGTGCTGTTTAATTTCCATATCTTGTTGTGAAATCTGGGCCTCTCACCCTTGCAGATTTCCAGCTTCACTCCACTGTGATCAGAGATATTATTTTGTATGATTTCAATCTTTCTGAATTCATTGAGCCTTTCTTTGTGGTCTAGCTTATGGTTTATCTTGGAGAATGATCCATGTGCACTTGAGAAAAATGTATATCCTGCTGTATTCGGGTGTAATGAACTGTATATGTCTATTAGATCCATCTCCTCTAATATACTGTTCAAAGTTTTTGTTTCTTTATTGATTCTCTTTTGAGATGCTCTGTCCAAAGTTGATAGTGGTGTATTAAAATCCCCCACTATAATTGTACAGGCATCTATTCTTTCACTTAGTTTTTCTGGTGTTTGCCTCATGTATTTGGAGGCGCCCTTGTTAGGAGCATAAATATTTATGATTGTTCATTCTTTTTGAATGATTAGCCCTTTCACTGATTTGTATTATCCTTCTTTGTCTCTCACAATTGTTTTGCATTTAAAGTCTATTTTGTCTGATATTAATATAGCTACTCCTGCCTTTTTTTTGGTTATTGTTTGCTTGTAAGATTGTTTTCCAGCCATTCATTTTCAACCTCCATGAATCCCTGGGTCTAAGATGTGTTTCCTGTAGACAGCATATAGATGGGTCATATTTCTTTATCCAATCTCCCAGTCTGAATCTTTTGTCAGGTGAGTTTAATATGTTGACATTCAGTGTTATTACTTTCAAGGCATTATTTATGTTAGCCATATTTTGTTTGGACTTGTGCTTGTCATATTTTGGTTTTTTTTTTTCTTCTCTTTTTGTCTTTTTTGTTGCTCTTACACTCTCCTCCAACTCTGCCTCTCCTGTTTATTTCTTCCTTCCTGCAGAAGTCCCTTTAGTATTTCTTGAAGGGCAGGGTTCTTGTTGGCATACTCTTTCAATTCCTGTTTATCTGTGAATATTTTGAACTCTCCATCATTTTTGAATGCTAGTTTAGCTGGGTAGCATATTCTTGGTTGGAAATTTTTTTCTTTTAGTCCCTTGACTATATCATACCACTGCCTTCTTGCCTCCATGGTTTCAGATGAGAAATTAGCACTTAATCTTATGGAGCCTCCCTTGTATGTTATGGTTCTCTTCTCTTGCTGCTTTTAGAATTTTCTCTTTGTCTTGAGCATTGGATAATTTGACAAGTATATGTCTTTGGGTGGGCCTGTTGGGATTTATGGTACTGGGCGTGTGTTTTGCTTCCTGGACATGTACATCCATCTCTCTCAGTCGATTTGGGAAGTTTTCAGCCATTATTTCCTCCAACACCCCTTCTGTCCCCTTTCCCTTCTCTTCTCCTTCTGGGATGCCTATAATATGTATGTTTGTGCATTTTGCATTGTCCTTCAGGTCCCTAAGTCCTAGCTGGATTTTTTCTATCTTTTTATCGATCAGTTCTACTATCTGTTTGATTTCAGATGTACTGTCTTCCATGTCGCTAATTCTCTCCTCTGCCTCTTCTAATCTGCTGCTATTTGCTGAGAGTGTATTTTTGGTTTCTTGAACTGTGGTGTTCATCATCATCATATCTGTTATCTTTTTGCATATGTCTGCAATTTCCTCTCCATGTGCTTTCTTCATATTGTTAATCTCTTCCTTTATTTCATTAAGTTGGTCTCTAATATATGTTTTGAGATCTTTTATTACTTGTCCGATGTTCTGCTCCCCTTCCTGGTTTTTAGTTTGTTCACTGGATTCAGCCATGTTTTCCTGATTATTAGTTTGGTTTGTAGTTTTTTCTTGCTGCCTGGTCATCATTTTATCTTAATGGGTTTAATCAGTTCCTTAGCTTCTTTGTCTAGTCTTAGGGATTAATTAGTTGTTGTTCATGTGTAAGTGTTATGTCTTCTCTTTGTCACTTTGTTCTTCTTCTCTATTTTCTTGCTGCTGGCTAAGTTCACTTTGAAGGAAAATATTAGGGCCAGAAAAAGCAAAATGAATAAGAAAAGAAAATGTATAAAGTAATATTGGTAATAAATGTTAGCAGAGCAAGAATGTGAGATCTGGGAGAATGGATATTAGACTCACGTAAGTTGTGTAGAGTTATAGCAGTAAGTAGAGTACCTATAAAGAGACAGTCAACTCAATATGGGAAGGAATATAGTATGAATTTAAAAGCCAGTGTTTTCATGAGAGAGGGAAAGAGAAAAGAAAGACAGTAATATTAAGAGTGGATAAAAGACAGAAAACAGAACAAAGGTATTAGAAATAAAAAGTCAGACAATTTGGGGGCCAAAGAAAGTGAGGTGGAATGTACAAGAAACAGTAGATGAAGGAGGATAGAAAGATGTGGAGAAAGGGGATAGTGTAGATGGCCAAAATCAATACACACAGAAAAGAGGAAATGGAGAATGAGGAAACACAGCAAGTGTGAAGCGCTTCCTGCAGCACCTAATTTATAAAGAAAATAAAATAAGAAGAAAAAGAGAGAAAAGAAAAAAAGAGAAGAGAAAAAGGGGGTTGGCAAAGAAAAGGGGGGGGGGATCAAGCAAGAAAAAAAAAAAGGAGGGAAAAAAACTAAATAAATGAAAAAGGACCTTAGGGAATAAAACGGGAGAAAAGACCAGGAGACAATGCAGTATTAGCAATCAAGACAAAAAGAAAAAAGAAAAAGAAAAAACCCCACAAATGCCGAGGGCTAGGGTAATCAAGGACCTCAGATGGACCTTAGGGTGCAGTGGATTTCAGGGATTGGAAGTCTGTGACTTTGCAGACTCAAGGTGTGTGAGTCTCTGGAATGTGGGCCACCAGGGTGTAGGTGACACAGACCTGGGAACCATGCATCCAGTTAACAGGGGGCCTGGGAGCACTGCAGCACAACACAACCTTCAGGGATCCCCGCAGCTGGGCAGCAGCCCTAGGGGGAGGGGTCCCACCCGCAACCTCTGACCTCCGTGTCAGAAGCCCAAAATTCCACCTCTCGCAAGAATCTCTTCTGTTACTGTCTCACCAAATCAACATTCAGACACTTCCTGTCCTGCAAGCCACTGAAACAGCCCACTCAGGGTTTGGGAACACTACACACAACAAAGATCCCAGGGATCGCCGCAGTCCGGCCAGCAGCCCCAGGGGGAAGAGTCCCACTCACAACCCCAACCTCCGTGAAAGAGACCCAAAATTCTACCTCTTGCAAGAATCTCCTCTGTCACCGTCCCACTAAATTGATGTCCAGACACCTCCTGCCCTGCAAGCACATGAAACAGCCCGGTCCAGCAGGACTCCAACCCTACTCAGCTGCTTCTTTGCAGGAGAGATTATGAGGTGCTCTCCAACACATTGTTTCTTGACCCAAGTGTTTCTTTCGTGGTGAACTTTTCAGCAGTGCATTTTTTTAAAAATTTCTTTTTGTGTGTTTACAATTTACAATAAGTACAGATCAAATATTCTCATATTTATATATTTCTTCAATAATGAATTTATGGTGGTTCATCCCCTGAAGTATATTGCATTTTCATTTTACAGCTAAGAACACTGGGCCTTGTCAGAGCTGTCAAATGGAAAAGTGGCACTGGGATTAAGTATGTCTCATTTCATATCTCATTCTCTTTGCACTATGCTACCCTGCTAATGCCAAAAAAAGTGGGCTGGTTAGAGGAATGAGAACGTTTTCCATTCATGGTATTTTGGTACAATAAACCAAGTTAGAACAGATAGCTATTGGACTCTTCAGGCTTGATGCAGATCTGGGAAGCATTTTCAAACAGCTTGAGAGCATGAATTGAATTGATCACAGATAGGGTTTTACTATTCCTGACCCATGGGGCCCATTCCCAGCTCCTCAATAGCTTCTTTCCTTAACTTATCTCTTCTCAATTTTTTCTCTTCCCTCTCCTCCCAGGACAGCTGTTTCCTGTCATCATATACATTTGATTTACTACCACTCTTATATTAATACAGAGGATTACTTTTTATTTTTCTCTTTGGCAACAGAACTAATTTTTTTTCATTGGATGTCCTCAAGTCTACTGTGTATTGGGATTCCTTTACTTATTCATTTATTTTTTAAAAATAAATTTATTTAATCAATTCATTTAAACTATTTTTGGTGAAAAGCAATTATTGAATGATTCCAATGATACATAATTATAGAATAAATTAATAAATGAATAGAATATAGCAAAAAAAGATGGTTAAAATCTCTGCCTTCATGAAGTAAACAAGGAAATGAGCCAGATGTTACTGAGAAAGGGCCCACTGCCCTATACACACTGAGGCCAATATGATGACACTAGGATTTTGAGAAAAGAGAGTTTTATTTAGAAGTCCACTGACAAGGAGACAAGAGGCAAGGCTCAAATCTTACTCCATAGAGTTCAGGGTGATTTCATGGGAATGGCAGGTGAGAGATAGGGACAGAAATAGGGAGGTTTGACTTGGCAAAGTCCAATTGGTTAGTTATAGAGTTGTCTACATGCAGTAGAGTGGAATTTAAGCTGGATCTTCCTTACTGAAGGACCTTTCACCTCTGATTTGCTTCTGGGGTCTCCTTGTCCTCCTATTCTTGTTTCTGAGGGAGATGACCATTATTTGTAGTATCTCAAAGGTCATCTAAAGGACAAGAGTCTGTGTTTCTGTGCATACTCAGCTTATATGCCCTGCAGTTATGCTTGGCAGTCTGCAAAATAAGCTCAGAAGAAAAGGTTACAGGAAAGAGGTTGTTGGAGAAAAACAGCATTCACTGGGACACGAAGACTGATTGACCACAGGCAGAAAATGTATTTATTGAGAAGCTCTCCCAGTGGAGGGGGTCTGAAGAACCCCCTCCGCCAGCAGGGTGGGGGTCGGAAGAGAGACTGCAGCTCACTCCTGGAGGGGAGGGGACTTGAATTTATACAGAACTTTCTTAGGCAGGGAAATGATAGTTGGTGGGAGGGGGTTGAGGGTCCAAGTGAGGTAGTGGGAGGGGGTTGAGGGAGTTTATGGCTTCTTGGAAGGCTGCAGGAGCAGATATTTATTTTCATCTGTAGGGATTAAAGGATATGTACATAGTGAAGGTTTCCCTCTCTGTTTCCCTCTGATATGCAGGTAGAGGTAGTAAAGATCTCCATCTCCATCTCCCTTTATTCCTGTCTCTAAGACATTTCTTTGTTTAACCTGGGAAAGTGCTGTGCCCTCAGACATAGGGGAGGGGGTTTGCCTTTTCCCAGTGTATATCAGGGGAAACTGAGCTACAGCTTGTTAATTATTGCAAACCTCTAACATTAGAGGGCATCTCCACAAAGTCCTTTTGACCTGCCTTGGTTTCCCAGGCACTAACCAGCTAAGAATAAATAAATTTATTACGGAATGGGAGAAGAGCTATAAAATACATAAACAGTCTGAGGTATTCTTCTTAGAACGTTTGAAGAAGGTAACAAAGTGGGAGCACAGTGGGTTAATAATAAGCAGTCATCAAAAGACTTGGGAGGTAGGAAAAGGAAACAGAAAAGCTCCAAGGGTGGAGAGACATTTCTTTGTCCCAGAAAATTTATGAACACCTAGGGCAATATGAGGTTGAAGAAATAAAATCTGGACAGATCATGCACATTCTTAATGATGTGGGCTATGGGTGGGAGGCTCTTTGTCTCTTCAGAGATAACCTTAACCTAAACTGTCTGTCCTGACTTGTGGGTGTGGAACGGTAAGAGGCTGCAGTCTTGCTCTTGGTGACCATGGCAACGACTCCAGTCCCAGGAGGCAATTTAGCAATGCAAACTCTATACATACCAGTCAGTCCAGGGAAACTTGATGGTGGTGATGCCGAAACTTAAGGGAACTTGGACTTGGCCTCGAATGGGAAATATAATATAGCCTGTGCATAAATTCAAAATCATCTAATTCTGTATCCAAGTGTGCCTAGTCCCTGGAAATCCAGTTAAGTGATACGGGCTTTGAATGTTCAGAAAGGATGTAAGACTGAATGTGTACTCAAGGTTACATCCAGAGGGAATATGGGCAAGATGCTAATTCAAGCTCACCTGAGGTGTGGGCGATATGTTAATTCAAAACCTACCTGGTACTCAGACAAAGACTTAACTAACAAAGAAAGTAGTTTTCTTTGGTAAAAGCACCATTTGACTCCCCACCCTGTATAAAAGGAACTTGAAAATCTTGTTCGGGGCTCGGGTTTGAAACAGAAAGCTCCCGAGTCCCTAGTCAGCCGGCCGTCAATAATCCATTTTTCCTTCTCAAAATCATTCCTGAGTCCTGGTCTTTCTATACACAAATAATTGAACCTCTCTCAACTGCTACAACATTAAAAGTTATGATAAAAAAGTTTAGATTTCAGGAAAAAGAAGACTCTTTTAAAAGTTTTAAATCCAGGAGTGACATGAACCGAGCACATTTACTTTTCAAAATGATTTCTCGGGCTTCAGTGTTGAATAAGTTCAGAAGATGGCTAGGGTGGAAAAAGAATGTCCAGTTAGAAGACCACAGTAATGGCCTGGTAAGAAGTAATGGTAGTGGAGATACAAAAAAATAAAGAGAAAGGAGATTTATTTTGGAGTGTAGAGATCTTCTATTTTCTTAATATGGGGAGAGTTAAAACTCCCAGTATTTGGAGATAAGATGGTATACGTGAGTGATGAAGAAAGAAAGAATGAAAAAGAGGGGGAGAGAGATATGAAAGAAAGAGAGCGGGAAAGAGAGTGAGAAAAGGAGGAGGAATGGAGAGAGAGAGAGAGGGAAAGAGAAAGAGGTTTAAACCTGATTATTATGTTTCTATCTTTTGGAATGATGCCATTAACCAAAATAGGGGACTATGTTCACTTTGGGTCATATAAAATTTAAACTATCCCTGAGGTATCATTTTATAAATGTTCATTTCAATGTATGAGTCTCACATTTGTAGGAAAACATTCAACTAGGTTTATAGTCATAGAACTAATTTTAAATCCATGTGAATAGATGACATCATCGAGACAGTGTAATGGGAGAAGAGTATCCAAAACAGAAGAGGCCAGATATAGAAACTGGAGTTAAAAAAAAGGAGTGTGAGGTGTGAGAATGATTTGCCAGGGAGGTAATAAGAAAACAACAGGAGGAACTCTTCTCATGGAAGAAACAGTGAACTGAGAAATAAAGTGTGATAAAATACCTAATCTTATTGCTGACTAATTACTCCCTAGGCCTTAGCTGATTTTTTTTTTTTCACATACACATGTCATTTCTGGTCTTTTCCTTTTTATCATTTCCTTTCAATAAAGTCAGTGTCAAATAATGTAATTATAATCAAGAGAGAGATGTGAAGATTACTTCAGCCTATTTGTTAATGTGACATTATCAATTGAGACTGGCCTATACATTTGTAATATCTCTTTTTTTCCTACTCAAAGGCATTTGTAGATGATAAAAGGAATTGTCATTTAATGTTTTGACAGGAGGGATTTGAACTTATCTTTGGTCTCATGTAGCTGGGTCACTAGACTTCATGAAGGAAGCAAGGAAGCAAAGTGAGAGTATAGCAACAATGTAAAGCACAAATAATCATTCATAAAGAATTCTGACTGCTTCTCATTTCTGGGTCTGATGTTAGTGGCTTATTTGTATCCTAAAATGCCAGTAGCAGTACTTAAAATACAGAGGCATTTGCTGGGGAAGTCAAGGACACACCCGGCCCTCTTACAGCCCTTGCCTGCATCTTCCTCCTTTTCCATTATATGCAGATGTTTCCATTTGTTTCCATTTCACAGTTGTGGAGAGATACTGGGTCTAAAGAAGAGCCCAGACAATAACCTCCAAACCAGGAACAAATAGCTGCTTGTCTGGGTAGGAACTCTCAGGGGCAGAGACCCTAACTGCTTGGACAAGCTCAAGTCACCAAAAAATGTAGGGAATAGGAGTGGTCACTAAGAGCAGGAATTTACATAAATTAGAAAGACCTCTCTGATAGGCTGTAATCTCTGAAGTACCCAATCAGTGGGGAACAGGGGAGGGACCTGCATGTTAAGTTCAGGATATAAATGTTGTTATGTGTTGTTGCAGCACGCCCCAGCCATTTTACACTAGTCATGCGCCCATTCTTGCAAGATCGTGAAGAAATTATTTTCTTCTCCAAAATCAGGTGAGTGTTCATTCTCTTTTAGGTACAGTTTCTTTCTAACATTGGGAAGCAGCTTACATGGCCGCTTGAAACAAAGGGAAGGTATGGGGGGAATGAGGAGGGATGAAGGGGTCATGAGTTATGGCTACTACAGGGGCTCAGGGGCTGTTTGGGCAGGGTGTCCTTGATGTCCAGTAGATTAATCAGCAAACAGGATGTTGGTGTAAGATTGCTGGTGTCAGCCCGAACTCTTCGTTACAGTTCTTCCTCCCCAACTAGGGCAGGGGTTTTTATCAGTACTGCAAAGGATTATTGGTATGTCAGCCTGCTTCAGTTAACCTTCATTTCTTCTTTTTAATTTCCTGGATAAAATGGAAACTCAAGCAAATCAAGACGGTTAGTAAAATCATTGATCATTCTAAATTCGGTTTTCAGAAAGAGATTAAGATGGTTTCTGGAGTTTGACACTGCTTCACACAGAAAAGCTCCCCAAATTGTCACATGGATATCTTTCTCTCTCCCTGAAATTTGTGTGCAGCTGCCACAAATCTCCGCAGCTCATTTTCCGAATCCATCAGAAGCACACAGGTCCCATCGTGACCCGTCCTTGCCCCAGCCTCCCATCCCGCTACACCTGACATTGGAGGATCCGAGGTCTCTGTCTATCCCAGCTGGACCCCAGTTATGCCCATCAGGGGAGACCCCTGAGGAGAACCGAAATTGATAGTGTTTCGGGCTTTCTCACACTCCAATGGCTAGTGTTCTGGTTAATTCTCCTTGTGACTGAAATTTCTACCTTTTTATATTCACTTTGTTATAATAACCAAGAAAAAGTGCTCCACAATAAGAAATAATTTTGACAGGGAAACGGACTTTGGCCCAGTGGTTACGGCATCCGTCTACCACATGGGAGGTCCGCGGTTCAAGCCCCGGGCCTCCTTGACCCGTGTGGAGCTGGCCCACGCGCAGTGCTGATGCGCGCAAGGAGTGCCGTGCCGCACAGGGGTGTCCCCTGCTTAGGGGAGCCCCACGCGCAAGGAGTGCACCCATAGGGAGAGCCGCCCAGCGCGAAGGAGGGAGCAGCCTGCCGAGGAATGGCGCCGCCCACACTTCCCGTGCCGCTGACGACAACAGAAGCGGACAAAGAAACAAGACGCAGCAAAAAGACACAGAAAACAGACAACTGGGGGAGGGGAGGGGAATTAAATAAAAAAAATAAAAAATAAATCTTAAAAAAATAATAATAATAATTTTGACAAATGCTGCCTTTCATGCCTTCTTCAAGATACCATGGTGAATATTAACATACAAATGGCTCTGGAAAGATGTGAAGTAACAAATAGATTTTTGTATTTCAGAATGAATACCCTGATTTCCCAAACCTTATTTGACTAGTGGAACCCCTCTTTTTTTTTTTCCAAATAATGTCTTAGAAAACTAGTGTTTGATAAAATATATTTTGAAAACCTTTCCAAGCTAATTATTAAATATCATTAATATTAAAGAGTATTTTTAACTATCTCTATGACCTTCAGCACATGACTTAAGCCTGATGTGCTTCAGTTTCTTAATCTTTAAAATGGGCTAACGTGTTTATTAATCCATAAGATTGTTGAATATATATATACACACACACACACACACATGAATTTCCCTGTATGGTGGCTGACATCACATGATTTCCACAAATAGTAAAGAGTGGTTTTAGTTATTGTATTTGTGATTTCTGTGAGCTCTGTTTGGTTGAGTATAAGTTGGGGAGTTTCTAATTCTTTACACTTTTTAAAAGACATATGATGCCAACTTTTGCTCCTCTCTTGTTCCTTGTCCACTGAAGAAATTTTTTAGGAGTAATTTTTTCCATAATTTGTTGAGTTGCCCTGTTCTGTTCTTTTATTTTTATGAATTTGAAATGAACTTGTTAATAAAAAAAAACTTATTTAATGAATGAAGGTTAGAAGAAAGGTAAAGAGAGTGGGAACTAGGATGAGAGGGAGAAATGGGGAAGAGGGAAGAGGAGCTGTTTGCCAGGGGAGAAGAAAATGGTAGGCATAATTACTATGTGCCACCAACTGCATAGAGGTTCTTTGCTGGAAATAGCCTAAGTCATCATCTTGATGACCACATTCCTCAGACCGTGTGCAATAACTGCACAATTCAAGATTATTTCTTGAGCAACTGTCTCCTTAGCAACATTCCTGCACTAGTAAGTTCCTTGCTGGGTCAAAAATGATTTTTTTTCCCTTTCTTCCTTCTCTATATTGTTAAGAAAAACATCATATTTTCATCTCTGAGACTCAGGGCTTATGGTGGGTTGAATTGTGTACCACAATTTGGACTTTTTTTTGGTGTTGGTCCATATTCTGGTGAGTGTGGACCTACTGTTACTAAGATCTCTTCAAGATGTTACATTGGATAAGGTGTGAATCAGATTGTGTAAAATATAAAAGAGGTTGAGTTTTAATCCAAATTACTGGAGTTATTTATAAGGAAAGGGAAAGTCAGACAGAATAAGAAGCCACTGGAGATGCCAGAAGCTGGAGATCAATGGAACATGGAAGAAAAAGATAAGACACCACCATGTATATTGCCATGTGACAGAAAACCCAAGGAACCCCAAAATTCCATACTAACCAGATACTGACCCCAGAGGGAAGCTAGCCTTCTAGCCTTGTAAACTGTAAGCCAATAAATTCGTACTGTTAAGCCAGCTCATTGCATGGTATTTGTTTTAGCAGCTAGGGAACTAAAATGAAGCTTAAATATAACTCGCTAATAAGAATCCACTTTTATCAGTTCTTGTTTCCCATTGGAATCTTAGTATAAGGGGTGGTTCCAATTATGCCTCTTCAGGACTAAGAAATCTCTTGATTCCTCTCAGTCTCCTTTACACCTTTCAGCCTCTCTATAGTATAAATACAGTGGAGTTTCACCCTGCATTATTATTGTAATCCAAAGTGAAAAAGATAATAAAATGAATTAAGAATGAATCCATGTATTTCCCTTCCATTGAAAGAATAGGAAAATTCATTTTTCTACCAAAAAAAAAAGTTGTATTTCCACCTTGGTTTGCATTTTTTGAAGTTTTTAAACAATGATTATTTCATTTAAGGTTACTTTGCTCCAAGAAATGCTTCAAACAACTTAGCCCTTTAAAGCCTGGTTTCTGCAGACAATGCTCTATAAAGGACCAGTCACCTTTCATCAATCAAGCTTTTATAAGAATCTGTTGTCTTGAAAGACCTCTGTGGCTCAGAAGAAATATTATAAAGCATCACTCAAAAAGGAAAAAAACAAACAGATATTTTGAATAGAGTTAAAATGGTTTTATCACAATGAAAATCGCCAGGGCTAAAAATCTGTTTTGAAATGATTTTGACAGACCTTCAGTTTTTCAAAACATAGTCCTTCCCCTCATTGCCCAGGGTGCTATGTATTCTTGAGTAAGTCTTCTAAATACCTCTGTCTTATATCTCTGATTTTGTGTTGATTTTAAATACAATTCCGTTTTCATAATCCCCAACCCATCTTTCTTATTTAAAGCCATTGTTGTCTTTGAGGGGTCCCCTATATCACCCTCTCAAGGGGTTGTGCTGACTCTAGTCTCCGCGGTTCCCGCCCCTCTTCTATATTGTGGTGAAGTGGCCTTTCTAAGGTGGTTATGATTATTTTACAAATACTGCTCAACAAATGTGGTGGGTCCCTGCTGTCTACCAGATGGCACTAGAACTTCTTAGTTTAGCTTTCCAGGTCTTCTGCCATCTTTAGATTTTGCTTATCACCCAGGCATTCTGAACCCCACCACTTTCTCATGCTGATGCATGCCTTGACATTTCAGCCCTATGCCTTATAGTCTCTTTCTTCCTTACAATATTCTTATTGTCCAAATGGCATCTCTTGCTCCATCTTGTCTACACAGTGCAGCTAAAACACTCTTCATGAAGCCTTTGTGACCCCCTCCACTCATCTTCCTTATGAGGGATTTCATACTTCATGTACTAATCTGTTTAGGTTTCAGCACATTGAATGTCTATATATTTCTTTATTTCTTACCTCTTATCTACATGAGACTGTAAGAGCTCTGAAAACTTCACGGATTTATTTACCTATCATCAACCACAGTGCGTGGATTAGAGACAGTTAACACATGTTTTCCAAATGACTAAATTCTAATTGTTGACAGTTTTTATATATGGCTGTATCTTATCTCTGAATCTTCTTAAAATTCTTTCGCTTGACCTTAAGTAAATTGATGGATATGTTCCCAAAAGTAAAAAGGGAGTAAAATCAAATTAGAATATAACAAAAATGACATTAACATTTCAGTGGAAGCTCAGCAAAAACCATTAGTAGAATCATTTCCTCATTCACACATAAATTCATTTTGTAAATTGATAGCTAGTGTTTTTAGAATAAATAAGAGCTACTATCTGACTTCCATTCTTTAATTTTATTTCTTTAACCCTTCAGAATGGCAAATTTTTTTGACCTGTATCACTGGACTCTCCCTAAAGTCACAGACATGGCAAGTCACTGAAAATAAAAATCTCTTCAATAATCAATTTTAACAATAAACAACTATATTAGTCTGGTATTTTTTCACTTGGTAGAGCATAGAAAGTTCAATACGCTATTGTTGAATTCTACTTAGAATGATGTGATGGTTAATTTCATGGGTCAACATGAGTTGATTATGTGTCCAGTTGTTTGGTCAAGTAAGCCCTGGTCAGATTGTTACTGTGAAAGTGTTTAACTGATGGAACAGCATCTATAGTCAGTTGATTACATCTACAGCTGATTCCATCTACCAAAGCCAAAGGAAGATTGCCTTCAGCAATGAGGGGAGTCTACTCATCCAATTAGAATTGTCAAAACAAAACAGGATTTCAGCAGTCAGAAAGAAGAATGCATTCCCCTTTTCAGTCTGCGCACATCTCCGATACAACTGCATTGTCATCTTGGTTTTCAGCTTGCAACTTGTCTTACTGGGTTTGGAAGTGCCAGATTTCCAAAACACCTTTTTTGAAGTTTCCAGTCCACAGACTGCTCTACAGAATTAGTAATTGCCAATCCCCGTGGTCACATGAGCCAATCCCTCTAATAGATCTCTCTGTGTCTAAGATGATGAATAGATTTGATAGATAGAGGGATAGAGAGATAGATATAGATAGATACCTGTTAAATTTCACATTCTTAAAGTGAATAGTGCTTTTTGGTTCATTTTTAAAAGATTCTTGCTCTGCATTTAGAAGAAGAGATTGGCTATGTGTTTTCACATTATAGTTCTTGTTTTCCTTTTCTTTAATCATGTTTTTAATGTAAATGTGGTTATAATTTAATTTTAAGATATAAAAATAAATGCAAATTTAGATGGACAATTCCAATTGATGAGGCTGTTCATCTCTTCGTAGATAACCTAAGCAGTCTGTCCTGACTTGTGGGTGTGGGACAGTAAGAGGCTGCAGTCCTGCCCTTGGTGACCATGGCAACGACTCCAGTCCCGGGAGGCAATTTAACAATGCAAACTCTATAAACTTTAAACATTCAGGAAAAATGCAAACCAAATGTGCTAAAAGCTTACCTAGAATGTCTGAAGTACATGCCAAAAGCTTACCTAGGATGTGAAAGATATACGCTAATTCAAACCTATCGAACACTGAAACAAAAAACCATTTGAGTCTTCCTCTGTATAAAAAGAATTTAAAAATCTTGTTTGGGGCTCAGGTTTGAAACAGTAAGCTCCCGAGTCTGGCAGGCTGTCAATAAATCATTTTTTCCTTCTCAAAATCATTCCTAAGTCCTGGCCTTTCTATACACAAATAATTGAACCTCTCTCTACTTCTACAATAGAATAAGACTTGGATTTGTCATGATTATATTTTGCATTGACTAATTTATAGCACTCGTTCCTGGTTCTTTTTTATAGTAAATAGATAAAAAGAAAACCTACTAAAAATGTCTAGTGTGGATTCTTAATACTTATGTTCAGAGGGCACAACTCTTCCCTTTGTATTTTCTGTATGCACACTTAAGAACATCATTGGAAGTCTTTCAAGTCTACCAAATGGGACACTCACATGGCTAACAATTTGTAAGCAAGAATTCAAACTTACTGTGAGAATAAGCCATGTGGTTTAAAGAAGAGAGAGTTCTGAGTCCTAGGAATCAGTTCCATGAAGGAGGTGCTGGAGGAATCATATGGAAACATATTTTCTTCACTTTACTTCAATGTCTAGTATCTAAGGTCAGCGTCTCTGAACTGTTTCTAACTTCTCTGTTTAGAACCCAGCGTTTTTCTGAAACATCTGTGTTTAGCTCTCTTAGACATCTCGTTGTTACCCTTATCTAATTTACTAAATTGCAAGATATTTTGTTACAGAAATTGTCTTCCATACTTGTATTTGCTATGGTTCATTACAAATGCCTTAGATGTGAAAGAGGCTCATTGATATTTCTTGACTATTTTAGTATATAAACTAAGAATTTCTTAATTAAATGGATAAAATAATCTCAATACTAAACTATGTTACTGAGAAAAAAATCTCCTGAAAAGAAAATTTTTAAAAACCAAGACTTGTAATGTTCGAAAAAATGCCATACCTCCTGCTACACTACTTTCACCCTAAATATAAACAGCTCCTTTGTCTACTTACTTATTGTCCAATTGCCTTTTGATGTTTAGGTACAATGTAGCCTATATATAGAAAAAATTAAAATAGAAGTAAAAAGCTAAAACAATGCCACACATGCCTTCCTGCATCCTGATCAGAAATGCTTCTGCTTTTTCTGATCTTAGTTTGAGGATGCGATGAAGACCACATCAAAAGGATATTGGGTCCAGATTTCTTCTTTTGCTCAGTTTCCTGAATTCTCCATGCTGGCCTCAGTTCTGATCCCGTGAACCAGGTTCATTCCACTTTAGATTCCTTCTTTTTGGACCTACCCCCTCTTCCAGTGAAGGTAGCTCAGCCTAGCATAGTTAGGGACTGGACGACCAAATTTGATGTTTTATATATTGCTCTCCCTTCCTTTTTAAGAATATTTAAAAGCAATTAAGTACACTGTCATTTAAACACTTTTTAATATATGAGTACTTAAAATATGTCAGAATCAGCTGTTTGAAATCTGTATTTATCACCGTGAAGACACTTTCTTTCAAGAACTCAGTTGACTTAAGGGGAGCTACAGGAGGCAGGCTGCAGGGGACCCCACGGGCTCTCTGGGACAGGACAGAAATGAAGTCCATGCCAAGACCAATCACACAAGGGAAAACGTTTATTAAACCGGCAGAGGCCAGGAGACAAAGTCTCAAATCTGCCTCCCCGGACATAGGAGGCAAGTGTTTTTATTAGAAATAAACAAAGAGAGGCAGGGACGGGATTGGCTGAGTCCACCTGCAAACTGGGCTCTGCCGATTGGGCATCAGAAGAGCTGAAGAGGCGAGCTTCGCCCTTCTTTGCCCACTTCAATTGCGCTCCTTAAAGGGTCCTTGGCCTCAGGCTTCGCTGTCTGTGTATGTTTTATCAGGCTTTGGATAAAGGGGAAAAAGAAATAGGAGAGCTTGTTAGGGAATGGGCAACAGGAACTCGCAAGGGAGTGGAAAACACGCACTTACTTTGTGACTAAAAACAGTTTTCATTAGTAAGTGATGATTCACAGCTACGTCCTACAAATTACAGGGGTGAGATTACACAGAACTCAACTATCATTCATTAGCTTAATCAAAAACTTAAAGTTGTGGTGTAACATACACCCGATTCCTGCTTTTGGTCTCTTTCAGTACTACATTAACCATGGAAATGATCAGAAGGACAGCAAACTAAATGTAGAAAGGAAAGATAAAGCCAACAAATTAGAGATCTCAAGAATGAGCGGTAGTAGAACATGGCAGATGCTAAAAGGCTCGTCAGTTGGGACTGCTAGAATCACTCTGGGATTCAGGGTGAAGAATCAAAAGAAGAGTGTTATTCTCAAAATAACCAGAAGCAGTGATGTGGTTCACCCTCAAAATGGGGGCACCCATTTTGCCCCCACGGCTGAGAGAACCATCCTCAGTTTCTCAAACCCATCATGTTGTCTGCATTTCCCATAACGAAAAATATTTTTTAGAAAAAAATCAGAATAAAATCTGTAACTTGTTTAAGTCCTCTTCTGGCATTTACACTTTAAATGTGTCTCTAAGAATAACATCAAAGGCTTTGTGTTTTGCTAAAGGAACTGCAGAGGAAATGGAGCAGGAGGGAAAGCTTTGGACAGTCTGCCATGGCTTCCTCAATTTCTAACAAGCACACCCAGTGACGCCACTTACTCCGCCAACACGTAACCCATTCTCAGAAATGACAGGGAAAAGCAAACTTCATAGGAACACAGATCATGTTAATATGTACTGCAGTTTTACTTCCAGTATTTCAAATAAGGCTTTGATTTACCTATGGTGCTATGGAATCCCAAAGTTCCCATGTAAGTTCTGAAGACAGGATTGATAAATATTCATGAGAAGATTTTTCTATATTATTTGATATTTCCAATTTATAATAAAAACTCAGTGTTTTTCCTTCTTATTTATTCATTCATACATTCATTCACTCATAATGGGGTGGGGTGAGAGCAGTTGTGGGGACGTTTATAGATCCTCAGCAGCAGGAATTTCCATGGCAACCCTGCTCCTTTACCCCCAAACCACTCATGTCAAGTTTCCTTAAATTCTCTAAAAGCTCACTGCTACTCTTTCATTTTCTAACTTCAGTGTTTATCTTTGACCCAGTGTAACATTAAGGAAAGGCATAAAAGTTAGGAAGTTAAGGAAATCCTTGCTTGATTCTCGAGATTCCCTGGTGTTATTTCTAATTCTGGTGTCATCCACCTTACCCTGATGAAGACAACTGTTTGAACCGCCTTAGAAAAGCCCACAAAACTTGTGACTTGAAGTATAAGGCTAAGATAGCATAACCAAAGGATTTCTTTTGGAGCAACCCAAATTGTGATAAAAATTTTCACCTTCAAGTCATTGAATAGTAAATTATTTTTGGTTCAACTGTGAAATGTGATTTTCAAGTAATTGTTTTCTTAGATATAAAGTAATTATACTATTATGGAGGAAAAAAAAAACATTCAGAGGGGAAAGAGTTCTGCTTAGACAAATGCTTTCCCTACTTGCTTTGGGGAGAGGGAGGAGGTTAATTTGGAGCCTATTTAAGTTCAATAATTTCATCTTAGTGCATTCCTTTTAGGAAATGAAATGCTAATTCCACGAGTGCATGTGAATGCCGGAATGGAGAGGAATGGGATGAGAGATAGATAGGGACCAATTGCTTTAGTTCTTGAAGAAAAAAAAAAAAACCCACTTCTTCAAAAATAAAAATGTTTTTATCAGTGAAGTAAATGTGTTTAGGCCACATCAGTAATAAATCAATGCCCTGGAACTGTATTGAACATTTCCCGTCAGTTTTATCTTTACTTGTAGAACTGCATTACAAATCCACTGAAGTGATCTATAAGGCACACCTTGTTTATAACATTTCTAAAATCCTATAAAGTCTGTCATCCAGAAAGCCTCGGTGTTTCTTCCCAAAGGCCAACTATGTGATGCAACTCTCTATGTGTGTGGTCCTGAGAGGAGAGAAAAGGATGAAATCTCCTATTTCCTTCAACAGTGAAACTTTTACTCACTGATCTGTGATAGAAGATAAGTGATTCCCATCCAAAGAGCTCAGATTCCTTCGTAGTGCTATTGGAACAAAATTTGAGGCATTGCCTCTCTAAAGAGAAGAAGAAGATGCTCGTTTTGCACACGGTCAGAATTGAAAGGGCAATTATTATATTCATGGATAAGGCAGGATAGCCCTTATAAACATATTTATATGTATAACATATAGAACCTATTATACCAGTATGTTGCTTACAATAAAAAATATATGCAGAAATATTTAAAATAATGAGCTAAAGTTGAACAAGTTGAAGATAATTCATAATTTTTATTTATTACATTTATTACTGTTGCAGATAACATTCTTAAAAACTTTTTAATTAAAGAAATACTAGATTTACAGAAAAATCATTCAGAAGACACAGATTTCCCATATACCCACCCTATTATTAATGATGTACTACTATAGCATATTTGTTACAAGTGATGAAAGAATACTTTAATCGAACTATTACTTTTGGTCATGATTTACATTACAGTTCATTATTAGACTATATGTTGTACAGCCCTATGTTGTTGGTTTTTAATTATATCCTAGAAACATATATACAAACTAAATTTTACCCTATGTACCACATTCAAATATAAATTTCAGCAATGTCAATTACAGTTACAATGTTGTGCAGCTATCACCACCATCCACTACCAAAACTTTTCATCACTCCAAAAAAAGTTTCCAAATTTAAGCATTATCTACCCACTCCCTAAGTTCACCTGGACCCTGGTGACATATATTGTATTTTCTGACTCTGTGAATTTACCTATGTTAATTATATCATATCAGTGACATCATACAATATTTTTCCATTTGAGCCTATCTTATTTGACTCAACATGACGTCTTCAGGTTTCATCGATACTGTCATGTATATCAGAACTTCATTCCTTTTTACAGCTGAATAATATTCCATGTATAAATGTTCCACATTTTGTTTATGCATTCATCAGTTGATGGACACATGGGCTGCTTCTATCCTTTCACAATTGTGAATAATATGTGAACATTGATGTGAATATATCTGTTTGAGTCCCTGATCTCAATTTTTGGGAGTATGTACCTAGATGTCGGGTTGCTAGATCATACGGTAATTCTATAAGTAATTTTGTGAGGAACTATCAAACTGTGTTCCACAGCAGATGCACCGTCTTACATTCCCAACCACAATGAATGAGTGTACCTATTTCTGCATGTCCTCTCCAACACATGTAATTTTTTAAACACTTCTAATTCTAGTGGATGTGAAATGGTATCTCATTGTGGTTTTCATTTGAATTTCCCTAATGCTTAATGATTTTGAGCATTTTGTCATATCCTTTTTATCCACTTGTATATCTTCTTTGGAGAAATGTCTAATTCATGTCTTTTGCCCATTTTTAAATTGGGTTGCTTGTCTTTCTGTTGTTGGGTTATAACATTTCTTTATATTAACCCTCATAAGATATATGATATTGCCTGCCATTTTGTCTATTGTCTTTTTACTTTCACAACAAACTCCTTGATGCACAAAAGTTTTTAATTTTGATGAAATCCCATTTATTTATACATTTTTTTCTTGTTACCTGTACTTGGAGTGTGAAGTAGAAGAAACCATTGACTAAAATACATATGTTTTCTTCTAGGAATTTTATAATTCTGGTTCTTATATTTAGATCTTTGATCTATTTTGACTTGGTTTTCCTTTATATGATAAGCTAGGAATCCACCATAATTCTTTTGCATATTGTGGGGCTTTGGAACTGTATGTATCATGTTCTTAAAATTAATCCATTCCTGTGAGTATAAACCTATTTTAAGTAGGTTTTCATTAGGTTCATTCAATTAAGGCATGGCCCAGAGTGGGTCTTAACCTTCTTACTGCAGTCCTTTGTAAGTGGGGTGAATACAGAGTGAGAAAGCCACTGAAGCAAGAGGTTGAAAGCAATAAAACCTGGAAGAGAAGGGATAGACCAGCAGATGCCAGTAGGTACATTGCCAAATGACAAAGGAATCCAGGATCACCAGCAGCCAGTCTTCTGGAAGAAAGCATCACCTACCAATGCCTTGATTTGGGCATGTTTCTCAGTCTAAAAACTGTAAACTTGTAAGCTAATGAATTCCCGTTGTTAAAGTCAACACATTTCATGGCATCTGATTTGAGCAATTTAGCAAATTAAAGCACATATGGACATCCAGTTTTCCCAGAACATTTATTGAAGAGACTATTCTTTCTCAATTCAGTGGTCTTGGCACTCTTGTGAAAAACCAGATGGCCTTAGATATGAGGGTTTATTTCTGAATTTCCAATTCTGCTCCAATAGCCAGTACCATACTGTTTTGAATACTGTGGCCTTGTCATTAGCTTTAATAAGATTGGGAAGTACAAGTCTTCCAACTCCGTTCTTCTTCTTCAATATGGCTTTGGCTATTCAGGGCACTTTACTCTTCCAGATAAAAATTTCATGATTATATTTCTATTTTTGCAAAGAACGCTGATAGGATTTTGATTGTATTATGTGGAATCTGTAAATTACTTTGACTATAATTAACATCTTAATATTTAGTTTCCAATCCACAAATACAGAAAGTCCTTCAAATTATTTAGTCTTTTTAAAAATTTATTTTAGCAATCAATTATAGTTCTCTGTATACATGTCCTTTATACACTTAGATTTACAGCTAAATATTTGATTCTTAATTGCTATTTTAAAAGGAATTTTTTTCTTAATTTCTTCTTCAGATTGTTTATTATAATTGGTTAGAAACACTACTAATTTTTGCGTGGTGATCTTGTATCCTGCCATGTTGCTAAATTTATTTATTAGGTCTAGGAGATTTGGTGTGGATTTTCCAGGTTTTTTGTATATAGCAAAATGCCATTTGCATATAGGGAAGATTCACTTATCAATTCCCAGTTTGGTTGGCTTTTATTTCTTTCTCTGGCCTAATTTATCTGACTAGACTTTCTAGTACAATGTTAAATAGCAGTGGTTACAGTGGGCATCCTTGTCTTTTTCCTGATCTCAGAAAGCAAGCCTTCAGTCTTTCACAACTACACATCATTGCTATGAAGTTTTCATAAATGACTTTTACCTTGTTGAGGAATTTTCCTTCTATTCCTAATTTCCTAAGTATTTTCATCAAGAAGGGGTGTTGGATTTTGTCAAATGTCTTTTTAAGTCAATTGAGATGACCATGTGTTTTTTTTTCTTTGATCCTTTATGTGGTATATTATATTAATTGATTTTCTTATGTTGAATTACCCTTGCATATCTGGGATAAAGCTCATTGATCATGCTGTATAATTCTTTTAATGTGCTGTTTTGGATTATTTTTGTTAGTATTTTGTTGAGGACTTTTTCATCCACATTTATAAGGAATATTGGTGCATATTTTCTTTTCTTACATTATCCTTATCTGGCTCTGATATTAGGGTGATCTTGGACTCATGGAATGAGTTAGGGAATGTTCCCTCCCTCCAATTTTTTGGAAGTTTGAATAGGGTTGTTGTTAATGCTTTCTGGAATTGATTGGTATAATTCATCTGAGAAGCCATCTTATCCTGTACTGTTCTTGGTTGGGAGGTTTTTGATAACTGATTCAATCTCTTTACTCGTTATTGGTTTGTTAAGACCTTCCAGTTCTTCAGTGAGTATAAGTAGTTTGTGTGTTTTCAGGAATCCTTGTATTTCATCTATATTATCTACTTTGTTGATGTAGGGTTGCCCATAGTATACTCATATTCTATACAATAGGCATAAGCATTTCCATTTCACAAATGAACAGTGGCTCAGAAAGTATAAATGATCTGCATACTTCAACTGAGCAATCAGGTGATGAAGTCAAGAGACAAAGTTAAATTTTTCTGATTTTAAAATTGATCTCACTAAGATGTTACTGGTAGAACTTACACTTTTGTTGAGAAAAAGAGAAATGAATATGATGCATCATATTGATAGATATTGGTTCCAAGCATGTGACAGAATAAAATAATTCATAGCAAATTCTATTTTAGTTTTTCTGATATTGATTGTACTGGCAGTCAAAGCTTTAATAGGGTTAGTTTTAAAATTATGTAAGCCCACATGAAAGATTTGTACAATGTGCTGTCTAAACCATGATATCATTTTTTCAATCTCATCTAATTCTTCCTAAGTTATTTTTCAATCTCTCCTATCAATTATTCAAAGCTTTTTGTTGACATTAACTAGCAAATTTCCAACTTTCCAATTACAAGTCAGTTTTTATGGAAATAAACATCATTTTGTATATTTTAATAAATGAATTTAAAGTCCATTGGAATGACTTGCTTGAAAGATTTTAAATGAGGGGGAGGATTTTGTTTACATGAGTTAAGTGTGCAGATACAAAAGTTTTATCAGTGACATTCATAATTGTTTCTAGCAATAAACTTATGGGAAGTCTTGCAAATATCTCTTTTGAAAAATTCTCTCCATAGCCCAAATTTCTTTCAAAAATCATTCATTTGTTCCGACATTGTTATAGATTGTCTATTCTTTTTTTTAAGATTTATTTATTTATTTAATCCCCCCCACCCCCCCCCCCCCCCCCCCCCGTTGTCTGTTCTCTGTGTCTATTTGCTGCATCTTGTTTCTTTGTCCACTTCTGTTGTCGTCAGCAGCACGGGAAGTGTGTGCGGCGCCATTCCTGGGCAGGCTGCACTTTCTTTCGCGCTGGGCGGCTCTCCTTACAGGGCACACTCCTTGTGCATGGGGCTCCCCTACGCGGGGGACACCCCTGTGTGGCAGGGCACTCCTTGCGCGCATCAGCACTGCGCATGGGCCAGCTCCACACGGGTCAAGGAGGCCCGGGGTTTGAACCACGGACCTCCCATGTGGTAGACGGACGCCCTAACCACTGGGCCAAGTCCGTTTCCCTGTCTATTCATTTAAAAACACTTGCTAGTTTGCATACTCTTTCAACACCAACAATAAAAGTCTCAGTCTTGCTTAGGTTCAATAATTTAAATAATTTCCCACAGGGAACGGATGTAGATCAAGTGGTTGTGCACCTGGTTGCCATGTACAAGTCCCAGTTTCAATCCTTGGTACCTCCTAAAAACAAACAAACAAACAAAATAACAAAAATAAAAAACAACTCTCATTGTGGAGCAGATGTAACTCAGTGGCTGAGCACTTGCTTCCCCTGTACGAGGACCTGGGTTCGATCTCTGATACCTTCTTAAAAAATAATAATAATAAACATTTTCCACAAGATAACAAATGAATCACTCCAAGGTACAAAAGATTCTGATAGTAAGCCCCATATCACTATAAAGTATCATAAGGTTTCTATTATATTGTATATTTCTTTTTAGAAATGTAAAATTTATCACCTATCTAATGTTATTACTTTTCATAATAATTTTGTCTACTTCTGCCTTCACTTTTTTCTGTAATAGGTTGCCTATAATTGATGCAGCATTTAAATTCATATGAAGTGAATACATATGTTCCAGTCAAAACAATCTGATTCATCAATGGTCATTCTTACGCAGTTTTCCCGTAATGCATCATTTTATTATCAAATTTATTTACTATTGAGAATATATTTTCTTAGGTACTTCTTTGTTTCAGAGGTGGAATTAAAAAATCCATAAATTTGTATATCAAATATAACAATTTATTTCCTGTTTAATAAAAATGATTAAAATTTGTAACATACTAATCTAACATCTCAGTAGATCATGTCACGTACCACAAGGAGTATGTGCATTCAAATTTGAATATCATGGTATTATTATTTACTGAAACATCCTTTGAGAGCCAATAATATCTGATTGTATACTTTTAAAATTCTTTTCTACCTTTACTCCTTTATTCCATCATAAAGTGACTTAGAAATCCAAACTTAGTGGATAGTATATAGTAGCTAGAGTAGTAATCTAGAAGAAACTGTCCTCCCATTTACCATTATATTCAGTTGTATAGGTCCACATTTACATCTAACTTTGCAAATGAGAGAGAGGAAGAAGGGATGGTAGCAGATAAAAGGTTAAAGAATGTGGTAAGAGAGAGTCAGAACACATCTTGCCGCCTTTTCCTGGGACACACAAACACATCCTGTGCTCAGGACTAATTGTGTTAGCCTTACAAATAAAACACAATCAGCTAATAGAGAGAGGGATTGCTGGTACATTCCTTCCCCTTTTGTCTGGGCATATGTAAATATTCATTGGAGACAAACCAGCCCAGTTGGTCATGTTTTACGACATCCAGCTCACACCCTGGTGGTAGATCTGTCCCTGATGGAGAGGAAACAGGGTCCAATACAGCTCCCAAAGTTGGGTGCTGTGCATAGAACACCTGCCTGCGTCAGCCAGAGTTGAGACCTGCTGGTTATGGAGAACAGACACCCACTTGTGAGGGTGGCCGTGCTCAGTCTCTTTTCACCAGGGCCTGTATAAGTCGTGCATTTGCCAGCGACCCCAACCCCTGTATTGGAGTCTGTTAGCATCTCTTTAAATGTCTCTTCTTCTGACTGACAGAGAGGGTTTGGTAAATAACAGCTTCAAAGGTCACAATAGTTCAAAATGAAGATGGTAACTTAATATGGTCGAGCATATGTTTAAAAACTAGGTACTATGTGGATGCATCTGTTTACTGCCTCCAGTATCCACCCAAGTAATCACGTACTCTGTTAGTATGAAATCATCTAACTGGAAAATACTAATAAATAAATTATGTGAAAAAAGATTAAATACCCCACCCTGCTTGTTAAAATTTGTTCAAAATGTGCTGAACTAAACACAAAATAGAAATAAGTGCTTAATTCAAATGAAACGTTTTTATTCCATTTTCCACAGCCTGGAATACTTTGGCAATACTAAACAGTAAGTTTTCCATTCTAAATCAAAGAATGTGTCTGTCATTGTGAAAACCTACCATTTATCAGCATTACTAACTATTGTACCAGGAGAACAATTTCAACAATTCCACTAATGTGTAGGAATTGGCATATAATTTTAATGCTTGTGAAACTTTATCTAAATTTTAATTTTACATTCAAAATAAATCATTTAAACATAATTGGCAAGGAAGTTAGTATACATGTGTTATGCAACAGCCTGACATTCTTAGAAAGGGGAGTAAGTTAAAATAACTTCTCAATGATATCTCTACAATTAAATGCAAAACATCTTTATTAAACTATGGGTCAATAGGTTTTACTTTAGACAAAAATATGGTTAGTCACACAACATAATATTACCAATTCCATAAGTTCTTCATTTAAAAAAGAATGATATTCAAATAAATTGCAGTTGCATTAGTTACTAACAACTGAAATATCTATAATTTGGCTGTCTTATTATTAAACTGCTTGGATCTGATAGTTTGAATTTCAACAAGAAAAATTTCACAGAATGATACAGTTTTAATTTTACAAAATATTTTAAGGCTAAAATGAAATTTTATGTTGATAGAAAAACATTTATCTCCTTGTCATTTATGAAAATGATTTCAACAATTTATTAAGTATAAATTTTCATTTTAAATTATTTAATAAAATTGAGAGCACATAATAAAGTAGTTCGTTTAGTAGAGAAAATAATCATATGACATTATAGTTTCTTCAGTTATGCTTGTTTAATATGATTTCAAGATAGTGTATAACATGATTTGATAAAAAAGAAGAAGGGTAGGTAAAATTTCAATATTTTGCTTTTGTTAAATGGGTCTTCTCTTTGAAAAATTTCATAGTCCATCAAATTGCTTTAAGCCAAGTGTCACAAAACCTCTGAGAAAGGTTGTTAGTGTAGAGTTCCGAGCAAAAGTAGCTTGATATCAAAGAAAGAGCCTGAACTTTAAAATCAGAGGAAATTGACTTTGTCTCTTGACTTCACCTGATTGCTGGGTTCAGTTATGCAGTTGATTTAAACTTTCTGAGCCACTGGTTCATTTGTGATATGGAAATGCTTATGCCTACCACATAGTATTCTGATACTTAAATAAACAAAGAAAAATTGCTCAGGACTCATACTATGTCAAGAACAGAAAGAAAGAGAGGAAGATAAGCATAGGGGTAAAAAGGAGGGAAAGACAAAGTAGAGAGTGAAGAAAGGGTTGAACCTTATAATGTCCATAATAGACAGGAGAAGGAAGTGGATCCAGTTTTTAAAAACATAGAAAAGTGGTTTTCAAAGATGAACATAATTAAATAATAAAACAGAAATAATAGATCTGAATAAGAATATTTGGTTAACATCAAAAATTGGAGACACTGTAAAGGCACAACTCCTCTAATAAAGAAGAAAAATGTTTAAATAAGGTACAGAACTTGAGAAAAAACAAAGAATATACCACTACATTATAAAAACTCACATTTAGAGCTACTTTCCACCACAGTAATTGGTGTTTGTATCACTTAAATGGCAACAACAACAACTGAACAATCATACCCGCACAAAGATCTGGACTAAACCTTGTGGTGTCTCTTTCAGGTTTGGCTTAGAGAAGACCAAAAGGGAGAACTGAGAATTTTAAGTATGTGTTTTTCCTGTTCATAAAAGGAAAAGACTGCTCTTTGGCTAACGTCTCACGTGGTGAACAAGGAACCACCATTGATTAACAGATAACTGCATCTATATACATGCTCTGAAATTCAGCCCATCTGCGCGGCTGACCATTCTGAAAATCAGCTCGTCAGCGGCATAACAGTAGCTACGCTTCAAAAAATAAGGAAACCAATGACAGGTCCAAGGTTCTAAAAGTCAGGCAATCAGTGATTAAACCCGGTCCTGAAAGTCAGCCAATCAGTGAGAGCCCCGCCCCACTCCCCAACTGCCAATCAGCAAGGGCCTCACTCCAGTGACTGCAATTCTGCAGGTCCCTCTCAGCTGCAGGCTTGTATCAGCTGACTACAAGTAGCAGAGCTGAAAGCCCGATAATGGCTACACACTCCCACTTCTGAAGGTTCGACAGTCCCTGCAGACTGGGCTCCCGAAACCTCATGGAAGATTGATTCTGGCTTTGGTCAGAGAAACTGTGCCATCCTTACAAACACTATTACTCCTTTCAGGCAGATGGGAAGTTCACCGTTCTTGTATCAGGTACTGAGTATAATTTATTATTTGCAAGTTTTCAGTCTTTCAATGGTTCCACCCCTAATTATGGTTAGTTATATATTCAGACTTGTGAGTGACAGCTGGGCTGATTAACAAATTCAATCTTCTCAATTCTCCCAGTATTTACTGTAATCTATTTTTATTTGTGTATATTTGAACCCCAAAATGTCAACTCACAGTGGTAAGTTTCATATTGAATTTTATGAACACCAGACATTTATTAAATGGGAAAAGTTCCTTTTGAAGTTCTTTGTGCAATATGCAATTGTTCATTCAGTAAAAAAAATGGTGAAAAGTCAGATATAAGCAAGCAAATAGTAGCAACTAAGTATAAGAGATATATGATTTCCTCGACTAGTATAGTAACAAAGAAAGAGATAAAAATAATTTTTGATTAAGAAGAATTCAGAGGAAAATAAAAAGTGCAGCAGAGGTTGTAATAGCCTTCCACACTATGTGTCATAATCAGTCTTTCAGCTCAAATGACTATTTGAGCATACAGCTATCTACCAAATTTTTATTCCAAAATTGTAAACTAATTTTCAAGTGTCACTGTGATATCTTCTGCAATAATTTTAAAAAGTAACAGCTCCATTAACCATTACAGGAATTATCAGACGTGCATTTAATCACAATGCAGAAAAAATTTCCTATTGTTGTACAATATTTTTCTCATGAAAAAGATTGTTAATAAGGTCATTGTAAGTAAAATTACTTCCAGATGGGAATGCAGAATGAATAGTAAATTTTTACAAAGGCTTTCTTAGTGGTGAGTTAGGAATTAATAAGAATTAATAAGAAAAAATTGTACTGATTTTTGCAAAAGGAATACAAATACATTGAAGATTTGCATAAAGTACAGTTTGAATGTTCATTCAAAGTTGAGGCAAAGCATGATTGAGTCTATGGAAAGTGTTGCCTGCTCTACCAGATTCTCCATAGTGTTGCTTAAATAATATCCAATATCTCCTGAATTGACATCAAATTATAATGCTATTAGAATTATTATGAAACTATTTTAAATTTGTGATTATTATGAAGTTCTCTTACTTCAGTGTTTATACTGTTGAAACTGAGTGATTAGTGTATTTTTAAAAATTCTGTGGGCATTTAGTATATTTCAATTGTCTTGCACTTAAGAATCTGCTGGCTCTCTTTAACAAGTGCAACTGAGAACTCTGAAGAAAAGGTCCCAAATTTCTTGTTGGCTTTTTTAAATAATCCTTTGAGTGAAGACTACCTATTTCTTTTTATTTTCATTATTTCGTTAGTAATATGATACCCAAATTGAAAGAGTAAGCAGTGTTACTGAAGTACTCCATTGCTTAAAGTAACTTGTTGAATGAGTTAAAAAAATAATTGCTGGAAAATATATCCCTTAAAACATCAAGGCTATTCTTAAATGTAACATTAGTTATGAAGAGGAAAAGAAATTTGACTATAAGTGGATAATTAATATGACACTTGTCATGACTATATTTTGAAATGGATTTCACCTTGTGAAGAATTCATTTATTTTACCTGAATGTTACCAAGTACTCTTCCAGCCTGGGCACTAGAGGAATTGTCCTCTGTAGTGTTGAAGAAAAAGAAAACACAATTTAATAGCAATGCTCCTTTTTTGTCAGTGGACAACATGTTTATGTAATTGATTAAAAAAAGATATAAATAATCTTGAAGAAAAAAAAGCAAATTTTGCCATCAAAAATGGTATTATGTGCTTGAACAAATCAAATTAAAAAATCATTTCTTGGTACAAAAGCAAGATGGTGTTGGAGTAAGAAGCTCCTAGAATCAACTCCTGCTGCAAGGAAGTTAGTAAACACCCAGAGCTCTCTGGAGCTAGCTGAAGCACCTGTTTGGGGGCTCCAGGAGGCCAGAAGAGCATCCTGTCATATCCTTGCGGGAATGGAAGGAAGAGACAGCCCATCTGCAGAGAAGACTCATAAGAAGAGCACTGCATGCCCTGGGGCCTGTGCCCATCCACCACTGGAGGCACAAGCTGCCTCAGGAGCTGTTCCGCAGCTGGAATTGAAAGCCCCATTTCCCAAAAACAGGGAAGGAGGAGATGGCTGGCCACTGATTTCAACTACTGATTAGTACACATGGCTGGCTAAGAGATTACCCTAGGAATAGCTAGGGTGTGAATCTGTCCAAGATGGAAAGAGGCCATTGGCCACCATTTTGACTCTGCCCCCAGCATGAGGGAAAGCCAGGCTGACCTAAAATCACAGTGACAGTAGAAACTGGTTTCTTTCACCCAGATTGGCCTGCAGCCTTAGCCTAGGCTTCAGCCCCACATCTGGCAGGGAGGAGGCTGGCAGGTCCTGCACAAGCATATCCAGGTAACTGCAGGTACCTTTGGCTGACACAGACTGAAAATCGGAAGTTTACTGGGACAATTGCAGTCATCTTGGACCCTCACTGCATAGATTGCTGCCCACACCTGCAGCTCCAGCCCTGCCCCAGGCAGGGGAGAAAGGGGCATGAAGCCTCATCAGTCTCTCTAGGCAACTACAATCTATGCCTACATGACATGGATTATTCCACACAGCTGTGACTTTGTCCCTACCCCTGGCAAAAGAGAAAATTTGGAGAAATTTCATCAGTCCCTGGGAAAATGAAGCCAGCTTGAGCCTCCACATCTTATAGCACCAGCTATGTCCTTGGCTCCTATTGCACAACCAGCAAGGAAGAAAGGTCAGGAAGCCCTAAACTAAAGAGAAAAACTGCACCCAGTATAAATACTCTAGTAAGTCAGATGCCAAGACACCAACAAAAAATTACAATCCACACCAAGAAGCAGGAAGCTATGGCCCAGTTAAAGAAACAAGATAAACCTCCAGATGACATAAAGGAGTTGAGACAACTAATCTTAGATGCTCGAACAAATCTCCTTAATAAATACAATGAGATGGCTAAAGAAACTAAGGATATTAAGAAAACCCTGGATGAGCACAAAGAAGAATTTGAAAGCATACATAGAAAAATAGCACATCTTATGGGAATACAAGGTGCAATGAATGAACTTAAAAATACAGTGGAATCATATAACAGCAGATTTGAGGAGGCAGAAGAAAGGATTAATGAGCTTGAAGAAATGATCTCTGGAAGTGAACATACAGAAGAATAGATAAAGAAAAGAGTGGAAAAAATTGAACAATGTCCAGGGAACTAAATGACAGCAAAAGATGGGCAAACATATATGTCATGGGTTTCCCAGAAGGAGAAGAGAAGGGAAAGGGGGCAGAAAGAATATTTGAAGAAATAATGGTAGAAAATTTCCCAACCCTATTGAAGGACATAGATATCCATGTCCAAGAAGCAAAATGTACTCCCATCTGAAAAAATCCAAATAGACCAACTCCAAGACACATACTTATCAGAATGTCAAATGATAAAGACAAAGAGAGAATTCTGAGAACAGTATGAGAAAGGCAATGCATAATATATAAGGGATACCTAATAAGATTAAGTGCTGATTTCTCACCAGAAACCATGGAAGTCAGAAGACAGTGGTCTGATATATTTAAGATACCACAAGGGAAAAACTTCCAGCCAAGAATCCTATATCCAGCAAGATTGTCTTTCAAAAATGAGGGCAAGATTAGTAGATTCACAGATAAACAGAAACTGAGAGAATTTCTAAGAAAGAGACCAGATTTTCAGGAAATACGAAAGGGTTTTCTAGAGCCTGAAAAGAAAAGATAGGAAAGAGAGGCCTGGAAGAGAGTCTAGAAATGAAGATTATACCAATAAAAGTAACTAAAAGTGTTAAAAGGATGATGAAAATAAAATATGACAGATAAACTCAAATAGTCAGGAATAAACTTAACCAACGTTGTAAAGCACTTGTATTCAGAAAACTGCAACCCAATGTTAAAAGAAATCAAAAAGGCCTAAATACCTGGAAGAATATTCCATGCTCATGTATTAGAAGACTAAATATTATTAAAACATCAGTTCTACTCAAATTGATATACAGATTCAATGCAACCCTGATAAAAAATTCCACCATCATTTTTTTTATTGAAAACACGATTATCAAATTTATTTGAAAAGGTAAGGGGTCCTGAATTGCCAGAAACATCTTAAAAAAGAAAAGTAAACCCTAATCTCTAGACTTTAAATCATATTACCTAGCTGTATTGATAAAAACAGAATGTACTTTGCTGATTTCCTACTAAGAAATTGGTCATTTTCTTATTTATTTGAACAGAATTCTATAAAATTGGGAGATAAGTCATTTAATGATAACATGAATTGAAGATAAGATTTTGATTTTCATTTTTTATACCACTTACCATTTTTTTAACCATGCAGATTTTTCATGCAATCAAATTTATTAATCTTCTCTGTTTTCAGGATTGAGTCAGTCTATTACCTTCCTAGTTTATAAAAGTGTTTATCATGATTTTTAGTAATTTTATGGTATCATCTTGTCCATCTAGATTTTTGATCCCTACAGAAATTCATTCTGCTGTGTAATTTTTATTTCCAAATGGCTATTCATTTGTCTCAAAACTATGAGTTCATTTTCTCCCACTGATTGAAATCCCTTCTTTATTGTACATTAAATTCATGTAATATTTGTATCTACTTCTGGATTTTATTTTCTATCTCCTGTAATTTTCTATCCATTTGCCAGTTTCTTGCCATTTGCTATTGAGCTTTCAATATGTTTCAACATTTAATAGGGTCTTTTCTCTTGCAGAGTTTTCCTGGATTTTTCTCTTTGTTTATTTTTCAAAATGAAATTTACAATCCATTTTCAAACTAGTAACAAAAAGAAAAGCTTTATTTTTATGAAAATCATAAATAAACCTTATTCAAAATGTTGAGGAGTATCATAAGCCTTTCATTTAACAATTTTATGTATTTTTCAATATTTTTATATTTTTTAAAAAATTTATCTTTCACATTTTTAAAATTTATTCCTAACCACTTGATCATCTTTACTCTTGTAAATCGTGCCTTTCTTAACTGGTTGATGTAAGTTATTTGATCATGTATATTAATTTGTTATCTCATTAACATATAGCTATGCCTTCCTGTATATAATATTTTTTCATATTCTTTTATATTTTATGTATAAATTACATTGCATAAAATACTATAATTTAACTACCCCCTTTTTCTATTGCTCTGTCTTTGTTACATTGACTTTATATCCAATTCAGTGTTAAACAATAGTGATCAAAACATGCTTCTTACTAGGTTCTGATTTTAGGGAATACCACTATTGTTTCTCCCTAAAGCATAATACTGTCCTTTGAGGTGATATAGATATTAAAGAAGTAGCCTATGACTTCTCTTTTGTTGAAGTTTTTTTTTGTAATGAGGGAGGAACCTCCTTTTTATTGTTTACTTTAAGATCTGCTTTTATAGCTTTTGTGTCACTCTATATCACCTGGTATATAGCTATTTATTTTAATTGTTAATTTTTTATTTTGAAAGTCAATGTTTTACAATTCATCTATCATCATCCATTTAATTCTTTTGAGGCTGAATTCTTGATGCTAAGACCATGACTTCTGCTTTCTCTTTGATTACATGTGCCATATGTATTGTTTTCTAGAGCTGTGATAACAAATGACCACAAACTGGATAATTTAAAACAGCAGAAGCTGGTCCTCTCACAGTTCTGGAAGGTACAAGTCTAAAATCAAGGCATTGGCAGGGCCTTGCTCCCACCAAAGGCTCCCGGGAAGAATCGTTCCTTGCTTTTTCCCAGCTTCTGGTGGTCGTCAGCAATCAGGGTACCTTGGTTTGGAGTTGCTTCACTTTAATCCAGGTGTTCTTAATCAGGGGTCCATGAGCTTGAATTGCAATTCAAAAAGCATTATTCTTTGGGGGCATGTTGATGCGAGTGTGATATGTTTATTAAATAATACGCAGTATAGTGTAGACTTAGTAAGGGGCCCATGGTTTTCACCTGACTGGCAAAGGGGTCCATGGAACAAAAAAGGTTAAGGACCCCTGCCTCTCTGCCCCTATTATACCATGAACTCCTGTCCCTCCCTGCCTGCTCCATGCCTTCTCATAGCTTTTTGTAAGGATATCAGTCTTTGAATTTAGGGACCACCTTAACCCAGTTTGAATTCGTCTTAATTAATTATGTCTGCAAATACCCTATTTCCAAGCAAGATCCTCTTCTGAGGATGAATTTTAGTGGGCATGAATTTAGTGGGCATGAATTTTAGTGGGCCACTATTCAACCCGGTACACCTTAACGTGTAGAGTCAAGAGTCTCTCTTATTCCAAAAAAATAGTAAAGAATTTCTTTAAATATCTCTTTGGTCTCATTGTTTTTGTTTTGTTTTTCAGTAACTCCAACTTCATTTGCGGTGAATCTATTTTTTGGTATTCCATATCTATCTTTTTCCATTTACACCATTTTTAAATTTTTTCTTTACATCTCCTTCAAGTATGTTCACCTTTCTAATCTCTAAAAATCTATGTTATTCTTTTCACTGTTGTTTCTTCCTTGTCCTCTTTTCAGTTTTATCATCATTTGTATTATTTTCTCCACATTTCTGTTCTGAGCTCATGGTTCATCATCTCCCATTTCATCACTTCTTCCTAAAATTTTGTATTCTTTGCCAGCTCTTAGCTTATAAAAGGAGATATTCATTACATTTGTATTTAAATTCATGGCAATGTTTTAGCAAGAATTTTTATCTGCCCTGGGGCAACTCTGTTACTATTAATAATTGCTGCTGTTTTTTGCCCCTTAATTATTCTTTAGTATCTTTGTCACCATGTTATACAAATTCTATATATTACTGTTCAGCTATTTGGATTTTCCTGTTCCTAATTTTTTGGAGGTTCCATTGGAGGGAGAGGTAGTCTAGGATGAACGTCCAGGACACCTGGTTTTCCCAAATCTAATCCTTTTATTTACAGCCACAGATTCAAAATATTTCCTAAAAATATTACCTGGCTGTGGAATTTGCACACAGCCCATATTCTCTGCTTCTGTGAACCAAACTGGGCTCAGCGGTGCACCCGCCAACAGATCTTTGCTCCCATTCCCACATGCCTTGTTTGTGTATGAAGATGAACCCCACAGCTTCACAGAAGTCTTTTTGGTTGGTTGGTTCTTTCTTTCTCTCCTTTTTTTGAGATTTTCCTCTTCTGTGTATTCTTTCCACTTATACTACTTGTCCCCTTCAACTTCTTCTCAATTGCTTCTAAATGAATTCTGCTGGATCTCCGCTGCTTTGGGCAGTTTTTAAATGTGAGTTAGGTTCTAGGAAATATATGTTTCTCCTTCTTCAGGTAAAAATGCATTTTGAGGGTTCTCCTTATTGCCCTGAGAAGATTTTTCAGACAGAAATGGGAAAAATTCTGATTCCAGGGAGAAATTTCTGATATACAAAGTCAATCAATCCATAGTCTAATTAAGACTCACTTTTCTCATGCTTTTTAATGTCATCTCTTCTGTTTGTTTGTTTGTTTTGTCTATATTTTTGGCTATCCCTTTTTATTTTTCTTAGCTAGGACCTTGTTCATCCTTGGCTCTTTAAATATAGATTTAATTATGGTTTTTACTTGCTATTCTTCTTTTATTTTCTTATTATTATAGTTATAATTGGAATAACACATTCAAGGTTAAGTCTCCAATTAACCCTAATGTACAATCAAATATCATACTTCTGTCTCCAATCCAGTCTTACCCCTGAATTCCAGATAAATATTCATTCACTTAAATGTTCATTTACTTCTTAAACAAATATTTCTTGTGGCTTCTTTAAATGACAGACTCCAGAGATTTTTTGACAAGCCAAAAAGATACTGCCCCGTTGCTTAAGGAGTTTAATTTTTAGTGGTAATCACATAAGTGGGAAATGTATTTTAAACCTGTTATCTATCCTATAAAGGAGAATACAGGGTGCCAGGGTGTGAGGCTTGTGATTTTGGTCAGTAAGGCTTGCATGAAGGTAATCTTTTTTTTTTTTTTAAAGATTTATTTATTTATTTAATTTCCCCCCCTCCCCTGGTTGTCTGTTCTCTGTCTCTATTTGCTGCGTCTTATTTCTTTGTCCGCTTCTGTTGTCCTCAGCGGCAGGGGAAGTGTGGACGGCGCCATTCCTGGGCAGGCTGCTCCCTCCCTTCACGCTGGGCGGCTTTCCTCACGGGCGGCTTTCCTCACAGGCGCACTCCTTGCGCGTGGGGCTCCCCCACGTGGGGGACACCCCTGCGTGGCAGGGCACTCCTTGCGCGCATCAGCACAGCGCATGGGCCAGCTCCACACGGGTCAAGGAGGCCCGGGGTTTAAACCGCGGACCTCCCATATGGTAGACGGACGCCCTAACCACTGGGCCAAAGTCCGTTTCCGCATTAAGGTAATCTTTGACTGGAAAACTACAGGTGAGTTGAAGGGGGTTGGGAGTTAAGTTTCGGGAAAAAAGAAAAGCCAGGGTAAATTGAAGCAGGTCAGGAAAGGGACATTTGTTTAAAGGAAAGATGGTAAACTTTACCAACTGTGAGGGCTAAGGTGACTGCCATTAAAATCTGCAACAGCTACAGTGTGCACCAGGGGATAGACATGTCCTCTGTATCCACAGAGACAGAATCATGCAGGTAAGTATTACAACTTAATATAAATGAGAACTGTACTGATTACAGTGGCATATCAGTAGAGTGGGGTATTGGAAAAGAAATAAACTCCCAAACTCTGGTGTTAATCCAACGGAGTCTCGCAGGTCATTTGGGGGCATTTTGTTGAGCCCCTAAACATCACATTTGTGAAAAATGCATTCTGAAATCTGGGTAACTAGCTTAGAAATGAAAATGATCTTCAGAATGCAACAAATTTAAAATACTTGACCTTCACACACACAAACACACAATAAGATGATATAAAGCATGTATCATAGACGTTTTCAAAATAATTTATTTAGATACTCTGCCCTCTAGGAGGTGGAGCACAACTCTCCATTGTTCAAGTGTGGCCCTAATGACTTCCTTCCAAAGAGTACAGTTTGGAAAGAGTAATTTTACAAGGGAGAAATCTGGTGAACGCTGCCTCAGCGAGGTGAGCAGGGTAAGAAGCAACGGTGATGAGCCGTGTTGGTTTTATGTACCCTGGATATGAAGTGATGAAAATGGTATTCTCCCACCACCATCTTCCGCCCCAAAACCTGTAATCTCAGTCTAGTGGTGAGGAAAACAATATACAAAAGCCTAATTGAGAGACCATATCGAAATTCCTGACCAGAACTCCTCAAAACTGCAGGAATCATAAAAAAACAATGAAAGTGTGAGAAACTGTCCCGGCCAAGAGGAACCTCGGGAGACAAGATGACTAAATACAATGTGGTAAATAAATAAATAAATATAATGTGGTGTCCTGGATGTGCTCCTGGGACAGAAAAAAGGACATTAGGCAAAAACTAAGAAAATTTGAATTAAGTATGGACTTTATTTCATACTAATCCACTGATACTGGTTCATGCTTTGTGACAAATGTATGGTACAAATATAAAATACTAACAAGTAGGTAAATTAGAGGGGGGGGTTTGTGGAACTCTGAATTATCTTTGCAATGTTTCTGTAAATTGAAAAATATTCTAAACTAAAAAGACTATTTTTAAAGTGCTTTAAAAAATGTGCTTTAAGAACTCTAAAAGACCTTACAAAGATAAATACCATACAGTCCATTATAAACTGATATGGAGTTTATAATCCTATTTGTTTTGTTTTTGCTACAAAATTGTAAATGAACTAGTGGTAAGCTTTCTTAAAGATTATATTTCTAACTCATTGGCCACATTTCATTTTACTGTTACTTTTGTCTTCCTAGCTCCAGAGGATGACAGAGAAAAAGATCAATTAAAACTTTTGTAGATCTGTAATTTTCCATATATCACCAAGCTGTAAAAATATCAGCCAAAAATTAAAGATTGCAATTTTGTCTAGCTTTATTACTAATGCATGAGAAACGCATTTAACCAATTTGAATTAATAGCGCAAGTGTTGAGCTATAAAGCTGTTGCTTCTTTTCTAAGTCAAATATGCACATATTATAAGGAACTGTAACATTTTAGTATTCATAATATCGAACTTTCAAAAGCACTATGGAATTACATGCAGATAAGATCACACTTCTTTCCTTCACGATCCTCTCTCATCTTTTCCATAGATCCCTCATATGTCTCTTCTCAAGGTCTCATTGGCCTTTGACTGATTTTTTGTGATCTTTGCTCTTACATTTTATAGAATTAAGTCTTATTATATTTCTTGAAATAAACTCATTTCTCTTTCCTATGCAAGGTAATAGGTTAAAATACAGAAGGAATTTTCCAGAAAGTCTAAGTGGAATGTATTTTCCTGCACATATATTTATATACATGTATGTTCATGTCCATGGTGCACTTTTCACTTCTTTCTTTACTGAAGTGCTGTTCCATTCTGGTTGTCTTATCCTCAGGATTTAAAAGGCGTACCAAGAGGTCCAAACTATATGAAGTAAGTTAAAGATTGATTAGTTAGGCGGCGGACTTGGCCCAGTGGTTAGGGTGTCCGTCTACCACATGGGAGGTCTGCGGTTCAAACCCTGGGCCTCCTTGATCCGTGTGGAGCTGACCCATGTGCAGTGGTGATACGCGCAAGGAGTGCCCTGCCACGCAGAGGTGTCCCCCGCGTAGGGGAGCCCCACGCGCAAGGAGTGCTCCCTGTAAGGAGAGCCGCCCAGCGTGAAAGAAAGTGCAGCCTGCCCAGGAATGGTGCCACACACACGAGAGCTGACACAGCAAGATGACACAACAAAAACAAACACAGATTCCCGTGCCGCTGACAACAACAGAAGTGGACAAAGAAGACACAGCAAATAGACACAGAGAACAGACAACTGGGAGGGGAGAGGGGAGAGAAATAAATAAATAAATAAATCTTTTAAAAAAAAAAGATTGGTTAGAGAAAACTGCACCCTTTTCAACTGAAGTCAAAGGAAAGTAAACTATTTCCCAAAGGTAATAGTTCATTTTATACTTCCAACTGAAGCCACATCTCCAGACTCTTTGCTGAACACTGAAACTTAAAAATACAGATTTTCATAATTTAGGGTGAAGTTACTCCCCAAATCTGGATTTTTCCCCTTAGGTTATAACATTTCCATGAGTCATCCTTACTTCATTCTATCAGTCAAATATTTCTTGCATTGGATTGGAAAGATGAGGGTGTTAGGGAAAGAGTAAAGGTGGGGTTGGAATAAAAAAATATAAAATGCAGCCACTGCTGGCCAGGAGTTTGAGGTGTGGTTGTCTTTTTTCGGGCAACATTTTGCCAAGATATCCAGTTTATGTTTTGTGGATCTAGCTTCCAAATTAAGGTTCAGAATTCAACTTCTCAGATATGCTTCCCCTGAAAACTGATGATTCAACATTAATTTTTATTGCTTTAAAAATACAAACATCCCAGCTAAGTAACAGTTCCCAGTAAATATTTAAAACTAAAACTGAAATGTTATTTCATTCTGAATATAGATATTTCATACCCAAAAATATCACTTCTGGATCCTCTTAGAAATAAGTTCTGTTTGTAGTACTGGTTTATTTTTTCTGGAAATTAGGCTTATTCAGAACCAAATGCTGTTGAAGAAAAAAACAACAACAGGATGTCAGATATAGAATTATTTTCTCGTTAGTAATACTCTTCTCTCAGTAAGGCAAAAATTATAACTAAATAAGTGATTGCTTTAATACTGCACACATTCATCAAAAGCTAAAAGTAATCTTTCTTGCACTTTATTTCTTTGACACTTGTAACTATTTATAATGAATATAATTTTAGTATAAAGAAGATACCCTTTTTGATGCTCTTTACCCTCTAATAAAATGCATATTTCCCTTTCAAAAATAAATGAATCATATATATGCAGGTTTTCAGACTTTTAATCAAAGTAGTCATAGACATATTGTATTAAGAAGTGCATATTCCTCAGCTATTAGTAATCACCCTAAGAATATCAAATGGGAAAATATATGGATCTTAAAGTATCTGCCAGCCTGTTATCTCCCTTAAATTTTTCCTGAGAAAAAGAAATAAGCATTTGAGAAGATATCATTCTATTTCCACTTTAAGTTGGATTGAATTATGATACATTTGGGAAAAAAATCTGGATTTCATCTGGACCTTAAAATCCAAAACCCAGAGCAAAATTGCAATGAATATAACTTCTGAAGTGTTATTGCACCCTTTTTAAAATTCATTCCTCTCTAGTTTACCAGTTATTTTACTGTACCTTTGGCTTATATCTGAGAGGAGGCTGTTTATACAATCACTTTTAATAGGGAAATGTGCACTGTTACCAGATGTTTAGCAATCAATTACCAAGATGGAAGTTCCACCTAAAAGAGCTATGATTAAAGGGTATCTTAGAGAAAACTATGTAGTATTATTGAGGAAGTCTCCCCCAAATCAAGAAACAAGAATACCCACCCATGTTTTTTGTTATGAATATTCTTTTCAAAAGCTATGAAAATAAAACTTGGTGGTCAAATTTCTGTTTATTAATTTAACAAGAATCACTAAACACTTGAAGTTTTCTGAAACCAATGGAAAAAATTTGTAAATGGGAATCTTGTTACAAAGAGAAAAAATAATCTAGAAACTTGTAAATGGAAATCTTGTTACAAAGAGGAAAAACATCTAGAAATTTGAATGTTTGGAAAAAATTAAACATCATAAAATTCAAAACATTAAGATGAGAGCCAACTGAAAAATTGTATAAAATGAAGTATACAGGAATTTTTTTAACATTTATTTTTTATTTCTCGCCCCTTCCCTGCCCTCCCGCCCCCCGCCCAGTTGTCTGTTCTCTGTGTCCATTTGCTGTGTGTTCTTCTGTGTCCCCTTATATTCTTGTCAGCGGCACCAGGAACCTGTGTCTCTTTTTGTTGCGTCATCTTGCAGCATCAGCTCTCCATGTGTGTGGTGCCACACTTGGGCAGGCCGCGCTTTCTTCACACAGGGCAGCTCTCCTTACAGGGCACGCTCCTTGTGCGTGGGGCTCCCCTATGTGGGGGACACCCCTACGTCGCACGGCATTCCTTGCGCACATCAGCACAACACATAGGCCAGCTCATCACATGGGTCAGGAGACCCTGGGTTTGAACCCTGGACCTCCCATGTGGTAGATGGGCACCCTGTCCATTGAGCCAAATCCTCTTCCTTATAGATGAATTTTTATCTTTAAAAATCTTTCCTCTTGCCCCAGTTATTGTGATGATTAGGTAGGAATGGAATCTACTGATCTAACCCAACCTACACTGATATTTGAATTTCTTTTACATTGTTTCACCAAATAGCCATGATTACACTACTTAAACACCTTTGCTGCTTAAGCCTTCTTTTGAATTCTCACCAACAACTCCAGAAAGAACTAGCTATTATTTGCAGCATTTGCTTGGCAAAAATTTGGGTGTTTTCTTGCTTCTGTACATCCAGCAAAAAATAAATATAAGCAGTCACATACTCCCAGTAGTATGGAAGTCAAAGTATCCTTTGAAGAACTTATTTCTTGTGTGTGTGCAATGCCCTATGGTGATGTTTGCATATCATGATGAATACGAAATGTTTGCTCATCTTTAGAGAAACTGCAGGGAAAAATGAAAGCACATGTCTTCTCTATAATTTACTACAGTTAGAGTTGTTGATACTTTAACTCTTAAAATTTCAGAATGTTCATACTGGAGATGGTCTTTAGTTTTCCTTGGGGTAGCTGCTGGAGTGGAAGCAAGATGCTGTGGTCCAAGCTTAGCTTTCATGTAGTAGGTATGCAGCTCTTAATTTTTTTTCTCTCCCTCTTGCTGCAATTCATCTCTTCATCATCTCATTCCTTTAATATTAAGCTTCTAACTTCTCAGAGTTCTTAGCTTCATCTTCTTAAATACATCTTCTACCAAGCAAGACAGATTTTTTTAAATTGTGGAAATGTGTCACCTTATTAAATGTCCTCAACAGCCCATTGATTTGCTCAATAATGAATTATTAATTTTATAGTATGTGCCTTGCACTGGGCTAAGTTCTAGAATGAGGGGCCAGGGAAACATGGTCATACCCTCC
Source organism: Dasypus novemcinctus (assembly GCF_030445035.2). NCBI lineage: Eukaryota > Metazoa > Chordata > Mammalia > Cingulata > Dasypodidae > Dasypus > Dasypus novemcinctus. Next base: position 45,305,365 of record NC_080697.1, on the reverse strand, counting down.
TGATGCTTATAGTCTATCAAAGTTCACATTTCAGAAGAACAGAAAAAAATTCCGTTTCTAAGCCTACTAGTAAAAACCAACTCCCCATGGCCTCCTTTGCCAATATATCACCCACCACACTTGGCCTTACAATCCAGCAACGCTGAAATGTTTCTAGTTTTCTCTACACGTCACGCAGTTTAATGCCTGCAACATTCTTCACGAACTTTGTCTGCTTAGTTCAGTGCCAGTCCTTCAGAACACACCGTCTGTGTCATCTACTTCCAATCTTTTCCCTGATCCCATTCCCACCTCCTCAGTACTGAATGCCCTTTCTTTGTGTTCCAGTACACCCACTGCCTATTATTTTAACTAATGGTGGTATAACTTTACATATCTCTCTTCCATTCTAGCTGGTAAATTCCTTAATGACAGGAGCTATATTTTATTAATCGATGTATCTGGAATGAAGCACTGTATCTGATAAATAGTGGGCCTTCCAAACATTTACTGAATTTTCACCCCCTTGGGACTTATTTCTTCATCTGTTCCTGGAGATATAACCACTTATCTTAATAGATGTGAGGATCCATTGAAATATAATTTTCTTATTAAATCACAAAAAAGGAGATGTACTAATATGTTTCTAAGAATCCCTTCTTCAGGTTTTTTATGTAATACCTTTTATTCAAGGCAGAAATAATAAAGATTTTATATAGCCCTTTTGGTTTTTGTTTTTCAAGCTAAATATGAAGGACACCCACTTATCTAGCATAATGTAAAAGATAATTAGGGATTTTTCAACCCCTCCCCTATTTAATATCCAGATCCTCAAATTATTCTCTCATGTTTTACACATATCAGTGATCTACAGGATATGTTTTCTGGGCAAAGAAATGTATTAAAGAATTTTAAAAATATAAATTAATAAGGTACACATTAAAAAATGACAGTTTTGCCTTGGCTGCCCTTAGGTTTTTATAATTCCTGGGGGGCTTTGCTTTTTAAGACTCATTCATCTTACATGTAACCATTTATACTTTATTCCTTCCTGTGGAAGACTTCAAAAGTTGCTCACTTTCTCAGAGTACTACATGGGTCCAATTGCTCAGGTAAATAAAAAAAGGGAAGACTTTCCCTCTATCTCTCTTTCCTGCACACCCCACATGGACATGCTGTCCACTACTTCATCAAAATAAATCCCAAATTCAACCCATCTCCCTTCCTGCCCCATTCCCACACCACACCTTCATGAACTCTTGCCCAGTCTATGGCAATACTCTTGACCCCTATATTCAAATTTACAACAAACTAACAAGAGTGAACGTAAAATGTAATTCAACTGAAGTGAAAAATATAATTTAAAAATAGATACTGCCTTGCTAAAAATCCTTTGGTAGTTTTCAGAGCAGTCAGAATAGAGTCTCAAGTCACTACCAGGGCTGACCCAGCCAGGAGGCCCGGCCTCCAGCTCTGCTTCCTTTCCCACATGCTCCCATCTCAGTCCCTCACTCTGCCTTCTTGCAGATCCTTGAACTCTTAGACCTTGTTTCCACACTAAAGCTTGCAAATTTGCAGTTCTTTCCTCTCAGACTGTTCTTTCTCCCAATTATTGAATGGTTAGCTCCCTTGCTCCTTAAATTTAACCTCCTCCTAGAATCCAGGAGCTAAATGGGAGACTGAAAATCTTACGTGCTTTTAAAATCATGCTGTGCAGACAGCTGCCTATTTCACCTACGTGTTTGGCAGGAACCGTGAAAAGGATGACGTGTGCCAAGATAACTAAAGTCAAAAAATTATGGGAGTTTCTCTTTAAGAGTACAATTCTTTATGTGTCATGAAATTCCCATTCGTTCGAAGAACCACAAGGATATGTAAATTAAAGGTGATCAAATCAATCACAAGCAGAAGTTAAGATAACTTATAAGGGGGAACTGCACCTGGCTTCTATTATACTGCCAAAACGGCCAACATCCTAATATTGTTATCCTTTAGTTGTCTAAAATAACACTTCCTATATAAACGTATTTTGGTGTTTTTTTTTTCCCTATAATGCAATTTTCAATATAGCTTTCCGCACAGGCACTGCAGCTGTGTTTTCATGGTGCTCTATTGAATGAATTTTATATAAAGGGTACATATGAATCAGAAATTGGTAGCATTTTAAAGACTGCCAAATTTCACCCCATCCAGGAAGAACTCTGCTGGAAATTTCAATACAGCAGAGTAATGCATTGATGGAATTATTTTGCTCTCCTTGAATATACTCTCAGTATTTCTTTTGGTGTAGAATTTGTCACAAAATCACTAATACCCTTCTGGAATAATATAGCTCTCCATCTGTCTACATCCTATTCAGCCCTCTATGCCTAAATCAAAGGAAAATTCCACTGAGAAGCACTCCCCAGTCCTCCCAAGTAGGAAGGCAACACCTCGTGTACTAAAGAATGTGGCTAAGGAATCCCAACGCTGCCTGGTTCACAAGGAATTCCAAGGAAATTCCTTAATGTCTCTAAATGTGGCCATCTCATTTTAAAAGAGAGATGAGTGCCTAGCAAGATTATGTCTCTATTTAGCAAAATAGAAAGAGAAGTGTCCTGAACTCCTACGGCAAAATAAATGGAGAGAGAACGCTCCTTCCCTTCCCACTTTTCCTTACTTTGTTCCTTCATCCTTCCTTCCTACTTTCTTTCCTTTTTTCCTTCCACTTCTGCTTTTTTTCTCCTTTGTCTTTTCCTAGGGACAACAGGATTAAATGCTTCGATCGCAGAAGACAATACTAGAAACAAAGAGGAAGCAGAATCTTGAAAGAAATCTTCTGACTTTTCTGTAAAACCGGACTACTTGCATCTTAGTGCTGCAGATCATAATTCAACAATTACCCTCTATTCCCATCTCCAAGCAAACATGCCTTAGGAAAGGAACTGAGGAGTAGCAGAAGAACTGCATGCTTCGGAATGAAAAACTAGTTAGCGGTTTACAAACCCCATGGAATATTTTAAAATGCATGCCCTGGCTTTGGAAATTTTTGCACTTCATTGCAGTCACTTGTCTGTCTTATATTATGTAGAGTTTAAGGGCATAGACTCTGAAACAAGATTGCCCAGCCTTGAATCTGAGCTCTTTCACTAATTTCACCTCTCTGCACATCAGTTCCCTCAACTGTAAAATTTGAATAATTGTAATACCCACCGCATATCAGAGTTAATAATTATAGAACACTTAGAAGGCCTATCACATGCTAAGCACTCTGTGTTCGTTCAGTAAAATAATTAAATATCTCCCTCATTAGACTATGAGTTCCCAAGTCTAAATATGTTGATGTTTTGTTTCTAAAGCACCTAGCAGTAATGGCTGGCACATAAATATTTCTCATAAATACTAATTTATTTATAAATTGATGACTTACAATGAGATGTTCTAGGAAGGAGAAAAAAGCACCATGATGTCCAATATGTGCTGCAATTTCCCACTTACAACAAGGGACATCCAGGTCTTGGGATATCTGAACTTGGATCCTTATATCCCCTCCCAAAGGTCTCCAGATTCAGTGTCAGTTCTGGTTCTCTTCCTTTCTCAGATTCCAATCCCCAGGCTTTGGTTTTCTATATCCAGGAGCCTCAGTTTCCACTTTTTAAAGATGCAAAACAGTATGATCCACCAGTAAAGCATTGTCGAGTATGACTAGAAGACTTTTGAACATTGCTGGCAGCTCAAAATAACACTTCTTCCATATTATTTTTGCCAGACACCCAAGCTGATCTTGCACTGGAGAAGCTTGGCTCTCATTCACACAGGGCATTATTCCACAGCCTCATATGGAGTCTCAGATCACCCTTAAAGACTTGAGCATGTGGTCTACCTGATTTTGCTTATTACGTTTACTTCTTGACTTTTGAATGCAACGTTAGAATTTTTTCCAGTGACAAAAAGAGATAGTAAGGGTCAGTGATAAGAGCACAAATTCAGTTTTAGCACCTGCCAATTGGCTAAACTCACACAATTTTGCACACTGAATTATGTAAAACAGTAAAATCATTGCTGGGCCAAGGGTTGTGGGACCAGGTGTGCCTTTCCCTGTGGGTTGGGGCTTTCTCACATTTACCCCCTGCCCATGACTGTCAGCTCAACAATCATGACTGAGCAGACTTTTGGGTAACTTCTGGGGGGTGGAAAAATGCAGTGTTCACAGCCAAAGACAAAAGGGACTGCAGATGCTGACAACAGGTCACAGTCTCAAAAGCCTAAAGAGGCCAAGGAGACAACATGACCCAATAAAAAGGGTCTGATGGATCCTGTGCGTGGTAGGCAGATGAATAGTCAACCAGGGATGGCCATATCCTAATCTCCAAACTCTGGGAATAGGCTCCTTACCTAGACAAGGGACTTTTAGATGCAATTAAGGGTATGGCCCTTGAGATGGGGAGATTATCCCAGATTATCAGGGTGGGCCCAATCAATCACATCAATCCTTAAAAGCAGAGAACCTTCCCCAGTTGTAGTCAGGGAGAGCTGTGGACTTGCAAGTATAGTCAGAGAGATTCAGCATTACTGGTTTTGCAGATGGAGGAAGGGACCATGAGCCAAGGAAAATGAGTTGCTCCTAGAAGTTTAAAAAGCAAGGGAATAGAGTCCCCTAAGATCCTGCAGAATGGAGTGCAGCCTGACTGATGGTGCCTTTGATATTAGCCCTGTGAGAGCTATGTTGAATTTTTGACCTACAAAATTATAAGATTTTTTTTTTTGCTTAAGCCATCCAATTTATAATAAGTTATCTCAACAACAGAAAACTAATGCATTATATAAAAGAGGGGGGGAAAGGTGTGCTATCTAAACAAGAGGTTGCCATTCAGCTTTGGCTGATTTTATAAGAATATTTAGAAACTGTTTTTAAATGACTGGAGTATAAAATGGTGGCTGAAGTTCGTAAAAGGATGGCAGAGGGTGAACCGAAAGACTAGCACATGAAAACTCCCACGTACCTATATATGCCCTGCTGCATATAGAGAAAAGCACATATATTTTAACTATCTCCATCTAAATTGACAAACGCATAACATTTTGAAGTATTTTCCTTTTTTATTGATGTTATAGTGCTTGTATTTCCTATAAATGGCAAATATTGCTTAATGTACATATATATATGCCCTCCTCAAATATAGCATCATCTTACTACGAAAAGGAACTATGTTGCCTGTTCCTTTGGTTTCTATCAAGACAAATAGAATAATATCTTATACAGAGTAGATGCTGAAATGCTTGGTACCTTAATGCACACAAGCACACGCTCCCACACACATGGTTTTTAGAATGACCTCTTCCTTCAAATCTGTTCAAATATTTTCTTGACCACTTGGTATCAATAGTCCATGAATGCGCTCTACTGTTGAAATGAATGAGCTCAGTTAAACCTTCTGAAGGATTGAGCATTCATTTTACTTCTAGTGCTGTTCTCTAAATGAGAAACATTGGTTAAAATTCTAAACCAGATGGAATGTTAAACATAGTTGACTGTAGTTGAATATTCCTGTTGAAGATCAAAGTTTCCATCTTCCTTACCTCAATCCCTCTCACTGGTTCTCCATCTCTTTTTTCCTCAGCCAGAGGCATAGTCTCTTCCCCCTTTTAAAATCTAGAAATCTTAGTGACATCTGCTCCTTTTCCCTTCCTCTCTTCCCCGTAGTTAGTAACAATACCTTATGCATTATTCCTCAGTTATGTCTCTTACAGTGAATCTATTTTTGTTTTCTTATCCATTTATTTCCTAGCCTAGGTCTGGCTGCATCATTCTCAAATGCCACTGCAGTAATCTCCAGCAATGATGCAGGGGGTATTTCATAAAAGATTTCAAGGATGCTCTTTTCCTCCATCAAAGGTATCAAAAATTTGTTTGTTTTTAGCAAAACTTCATTAATTTTAATGAATTCTTATGCAGTAGCCCAACAAATAAAATGCATGAAACCAAAGAAGCACTAATGTAAGCTTGAGTGTGGTAAGGCGGGCTCCATCCCTTCCCCCAACTCTCATCATAAGTAACACAAAGAATGAGGGCTGCACAGATTGTTGTGAGGACATGTGGATAAAGTCCATGCTGTAGTCTCCTGAGTGAATGTCAGCCTACTTCTCCCTTTTCACTGCTTGCCATGCCTGTAGAGCAATTCCGAAAGCAGTAGCAATGATAGTATGGGGATCACTTGATGAAACCAACTGCTTGATGTTTCTTTGGTTCTCTTGCACCCTAGATGCCAGACAACTTTAGGGTAATAACGGTTCGTCTCATTTAGATTCCAGACACTTAGCAAAATGGCTAGAGCGTAATAGGCATTTTTTAATGTGAGAAAAGACGCATGCAAAAGAATGTTTTCACTAAGAAAGTAGATTGATGCATATGCAAATTGTATATTCCAAATTACCATAATAAAGTTCCCTTGAATGCTTTCACAGCATTTTTTTTAAAAACCTTTCACCACAATTACTCTTATATTTTATTGACCATGTCTGTTCAATGAAAAGTATAACATGAAATTAAATATGATATGGATGATTAAAGAAAGACATAGAACATTCATTCTTAGACTCAGTGTCTTTCCATACTTACTTCACAGGAAAGTTATGAGTATAAATATGCTAGAAACCACATACTATGGGTGTTCTATTTAGCTTAGAGTTTCAAAGTATGCGACACACAGAAATTGTCACTATGGGAGCATTTCTAACTGGTAACTAGATTTACATGTATTTATGGGGTTTGTTTACAACTCAGCACCAAAATGGCACTGAATTTTATTTAGCTCGTTTATTGTCATGCCTTCCACAGAGTCTCTTTTCCTATTTCAGTGAGCAGATTAGCTGCTGTTAAAATGAAGGTCAAATGCATCTTTCCTAAAGCTTTTTATTAAACTCACAACATATGGTGCAAAGTATCTACAGTTTTAAATTATGTAAGTCCATTTCATTAGATACTGATTTTAATTTGTTAAAGAGAAAGTACACCCTACTTTATTTACATACAGGAACTAGAATTGTGAGATCAGGTACCCCCAATAATTGCCATCCAAAACAGCTATGAGGAAACTAGAAGTCTCCCAGCAAGTGAGAGGAATTAATTCTGAATTACATAATCACAACCATGCTCAGACAAATGCAAATCAACTTATGTTACTGAGCAAGGGATCATTGCCCGGTGCATATAGAGATCAATGCCATGTCATCAGGATTTTGAGAAAAGATAAATCTTTTATACAAGGTCGACCGTATGGAGACAGGAGGCCAGGCTCAAATCTGCCTTCCTGAGTTGGGAGTGCATAAGGTTTTTATGGGATTAAACAGCGGGAGGTGAGTTTAGTGATGCGATTGGTGGTTGTATCAGGCAGGATTCTCTAGGGAGATCTGTAAACAGTATGAGATTTTATGAAATTATGTCATATGACCATAGGGGTGCACAAGTCCAAATTCCATAGGGCAGGCTGCAAGCCAGAGACTCCAATGAAGGTCTTCATTGAGTTCCTCAGGAGACACTGGCTGTCTGAAATAGAGGTAGGAATTCTCTCTCTGAATGTTGAAATCACTTCTCCTTTTAAGGCCTTCAACTGATTTGATGAGACACCAATCATTGAATCATTGCTGATGGCAGTTTCCTCAGTTGATTGTAGCTGTAACCAGCCATCTATGCAATTAGCTCACTGATAATTAAAGTCCATGAAATGTCCTTGTATTACAATTAGCCCAGAGCTTGCTTGACCAAACAACTGAGCACCATTACCTGGCATTACCTGGCCAAGGTGACACATTAGCCTATTACAGTGGTGTATGTGTTCAAATTAAGAATTCAAGTTAGCTTGTATTGATTGGTTGTGTCTTTTGCTGACTATCAGTAGAGAATAAGCATGGGCCTGAGGAGTCCTTGAGCTACCTGACTATATAAGAGGTACATGGGAGCCTGACCATAAATCTTTCAGCTAATACAAAGCAACAACCATAAGTGAAGGAAATAGCAAGAAAGAAATAAGCTACAATTACAACCAGAACCACAATAGTCTGCAGTTACAGTTAAATAAATGCTTTTTAAGTCTAACTGTACTAATAAATGAAAACGAAGAAATTTCACATGTATGTCAAATTTGGGGTAGCATATGAATTTTTGAGGTTAGAAAATGATAAATTGTATTCACCAAAATGGAGAAGTCTACAAAATTTATGTGTGTGCTCATTGTCCAGACTTCAGTAGCAAGAACATAGGTTTAGAAATCAAAACTCTTTATTTAATTCCCAAATGCACCACTTGGAAGTTACATGAACTTGGGGGAAAATCATGTAATCCCTCTATCCTCTAATTTCTTTGTGGAAAAAATTACATAGCATTGTAAATCTTGTTGGATTGTTGAGAGAATTAAGTATCATTATAATGTTAGTGCCAAATGCAGTATTTGATACATGGTATATGTGCTCAAGAAATAACAGCTATTGCTATTGTATCCCAACTTTAATTAACACATATGACAGCCACACACACACTTTCAGGGACACACACATTCTCTCTCTGTCTCTTTCTCTCACACTTCTCCTTTTATCCTCCATTTCTCCCACAAGGACATTAGCAAATTGTAAACCAGTAAAAAGCCTGTGTCTGAGAAAACTTTAATGGTTAAACCCTCTTCTATAAATAGAAATAGCAAACTTAGACAGATTTGAGACAGATGAAGCAGATGATAATAAGAGGTTGAACAGTAGACACCTGGACTCCATATTGGAAAAATGATCAAGAGTGGTGATCTGTACAATTCAAGCCCTCCTTAAAAGGGTGGTGGCAGTGGTTCCCAGATAAAGACAATTGTTGGGCACGTAAAGACCTAATGTTGTCAATTTTCCCATTTTTTCCAAAAAATAAAAAATATTATTTTTATATACATTTTTCCATTTCTTTGAAAAGTTGGCTATGGATTGAAATCCAAAACATTGCACAGGCTAAAGAAAACACCTTTTGGCAACCTCTGCTTTAAGGAACTTAGAAACAATTAGTAAGATGTGGTTGAAACAAAACAAAAGACATTTTTTGAGTGAGTGATCCTCTTTGTTGTTTTTCTCAAACTGACCACAAAATAAACAGGTTCCGACAAGTAGACCCCTTGTCAAAACTCATTTTAACAGTTTCGTTTCAATTCAGAACCTCAAGTTCAGAGTCTGTATAAACAGCATTTCTATGGTTCTAGTTAATTGCTGTTCTTAATTATCTGCTGTTCACAATGATGAGATTCTTTTCATTCATTAACTCATTCATTTATTTATTCTTCTAACAAATATTTATTGAGAAGTTACTTTGTTCCAGCTATGGGGGATGCACCTATAATCACAATAGCACAAATCAAGTTCATATTCTAATGTGATAAGAAAAAAACAGTGAAGTCACTGACTTTTCTTCAATAGGTATTCTATAATACTGTTCACTGTAGGTTTCTAGACTGGGATCTAGCTATATCCTAAATGAAAATATTTGCATCCATTTGCCCAGCTTTTAACAAGAAAAATAATATAATTTCCCTGGTTGAAACTTTTTTAAAGAAGTGTTCCTCACATTGCAGAAGACATTGACTCTCTGGCTACTTTAGTTTTTGTGTTATCAAACATTCTTCTGACATTAACTACATAAAAATTTTTGTTTTATTTATTTATTTTTTTGCCACTGTGATCACATCTGCCTCCCTCTAAGGTTTAATCCATCCTTAAAACAGGGACACTATAACAAGTACATATTGGTAAACCCATATTGGTAAACCCAGTTGAATGGATGGAATGAAATCCATTTATAAATGTTTAAATGGGCCAGCAGGTGACAAAAATGTGCTGCCCAAGACCTTAATTTTATTCTTTTTTGGAACTGGTAGTTTGACAGACCAGACTTTGATTATAAACCACTTTTGTCACCTTAGAACAATTTCCTCACCAATATTTTTTCATTATTTGAATTATTATATCAATGCCTGGTGGGTGATAGAATGTAGAACTTTTAGCAAAGGTAATTTTTTTTTTAAAGATTTATTTATTTATTTCTCTCCCTTTCCCCTCACCCAGGTTGTCTGTTCTCTGTGTCTATTTGCTGTGTCATCTTTGTCCGCTTCTGTTGTTGTCAGCGGCACGGGAATCTGTGTTTCTTTTTCTTGCGTCATCTTGTTGTGTCAGCTCTCCGTGTGTGCAGCACCATTCCTGGGCAGGCTGCAATTTCTTTCACACTAGGCGGCTCTCCTTATGGGGCACACTCTTTGAGCGTGGGGCTCCCCTACTTGGGGACACCCCTGCGTGGCAAGGCACTCCTTGCGCACATGAGCACTGCACATGGGCCAGCTCCACACGAGTCAAGGAGGCCTGGGGTTTGAACCGTGGACCTCCCATGTGGCAGACGGACGCCCTAACCACTGGGCCAAGTCCACCACCTAGCAAAGGTAATTTTGAAAACTCAGGAAGGACATTCTGGGGTCCTCCTTGATGTCTCTAATTATATTAAATTTGCATTCTTTCAGTTCTCATTGTCACCATTCTAAATCAGGTGCATAATATTTTCTGTCAAACAAATTATCGTTTTTTTTATCAATTTTATAGAGTTTATTTAAGATGCGTACTCTAGCTGACTTCACAATGTGTTAAATAGCCAATTTTGAATGGAAATCAGCTAACGCATTTTTAAAAATATTTACTTTTAGTTTTATAGTTATGGGCCTCAATTTTTATGATAATTTGTGACAACAATAGAATAATATGGGCCCATTTTTGATGTGAGCTCATTTAGGGCAGGTTAAGAATCCCCTCTGTTTCCAGAACATACAAAGTCATGGACCATTCCAAATGCATATTCCTATCAGTATAAATATTTACAGCTTTGTGATTGTCAATCTTGCCTGCTCAGGTCAAAGCATATAGCTGGACTGGTTAAGCAGATTTAACATGGGGAAGGTTCTCATTTTTATCAATTTATATGGAGTCATTATATCTTATCCTGCCTGATAGTAAGAGTCTTTTGTAAATCATTCATCATCATGAAATACTAACTTAGAGTTTTCAGGTGGAATGTTCTTTCATCCACCTCAAGGAGCTGAAACCTGAGAAACCTGTATTCTCATTCCCCAAGTAGAGAGAGCAAATCTGCAGGATTTAGAAGATTGCAGCCTTGGAGGTAAAGGTGTGAAGGAGATAGGAGTAGAATCTCATAGGAGGTTAGTCTACTGGTAGGAAAAGTTTTAAGTTTGTTTAGAATTTAACAAGTTTTTACAGAGTGGAGAACCTGCAAGTATATCATTATCTCACATGAATTTTGAAGAGATTTTTACTTATTTAGCTGCAGCTACCACTGCCCTTAAACAATTTGGATAAACTCTGGCTATCACAGGTTTGGAGAGGTGATCTTGTGTAAGGCCTCCTAGTACCTGGTTATTATGTTCATGAAAAAAGTAAATGGTTTGGTGTAATTTGGATTCCCACAAGCCCAGGGCTGCCATGGGGCCAATTTAAGTTGAAGAAACTCTTGTTTAGGATTTTCCTTTTAAAGTAAGGATTCTGGGATAGAATTTTTAGTAAGTTTGTAAAGAGGAGAGAATATAGGGAAAAACGTGGAGCCTAGGACTGATCCACTAAGTCCAAGGAATCCTCTAAATTGTTTTTAGGTGATTGGTCTAAGGAAATTTTGGATAACTTTTATTTTATTTGAGGTGAGAAAAATGTTAGGTTTTGTCTTAAGTTAGTGTTCTTTTTCTCCTCCTCCTTATTTTTCTTCTTCTTCTCCCTCTTCCTCTTCCTCTTCTTCTTCTTTACTACTGGTGTTAATTTTAGAGGACTTATGTCTTCGGAAACTGATTATTGTAAGAATCCTCTTTAGGAAGGAAGGAAAGTAACAAATCATACATAACAAATTAGATTGGGTTTTTAGAAAATTGCAGTGTTCTCCATATTGATGAAAAACTTGGGAAAAATAGGAAGGTGCCTCTTCGATCCCCTACAGCACTACTGACTGAGAAAATATATATAGACAAACAAATATTGGTTGTCCTTATTAAGTGGAATATTGAAAAAGTCTGAGGAAATGTCTATTATTGTGAACCATTTTGACCCTGAAGGAACATTTGCTAGTGAAGTATGCGGATTTGGAGCTACAGGAAACACAATCTTATTTATTACCTGCAGATCTTGTGCAAACCTCCAACCTCAGCCATTTGGTTTTAGACCTGGAGGGATAGGTGTTTTAAAGGCACCCGTATAAGAAATAAAAAGGCCTTGTTTAATCAAATCTTTAATTATTGGAGTAAGCCCCTGAGTAGCTTCTGGCTTTAAAGGGTATTTGAACTTTTATAGGTTCAGCGTTTTTAATTTTTCCCAAGTCTGTTGAGAAGAAAAGGATCACAAGCTACTGGGCACTTCGGAGAAGTCTGTGTTTTGAGAGATTTGAAGACCAAACTAATCGTAATCAATTTTTGCCTGTAAGGCACAAAGTAACTCAGGTTTTGGAGGATTTGGAAATTCTAGCTTTACCTCTCCCCTCAAGGAGAATTTGATATGACCCCCTAGTTAAGAAACTAAATCTCATTACAGGTGGTTTATTGAAGATGTGCCACATTAGAGGAAGGTATGTTTTCCTGTAATAGGCCTGAAAATCATTGTATGGGCTCTGATAGAGAAACCTTCTGGAATTGCTGGGAAACCACCAGGACAGAGACATTTTGTTATTCTGAGGGAGTTGTTGTTTTATGATGGTGTGGTTTAAAATAGAAAGTGTTACTTTGCTCTCTACTAACACAGTACAGAATTCTCCATTAATCTTAATGTTGATCTTGCCTTGCTTTGGAGTTATTAAGAGAAACAGGTTACTAGAGGACCCCTGAGACCCCCATCAGTATTGACTTAGGTTCAAAGTATCAAATTTTTGAGGGCCTCCTCTAATTATCAGTTCAAATTGCCTATATTGGATTTGTTGGGGATTTAAAAGTGGCCGTTTTATTTTTTCTTTTAATATATTTTTTATTTATTTTTAAGAGATACATAAGATCACACAAAATGTTACATTAAAAAATATATAGCTGACCTTGTGGTGAAAATAGAGGAAATGAACCCAGAAGGATATGAACCTTGGGAAGAGAGGAACCCAAGAAGCCTGAACCCTGGCAGACACTGGCAGCCATCTTGCTCCAACATGTGGAAATAGACTTTGATAAGGGAAGTAACTTATGCTTATGGCCTGGTATCTGTAAGCATTTACTCCAAATAAATATAAAATAAAAATAAATAAATAAATAAATAGGAGGGAAGAGGATGTGGCTCAAGGAATTGAGCTCCCATCTACCATATAGGAGGTCCAGGGTTCAATACCCAGGGCCTCCTGGTGAAGGCAAGCTGGCCTGTGTGGTGAGCTGGCCCATGCAGAGTGCTGGCCCACACGGAGTGCTGCCCTGCATAGGAATACTACCCCATGTAGAAGTGCTGGCCTACATGGAGAGCTGATGCAGCAAGATGATGCAACATAAAGAAACATAGAGGAGAGACAATAAGAGATATAGCAGACCAGGGAGCTGAGGTAGTAAAAGAGAATAATCACCTCCCTTTGACTCCAGAAGGTCCCATGGTCAATTCCCAGAGCTGTCCAATGAGAATACAAGCAGACACAGAAGAACACACAGTGAATGAATACAGAGAGAAGACAATGGAGGGAGGGGGGACAAATAAATTAAAAAATCCTTAAAAAAATATATAGGAGGTTCCCATATGCCCCATTCCCCACACTCCCACTTTTCCCACATCAGCAACTTCTTTCATTAGAGCGGTATATTCATTGCAATTGATAAATACATTTTGGAGCCCTGCTACACAGCATGGATTATAGTTTACATTGTAGTTTACACTCTCTCCCAGGCCATTCAATGAGTTATAGCAGGATATATAATGTCTTGCATTTGTCCCGGCAATATCATTCCAGAAAACTCCAAGTCCCAAAAATGTCCCCACATCACACCTTTTCCCTCTCCCAGAGTTCAGCACTTCTCATGGCCACTGTCTCCACATGAATGATATAATTTCTTTCAGTGCTAGAGTCACAATAATTCTATAGTAGAATACCAGTAAGTCGACTCTAATCCATATTTTATTCCTCCATCCTGACGATTCTGGAGTGGTGATGCCAACTCCACCTCTCAGTTGAGAGCGAGCTTCGATCCCACATGACTGGTGGATGGGATTCTCATGTCCACAGCTGTAGACTCTCTCGGTTCCTTGGTGTGGTGGTTTCCATTCTCACCTCCCTGTCAGCTGACCTGGGAAAGTTCAACAAACTGGAGAGTAGGTGCTGCAACACTGCTGAGGCTCAGGGCCCAACTGGACAGCCCAGAGATTCAAGGCTCACCACACCCCAGTTCCAACCACAGGTTCAATTAAAGGAACAGAAGAGGCATGTGTAAAAAAGTCACATCTGAGTTCAATTCCAACACACTCAGAGGCACAAATTCCAAAGTCAGACCCACTGGCAAGGCACCAAACTCTGAAGCCATCTGCCATGACTGTAGGGTCTGTGTGTCTCTGTAGGCCTCAGGAACACCTTACCTGGGATTGTATCTACTTTGGCTATCTCTGAGATCCTGCTGAGACGTGCATAGGCATGACCCCTCTGATGACCTTCCAACTCATTTTGAAGCCTCTTAGCCATATAAACTTATTTGTCTTTGTCATTTCCCTCTTTTATTCAAGGTCTTTTTCTAGGTGTATCACCAGTCAGTACTTGGTAGTAATCCCTCAGCACCAGGGAGGCTCATCCCTGGGAATCTATGTCCCATGCTGGGGGGAAGGTAATGCATTTATTTGCCTAGTTTGGCTTAGAGAGTGGCCACATTTGAGCAGCATGGAAGTTTTCAGGAAGTAACTCTTAGGTACCCTGCAACACTAGGCCAAGTTGAAATTTCAAGCACAATATGCTCATAAGCATAGTCATCAGTATCAAGAGCCTATCATTAAACCATCCTTCTTCACTGGTCATTGCCCTTGCACTTGGGGGATTGTTGCTGTTCCACCGGGGAATGTGGCAGAGCTCCCCAGGAGGAGAACCCAGCACTGCCTCAGTTGTTATGCAAATCTCTACCCACTGTGTCAATACCCAATGAATATCTGAACCTATCTATATACCCTATATGCATATACCCAGGTGAACTCCCTCACATGCATCCCCCATCAATGACACCCCACACCAATGCTCTTCCTCTGCATTGTTGAACCTCTCTGTGATCCAAAACTTATTGAAAAATGAATCCTAATATATTGCCAAATTCAATTAATAGAAAATGAAATAGTAATGATAGGTTTAAACATTAGAAATAAAATACATAATAATTTAGAAAAACTAAAATAAAACAAAAAAAATTGGGGGTATTAAAAAAATAAAAAATATTGAAAAAAAATTTTTTGACATTTTCCTGTTCATCATTGTAATAGGTGTTTTCCTGTATGTACAGTGGCAAGGCAATCCCTTCCATTTCTTCCTTAGTGTCTTACCTTTTTTTTTTTCATTATGTCTTCAAAGAAGTTTTAGGTCACAGTAAAGTCACATACAGAATATAGGGGACTCCCATATAACCAACATTCTCCCCCTCTCCTCCTTCCCCAACAATGAATTTTTACATGTGGATGTTACATTTGCTACAATGGATGTACAAATATTGAAACATAGAAAAAAGAGCTAAAATGGGAGACCAAACTGCACACTTCAATGAATTAGTAAAAAAACACAAACTAACCCTAAAGGAAGTAGAAAGAAAGAAATAGCAAAAATCAGAAATTTTGTTGTGGATTTTAGCACCTAGGTTCATTAGAGAGATTGTTCTATAATTTTCCTTTCTTGTGGTGTCTTTGTTTGGCTTTGGTTTTAGGGTAATAGTGACATGATAGAATGAGTTAGGCAATGTTCCTTCTACTACAATTTTTTGGAAGAGTTTAAGCAAGATTGGTGTTAGTTCTTTCTGGAATGTTTGGTAGAATTCACCTGTGAAACCTTCTGGTTCTGGCACTTCTTAGTTGGGAGGTTTTTAATGACTAATTCTGTCTCTTGCAATTGGTCTGTTGAGATCATCAAATTATTCTTTTGTCATTGTAGGCTGCTTATGTGTTTCTAGGACTTTGTCCATTTCCTCTAAATAGTTCTTCTTGTTGGCATATAGTTTTTTAAAGTACCCTTTTATGATACTCTTTATTTCTGTGGGGTCAGTGGTGATACCCTTTTCTTCATTTCTTTTTTTCTGTATTTGCATCTTCTCTCTTTTTTTCTTTGTTAGTCTAGCTAAGGGTTTGACCATTTTATTGATCTTCTCAAAGAACCAGCTCTCTGTTTATTTTTTCTAGAGCTTTCTTATTTTCTATTTCATTTAGTTCTACTCTGATCTCCATTTTAGCTCTTTCTTCTTTTTTGATAAATGAATTTATGACTATGAATTTCCCTGTCAGTATAGCTTTTGCTGCATCCTATGAGTTTTGATATGTTGTGTTGCCATTTTCATTAGTTTCAAGGTAATTGCTGATCTATTTTGAGATTTCATTCTTGACCCACTGTTTGTTTAAGAGTGTGTTGCTTAACTTCCGTATCTTTGTACCTAATCTGGTTTTCTGACCCTTGCAGACTTCCAGCTTCATTCCATTGTGGTCAGATAAATTACTTTGTATGATTTCAATCTTTCTGAATTCCCTGAGACTTTCTCTGTGGCCTAGCATGTGGTCTATGTTGGAGAATGATCCATGTGCACTTGAGAAGAATGTATATTCTGCTGTATTTGGGTATAGTGTTCTGTGTATGTCTATTAGGTCCAGATCCTCTAATATATTATTCAAAGTCTTTGTTTCTCTCAAGATGTTCTGTCTAAATGGATTTAATGGTGTATTAAATTCCCCCACTATAATTGTAGAAGCATCTGTTTCTCCACTTAGTTTTTCCAGTGTTTGCCTCATGTATTTTGAGGCACCCTGGTTAAGTCCATAGATGTTAATGATTGTTCTTTCTTCTTGAAAGATTACCCCATTTACTAATATATGGTCTCTCTCTTTGTCTCTGACAATAGTTTTGCATTTAAAGTCTATTTTGACCAATATTAGTGTAGCTGCTCCTGCCCTTTTTTGTTTTTTTGTTTGCTTATAGGATTATTTTCCAGCCATTCACTTTCAACCTCTTTAAATTCCTGGGTCTAAGATGGGTTTCTTGGAGACAGCATATAGATGGGTCATATTTCCTTATCCTTTCTGCCAATCTGTGTCTCTTGATTGGTGAGTTTAATCCATTAACATTCCGTGTTATTACTCTCCAGAAATTACTTTTATTAGCCATATTTTCTTGTATGCCATATGTTGTTTGTATTTCTTTTTTTTTGTATCTTTAGTTGTTCTCACACTCTCCTCCAACTTTTTCTCTCTCTCCTGTTTTCCTTTCAACCTCCAGAACTCCCTTTGGTATTTCTTGAAGGGCAGGTTTCTTATTGGCATAGTCTCTTAGTTTCTGTTTATCTGTGAATATTTTGAGCTCTCTATGATTTTTGAATGCCAACTTTATTGGATAGAGAATTTTTGGCTGGAATTTTTTTCTTTCATTACCTTGACAATGTCATACCACTGTGTTGTTGCCTCCATGATTTCATATGAAAAATCAGCATTTAGTCTTATTGAGCTTCCTTTGTATGTGATGGTCCTCTTTATCCTTGCTACCTTCAGTATTTTCTCTTTGTCTTGAGCATTGGATGATTTGACAAGTATAGGCATGTTGGGATTTATACTGTGTAGGGTTCACTATGCTTCTTGGACATGTACATCCCTCGCCCTCAATAGGGTTAGGAAGTTTTCAGCCATTATTTCCTCCAACACCCTTTCTGTCCCCTTTCCCTTCTCTTCTCCTTCTGGAATGCCTATAATGAATATGTTTGTGTGTTTTGTGTTGTCATTCAAATCTCAAGTCCCTGATTGATTTTTTTCTATCTTTTTATCTATCAGTTCTACAAGCTGTTTTATTTCAGATTTACTGTCTTCCACTTCACTAATTCTTTCCCCTGCCTGTTCAAATCTGCTGTTATTTGCTCAGAGTGTATTTTTTTTATTTCTTGGATCATGCCATTCATCCTCATCATATCTGTTATCTTTTTATGTATGTTTACAATTTCTTAAGTATGCTCTCCCAGTGTTTTCTTAATATCCCTAATCTCTTCCTTCACTTCATTAAGTTGGTCCATGGTATTTGTTTGGATAGCTTTGATTAGTTGTTCGATGTTCTGCTTTCCTTCTTGGTTTTTAGTTTGTTCGTTTGATTGGGCCATGTTTTCCTGTTTCTTGGTATTGATTGTAATTTTTTGTTTCTGTCTGGTCATTGTTTTATTTGATAGGTTTGTTCAGAATTAGCTTTTCCTTCTACTCTAGGGTTTTATTTAGTTGCTGTTTTGTTTGTGTGTTAAGTTTACTCTTTGATACTTTGTTCTTCTTATTCTATTTCCTTGTTGTTGTCCAAGTTCCCTCATAGGAAAAAGACTAGGGTCAGGAAAAGCAAAAGAGTAAGAAAATAAAAAGGATAATAGCAACAATGATAGTAAAAGTTAGCAGAAAGACCATACAAGTCCTAGGAAAATGAATATTTAACTCATGTAAGCCATAGGAAACAAAAAGTGGAGCACCTACAGTGAAATGGGAAACCAAATATGGAGAAGTATATAGTATAAATTAATAGGCCAGACTGATGACCAAAGAGGGAAAGAGAAAAGGAAGGACAAAAAGAGAAAGAATTAATAAAAGATAGAATACAGATTAGAAGAGCTAGAAATAAAAAGCTAGAAAAATTGGGGGCTAAACAAAGAGAGGTGGAATGTAAGAGCAACAGCAGAAAGTGGACGATAGAAAGATGTAGGATGGAAAAGAGATTGCATTGGTAGCTGAAATCGGTACACAGAGAAAAGAGTAAATCGAGGAAGAGGAAGCACAGCAAACTGGAAACAAGCCAGCAGCACCTCACTAAAGAGAAAAAAAAAAGAAAGAAGAGAAAAAAGGTGGGGGAGAAAGAGGAAAGAAAGACAAGAAAATAAAAAACAGACAAACCCTCAAGCAAGGAGTCAGCTAGCAACCAAACACTAAGGAAAACAGTCTTCCTCTTAAGCCCCTGTGGAGCGCCTCAGGCTGCCAGTGTTTATCAATCAATTACCCTGCAGCTTCCTCACTGCATATTTTGAAGTGGGTTTTAGGGAGTAAACTAAGTTAAAAACAAAAGTAACCTTTTTTCTTTTTTCTTTTTTTTTCCTTTGTAAAATAAGAGACCCAAGTGAAGAATGTCTATGTTTTCTCTGTCCTAAAGTGTTGGTTAGATGTTTAATATACTGGTGGGTCACTATTCTAAGCACAGCTGGGAATCAAACTAGGGACCTTGTATGTACAAGGCTGAAACTCCTCCACTGAGCTAAACTTTCTTGTTGGGTTGGTTAGCTCTTCAGAAAGCTATCATCCGTTTCTCTCAGGCAGGATTGATTCTCTGCAATCAGATAAACTGCTGATTAGGAATTTGTCCTTCCGCCTTAATCCAACTGCTTTCTCTCCCAGGACGCAGTAGCCTGTGTGATCGTTCCCTTTTAAAATTCAAATGGAACCCTGGTGACCTAACTCACCACAGAAAAAAAGGAGTCTCAGCCTCTTTTAGAGAGCACCCACTCCTCACAGGGAACCCTAAATATGTTCTTGGAAGTTTCTGAAGCACTTCCCTCTGTCCCTTTCCCTTAGGGGAGTTGCACAGGACTTCTTAGTTGCCTAACTCCACTGTCTCCCAGGCCTTTTTTCCCTATCCCAGGGTGGTTAGGTAAATCAGGCTGCTGCGGCAGCTTCCCCTCTCCCCTCTTCCTGGTTTCTCCTCGAGCCAGCTGGTATGCTCCTCAAAGCTCAAAAAAAGGGGGTTCAGGAAATCAAATCTGCACAGGATAGACCCCTCTCCATCCTTCCCAGATTCCTCACACTCTCAGAACATGCTTCCTCTGGCTTAGTGACTGGCAAGAGTCAGGGATCACCTAGGCTTCCTGCCCTGAGGGTAGGGCTTAGCTGTCCCACAGCTCCAGCCTCCAGCACCAGAAGCTCATGGTTTTACCTTGAGCAATCAATCTTTTTGTCATGCTCTCTCCAGATTGATGCCCTGAAGCCTCCTGCTTTGTGGGTTGCCAAAACAGCTCACTCAGGCAGGATTTTGCCCCCACTCAGCCATTTTTTGTAAGAGAGATGATGTGGGTGCACTTAATCCAACACCATCTTGCGCCTCCCTGGCCATTTTATCTTTTAATATCCAGACTGTGTGCAATGCAAACAGATCCTTTGCTCATTGGATTTTTTTTTTTTAATTTGTCCCCCTGAATATAAGTATGTAAGATGTCCTTGGAGACAGTTTTGGTTCCTGTAGCTACTGCAACTACAATGTCATCTATTTATTCGCCTTTTAAGATTTTTGCTATTGTTCGTGGAAGAATCTTTCAAAATGTTCTGCTAAGTTCATCAATTCAGTCAAGGGGGCAGATTCCTAACCAAATTTGTGTTATTTTATTATACTATTTTGTTCAGGGTGGAGCCCAATGACAAATAAGTTGGATAAAGCACCTTTAATTTGGATCAAAATAATGATAGTCTGGAGTGTTTCACAAATATTTTTTTTTTTAACTTTATAATCCGTAGTTGATTTAGCTTTTTTTCTTTTATAGGTTTGAGTAAGAGACCAACCTGTCTTCTGAGGAAAATTGTAGGTATAGTTTCTAAGAGATTATTGGCTATTTTATGAGCTCTTTTTGATCCATAAATATTGATGTTTACTTAGCTGGATTTTTAAGGCCCTTTTTGGGATCTTCCCATCATGCTTCAATGATCCATTTGTGAGCTTCCCCTGGGGCCAAGAGCATGTGTATAAATTGACATATGTTTGGAACCCAGAGTCATCTGTGCTAATTTGTATTCTAAATTTTCAGTAATATTTTGTGGATCTTTCCTGGGTTTAGAAAATTTTTAAAAAATTATGTGTCTGAGTTTTGTCTCTGACTATCAGTAAAAGGTGGTAGTGGTCACACCACTGGGGACTCTGAAGGGCCTAACTTTAAGGGAGAGTGTCTCATCCATCTAGTTTCCTTTTTCTCTCACTTTCTAATTAGAAGTGTAAATGAGAAGGAGGGTTAGTATATTCAGTGTAATTAGGTAAAGAAGAATAAAGAGAGAAGGGGCTGAGAGCACAGTCAGAGTCCAGTCAGTTTGTCTACAGTCCTCATCAGTTGTCTTGGCTTCTGGTTTCTTAAGTTGTTCATTGGCTTTTTGTAAGGAGTCTTTAACAAGGCTATTTTGAAATCAATAATTTTTTGTGATGCCTTTATATACCAATAGAATAAAAAACATGTCATTTATTTTGGGGTGTTTGGGACCTTCTCTGTTTTAGGATCCCTCTCAAATGAATAGCTGTCTAAATTAAAACTTCCCCATCGTGGCCACTATAACTCCAAGCTATCTCTAGTATAAAATACCCATTTTTCTAAGAAAGCACATGATCCTGTTCCAAAATTCTTAAACACATCATTAGCAGGAGTTCTGGGTGCTGGAGAGTTACAAGATTGCTTAGACCAGGAAACCCATTTTAAATTGGTCTTTCACATGTCCAGTGCTCACTTTATTTCCCTTCCAAAGGGTCTCTTCCAAAGGCATCTTACCTGAGTTCCAGTTATACCACACCCAAATAAACTTCAGAGAGCTTAACACAAAGCTGTGGAGCGCAGATCCAAGAGGATCTTACCTTCAATCTCTATGTGCAGTGAATGTAAAATGACTCTTTGGGTACTGTTAGAGGTTTGCAATAATTAACACGCTGTAGCTCAGTTTCCCCTGATATGCAATGGGAAAAGGCTAACCCCATCCCCCATAAGCCTACATGTCCAAGGGCATGGCACTTCCCCACAGGTTAAATAAAGACAGGACTAAAGGGAAATGAAAACCTTCCCTACCTACATATCAGAGGGAGATAAATTTCCTACAAAACAAAGAAACCTCTGCTCCTGCAGCATTCCAAGAAACCATAACTCCCTAACCCACTGTCTTCTAGTCACTATCAGGAAAAGTTCCACCTCTAAGGGCTTCCCTTTGGCCCCTGCACTTCACTCAGACCCTCAACCCCCTCCCACCAACTATCATTCCCCCACCTAGGAAAATTAAGTCCCCCTCTTCCAGGAGTGGGCTGAAGTCTCTCTTCAGACCGCCACCATGCTGGTGGGGGGAATGAAGTCTGTTCTTCAGACCCCCTCCGATGGGAGAGCTTCTCAATAAATCTTTCTTTGTCTATAATCAATCAGTCTCCATGTCCCAGTAAACACCGTATTTTCTCCAGCATATGGTGCCGAAACCTGGGACTGGGATCATGTTGAGACTGATTGACTAGGGGGGAAATCTTGCCTCTGCCACAGCCGAACACCCATCCAACACAGGGCATCAAATCTTGGCTGGGTGAGTTAAGGATTTTTCCACTAGAGGATCCTGCTGTCTCTCTCTCTTTCCGTTTCTATTGTCCAGGACAACCCACTGGGAAAACCTAGTGCTAGGTCAGGATTCTCACTGCTCCCCAAGGGCCACAGCAGGTGGTATGCCTGCATCCTCATGAGAAGAAACCCCTTGGCTCCAGAGACATCTGGCTCCAAGAGCAGTTTCCCATTCCCTTGGAGATATCTGACAGATTCAGGGACAACCATCTCACTCAGAATCTCCCCCATTCTAGAGGTCCTTAGTCTCACCCCAGCCACCTAAAATGGGGAATTCAATTTCAGACTCCCCCCCAAATCCACACCTCTGGGCTGTCTCCTTCATATCCTTAAAACTCTGTACCCAGAAGGAGACATCAGACCTAAAAAAAACTCATTTTCTATTCAACCTCTGTGTGGCCACAATACAAATTGGACAATGAAAATCAATGGCCAGAAATGGCACTTTTGATTCCAAGTTCTCCAAGACTTAGAGAACTTTATCTGGCAGAAGGCCAGAGATCCCTTAACATTCAAGCCTTTTTCTATCTTCAAAATCGCCCCTCCCTCTGCCAATCCTGTTCTTCCTATCAAATTCTTCTTTTACACCAGAAACCTCCTCAGAAATCTCCCTCCTCATCAACTCCACCCTCTAAAATTTCTGAAAACTCCAACTTTGATCTGGTAGATCACGCTCCTCCTGTGCCTCCTCCTTATAATCCTTCAGTGTTATCCCCAAACTCACCCTCCATCCCTTCTTCTTCCCCCTTCATCACTGCTGCCCTCTAACTCTCCTTTCTCTCCTCCTCATACTCACTCGGGAGACTACCTCCTGCTCCTGCACCGTGGACCTCCACCTCTGCCAGCATGCAGGCTCCTAACTCCACAAAGACACTAGTTCCTCTCTCGCCCCTCCAGGAAGTAGCAGGAGCTGAAGGAATAGTCAGAATACACATGCCTTTCTTACTCTCAGATTTAAGCCAAATAGAAGACCAGTTAGGGTCTTTCTCTGAAAACCCTGCTACATACATCAAAGAATTTCAACACCTCACTCACTCATATGACCTCACATATGAGGGCACATATGCCATCATTACCTCCTCCACAACTCCAGAAGAAAAAAATGCATTTGGGCTGCAGCTACTGCTTTTGTAGACTCCATGCATACTCAGGATCCCAATAGGCATTCAGCCAGGCCCCCTGCAGTTCCCACCACTAACCCCTCCTGGGATTACCAACCAGACTCCACTGACCTTGCTCATATGGCCCATTTCTTAACCTACATAATAGCAGGTATGAAAAAAGCTGCTCTTAAGGCAGTTAATTAAGACAAAATTAAAGAAATCTCACAGAAACCTGATGAAAATCCAGCTGCCTTCATGAACAGATTAACCAAGTCACTCCTTAAATATACTAATTTAAATCCTGTCTCGGACTCTGGCCAACTATATTTACACACCCACTTCATTACCCAATCTTATCCCAATATTAGAAAAAAACTACAGAAGTTAGAAGATGGCCCTCACACCCTCAGAAAGACCTAAATAAAGCCGCCTTCGAGGTCTTTAACAATAGAGGAGGAAGCCAAATTGGAGAAGCATAAGCGAGATCAAGTTAAAGCCTCCCTCCTTGCTGCTGCCCTCAGGATCAGTTCTTGAAAACCCCCTCCCTCTTCTGCCCCTCAGCCACCACCCAGACCCTGTTACAAATGTGGAAAAGGACACTGGACACATTCCTGCCCTAATCCAAGTCCCCCATCTACACCTTGCCCGGTGTGTCAACACAAGGGTCACTGGAAGTCAGACTGTGCTAAAAACCCTGTTTCCAGGAAAGTTCCTCCAGCGCACCCCACGGATCTGGAGCCAAGATCTTCCTTTCCAGACCTTCTCAGACTGACAAAAGATGATTGACAGGTCCCGGGTTCGGAACAACCCACATCTCCATCAGTAAGTCCAAACTGAGGGTTTCCATCAAGGTTGGAGGTAAGCCGATCTCCTTTTTAATTGACATGGGGGCCACATATTCAGTCCTTCTAGAACATTCAGGCCCTTTATCTACTTCCTCTATCTCTATCAAGGGAGTTGACAGCATCCCTTCTTCTCCTTTAATTACTAAACCACTCATATGCTCAATAGGAAGTCATATGTTTTCCCACCTATTCCTCATAATCCATGCCTGCCCCTCCCCACTTCTAGGTCGTGATATACTGTCTAAACTCCACTCCTCCATTTCCTTTATGCTCCCATCCTCCCAAACCACCTTCCTTCTCCTCCTGTCTACCAACCCTCCCCCTCCCTGGTCCCTGCTGACATTCCCCCTATACTGCAAACCAAGTTCCTCCCCAGGTCTGGAGCCCCAGCTCCCCTTCAGCCACATCTCACCATCCCCCTGTCAAATAGTCTTTAAAAAACCCATGTCTTTCACAAATATTCCTCAATATCCCCTATCCATCACTGCCTGACAAGGCTTGAAACCTACCATTGACAACTCTGTAATGCTGGCCTCTACGTCCAACTAACTCACCCTTCAATACTCCAATTCTAGCAGTAAAAAAACCCAGGGGAAGCTATCACCTTGTGCAAGACCCTGAAACTATTAATGAAGCCACACAACTTATTGTCCCCCTGGCTCCTAACCCATACAGTCTTCTGTCCCACACACCCCCTCACACTACACACTACACTGTAATCCACCTCAAAGATGCCCTTTTCACTATTCCCCTAGACAAAACTTCCCCAAACATTTTTGCCTTTACATGGACAGATCCTAAAAGCCCTCTAAATCCCCAACAATTAACATAGACAGTTCTTCCCCAGGGCTTTTGAGATAGTCTCCATATCTTTAGACAGGCCCTAAACTGAAATCTCTCTGATCTTCAACTTCCATCCAGTGCCCTTCTCCAATATGTCAGTAACCTCCTCCTTTAGATCCCCTCCTTACAAACCTCTATAACCCACACTTCACCATGATTAACTTTCTCAGTAATATGGAATACTGGGTTTCCCCCAGCAAAGGACAATTTTTAAAATCTGAAGTAACCTATCTAGGGCTCCACCTTTCCCCCTCACATAAACATCTAATTGCAGACCAAATCCAGCTCATCAAAAGCTATCCTCTTCCACACACTAAAGCAGACCTCCTTTCTTTCCTAGGGCTTGCCAACTTTTTCCATCTCTGGATTCCAAACTTTGGACCTATATCTAAACCCCTCTACCAAGCTGCTTCTGGCAATTTACACGAGCCACTTGATCACCCCTATCATTCAAACTTCCCTTCAATCAGCTTAAAAAGGCCCAATCTAGCGCTCCCCAATCCCTCCAAACCTTTCTCTCTCTACATAAATGCCAGACAAGGATATCCCCTAAGAATATTAATGCAGCCATACGGCCCTGATAACCGAATCATTGCCTCCTTCTCCAAACAGCTAGATCCCGTAACTCTAGGCTGGCCCACCTGCCTCAAAGTCCTTGCTGCGGCTTCTCTCTTAGTTCAAAAAAGTTTTAAACTAGCCCCAGTAAATCGTCTCGAAGTTTTTTCCTCACATTCCCTATCTCCTCTTTTAACTCACAAAGCTACTGCATCTATCTCCTGTACCTGTCTTCAAACCCTTCATGCAACTCTTCTACAAAATCCTGGCATCTTCTTACACCATTGTCCTCTTCTTAATCCTGCCACCTTCCTCCCCATTAATCCCAACCCATCCCCAGAAACACTGAACACAGATTACACTCATAATTGTGATGATGTGCTTTATCTCCTCACTAAGCCTCTTCCCAATATTTCAGACACTCCTCTTCCTAATCCCACTCACACATAGTTTATCAATGGCAGCTCCACTGAACTTAACAATTCCACCCAGGTCGGATATGCTATTGTTACCTTGACTGACACCGTTAAATCGGGTCCCCTCCCACCCGGCACAGCCTTGTAACAAGCTGAGCTTATAGCCCTCACCAGAGCACTAGTCGGAGGCAGAAAGCAAGCCCTAAATATCTACACTGACTCCAAATATTCATACCACCTCCTACACCCACACGCCCCCATCTAGGAGGAGAGAAATTTCCTAACTTCTAACAAATCCTCCATTGTAAATACAGATCTCCATCCTGCAATTACTTAACGCAACATCACTTCCAACCCAAGCTGCTATAATTCACTGCAAAAGGCATCAAAGATCAAATTCCCCCATATCTGTTGGCAATAATCGAGCCGAGGCTAAAGCCAGAGCACAGGCTACCAAATCCTATGTAAGTGCATACACCACTATCACACCCATTCTCCTAGCACTCCCGTATCCTGCTCCCCCTTATACACCTAAAGAAACTTCAAAGCTTCCCCTTATTAGAGCAAAAGCTAATCAAAGAATGGTTCATGAAAGACAGAGAAATCCTTTTACCTGAATTGCAAAAACATAACATTCTCACTTCTTTACACAATCAATACCACGTAAAACACAAACCACTCCTATCTAATTCTCTACATTGTCCAGAGCTCTCAAAACTCTTAAAAATAATTACAAAGAACTGTTCCCTTTGCCAACAAACTAATATCCACAGAAATTCTTCTTTTCTCTCTTTAAAAACACACCAGTATAGAGGCTCCAAACCAGGACGAGATTAGCAATTAAACTTCACTCACATGCCACCAAAAAAAAAATTTAAATATCTCTTAATCCTCATACACACTTTTTCTGGGTGGGTTAAAACATTCCCAGGAACCTCAGAAGGGGCAGACATTGTTGTTAAAATCTTATTCACAGAAATCATTCCCAGATTTTGGCCTTCCCTCTTTCCTGCAGTCAGACAATGGAATGGCTTTTACTTCACAAATCACACGAAGTATCTGTCGTGCCCTAGGAATAACTATAAAAATCAGTCATGGCTATCCTCATTCCTTTCTTATTTTTCTTCACCCTTAAAATCAATCCTTTTACCCATTATAACACCATTATTAATAGTATTGCTGCTGCTTCTTTTTAGTCCTTGTCTCTTATAGCTTCTTGTCCGATTCATACACCAAATTGTGCAGTCAATAACCCAGGAAGACGTAAACGTCTTCCTGGCGTCTTTCGGCTGTGTGAACAATATCAGCCCCGTGGGACCTGAAACCACAGCCCACTGTGCAGGATGGAAGGGAACTTTTCTCCACACCTTGACAGCAGGAAGTAGCCAGACCAAACTGATGCCCCAAATCCCCTCACCCTCCCATCCTGCCCAGTACCTTATACCCCAATACCCAGGTCCCCCTATAAATATATATATATAAACAAAGAGTTAGGAATGTTAGAGGTTTGCAGTAATTAATATGCTGTAGCTCAGTTTCCCCTGATATGCACTGGGAAAAGGCAAACCCCATCCCCCATAAGCCTACATGTCCAAGAGCATGGCACTTCCCCACAGGTTAAATAAAGAAACCACATAAAGACGGGAGTAAAGGGAAATGGAAACCTTCCCTACCTACATATCAGAGGGAGATAAAATTCCTACAGAACAAAGAAACCTCTGCTCCTGCAGCATTCCAAGAAACCATAACTCCCTAACCCACTGTCTTCTAGTCACTGTCAGGGAAAGTTTTCATCTCTAGGGCTTCCCATTGACCCCTGCACTTCACTCAGACCCTCAGCCCCCTCCTACCAACTATCACTCCCCCGCCTAGGAAAGTTCTGTATAAATTCAAGTCCCTCCTTCCAAGAGCGGGCTGAAGTCTCTCTTCAGACCCCCACCATGCTGGTTGGGGGGGGCTGAAGTCTGTTCTTCAGACCCTCTCCGTTGGGAGAGCTTCTCAATAAATCTTTCTTTGTCTATAGTCAATCAGTCTCCATGTCCCAGTAAGCGCCATATTTTCTCCAACAGGAACCTACATCTTGTTTTTCATTGCTCTCAGGGGCCACCATGGGTCTTCTTTGGATTCCACTTCTGACACCAAACTGAGGCAATATTTAAATCTTGTTAAAGCTTATTCAAGCAACAAATGATTCATGAATTTTGCGGCAACAAACTAAAAGTGGTAAGGAGCTATACCAAGGGGCTGTAAAGGGCAGGCATGTATGGGCAAACATGGCAGCAAGTGAGGAAAACTTTTTATTGGTTATCTAAACTGCATTGCCATATTTAGGCAGTTTTGGGTGGAAGTGGATTGGATATCTAGGCTGCATTGCTTTAGTTGGGCTATTTCCAGTGAAAAGCCTCATCCTAAGGTGTCTATTTATTTACATTTTTTAGGAGGTACTGGGGCTTGAACCTGGGACCTCGTATATAGGAAGCAGGTGCTCAACCACTGAGCTATACCTGCTCCCCTGCTCTTTTTTTTTTTAAGATTTATTTATTTGTTTTATTTTCGTATCCATCCCTCCTCCCCCACTTGGTTCTCTTGTCTGTCTGCTCATTGTTTACTTGCCTTCTTCAGAAGACACCAGGAACCAACCCTGGGACCTCCCACATGGGTGGCAAGTGCCCAACAGCCTGAGCCACATCTGCTCCTCGCAGGCTGCTGCATCTGCTGGCTTGTGGCATCTGCTCGTTGCAGCATCTGCTCGTTGCAGTGGGTGTGGCATCTAGCTCATTGCAGTGGGTGTGACATCTGCACATCTTCTTTAGGAGGCACTGAAACCTGAACCTAGGACCTCCCATGTGGTTGGCATGTGCCCAACTGGTCGAACCACATCTGTTTCCCATGGTATCTATTTTTGATTGGCTGGTGTTAAAGCTCCATCTCCTAGAATAGCATAGCAGGCATTTACAGAAAGGTTACCTCTCACAAGTTTCATTCATGTTAGTTGGGTTTGTCAGTCAGGAATGGACCAAAGCTAGTCACCCCAGTCTTGTGGCCTCCTCTTTTTTAACAGTGCTCTGCTAGCAATAGTACAGGACAATATTTGAATCTATATATTTGGGGCACCTGACATAAATGGAAAAGGAAGGGGTCAGGAGACACTTTCCAGAGAGTGTAACATTTAAACTGAGTAGTACTGATCTAGAAAATCACTAGAGGAAAGGGTATTTTATGAGAAGAAAACAACATGTGTATAAGACCAGAGGTGAAAGAGAACACAATACAGTTGCAAACCTAGAGATTTTCAGGAGCCCCAAACATAGAGGGCTTGGGAGGCATCACAAGAGAAGGGAGGCAGGAAATGTGAGAGGAAGAGCTCCGTTGATGAAGATGCTTAACAACTATCTTCTTTTTTTTTTTTTAAAGATTTTATTTATTTATTTAATTCCCCCCCTCCCCCGGTTGTCTGTTCTCTGTGTCTATTTGCTGTGTCTTGTTTCTTTGTCCGCTTCTGTTGTCATCAGCAGCACGGGAAGTGTGGGCGGCGCCATTCCTGGGCAGGCTGCACTTTCTTTCGCGCTGGGCGGCTCTCCTTACAGGTGCACTCTTTGCGCGAGGGGCTCCCCTACGCGGGGGACACCCCTGCATGGCAGGGCACTCCTTGCACGCATCAGCACTGCACATGGGCCAGCTCCACACGGGTCAAGGAGGCGCGGGGTTTGAACCGCGGACCTCCCATGCGGTAGACGGACGCCCTAACCACTGGGCCAAGTCCGTTTCCCTACAACTATCTTCTTAATGACTGTGGCAAATCATTGGCATATAATAACCCCTGAGCTGTCCTCATCATATTTCCATTTTCTGAGGACTGCTCTGGCAGCAGCGTGGAGTACCAGTTAGAAAGGACAAACCTTAAAAGGCTAGAGGGGACACTGTAAGAAGTCCCTGGGTGCAGGATATCATTGCATTGGCATGAGGGATGTGAGAGGTAGCGCTCTCTGGACATAGTTAAGAAGTAGAGCTGATAGTCAACTACTACTGTTTATTGGATGTGGGGAGAGAAGAACAGGGAACCATTAAGGATAATTTCCAGGTTTCTGACTTGGAATAACTTGGTGAAGGATGATGCCAATCACACAGAGAAAAGTATTCATGGAAGTCAAAGAATCTTCAGACTTTAACCACCCTCTGAACAGTAAATTCACAGATCCACCCTCCATAGCTTTGATGAGGTATGGACCATGGAGACACTTTTAGCAAATTCAAATGATTAACATTTCAGTTTATTTTAAGTTCCTTTAGTAGACATTCCATGTACATTTTCTAACATGGATCAGGGACTATTATAGGGAACGCATGAAATGTAAAATCAATAAGGAAATCTTGGAATTAACTGGGCATAAAAGTTCTATGCCTTAAAATTCAGTTTAACTAGATTAATCCTGTAACACAACTATGAAAGAGAATCTCTGTTAATAATTCTTGAACTCTCCTTCATTCAGTGTGCTGAGGATTCCTCCCTGGGACAGTGAGCTTCTCTCCTTTTGAACCAATGCATTTTGAGCACTGAGAACAACAGTATGCAAACTTAGTAATAGAAAGGACTTATTATGTATGTGCTATACATCAATTAAATATGTCACAGTTTGAAGCCTCTCATTAAATAATTTCTGTTCTAGGCTAAACTTCTATTCAGGAAGTAAAAGAAGAAAGGGCATTTTATTTCAGTCTATGGCAAAGTTTTAACCACATAGAGAGATACAAATTGATTTGCTTCTTTATGTGGGAAGGCTTTCATCTGTTCTTCAGAAATACGGCTAGTCATTCACTGACATTTCTCGAAAGACATTAAAGAAAAATGTTTAATCAAAGAAAAGAATTGGTTATAAATATGACTCTAAACCAGTTTTTAAGGATACTGTATCAAAAACAGTTAAATGACTTACAAACTTATGTCCGCATAAACTGACACAAAATTGTTTTTTTTAATTGTCTTCTATAATTGTAGTCTTATTTTCCAAGTATAAGGTTTTAACACACAAAGTAGTTCAAGTTGCTAATACTAAATAATGAATGCTGTGCAAATTTAAAATTGAACAGAAAATACAATTTAATTTGGGCGTATGTGTTGCATGTTAGCCTATTAACCAGATTCAACATTTGGGGTATTTTTTGAATCTCATCTCTGTTTTTGGCTGGACAGCAACTTTAATAAAACTGAAATCGCCAGCCCTTTAGACAGTGATTATTTTCAGCTACTTAATTGTGGAAATATTTTTGCTTCTATATCAGGACTAATCTTTGTAGTAACTACTAATTATGTGTAACCTCTTAAGTTCATTACATCTGAGTAAGTCTGCTTAAACATCACTAAGACTTGGCATTTACCTAAATACTTTATTGTGTTCTAATTGCTCCACATGCATATATCCAGGCTTTCCAAATGAACTGTAAGGTCTTTGCTTATACTTTCTAGCAGCCATGGGTAGCACCTATGTCGCCTGAAGTGGGTGCTAGATACAGCATGTACTGCTTGTCACAGTAAGAAAAAATTAGCTGGAGAAATGAAAAAAAAAAAATACGTGAAAAAGTCAAGTTCAAACTGTGACAATGTCTGTTTACTGTTAGTTCTGGAAATGCCAAAAATATGTTAGTAATTGACAAGCTAGACCGTTCCATAGAGGTGATATTTAAAGTATTGCAAGAGTCTCTATTGATTACAATGTGTAACAATACATTTTGCTCAAATAATTATTACTCATGGATTCAGGGATTTATAACATCTCATAGGCCTCTTCTGAAACTAAAAGATAGTTTATGTAGAAGACCATGAATATATGAAGTGTTATTCTAGAGTCACCATGGTATTGCCCAATAAGCCCCTTATTGGATTCATGTTTATTTATCATCTATTATGCTTATTAAATACTTGTAAAACACTCTGTTGGTCTCCAGGGCTCCTTGACATTAACCCCCCAGGGAGAATCAATCTAGCCCTTTTCCATATTCTATAGTTAGTTATTCACACGACTTTTAGACAGCATTCATATATTATGCACCGTTAAGTTTTGAAATCTTTAAGAATGGAATGTGTTTCTCAATAATTTTTGTAGTCCTTGTACTTAATATTGAGGAACACATTAAGAATGAATGAATGGCTATAATGATGAATAGGGCATGTCCCTTCCTCTCCCAATAGTTGCAATTATTAGACACAAGCATGAATAGCCCTAATATTTATTGGAACAGATTAAAGACTGTGATTAGTAAAACACATTTGTTTAAGATAAAGGGTTAAATCACATCTCTTTTGCTTGTCCCCAAATCGAGCAGGGATGGCACTCAATAAATAGTTGAAAATATCAAGGAACAAATGAATGAGTGGACAATGATAAATGCTACTAGGGTATTAAGAATTGAAACATTAATTCTAACTTAGAATATTTAAGGTTGAATTCATTTATCATTTACACCAAATTGACTCAGCTCAAATATATGCTACTATAGAGTTTTTTAAAGAGCTCTATTCTATTAACACAGATAGCTTCTGTATACTTAGGTATATTTTTAAACATAGTGCAATATACTATGCATCGAATTAATGTTATAAACAATGCACAGGAATCAAAAAATAATTGACTTATCTGCTAAGAGATAAGAGAAGGCTAATCAAAACAGGTGACATCTGAGCTGAGCATTGAAAAATCTTGGGAATGCCAGGCAGAGAAATTTTCAAGGACATTCCAAGCGAAGACTTGAGTAGCACATACTTAAAAATGTCACTTTGGTTGCCAACAAGGAAGAAAATAAATGTTTAATCTGGCAACGAGGGGTGAAAAGATGGTATGTGTTGAGGATTGAATCATGTTCCCTGCAAAAGACATGTTCAAGATTTAATCAACATTTCTGTGGATGTGAACCCATTTGTAAATAGGACCTATGAAGGTGCTATTGTTAGTTAAGGTGTCACCAAACTGATTAAGGGTGGACCTTTATCCAAAATGGTCCGAGTCCTTATAAGCAAAGGAAGTGGGAAAGCCAGAAGTTGGCAGAAATCAAAGGAGCAGACTACAAGGAGAGAGATATTGCCAGGTGAAGGAGGATTGCCAGAATTCTACCAACTTCAGGAGAAAGTAGGTCCTGCCGATACCTTGATATTAGACTTCTAGTCTTCAAAACCATTAGACAATAAGTGGGAGGAATGAGGACAGAGGATGGGGAGAAACCGAGGATGCTACAGTAATTCAGGTTGAAAGGAGACGTAAATTATACTTGTGCTTTATTCAAATGTACAGAGAATATGGTTGTTGTGGATATTAAAAACTCATCCCCTCAACATTCATTCTGACTTTCTTCACTGAAGAAGCCAGAAAGCTAAGAACAACATTTCTAAGACCCCTTTGCTAACAGTGATACAGATGTGATTTAAGTTTTGTCGTTCAGATGCACTAGGTTTTGCCAGTCACTCTTTGCGCTAACTTGAGACTTGGATGCAGAGATTAGGTAAGTAGAGGCATCCATTGTGATGCCCTGCATCAGAGTTGAGGTGGTGTGGCACGACGGGCAGCAGCTTCTTCATCAGGCAGTGTCCGATAAGCTCAGGCCCCTTTTCCAATTATGACGGAGCATGCCAGTACTGGGAACTGGGATCTGCTCATGGCCCCTGTGTCTGGAGCCTGCTTCTCCAGACAAAATAATTATGTAAACCATCTAATTCTTGAAAATAAAGCCCTTTTTATTTAAGCTAATGAGAGTCGTGCCTGATGCCTGGAATTAAATGCATTGTTGTTCCCACATTTGGCCCTGTTCTACTGAGAGACGGGAAAAATAAAATGTAATACAATTCCATGCATTGCTTTAACCACTCTGAGGCTAAATTTGCTCATTCATGGAAGTGGTGTTAAACAGGAAAATGTATAAAAGTAAGTTATAAACCAGAAATTTCCTGTGTAATTATCAGATACTGTGGTAATTTGAAACTAGATGTACCCCAGATAAAGAGACGCTCTTGACCCTAATTCATTCCTGTGGGTGTAAATCGTTGTAAGTAGAATGTTCTGATGAGGCTACTACAGATCAGGTGTGAACCACCTCAGGCAGGACGGGTCTTAATCCTATTACTGGGGTCCTTTCGAGTAGAATTCAGACCAAAAAAAAAAAAAGCCACAGGAAGCAAGAAGCTGAAACAGAACCTTGAAGAAAAGGAAGAGACCAAGCCATGCCTCCAAGTGTCTTGCCATGTAAAAGCTAAGGACCAAGAGGCGCCAGCAGCCAGCCCAAGAGCACCAGTCTTTGGGAGAAAGCATTGCCTTGATGATGCCTCGGTTTGGCCATTCTCTGGGCTAATAAATTCCCGTTGTTTACGCCAACCCATTTCTTACTGTTTGCTTAAGCAGCCTAGGAAACTAAAACAGAGACTGTAAGAATTTTTTTGCTTTGCAAGAATTCCAGACACAGGGTCATATTCCCAAGTTCTCGAAGAATTCTGGCCTTGAAAGACATTCTATAAAGGAAGAGCGGGTGAGGAAAAAAGTGCATAAAATAAGCAATCATTCTGTTACCACTTAGCAGATGGGTTGCCATAGCTTTTTATTCACTACAAGCACTATCTCTGGGTGCATTTCCTTTGTTCTTTTGATTGTTCGTACCTGAGGTCCTAGATTGAACCTGAGCTGGATTTACCTTAGAAGAGTTTTGTCACAGCACAAAGAGAAGACAAGTGGGGCAGCTCTCTGCCAATCTACAGATTTGAATGAGTAGGAAACCTTAAGGTAATTAACCAACCCAAGATACAAAAGTGTTGACACATGCACTGTTAGGGTAAAGGCAGGAGCTGTTCTTGGGAAAAGATGGGGGGGTGGGGGGCTGGCATATTGTGTTGGCCATTGAGGTGGTTCTCCAGTTTGTTTAGTTTAGTCCTAGTGGGACTAGCTACAGTAATTATTACCCATGTCTTCCCCTGGGATTTGAATCTTGGTTGGCAAAGTCTTTTGCAGTGGCTGGACACGACACTGGTAACTGTGGCAACCCCACACTGACTTTACTGTTGGACATCGATGTAAAGTGCGAAAATTGGTGGACACAATGAGCAGCTAAAAGCTCTCAGGAACAGTCCTGGGATGTCAGCAGGGAGCTCATACATTCCACATGCTGTCTCTTGCCTGGACTTGCATGAGGCCACCTGAAAAATGCTAACTTTGGAAGGACCCAGCTGGACAGAGTCATAATAATCCATGGAAGAATAACCATATCTCGCTGAGGGTCAAGGGATAGTCAGTGGAAGGTGAGTTTAGAATCAGGAAGTTCGAGTTAGAGCCTGGTCCACACTCTCATAGCGCTATAACCTTGAGCACGTCACGCCCTGGGCAGTGAGAAGGTGCCACGTTCCCTGCGGGCAGTTCTCCCTCAGCTGTGGCAAATTAGTGCAGCAAGGAGGAGGGGAAGGGAGTCAAAGAGCCCAGCTCTGCAATTACTTGATCTTTCTGCCACTTTTCTCTCACTTCAAAGCGGGTCAATGGCAGGGCACACAGCTTGCTGCAGCTCCGGGGAGCTCTGAAGCCAATTGCTACTTTGTGAGGTTCTCAGATGTCTTTCCAGCCTCTCAGATTTGTCTTCTGCCTTTTTGCTTCCTGCTCTCTCATCTTAGCTTCCAGGCGGGGGCCTGACAGTCCAAGCATGGCCCCTCCTTACTTTACTCCTCCTTTAACCTTAGACCCTTCTGAACAGCCATTTCTCCAGCTCTCACGAGATGCAAAGCAAGCTGGCCCTGAGCGCAGCCTTCTCCACTTGAGACTGGCCCTGAATCATATTGCAGTTGAATCCTGAGTCCATGCATTACTTCAGCTGATGTTGAACATTTGGGAGGTTGCTTTCTTTCTTGGACTAGAACAATCAAGACATATGTACATAAGCAAAATGCTCCCAAACTAAATCTGAAACAAAAGTGGGCGAGTATGCACCACACATCCATCACTTTATCTTGTCTCGTTTTTGTCTCACAAAATTCCCTTGCTTTGAAGTAAATGCGAAAATATTAGGGATGTTTTATTTAACTCTTTGTGGCTTGGGTTAATAAAAGTGATGATAATTTATCTTACATTGTTATCTTTAAAAGTTGGAGTGATAAACTACCTTTTAAAGTTCGATTTTATTTGGTTATTTATAAGTCAAGATACTTGCATTTTAATTGTAATTGCTTTATGGATTAATTAGCACATGATTATATGAATATTTAATACAACCATGGTGTTTACAGACAGTATCTTGAAAATTAGCTACTATGTATCAATAGGCCAATTTTAATAATTTATATTCATAAATGCAGTTTGACTTTCATGAGCAACAACTACTGGAAAATAAGTGTGCATATTACTGAATATGTGAGCACTGGGAGTTGGTAAACATGATTATTTATATCAAACCTACAAACGGCTTAAATATCTGAAAAAATTGCAATAGAAAAACATTTCTTTTTTGTAAAGTTGATATTTGGAGTCTTAGCAAATTAGTTAAAGAAATCATTGTTTCTATTTCTCATGGACCAATTGTCATAGTTCACCACAGGTGTGTTGATGCAAAGTACCAGAAATGGGTTTGCTTTTATAATGGGAATCATATTTGGGTAAAAGCTTGCTATTCCAAGGTTGTGATATGTCCAGATCAAGGTTCCTCAGAGATGCTTTCTCACCAGTGTCAGTTTCTGGTAATCCTAGCACCCTTTCATGTGGCAAAACAAGATGGTGGCTGACATCTTGTCTTGCGGCAAAGCAAGATGGCGCTCGGCACCCTGTCATGTGGCAAAGCAAGATGGTGGCCGGCTTCTCCCGAGGTCCCTGTATTCCCCTTTGGGCTGGCCCTCTTCTGAGGCCCAGCTGGGGGCAACCAGGCATACAGCTCCTCCCCTCAGCCTTGAGCTGCTCCATGGGCCCAACCTGTAGGGGTCTTTGTTCTTCAGCTTCAGCTGCTAGTGATACTCGAGTCATCTCTCACATGGCAGGATCAAAATGGCAACTTGTTTCTCTGTGTCTCCTTTCTATCTATGTTTATATAAGACCCAGCAAAAGGGCAGAGACCTAACTTGCATCACTGATGTGGTCCAAACGCCCTAAAGTGAAATTAAAGTGATCTAATAAAAGTGACTCTAATGCAGTTACAGGGTTCCAAACCCACAGAAATGGATTAGTTTAAGAACACAATCTTTTTGATTCAAAACAGGACTTCTAACTGTCACACCAATATGCTCCATACTATCTGCCTTCGTACGCACTTCTTTGGGTTTGTATGCTCATCAGATATAAATTTCAAAGTGATTAAATATCCCTGTGCATTGGTGTTTGAAACCTGTCAGAGTTTCTTTACCATTACTGCTTTAACTTGCATCTTATGATAATTTCCAGTGGTAGATATGAAATTTTGTTGTGGATGAAATATTACCTATGTGAGAGTTCTACCTGCTGCTGTAATGATGGAGACATTCCGATTTCTCTATTTATGGCTCGGGACCTCTAAAAACCTGGAGGTTGCTTAGAAATTGAGAATGCATACCAATTTTTTAAAATTAGATTTATTGCTACATCATACCCAGATCACCAGCTGTGTTACAAACATCACTTTATGGTTTCGAGGCGGGTCCGTACTGCAGAACATAGGTCATTTATGGGCTAATGAACTGGCCCTTTATAATCTGCACCAGCTCTCATAGTCTGCTATGACCTCTCCTAGCAAAGATCCACCAACCTGAGTTCTGCCCTGGTCTAAATTCCTTGTTTATATCTCATTTTACTTCACTACCCCAACCTCCCTCAGGGCAAGCATCTGTGCTTTGACCACTCTGGATCCAAGGTCTAACACAATTCCTTAAATGCAGCAAGAGCTCCAGCAACACTCAGTGATGTTGTTCAGTTTGAATTGAGTACCTGTTGTTAGAAGTATACCTCCCTCCATCCCGCTTCTCCTCACAAACGCTTTTGCCTCTACACACATCCTATGCCCCTGAGAATGACAAAGACAGTCACTGGTCCAAGGGGCCAGGGGACAGCATTCAAGACAGTTATTAAAAGAGCTGAAAATTAAAATATGACCAATTCGTGGTTAGTCTTTTGAAAGTCCGTCTGTTTCTAGTGTACTTTTAGGACTCAATTTCATTAATTCTCCCTTCATATCATGCAGCTGAAGTATCTTGAAGATTGCTCCCACCTGAGAAGGTCTTGCTTCCTAAGAGTAATCCTAACCAAAGTAACAATGACAACAGTCATCAAACACTTACCAAGAGTTCCTGGTGTATTATCCCATTAAAGTCTCAAAACACATGCAATGTATGTAACATTTCATCTCCAATTGAGATTTGGACCAAAATCTTAGAATAACAAATAGTCGATAGTTGATTTACATATCTCTCTCTACATGTGTTTGGAAAATATACATATACATATATACATATACATATACATATACATATACATATACATATACATATATATATATATATAAAGGTATCAGGGGTCAGAGATCCAAACCAGGACCTCATATGTGGAGGCCAGGGTTCAAGCACTGAGCCACACTGGCTTCCCTGAGTTGGTTTTTTTGTTTGTTTGCTTGTTATTTGTTTTTTGTTTTTTCAGGAGGCACCAGAACCAAAACTGGAACCTCCCAAGTGGGAGGTGGGCACTTACCTGCTTGAGCCACATCCACTCCCAATATATCCATATATTTTTATGAAGAAAATTTGGTTGGTTGTTTAGGGAATTAAATTAGTTTGTATATAAAGTTCCTGGCCCATACTATGCATTCCATACATTCTACTATTGAAATGTATTGAATTGGGTCGATTTAGAGATTTCTTTGAAACAGTTATAATACAAATCTTTATTGTATTTCATATTATAGCAGCCTCCCCATATGGTTCCACCTAACTATTCTGAGGGTTAGTGGAAGAAAAGGATATCTAACTGATTCTAAGTACAGAGCTTCTAAGTGGAAAAAAATTTAAGTACTAAGTTACAGATCTACCTGAATTTTCCCTGTACTATGCATAGAATTTGATGGTGCCTCATTATCAATTCAAGTTGTCACTGCAACTGCTTCCTAACATTGATAGAACAATGTAAAAATGAGAGAAATGTTTTGCATAATCCTTGTTTTGTGTAAATAGCCATATTCGTTTCATTTCTCTGTAGTTTCTTATTCTTTATTGTTTTCATTTTATTTGGAGTGCTGAAATATATTTATGTTCTATCAAAAGAGCCCCAAGGAATTTATAAGTCTTTTTATGTGAAGGAGAAAAGGAATAAAAATAAATAAATACTTAGAAAACTTAAAAATTCTACTTTAGCAAGAGAGAATCTAAGAACAACTGTACAATGGAGTTTGACTTCCCTGTTAATTTTCATTTTCATCTTCACAATGCAAACAATGTAATAAAATCTCACAAGTAAGGTCAGTTTATCTACAGTTGAAAATCTGTTAGCGGTAATGAATGTTAACCAAAGCCTCTGGAATTCTATAATCAAGCAAATCTGCCTTATCATTACTCTAATAAACTAAACATTACTGGCCTCCTGCAGGCTACAGGATTGTCAAGTAGGGACAAGTCATTTTATAATATTTGAAACATCATCAGAGAAAGAAGCCCTTGAAAGAATTCCAATAATCGGGTTTTTAACCATGTTTACTAGTTGAAATTTTCTCTTTTATTCATGACATAATATTCCATTCTGACAATCACCTTCCACAAAGGATTCGTCACTGTAGGTTGTGAGTTTGTCTCCTCATCATAGAACTCTTGAAGACCACACTGGTCATCCTGTGCAGGCCAAATATTCAAGTTCATGGCTCCACTCCCAGGCATCCTGCTGTCTTGAGTGATTTCAAACTGGTCTGAGACAACCGATATGATCATACATGTTGGGAGTTTTGGGTGTTGACCTAAGCACTGGGAGAAGAAGATGAAATTCAAAATATGTCTTAGTCCAGTCTGCCATGTCAGAATTATATAGTCTTCGTGATTTTATAAATGTTAATTTCCTCCCCTGGGTCTCATTTTCCTACACTTTTAAAATGGAAGAATTGACTAGATTATCTCTAAATTGGTAATATACTACCTATTACATATTTTGTTGATTTAGGTTAGGAGAAAAAACAAATACAACTGTTGCATTCCAAGGACAAGGAAAATATAGGAGAGGTAAACTTACCAGAGAAAACTGCATGGAAGTATGGGTATGATAAGAAGAAGAAAATGTAGCAACATATATACTGTTATGTGTGCTCCATAGATTATCTTGTGTAACTCTAGCCGTAATCCCCCAGTAAATATATTTGCATTTTAAGTTAGCAAACGATTATCTAGAACCTCAGGGAAATTACATTCCTTGTCAAAGCTTGCACCACTATTAAGTGACAGAGTGAAGACTTCCAAACTGTGACAGTTTGAAGTTCTTTTTTGAATCCCAAAAGATTAGGTTCTTAAACCAATCTATTCTTCTCGGTGTGGTAGCTTTGACTCCATTTGATTCACGTTAGATCACTTGATTGAATTGTTTTGACTGGACTAAGTCAGTGAGGTATGACTCAGGTTGGGTCTCTGCCCTCTTGCTGGATTTTATATAAAGGAAGACAGAGGAGGGAAGCCACCATTTTGATTCTACCATGTGAGAGAGATGACTGCAGGGAAACAGAGAAGTCCCAAGGGTTGAGAGAGATCCTGGAGTCTGAAACCAGTGGAGAACTGAGGCACAGAAAGAGACCCCCAAGGAGTCTGGGCCCATGAGCAGCTCAAGGCTGAAGAGATGAACTCTGCTATGTGCCCGATACCCCCCAGGGGGACTTCAGGAAATGGTGAGGCTTGAGGGGAAGGCAGGAACCTCAGCATCTTGTTTCGCCATGTGACAAGCAGGACACCAGGATCGCCAGTAGCTAACTGGTGAAAAAACAACTCTGATGGTGCCTTGATTTGGACATTTCATGGCCTTAGCCCTGTAAGCTTTTAACCAAATAAATTTCCCTATATAAAAGCCAACCCATTTCTGTACTTTGCTTTAGCAGTCCTGGGGCAAACTAAGCCACCTACTCACCTTGTTAATTACAACAAAAATCCTTGAACAAAATCCCCAAGCCACATACCAGAGAACTCTGAAAGGTTGAGAAAAGAAAGCAAACTGAGAGGCCTTGGGACTCAATGAATGACGAGAAGCGAGTTCCCTGGACTTTTCTTGCCTCCTATGTATCCCACCTTGGATGGTAATGAAGACTACAACCCAGAAACACCAAATGGCACAGACAAAAAGAGTTCAAAAAGCCTGCTCCCTCTGCCCAAAGCATGGGAAAGGGGTGGCGCAGCAGTGCAGAAACCTTTTAATCAGTATTGCTTGTTCTTGAGATGAATACTATAAAAAAGGCAACCCTTCTTCACTCTAATTGTCATTGTTGCAGTTGAGCCAAGGGCACAGTCCTGTCTTCTGCCCACCTTTCATTAGGCAGACCCTTCCCCAACAGAATATGGGCAGAACCCTCAAGTTGTAGGTTCCTTAGCTGCTCAAGCAAATGCCATGAAATGGGTTGGAGAAAACAATAGGAATTTCTTATCAATGAAAGTGAAATAGACATTCTTAGACAAAGGAAAACTAAGGGAATTTGTTACCAGCAGGATTGCACTAAAAAAATGGTTAAAGGAAGTCCTTCAGACAGAAAAGGAATGATGACAGAAGTACTATTGAAACATCAAGAGTAAGGAAAGTACAGTGAATGGTAAATACATGGGTAAATATAAAAGACTGTTCTTTTGCTCATGAGTGACAGGACTGTTTTTTTAGTGCTGTGT
Source organism: Dasypus novemcinctus (assembly GCF_030445035.2). Classification (NCBI taxonomy): domain Eukaryota; kingdom Metazoa; phylum Chordata; class Mammalia; order Cingulata; family Dasypodidae; genus Dasypus; species Dasypus novemcinctus. The sequence goes on along the minus strand of NC_080697.1, from coordinate 45,263,308 downwards.
TTCTATTCCCAAAACTTATGCTTTTTCATATTGCCTCATTCATTGCCTTCTCATGTAGTCATATGTTATTTTGGGAACTTTTTGTCACAGGTGACTCTCAAATTTATTCTAGGAAATAGTTATTAATAAACTAATTTTGAAGATATGAAATTGAAATTTCAAGTGGTTAATAATTTACTGAAGAACACAGAGCTAGTGTAATAGAATATGAATGTGTAAACCCTTCTGAATCTGAAATATATGCTTTTTCCATTGCATCAATAAGCTTCCTCCATGGTTGAAAACAGCTGTATTTCTAAAGAACTGTAACCAGCTAAAAGCTTGGCCCTATCTTTGGCAAAAGGTGAATAAAAAAAGTCTGGGAAGGGCTGACTTTGATGTTAGTAATAGCATTATTGCAAGAAAGGACTGAAAACAGTGTAAAGTACTGCAAGTCACTCATATTTGCATTTTGATAGGCATTTCCTTTTTTGACAGCCGGTATGTTTTAAACTCAGTAATACAATATTCCAATACATGAATCTTTTTCTCTTTTTTTCTCATATATAGCACAGAGCTACAATTTCTCAGCCCATAATTAGCTTTTAAGCTTCATATCTTCACATTAAATTTATCTCTGACTTAATCTTATTTCCATGTCTTAGTCCCCAATAGTATTGTCTACTGTTTGTTTTGTTGTGTTAGATGGATTTCTCTCAATTATCTAAATTCCTTTCTTTTAATTGTGGTAAAGAGTGAGAAAAGAAAATAGATAAGAACAGAAAAGGGAAGGGAAAGGCAAATGAGAGAGGAAGGGATAGGAGGAGAAAGGAAGAGAGAAGAGGTGAAGATAGAGAGGAGAGGGGAGGACAGAAAGAGAAGTAAAATAGTTAAATCCTCCCATCTAGCAGTGCTATTTGTGACATCAACCAGCTGATGAGAAAAAGATCTATGGGCATTAGAAATCTCTCTGGCTATTTATAAAATCAAAATGATCCTAATTATAATTTGTACCTAATTCACGCTTAGAAGCATGCCAGGGATTTTCTCAAATATGGTCTGATTTGATCCTTACAACATTCTTATCCAGTGGATATTACTACCTTCAATTTTATGAGTTAAAAATAAGCCCTGTCCAAAGTCACAGGGTTGATACACTCTAGTATGATGCTTATCTGAGTCTGTAGAAAGGCAAAGCCTATGACCATTCCTGGGCCCAGCAGTGTCCCTGAGCCATCAGATTTTACTGAGAGAATTGGAAAATGGATGAGTTACAAAGGTGTGGATAGGATAAGGAAAATAATAAGGGATGGTGACGTATGCTGACACGAGCAAAGCATGAAGCCTGAAGGAGCTGGGGACCTGCAGAGGAAGGGACTCCCAACAAGGGCTATGACCATGGATGCATGCAAGCCACTGTCAATGCTGATGCTAGAGGAGATGCCCTGAACTTTCCACTCCTCCTTGGGTCTCCTGCTCTGCACTAAGAAGGCAGGGGAGCCAGGTGATGCAGCCGAGGAGGCAAGCCTCTCAGAACTCAGAGCCAAGCAGGAACATTGGAGAACAAATCTCATAAAGTAGATGGGGAGCAAGCATTGCATTCACATTCCTTCACTCTTCTACCAATCACATACGCTTATTGCAAGGACAAATGTCTGACCCTCAGGCCAGTAAGTGAATGGCAACCACAAATCTCATCCTAGAGAGGCTTAGTAGTCTAGGGAAATTAGGAGAAATAAAACACTAGTAATCACAAACATTTATTCAATATTTATTATGTGCCAAGGCTGCCTTAAACTTGAATTCACACAGCAATTCATCTAGGTAGATTCTCTTACTAATTCTTCTTGAAAGTAGCAAGAGTTCATCTGAGAATAATGTTGAAAGGCAGCAGGAATTAATTAATTGTCAAATGTTAGGGTTTATTGCCCCTTCTCCAATGGAATGTTTCTTTATCTAGATTACTTCCATACACACGCAATGGCATACACATTTTATGAGAAACTTGAAAGAAAGAGCCAGGGGGAAGCAGATGTGGCTCAAGAGATTGACTCCCATCAACCATATAGGAGGTCCAGGGTTCGATTCCTGGGGCCTCCTGGTGAAGGCAGCTGGACCAAGCAGAGAGCTGGCCCACGTGGAGTGCTGGCCCGGGCAGGAATGCTGGCCCATGCTGACCACACAGCTGCCCGGTGCAGCAAGATGACGCAACAAAAATAGACACAGAGGAGAGACAATAAAAGATGAAGCAGACCAGGGAGTTGAGGTGGCGCAAGAGATTGAGCACCTCTCTCCCACTCCAGAAGGTCCCAGGATTGTGAGGTGGTGCCTAAAGAGAAGACAGATACAGAAGAATACACAGAGAGCAGACAGCAAGCACAAAACAACTGGGGGTGGGAGGGAGGATTAAATAAATAAATAAATAATTCTTAAAAAAAAGAGCCAGGAAAGTGAAGCTTCCCTGATTTGAGTAGGAAGAACACACAAAATGAGAAAAAGGAGGACTCGTCCCCACTCCTCAAAAAAATTAAACAACACTTTTTTTCCAGGCCCAAACCAATCAATGTATTTGGTTTTCATATAGTCATATTCTATGTTGGCTTTTATAATTTTTGAAGTGACCCAAAAATCCCTAATTTCTATAGGACTAGAAGAAAAGAACAGTCAACATGAACTTTGCAATGCCTGCAGGAGAAAATACCCTTCATCGGCATGCCAAGTATATCACGGGTGTAGCAGGAGTTCTCTCCCAAAAGAAGCAGCTTTCTGGATTTCATTTTCTAAACCAAGGAGGGAAGCCACAGTACCCCTCATGAAGAAATCTGTTTAGCTCTGTGGTAGAAATGCTACCCTCATGCAAATGTGCAACTGCTAACACCCTTACCTCCTGTTTTACGTGGAAGACGTTCTCATCCATATTGAATTTTGGATTCTGCTGAGACCAATTTGCGCTTTACTTCGGGTGAGGGAGACATATGGCTCACCTATTAAGGAATTGTTTTTTAATACCTGTTGGTCTTAAATAATTTCAATGCCAACTCATGCAGTAAATTAACACCGTCAGTAGCAGATAACCTGTTCAGGGCATAATTATCCTTGTTGAATAATAATTTAATGGAAAGAAATAAGTGTCATCACATATACTTTAGGAGTCCTAAATCACAGACAGTATTCTGTATGTTTTGGTTGTAAAGCCATAGAGCCTATTCCTGAAAATAAATACCTTAAATTGCAAAGGACATTCATATTTAATATTTTTAACCTTTCCAAAGCTATCGTGAAATGTGTATTGTAATAAGGAAGGTCAACATTTTATAGTAAAATGAAATATTAAACATAAGCACTCAATAAATATTGGTTGGATTAAAAAAATTGAAATATTAAAATCCTGATAAGGAGAAAAAGTCTCAGGAAATGAAGAGTCAGAAGCCACTCATTTTATAAGGGAAAATGTAAACCTTCAACAAGTCAGTTCTTCAGTCAAAATCCTTGTCTTTTTCTTATTCCACCATATTCTTTCAATACATTAAATAACATTAACCCAGAACATTCTCAGTTATTTCCCCTGTATTACTTAGGTATTTAATACAATGTGATTGCAACTCATGTATTTTAAAACTTCTTTTATGGCACTGTAGTGTGCACTAAAATATTCTACTAGATCTATGTGTGTAAAGCTTGAGTGAAGTTATGCTAGAGAGAATGAATAGTTACATTGTTTATAATCCAAGTATAATTCAGTAAGGACACTGCAAATCATTCCATATGTATAGACTCCTCAAGTCAGAGGTTTTTGTTAGTGTTGTTATATTCCATTCACCGCCTCCCCCCATTTGTTTATCTCTAGAGTATAGCCTTATACCTGACATGTGGAATATACTATGGTTTCAGTAAAAGTAAATATTAATCTGCAGCGTGCCTTGACCCAGGCCTATACTTGAAAATCTTGAAATGGACAAATGCGCATTAAATTTTAGCCATGGATGTAACTAGGCAATGTAACTTTTACAGCATGAATGAGGTCTGGCATGTGTAAATATGATTGCCCATCACTAACACCCTGTTTTAGTTTCCTAGGCTTGTCAAAGCAAATTCCAGGAAATGGGTCCCGTTAAAATATGGGAGTTTATTAACTCAGGGATTGGAGGCCAGTAAAATGTCAAAATCAAGGCATCATCAAGGTGATGCTCTCTTCCCAGAGACCAGCTGCCAGTGGTCCTTGGCACCTGTGTCACACGGCAAAGCACATGGCGGCTTCTCTGGTCTCTTCTTCCTCTTCCAGGTTTCATTGATTTCAGCTTCTTGATTCCATGGCTTTCTCTCTCTTTGTCTGAATTTCGTTCTTTTTTTTTTTTTTTTTTTACTTTACTTTTAAAGAAGTTTTAGATTACAGAAAAGTTATATCAAAAATATAGGGCATTCCCATATACCCTAGTCACTCCCCTTCTCACATTTTCCCCTATTAATAACATCTTATATGGGTGTGGTACATTTACTACAATTAATGAACAAATACTGAAGCATTGCTACTAACCATGGTCTATAGTTAACAATATGGTTTACATTTTGCACTGTAAAACTTTATAGGTTTGACAGTGTCTGTATCCATCATTGCACAATCACACAGAACAATCCAATGCCTTAAAAATGCCCTGTGTTCTACCTATTCTTCCCCACGCACCCAGAACGTCTGGTAACCGCTATCTTTATATCAGTGTCACAAGTTCTTCTGTTACTACAGTCTACTTTGGTCCATGTTTGCATTCCCGCTTAGGTTTGTTGATTCTTCAGTCTTGAGGATTTGGGGATGGCGGTGCCCTCTATTTTTCAGATTGAGTGGGGGCTTAGAGCATCTGGGGCAGAGAGAAGGAACTCTGTTGCTTGCAGTTGTAGATACTCTTTGCTTTTTGGGACAGGGTGGCGTAGTGACGTGAATGGGGCATTCTTTTTTAAAGGTCTCCAGTACAAGGATTAAGACCTATCCTGACTGCAGTGGGTCCTACCTTAACTGAAGTAGTCTTACAGAAGGCCCTCCTTACAATGGGCTCACACCCACAGAAATGGATTAAATTTAAGAGCTTATTTTTCTGGGGCACATACAGTTCCAAACATCCCTAACCACTGCTACTCAAACTGAAAAATGGTTAAGATAACATAAGTCCTTGGGCATCTCTGACCTGGGGGACTCCTCCCTCTGAGAGAAATGCAGAGACCAGTGAAATTTGGGTAAGTTTCCCTGAACGATACTGAGACCCAAAAGGCCACATCCAAGGACCCACCATGCCTGCCTCACCTCCTGTTTTGTTTGCTTTTCTGCTTACTCCATGAGGGGACAGTAGAGCAAACTGAAGAGGGACGTAGGCCTAATGTGAGTCGCCACTGCCACCAGCCTTCAAAGCCTCACTGGCCCCCATTGTCGAGCTAGCTCCCAGGGACTGTAGTGTCACCAATCGGTGGATCTGAACACCTAATCCATAGCTATAATTTTTTATTAGCAAAATTTCTAAATCAAGAAAGTAAGGGGGAAAAAGAAAGTAAATCCCATCTTTACATAATCAGAGAGCTCAAAAAGTTAGTGTTTTTCTAGTTTTTAATTTTTCATAGCTGGAAAGGCCCTCAGAGCTCAACTTCTTCCATTTCTTTATTCCACATATGAGGATATGGAGGTTAAGTGATTAGTACACTTAGCAAGGCTCCACAGCTAGTTAAAAACAGAATGGGGAGAAGATGCAGCTCAAGTGGTTGAGCACCTGCTTCCCATGTATAAGGTCCTGGGTTCAATCTCCAGTACCACCTAAACAAAGCAAAACAAGCAAAAAACCACCTCTCATTGGGGAGCTGATGCAGCTCAGGGGTTGAGCTCCTGCTTCCCATGCACAACATGGTCCTGGACTCAACCCCATTATCTTCTATTAAAAAAAAATAATAGAGCAAACCAATGCTCAAGGTCTTTCCTGCACAGGAACACTTTTAGGCACTTTTCATTTAAGAACTCATTTAAACATTACAGCAATCCTAGAATTAGGTACTAGTTTTAAATATCCACTTCACAGCTGAGGCCTGGAGATGTTAAGTCAGGTGCCCAAGGTCACGGGGCTGTATGTGGTGATGGACCTGCGGCTATGACAGAGGCACTGAGAGCTTTAATGCCACAAAAATTATCAATGTATGGTCCGTACTTTTTGATGAAAGGTAAAAGTGAATATTTTGAAAAACCCAAAGTGCAATTGTAAACTAAGAAAGAGAATGATGTAATAAAATCATTTTTGGATAATTATTTTTGATTTGGCAGATCCAAACAATAAAACAAGTAAAGCACTAAGATATAGCATTGTATACTTCTAACACAGTGTTCATTGTGATCTTGATTTAAAATAACTCTCCTGAATCTTGAAGACTGAAATTGCATAAGAGTTTCTTTTATATAGAGAGTAGCACCTTGCCTTTATCCTGAAAGCAAAGCACATCACTGGCATGAGAAGATCCTGATTTGAAGGCACCATGAAAGCAAGGTCATTTCCAAGGGACTTGAAGTCTGAAATGCGTCAAGTTCCTTTAAATGGAAAACTTACCCTTTATATGTAAATTATATCAGTTCAAAGAATAGCTCAGATGTTTAAAGGAGAAGAAATATTTGAGAAGATTTCTATTAAAAACCTCATGGCTTGAAACAAAAGCCCCAGATTGCAGGAAACTAAGAAACACTGTCTTCTGAATACTTTCCTCAGCTCAGGCTGGCTGGGAAGAGAGCCTTCATTGGAAGAAAATGAAATAGGTTTAAGTTTCTTCAGTAATCATATCTGACAGACTAATTTTTCCATGCCAAATGAAAATGGAAACTATTTAGGTGATATAAACAATTCTGAAATATCTACTTCCAATGTCATATTCCTCTCCTTGAGTTCAATTCCTGAAAAGCTTTTGGTCTCCTTATTTATAACCTGGAAGTGGAGTCAATGTCTTTATAGAAAATCAACTTACAATAACTTTATTAATTATAGATTTTAATGTTGTCTAATGTTTTGCGTTTTAACTTCTTATAAAAAACCTCTACTTTAGGAGAATGTTTATGTCTATGGATGCAGTAGTATGTTCTACAGTGAATTAGAAAATAAAAGATATATAAGTCATTCTGCTTCTGCCTTTGCCTTGTCTTCTAGGAAATGCAAAGTTGAAGTTTGACTCTCTTTTAACAGCTATCTTCATTCTATATTTTATAGTACCACCAATTTCCTGTTTTAATACTGTGGTTCTTGTATTCTAACCAGTTTGTATATGTTTATGTGTGTTTGTATTTATATATACATCTATATATATTACTGAAATTACACTTTATAAAATGATACACTTTTATAATTATAGTTTGTGGAGGCATTCAATAGATAGTTACTCCACATGGAAATTTTCCATTCCCTCAACATGGAGGCTCAGTCCAAATCAGTTCCAACATCATTCCTGCTCCTGAAAGGCAGTGTAAAATATGGTACAGACACATAAGTAGGCAGCATTAAGTTAATCTCACACTGTGTGTTAGTCAGTCAAAGGGTTGCTAATGCAAAATACCAGAACTCTGTTGGCTTTTAAAAGGGTATTTGGAAACGGACTTTGGCCCAGTGGTTAGGGCGTCCGTCTACCATATGGGAGGTCCGTGGTTCAAACCCCGGGCCTCCTTAACCCGTGTGGAGCTGGCCCATGCGCAGTGCTGATGTGCGCAAGGAGTGCCGTGCCACGCAAGGGTGTCCCCCGCGTGGGGGAGCCCCACGCGCAAGGAGTGCGCCCGTGAGGAAAGCCGCCCAGCGTGAAAGAAAGTGCAGCCTGCCCAGGAATGGCACCGCCCACACTTCCCGTGCCACTGATGACAACAGAAGCGGACAAAGAAACAAGACGCAGCAAATAGACACCAAGAACAGACAACCAGGGGAGGGGGGGAAATTAAATAAATAAATAAATCTTTAAAAAAAAAAAAGAAAACTTATTAAAAAAAATAAATAAATAAAATAAAAGGGTATTTATTTGGGATAGAAGCTTACAGTTACCAGGCTATAAAGTGTAAGTTACTGCCCTCACCAAAGTCCATTGCCATGTGCTGCAGCAAGATGGCTGCCAACTTCTACAAGGATTCAGGCTTCCTCTTCCTCTTAGGGCTCCATGGTGTCAGCTTCTTCCAATCTCAGCCACAGGCTGGGATAAGGTTCATCTCTCTCCTGGGGCTTGTTTCTTTCCAGGCTCAGCTGCTCTGAGCCATCTGTAAACTGTCAGGTGAACAGCTCCTCTCTCTTCCTGGGGCCTCTGCAGTGTCTCTCTCTCTCCTCACATACCTGCTTCTCTGTGTATTTACTTCCCGGGGCTCCAGCATTGAAACTCTAATGCTCTCCTCTGCCTTGTTGCTTTTTCTGTGAGTCCCTGCCCACTCAACATCCTACTGACATGGCCCAATCAAAGCCTTAATTATACTTGAATCAAGAAAGTGTGAAACCTCTGAATCCAATACAATATAATATGCCCAGAGGAACAGACCAGTTCACAAACACAATCCAATATCTATTTTTGGAATTCATAATGCCAAACTGCTATACACTGTAAACCTGCTTTGTTGGGACCAGTTCCTTTGTATCTAACCCTTTTCTGATTCTCTGGCCAGTGTTCTTTCCACTGCCATCAAAAATGATTGAGCCTTTTCACCCTCTTGTCTTTATTTTCTGGAATTATTTCATTTTATTAATATCCTCTGAGTAGAGCATCAAGAACTGATAAAAATATTCTCAGTAACATGATCATTTTAAGACAAGTTACATGTGAAAACCACTGACCATTGGGAAAGATGCCTGTATCTACCTGCAAAGATACTGATTAAATGTGTATGTGGTCAAGTCTCAGCAATCTGTTCTCTCTAAGAGTCATCTTAATTTATCAAACGCAACCATTTCACAGAACAGCCATTGATAGCCAGGCCTTAACTTTTCAGGAATTGACAATATGGGAGAAGAAACGCAGTGTAGGCACAAACACAGGAATCAGGTAAGCCTGGGTTTGAGCACTAGGTCCACCAGTTACTGGTTGTGTGATGATGGTATTTTGACTGGAAATTTCTGAGCTTTGATAGTCTTTATTTAAAATGAATGTAGAATTGCACATATAAGACCATTTTTCTTTGAACCTGAACAAACGTAAGTTAACACTACACAATGTTAATATCAGACCAAAAAAAATAAAAACACATTATACTAAGGGAAGTAGATGCAGAATACTACATATTATATGCTTCCATTTATATAAAATGTAAACATAAATTAGTCTGTAAAGATGAAAGGAGATTAGTGGTTATGTAGGTCAGAGGAGGGAATACTGAGGAAGGAAGGGGAGTGGAGTCTTTCTTTTTGGAGTAATGAAATTGTTCTAAAATTTTTGAGATGATGAATGTACAACACTGTGAATATACTCAAAGCCATTGATTATATACTTTGGATAGAATATCCTCAAACAGCAACTATGTGTACAGTGGAGGAAGCATAGAGAGATTGAGAGATGAGTAATTTCCTTGTTTGTCTTTTTTTTCTTTATTATTATTGAAATAATGACAATGCTCTAATAGTGATTGAAGTGATGCACAACTATATGATTATACCAAATACATTGATTGTACACTTTGAATGAATGTATGTTTTATTAATATGTATTGATAAAATTGATTTGTTTGAAAATAAATAAATAAATAAATAAATTCCAGATGTTAAAAATAAAAGAATGTAAAGCCCATGTAAAAGTTTTAGCACATGGTAAGCACTAAATAGTCATTCATAAGATTATTCAATGGGTCTAATATTACATCAACCCTGAGTTCCTGAAAATGGCTGTTCATTGTACAAACATATGGAAGAAAAAGATAAACAAACACAAGTATTTTTAAAAGGTTTGAACTCTTCCTGCTTAAAGAGAAAGACATTGATTTCGTCCCCATTTTAGTTAAAACATCACTTTCATTTAAAAGAACTCTAACACTGTACATGCATGCCGATTAATGAGACAATTGAATGATGAATATGGAACCATAGATTTATTACCATTATTCTTTGAATGCTGAGATTTCATTTTTCTATAAAATCAAGGCAAGATTTCCAAAAATACTCCTAAAGAATTCTATCTTTACCACTGTTTTTAATTTCTTGTCCTTTCCCATTTTTATTTACCCTAGATATTTCTCTTATTTTTTCATCTTCTAACCATATTTCACAAATAAAGCCATGTTGAAATGTAGTCGTTAAATGCATGGACCTTGCTCTCAGAATGCTTGGGTACAAATCCCTTCTCTTTTTTTTTGTTTTTTTTAAAGATTTATTTTAATTTACTTATTTCTCTCCCCTTCCCCCCCCCCCCACAGTTGTCTGTTCTCTGTGTCTATTTGCTGCGTCTTGTTTCTTTGTCCACTTCCGCTATTGTCACCAGCATGGGAATCTGTGTTTCTTTTTTGTTGCGTCATCTTGCTGCATCAGCTCTCTATGTATGCGGCACCATTCCTGGGCAGGTTGCACTTTCTTTCGTGCTGGGCGGCTCTCCTTATGGGGTGCACTCCTTGCACGTGGGGCTCCCCTACATGGGGGAAACCCCTGCCTGGCACGGCACTCCTTGCACTCATCAGCACTGCACACGGGCCAGCTCCACACGGGCCAAGGAGGCCCGGGGTTTGAACTGTGGACCACCCATATGGTAGACAGACACCCTAACCACTGGGCCAAGCCACCACCCTAAATCCCATCTCTTGTACTTAGTTGAGTTCCTTCAGGCAGATTACCTAGGCTTTCTATGTTTTTGCTTCCTAATGCAAAAAAATAAGGATTATAATGATACCTGCCTCATATAGTTGGGATCAGGATTAAATTAATTAATCTATGAAATACTTAGAATCCTGTCTGACTCATAGTAATCACATTCAAAAATATTAACTGTAATAACAAGGAATACCTAAAACCAATAAGATATTGTTAGTAATAGGGATAAGCACAATAAATATTATCTAAGCATAAAAAAGAAAAAGATTCATTTTCATAAACTATAAGGATGAAAGATATTTTATTGTTTCTGTAAATAAATTTTAATAGTATTTATCTGATACTTAACCCCACAATATTTAAAGAAATTATCCAGATTTAAATTGAAAAAGTTACATGGTTCAATTATTTGAGGGAACCACATCCCATTATTTTACAATTGTAAGATTTTTACTATAGATATACTAATAAATTTTAGACAACTCTTTTTTGCTCTTGATAATATTATATAAAAATAGATGTTTCAGAAAAGAGATAAAACACAAAATAAAAATGTGTCAGAATTAAAGGACAACAGAGAGCAGGCTTTAAAAGCTAATGATGAGATAGCAAAATTAAAACACAGGTTAAAGGAGATAAAAAGCAGAAGTGATGCAGCAGAAAATGAAATCAATAATGAGGACGGCAAATATTGTTAGTTTAGAGCACTTCAAAATTTGTTCTTTTATTGTCTTCATTATAACCAGTTTTTAAAAGAAAAATTATAAACTGAAGAGTGTACAATAAATATATGAGCAGCTATACATAATAAATCCAAAAAGACAAACCCTTCTACAGAAATTTTAGCAAAAAATAAAGATAAATACAATTTATTAGTGTAGAAATACAAAAGGCAAAGCAAAAAAAATCTTCAATGTCACTGTTATTCACAGAAATGGTAAATAAAAGCATGACCTCTATTTTGCCTATGAAATTATCCATCCTTTTAAACGCATGACATTTAGGTTCTATTAGTGTACTTTGAAACACCCAAACTAATGTTCAGTTATTGGACCCCACGTGACAAACACATTTTTAAAATTTCACTCTCTCTGACATGATTCTCATGTCTCAAAATTTATCCTTAGGAATCTGAATAATCATTTACATATATTTTATCGAAGTATCATTCACAAAATTAGAACACTGTGTCATGCAATCAAAATATTCAAAAATAGAGGCATGATGAAATAAAATGAAATGGAATACACCAATATGAACACTGTGCATCTAGTGTAATTAGGCTTAAAGAATATTTATAGATACAGATATAGATGTTCTCAGATTACTATTAATCCTGAATATTCCTTTACTTTTTGCTTTTTAGAGAAATTGGGCTTTCTCCTGACATACTTTCCTTCTTTCTCTCCCATAGTGTCTGTACCATTTTTCCTACAGGAACGAATGACTCCTTTCTCCTCACTGCCAATTCCAGACAGTTATCCTTTCCTGTTCCCTTGCCAAGCTTTCATGCTCATGACATCAAACTGTGTCCCACGAATGTTCCTTGTTCACTGATCTATAGGCCTTTGGGTGATGCCCTCTGGTGGTCAGAAACTGTATGTACCCCAGAAAACCATGTTCTTAAAGTGAACGCCTTCCTGAGGGTATGAGCCCATTGTAAATAGAATATTCCGATGAGGATCCTTCAGCTAAGGCGTGACCCACCTCAGTCAGAATCCACCTTAATCCTAGCACTGGACTCCTTATAACTGGAATGAAATTCAGGCAGAGAAAGCCACAGGAAGCAAAACGCTGAAATGGAACCTGGGAGAGAAGGAAGACACCAGGAGAAACTTAAATGCATTTTGATAAGTGAAAGAAGACAGACACAAAAGGCTACAATACTGCGTAATTCTATTTAATGACATTCCAGGGACAGAAAACAGATCATGGTTGCTGGGGGTGGGGGGCAGAATTGACCACAAGGGGTCAACATGAGGGGATTTGGGGGCTTGTGGAATTCTTCACTCTCCTGACTGTAGGTTGATACATGACTCTACGTAATTGTAAAATTCCATAAAACTACACACAACAGAGTGAGGTTGATTGTACGTACATTTTAAAGAAAGAAGGAAACCAGGATGCAGGCTAACCCACAAAGGAATACTAACTGTAACAAATGAGCCTCACTGTACCACAAATGAGAAGCATAACCATACTGAAGGGTGGCAGTATGGGTTGGGAGAGAAAATAAGTAACTTTAGTTCACCAATTATCAGTTTAATGTCTTTCAGCTATCCAAATCTAGGTGGATTTACAAATATTTCTTCTTCATCACTCAGCATGTTTTAAGCACGGTCAATTTGAGGGCACTGTGGGAAGGGTTGGGTAAGGGTTTTTTCTCCTCCTGCTTTGGGCAGGCCTCTCTGGCCAGGCTTCTGCAAAGAGTCTTCTTCCCAGTGCTTGGTTCGATGGAGTATTGTGTTGGGGGCTGAAGTATGTACCCCACAAAAGACATGTTCAAGTCTTAATCTTCATCCCTGTGAGTGTGAACCCATGTGTAAACAGAACATGTTGAAGATGTTATTATTGGGTAAGGTGTGGCCAAATTGAATCAATGTGGGTCCCAACCCACATGACTGGAGACCTTAAAAAGAGAGGAAATTCAGATGCAGTCAGAAGCCCACAGTAAGAATCCAGAGAGAGAGAGATCACCATGTAATGGAGGACTGCCATCTCCAGGATGCTACCAACACCCAGTGAACGCGTGGCCTTGTCCACAGCTTGATTTTGAACATGTAGCCTTCCAAACCATGAGGCAATACAGGGTTATTGTTTACGACAACTCTTTGTGCTTTGTGTCTTAAAATAAGACACATGGTTGAGCCAGTCACCTGCAAAACACAAGTTTCTCCTATCGCAGACTCCTGCAAAGTGCACCAACCTCCTGTAGAGCAGGGTGTCTTCCATCCCAGTCTCCTGCAGGACTCAGCTTTCTCCAGTGTTCTGGGTTCTTGCAGTGTGAGGCAGTCAGCAATGCCCAGCACCCAACAGCTTCCCCCAGCATCTCCAACCGCTTTGTAGTGATGTGCTGCCAACAGGGCACCTCCCCATTAACAGAGTCCCTGGCACTCCCCAGGATAATCTACAGCAAGTTCAAAGGTAGACCATCTCCCTGTGAATGGCTTCCCCTTGGCAACCCAGTGGAAAGATTTCTAGCCTGTCCCACCTGCAAGGCACATCAGCAATTTGTCTGCTATCCACCGACAGTTGTCTCCAATATGGTCTATATCCTGTGGAGGAGGAAGGAGGAAGATGTCTCAGTCATAGGGATAAAGTTCTCTTTAACTCTTTCTAGGAAAATCCCCATTATTACTACTTCCTGTTAATAATTTTTAACAAAATGCAATGAATGTGCCACATGATGAAAGAGGTTGTTGTGGAGGAGTGGGAGGGTGGGGTGGGGGGTATGTGGGAACCTCTTATATTTTTTAATTTAACATTTTTTGTAATCTATGTATCGTTAAAAAAAAGACAATTTAATAAATAAAATAAAATAAAAAAGAAGAAAAATAAATTATCTTACAAGTTAGAAATTAAATAATAATAATAATAATTTTTAACAATTCTCCCTGCTCAAATTACTGTAAGTTTTTTTTTGTAATTACTGTAAGTAAGTTTTTCTTCTGCGATTTTTTAAAAAGATTTATTTATTTATTTGTTTGTTTATTTATTTATTTATTCCTCTCCCCTTCCCTGCCCCCCCACCCTGGTTGTCTGTTCTCTGTGTCTATTTGCTGTGTCTTCTTTGTCCACTTCTGTCTGTTGTGGTCAGTGGCATGGGAATCTGTGTTTCTTTTTGTTGTGTCATCTTGTGTCAGCTCTCTGTGTGGGCAGCGCCATTCCTGGGCAGGCTGCACTTTCTTTCGCGCTGGGCTGCTTTCCTTAGGGGCGCACTCCGTGCACACAGGGCTCCCCTACGCGGGGGACACCCCTGCATGGCAGGGCACTCCTTGCGTACATCAGCACTGCGCATGGGCCAGCTCCACACTGGTCAAGGAGGTCCAGGGTTTGAACTACGGACCTCCCATGTGGTAGACAGATGCCCTAACCACTGAGCCAAGTCCACCGCCTCTTCTGTGATTATATCCTAACACAGACAGTAAACATGGAAAGTACTATTTTGACCAGATAAGGTAAGGCTAAAGACAAAAATAACTATACACAAATGTTGTACTCTAGTTAGTAAATTTACTTCTCTCAGGAGTATGTGTTAGTATGACTGAAATTATTCGACAAATACGTTAGGTTTCCATGATATATAAAGAGATCACACAAGGTAATGAAAAAAGGACAAGAAACCTAATTTAAAAATGGGTAAGACTTGAATATACATTCCTCCAAAGAGGAAATACAAATGACCAAAAAGCACATGAAAAGATGCTCAACATCACTAGCTATTAGGGAAATGCAGACCGAAACTACAAGGTATCATTTCATGCCTTACTGAATGGCCATTATTAAAAAAGAAAAAAACTACAAGTTCTGGAGAAGACGTGCAGAAATAGGAACACTTCTGCTCTCTTGTTGAGAGCTTAAAATGGTGTACCCTCTGTGAAATACTGTTTGGTGGTTTCTCAGGAAGCTAAATATAGAAGTGCCATATGATCTGGCAATCATGCTACTAGGAATACATTCAGAAGAACTGAAAGTAAGGATGTAAACAGATATTAATACACAGATGTTCATCACAGCATCATTCACAATTGGTAAAAGATGGAAAAAACCTAAGTACCTGTCAAACAATGAATGGATAAAGAAAATGTCACATATACATACTATAGTATACAATTTAGCTCCAAGAAGCAATGACCTGGAGAATCACATGACAGAACAAATGACCTTGAGGACATTATGTTGAGTGAAATAAAAACCATATACAAAAGGATGAATATTGTTGGTTTCACTATTATGAACTAAATATGATGAGGAAACTTTTGGAGTTAAACTATAGAGTATAGTTTAGTAGGAGATAGAATGTGGGTTGAGAAGAGAGAGCTCATACTGAATACATGTAGAATGTTTAATAAGGTCAATTGTCACACAGTGGTGGATGGAGTTGATGGTAGCACATTAAAATAAGTATAACAAACTGCTGATTTGTAAGTGTGATTGTGACAGAAAGGACTAGTCTAAGGAAGTTAATGTTAATTGAAAGAAAACGAGGATAATCTAGGGTCTGTGTAACAGTAATTTTGGTAGTAGATGAGGATTGTGGTTAATATAAATAGAATATTATTGGTTTTAAGAATATGATAATACATGGGAAAAACAAATAATGTAATTTATGGACTATAGTTAACAGTAACATAATATTTTTGTAGCACAGGCAAAGAAGGAATTATATCAATGCTTATACTCAAAATGAAAGAATATGGGGTTTAGTTTTATGAGATATGAATATGATTAAGAATTCTTTCTTCATTTTCTTCATTAACCAGGAGACTTGGTAATGTCATTTTACCAATCTGTGCTCCTTTATGTATGATTCTGAACACTGGAGATACTTTTGAGTTTGTTTTAGGATTAAATGAGATAAACGTGCCTGGACAGAATTTTTTAGAGTAATGTTTCCATAATTTGTTAAGCTGCCTTCTGTCTGCTATTTTATTTTTTGAAGTTGAAATAAAGTTTAATTTTAAAAAAGGACATTTAGGTGACAGACTTGGCCCAGTGGTTAGGGCATCTGTCTACCACATGGGAGGTCCATGGTTCAAACCCCAGGCCTCCTTGACCCGTGTGGAGCTGGCCCATGTACAGTGCTGATGCACTCAAGGAGTGCCCTGCCATGCAGGGGTGTCCCCCGCGTAGGGGAGCCCCACGCTCCCTGTAAAGAGAGCTGCCCAGCGTGAAAGAAAGTGCAGCCTGCCCAAGAATGGCGCCACACACGCGGAGAGCTAACACAACAAGATGATGCAACAAAAAGAAACACAGATTCCCATGCCTCTGACCACAACAGAAGCGGACAAAGAAGACGCAGCAAATAGACACAGAGAACAGACAACCGGGGGTGGGGTGGGGGTGGGGAGGTGGGGGGTGGGGGGGCGGAGAAGGGGAGAGAAATAAGTAAATAAATAAATTTTTTTTTTAAAAAAAAGGACATTTAACTCATAAGAATAGAAGCTAAACTTGATCTTACCCAACAGGCATTAATAGTACAAATATGGGAGTGTTCTCTCATGAACCAATGCAAATGCACACTACTAATACACAGTGTTAATAATGAGAGATGAATGGAAAAAATATACCAAGTGTATGCTATGGACCATTGTTGGTAGTAATAGTCTTATTTATGTTCTTTCATAATCTGTAATAAATGTTCCACAACACTGTAAGACGTCAGTGTAAGGGTGATGTAGGGGAATTCCACAGATTATGCATGATTGTTTTGTCAGCTTACAAATTCTCTGATAATAAAGGACATTAGTGGAAAAACTAGTGAAATCCAAATAAATTCTGTAGCTAATTAATAATGTTATACTAATGTGAATATTGTGGATCTGATAAATGTCCTATATTTATTTCAGATGTTAACAAGAGAAATTGGCTGCAAAGTACACTGAAACGCTCTGTATTATTTTCGCAACTTTAAGTCTAAAATTATTTCAAAATAAAAAGCTAAAAATGAAACAGTATTGGACACTCAATACCTAAAAGATACCTGAAAATTCATATCTGTCAACATTTAGATTAATAAAAATAAAAGTATGAAAAGAAGTGAATTAAATTAGCACCTCAGAAGTCTAGAAAAAGAGTAATTAAATAAATCAAAAGGAAGTACGAGGGGAGAAAAATTAATATGTTAGCAATCATTGAGTTAGAAAATAGAAAAATAGGAGCTATAACCAATAAATCTCAATACTATTTGGAAAACTTAAAGTAGACAAGTGACTAGCTAATTTAATCCAAAGTAAAAGAGGTATCAAAATGCAAAATAAGAATTGACAAAAAGGAAATAATAAATTGAAAATATTTTCATAAAATTAAAAAGAGTAAAATATTAGATTTTATACAAATAAATTTGAAAGTCTACATAAAGTGGACAAAATGCAGTTTATGACAGTTGACCTCAGATTTCATATAAAATTCAAATCAATTAATCTCAATAGAGGAAATAGAGAAATAACTACCAAAAAATCACCTACCCAGGTGAATTCAAAGGAGAATTTTAACAAATATTCAAATGCAAGTTATTTCAAATATATCAAATTGATTCAAAGCATAAGAGGTGAAAGAAAGCTTCCATATCTGTTTATGAAGCAATTCTAGATCTGATAGAAAGAGTGCAAGGAAAATAAAATCAATTTTATTTATATTAATATCAATCTTAAGTATTGTATAAAATATTAAACAAGCATATTAACAGAGTCCACCACCATATTAAGAAAGTAATTCAAAATTAACAAAACTGACTAAAGGGAGAATTAGAAAACCTGAACCAACCCAGATTAACATTAAAACATACACCTTTTGAATAGTTATAAAATTTAAGGTGAAAAAATGACATTTCAGTTACAGAATAAACATTTGATAAATTTAACATAAATTCATGATTTTTAAAAATCTGATATGAAAATACAAATAGAACAAAGTTTCCCTGAATAAATAAAGATTATCTTCTAAGTTTTCATAGCAGAATAATGCTATCTTTCTATTAAAGTTAGTAATCAGGCAAGGAAGATGACATCATTTCTATTTTTCAACATTGTATTAGATCTCCTACTAATCGCACTAAAAATAATAAACAACTAAATATAAATATAGAGATTTAAGGATTGGCAAGAAAAAGGCAATAATCTTCATGTTATTGACAATATTTATATCTACATAGAAAACCCAAGAAATTCTGTAACAAAAACTAGCACTAAGACCTTTTAGCAAGATTGTCGGATACAATATCAAAATTTTTAAAAGTAATTGTGTTCATATTTAGCAATAATAATTAGGAATTTTTATAGAAAAAGATCCCATATATAATAACATAAAAAACTTAGTTATCAAAAGACACTATTTACATAAGATGCGCAAAATCTCCAGGGAGATAAAACTTTTCAATTATTGAAGGATATAAATATAACTTGAATAAATAAAGAACTATACCCATGTTCCCTAAATAATCTAATAATAGAAAGCATTTCTTATTAAAATTATAACAAAGTGTGATAATGATGCAAAATAAATGACAATTGAAAGTTTTCAAGTTCCCTAGTTGCTGGGAGTAGAACTCAGCTTTCCTAATTAAATTCTCTCTCCAAGTGACAGCTCTTTAATTATGCCCATTGCCGCTTTTAAAATGGGCAGAATATAATTTTCTATAGGGAGAGTATTTTTCTTGAAATTTTAAAATCTGTTACAGGCTGATTAAAAGTAGTACTTTTCTATGAAAATTTTCCATCCAATATTCTTTTGTCACTCCAGGAAAAATATAATTTGGGTATCTAATAAAACTTTTAAGCCAACTTTATATGACATTATATAAAATCCATGTTTAAATTCAGTTAGGGGTATAAAACAGTATTTTAGGCAATGGAATTGGAGTTAATTTATTCATTTTATGAAAGATTTTTGAAGTATAAATGGAAGTTCATCAAATGAAGGCCTCAGATGGGTAAATTATGATATAGTCATGAATGAAATACTATTGCATAATTAAAATGAACTACAGCTAAAGTAATAACATGTATTAATCTCTCCAAAATTATTTAGTGAATGAAGCTTGATACAAAGAATAGGTACTATTTTATTCTGTTTATATAAAGTTCAAAAATAGGCAAAATTATTTCAGGGCCTCATGTCAGGATACTATTGGAATGGAGATGGAGTTCTGTTATAACTGAAGTATGGAATTGCGCTCCTGGTTGAGTTTTCATGTGAGAGTTCCCTGGGTTCTATCCTTGCCATTTCTCTACTTTTCTGTATGTTTGTTATATTTCTATAACATTGGCTACTTTTGTATAAGTAAAAACAGATGGTTCATTCTTTTATTTATTCAGTTAAGATTTGCCAATATTTTCTTCATATATTTTGGGGACTCTGCCATTAGGCACGTATATATTTATAATTCTTATGGTTTCTAGTTGAATGAAATCCTTTATCAGCATATAGGGACCTTCTTTGTCTCTTGTAATAGTTTCTGATTCAAAGTCTATTTTTTCCAATATTAATATGGTTACCCTGCTGTTTTTTGTTACTATTTGCATGGTATGTATTTTTAGACTTTCACTCTCAAACTACTGACATTTGAGTATCTTGTAAACAACATATAAGTTAGGTCATCATTTTTTATCCATTCTACCAGTCTCTGCCTTTTGACTAGAGAGTTTAATCCCATTACATTTAAAATAGTTACTGATAAGGTGCAATTTTCTTCTGCCATTTTGATATTTTGTCTTTGTATGTCATATAACATAACTGGGGGGCTCCTTCAATTCTTCCAATGCCTAATTTCATATTTATTTGATTTTTTGTGTTGTACGATTTTGAGTTTCTTCTCATTTCTTTCTTTATATATATTTTCATTTATTTTCTTTGTGAATTACCACGGTGCCTAAATTTAAAATCCCAAATCTTTAACAATCACATTCGCACTGAAATCAACTTAACTTCAATGATACACACATACACTCTTCCCAAACCCTTCACTAAACCCACCATCCTATACTTGTTACAAATTATATGTTTATAATTATATCTAAAACCATATATTTATCATTACTCTTACATATTTGTATTTTAGAACTATAGTAAATAAAAAGTGGAATTACTACATACCAGAAAACACAATACAATGATACTGACAATTATTATAACTATCCATATGGTTATCTTTACTGGAGGACTTCATTTATACTTCTTTGATCCATGGTCTAATGTTCTTTCCTTATAATGTGATGAATTTCTTTTAGCATTACTTATTGAGCTAGTTCTAGTGGGGATGAACTTCCTTAGCTTTTGTTTATCAGGGAATGTCTTAATTTCTCCAATTTATTTTTATTATTTAATTTTTACTTTTAAAGAAGATTTAGGTTACATAAATGTTACATAAAAAATATAAGGTATTCCCATATGCTCCACCCTTTATTCCTCCTACTCTTTCCCACATTAACATCTTTCATTAGTGTGGTACATTTGTTACAATTGATGGCTCCATATTGAAGCATTGCTGCTAAGCATGGACCATACTTTACCTTATAGTTTACACTCTATACCACACAATTTTGTAGGTTATGACAAATTGTATAAAGGCCTATACCTGTCATTGCAATGCCATGCAGGACAATTCTAATGTTCCAAAAAATGCCCTCTTTTACACTTATTCTTCCCTCTCCCTCCTTTAGAACCTCTGGTGTCCCCTGCCTTTGTATCAATGATAAAAAATTTCTTCCATGTTAAAATAATAGCAAGTCTATAATAGAGTAATAATAAGTCTTCTTTAGTTCATTATTCATTCCTGATCTTGAGGATTTTGGAATGGTGCTTCTAATTGAGAGTGGACTTAGATCCCATGGGTCAAATGGATGGAACTATCTTCTTTACAGTTGCAGATACTCTTTATTCCTTGGGATGGGAGTTACCCATTATCATCTCCTTGTTAGTTGTCCTGGGTGAGTCTGATGAACTGGAGAGGAGATTTTGCAACTCTGCTGAGATTCGGGGCTCAACTGGCAGATGAACAGACCAAATATTTAAGTGTCTGGGACATATATTTAACAAGTATCATACTAATTATAGATTCAAATAAAGGGGGCAGAAGAGTCACATGCAGGGAAACTACAGTGGTCAAAACTGTGTGGTATTGGCAGAAGGACAGAGATACTGACCAATGGAATTTATGCTCTTTCAGGTTTGAAATATAGTCTAACCAGATATTAAATTCTTGCTTGGCAATTTTTTTTCTTTCAGTGGTTTAAATATTTTATCCCACTGCTTTCTTGCCTCCTTGTTGTCTGATGAGAAATCAACACTTAATCTTATTGGGACTTTCTTGTACGTAATATGTTGCTTTTATCTTGCAGCTTTCAGAACTCTCTCCTTATCTTAGGTGTTTGACAGTTTGACTACTATGTGTCTGGGATTGGTTATCTTTGACTTTATTCTGTTTGGTTTGTTGTGCTTCTTTAATATTCATAATTATGTGTTTCACTAAATTTGGTGAGTTTTCTGCCCATATTTATTTGAATATTCCTTCTTTCTCTGTCTTTATTCTCTTTCTGGGTTTCCCAAAATGCTAATATTGAATAACAACAGTAGAGGGTTTAAGGGATAAGGAGTTTTTCTTTTTGGAGTAATGAAAATGTTCTAAAATTGATTGTGGTGATGAATGCACAACTCTGTGATTATAATGAGAATGACTGACTGTACACTTTGGGTGGATTTATGGAGTGTGAATATATTTCATTATAACTGCCTAAAAATGTCTTTTTAAAAGATTTGTCTAAACATTCTTTTACAAGGAAAAATAAGACATATTTTTGGTTTATTTTCTAACTTAAAAATTAAAAATTTCTTTCGAATTTAAAAATTCAGGTGTTGACTTTGATTTCCAGCCATAATGAAGTAACAAAGGTCAAGCTTAACTTCCTGACAGCTAGAAAACTAGACAGAATATATGAAACAACCATTTTCAGATGTTGGGGAACAGGAGCCACAGAGGACTGTGATCACTGAAAAAAAAACAGAGCAACAACTATAATGAGCCCAATAATTGCCCTAAAATGCATATAGAGGGACATCATTCCTGGAGGAAAGCTTATATATACATCATTTCCTGAGGTTTTTTCTTTTTTTTTTTTGAGTATAAAACTGTTTATCTATAGCATTGATTCTCCAAAATTAGTTTGACTGGTTCCAGGATCCTGGATTTATACTTCACTACTAGGGCTTCTGAAAATGCCATTCCATTGTGGCCTTGCTTTGTATATTGCTCTTGAGAAGAGTGATGTCAGCCTTATTCTTTTTGCCTTAATAATGTATTTGATAGTTTGGCCTTAAGGCCCATATGATATTTTTCTTTATCTTTAAAGTATGGTAGTTTTATAGGGTGTATCTCTGGGTTGAACATTTCAGATCACTTTCCACATGTAGCAAGATCTCTTCTAATATGTAGTTTCAATTCTTCTTTTACCTATGGAAAAGTTTTATAAGTGTAATTTCATTAGATCTGGTCCATTGTTTTGAGTGGCATTCTAAACACAAGCATGTTGGGTAGTCTTTCCCTACCATCCATTTCACCATTTTCACTCTGACCCTTTTTCTTTATTTGTCTCATTGTCAAGGTCTCATTTTATTTTTACTTCCCCTCATCTGTTTCAGTTACCTATTGTTTCTGCACCTTCAGGGTCAGGAACTTGGCTAGAGGATGGTGGGCATGGCTCAGTGTGGGGAGCCACCCGCTGTGAGGTCTGTTTACAGCCTCTCACAACATGGCGGAGTTCACAAATCTGCCCTGTCATTTCCTTATTCTTCTCCTCCCTGCTTCTTTGTTCTCCCCCTCCCGCCACTACTCAGGTGACCACAGCAATACGCATGCGCAAAGCGGGAAAACTCCGCAGACCCGGTGCGAACCGTCGGCCAATCCCCTCCTTGGACGTCTGCCACCCACAAGACCAGCCTATCACCTATGTACACGTTCCCTTCCCTCTCTATATATTCCCATGTTCTACCCCCAATAAACAAGGCTTGATCAGAATCCTGTCTTGCCTCCATTTTTCTCGTCTCCTGCCTCCATTCCCCCTCTCCCCCCACTTCTTCCCACAGGCCCCTGGACTTGCCCCCGCCAGTTTCGGACAAGGGGCGCCCCACGTAGGTGGGGCCAGGGAGGAAGTTTTGCCAACCAGCCGACACAGCGGAAAGCCTGGCCAGGTGATCTACGCGTACACAGGAAGACCTGAGCTATCAGCTTGGGCAAGGGAGACCTTCACAAGACTGCCTCTCTTCTGAAGGCTCGGCGGGTGAGTGATCGGCTCTATCATGGGGCAGGGTTCCTCTAATGATGGTTCCCTTTTCCTATGCGGCCTGCAGGCCGCCCTCAAGACGAGAGGAGTAAAGGTTAATGTCAAAGAACTCTCTAAATTCTTTGCCTTCCTCCAAGAAATTTGTCCCTGGTTCTCCCAAGAAAGTACTATTGATGAAGGATGGTGGCGCCGTGTAGGGGATGCCTTACAAGACTTTTACAAAACCTTCAGCCCTAAAAGGGTCCCCATTACTGCTTTCAATTATTGGTCTGTAATTAATGAGCTCCTAGCCACGGGCCATTCCTGTCCCCAAGCGGCTGAAGTACTAAAACAGGGCGAAAAAGCTCTTAGTCCGCCGCTTTCTCTTTCCCCTCCTATACAAGACAATGAAGCCCTCTGCCCTCAGCCCTCACCTCCTTTTCCTCAGGCTGCAAGACCTTCTAGCTGCTCCAGTTCAGTCTCCATCACTATACATAGTGATGGTGAAAGTTCCCCTTCCGACAACGAAGATTATAGCTCAAACTTACGTCCAAAACCTAAGACTACACCCTCAAAAACTACTCCCCCTGCTTCCCAAGCTCCGGCTCCTTTAGACAATCAAATAACTCATTATCCCCCGCTAGACACTGGCTAAAACCGCCCGAGCCTAACTCTCTCACTACCACGCCTACTACACATCCCTTTTCAGCTCCGCTTATTAACTCTTTCACTGCCGTGCCTTCTACACCTCCTCTTTCAGCTCCACTTACTGCAATTGTCCTTAATCACCACCCATTCACTCCTCTTCACGTCTTTCCAGTAAATTACCTCAATGAGATTCTCCTCCCTTTTAGGCTCTTTGGCATCAGAAAACCATTGCTCACCTTCCTAAAGCCATTCAAAAATATAGTCTTAATAGTACCTTTGCTCACGTGTTATTAAACAGCATTTCTCGTGCTCACACTACACAGACTGATTAGAAAAATCTAGCCCTTCCTATTTTAACCCCCGAACATTTTATTACCTAGAAAGCTCTCTATTATAATAAAGCCAAATGTGTAAATACCAGCACATTACTAACAGAATAACAGTCATTCCCCCAAGCCTTTTCAAATGTGAGGAGCAATAAACCCTTTCAAAAGTTCAGGCTAGCTGTCCCCTCCCCCCACTTTGAACAATGTTTAACCATAACTAAACTAATAACAATGTTTCCAAGTACCAGCTTGCATATTACAGGCAACGTGGATTCCAGAAGAAATCTTAAGAAGTAATATTTAAAATGTGGTATAATGGACAGCTTAAAAGCAGCTATACCAAGAAAGTAAGGATTATGAGTTAATTGTAAACTGTATGTTTCTGTTACTGTGTTGTGATTGTTTTGTGTTTGTCTGTTTGTTCAATGTCAGTGTATATTTTGATACCTCCGGATGGTAATAAAAATTTATAAAAGAGCTCTATTCAAATGGCCAAAAATTAAATAAGCGCTTATATTAATACTTAAGTTTAAATGTTAATAAAATCTCTACAATGATAAAAATCATAAGTCTTGATTAACAAAATTACTATAAGCCTTTTTATAAAAAGTTGTTCTTGCCTAGATTGAAATGAATAACTTATTTTTCTTCACAGGATAATATGAAGGATGCAAAACTTAAATGAATATTTGGTTAAAAGTTTGTGAAAATGCTAACTGAAATTTAATAAGTTTTGCAAAAAGGTGTATTTTGTCCTAAAGTAGGATGGCTAATTTTCATAAACTCTTGAAACTTACTTTGCATGTGGCAAGTTGTAGAAGGTATTGTGATAATTTTAAGTAAGGGAAGGTGTTCTGTGAAAATGAAATTTGTCTTAAAATAATATAATTATAGTCTATATGGTTATAAATAATTATAAGAAGTTTTATAAAGCATTGTTTAAATTCAAGTGTTTAAACAAACCTGAATTAATAATAATAATAAGTAATTTTATAACAGAAAAGCTTGGCTGCAGTCAGCCTCCCTTGACAACTTGCTTCTAGGAAACTGTTTCTGATATTGCATGCTACTAAGTATTTAAAGAAAAGTTCATTATTTTAACAAGCTTGTTTAGTGTTCATGGTATTATGTTATAAGAAGTTTGCTTGAAAACTTTGTATGTAGGCTATATGGAATGTGTTTTTATTGTTAAGGAAACAGAAGATAATTTTGTCCTAAGATAAAATGATTGATTTTTGGAAAGAGTAGAGTGTGCGACAAAACCTGAGTGAATACTAAAAGTGCAGAAGGTTCGTGAAAAAGAAATTTTTTTAATTAAAGTTGAATAAGATTTGATGGGTCTATCTATAAAATTTTAAAGGCTTTAGTATCAAGTAATATGCTGATGCAAAGTTAAAATTTTTTATTCTTTCTCAAGGCCTCTCATCATTAATCTGTTTTGGTAAAAGTTCTTATCCTCAATAGTCAGTATACAAAGAAAGTCTGTCTTATCAAAATAGCTTCTTGTGCTTCTTGTGCTTATCATTTCCTTGGTGTTCCAAGAAGAAAAGTTTTATCTCTTTTAAAGGAACATAATGTTCAAAACTGCTTTCTCAAAACCAAATCCTGAACATTGGCCTTTTATTCCAAACTACTTATAAAAGATTTGTTCTTTTACCTTAAAGGAAAAATTAAATAAAATAATTAAGTTCATTTAATATGTTATAAGTTAAATGAAAGGTGTTTTAAAGTGTTACAAAATTAACAAGTTTTTCTTTCCTTTAACCCTCTATTAATTAAAGTCGTATGAATAAAAGGTTTCTATAAATGCTTAAAAGTGTATAAAGTTACCAATATTTAAGCATAATATTAAAGAGAAGTACAGTGTGGTTATTTATGGTTTTAATTATTATAAAAGAGTGTGTGTCACAGAAACAACCTCTTATCATAGATTAAAGTAACAACACTAGTATGCAGCAATCCCAAACACTGCTAGTTTGTTGCAAAAAGTTAAAGTCCAGCTGTATTGCTATCGCTTTGTTTTAAAACTTGCTAAGACTTTCTTTAGTGTCTTCTTACACAAATCAAGACAGTTGCATTCCTCTATCTATAAAAAACCCAACAATAAACTTTTGCAGTGCTTTTCAAGGCTATGTGCATAACCCAACCATCTTGTACAGTATTTACTGATAGTAATAGTAATGGAAAAGCAGCATATGTTACTTCTCAAAAAGAACAGGTTTGACAAACTCCTTATTTGTCTGCTCAATGCACAGAGCTTTCAGCTGTCATTAAAGTTTTACAAATGTTTTAAGAGCCCTTGAACATTGTCTCTGACTCTAAATATGTAAATCTTACTGTCAAGCATATTAAAACAGCTCATATCTTTGCTACTGATGAGTTATCTCAACTCTTCACTGACTTGCAACATCTCGTCAGGTTAAAACAGCATCCTATTTACAATACTCACATACACTCTCATACCTCTTTGCCTAGTCCTATGACAGCAAATAATGCTCAAGCTGATTTATTAGTAGGGTGTTTACAAGGTGCTTGTGATTACCATGCTCTAACTCACATTAATGCTAAAGGCCTGCAAAATAAATATCAAAAGTTAATAAAACTATAGGCACAAAAAATTATTCATGCTTGTCCAGTTATGAACCACTAACAGTGGTGCCTTTTCAGGCTGAAACTAATCCCAGAGGCCTAACTCCTAATCGATTATGACAGATGGATGTTACTCACATACCATCCTTTGGTAAATTACAATATGTTCATGTTTGTATTGACACTTATTCTCATTTTTTGTGGGCTACTGCTCAAGGTGGGGAATGGTTTCATCATGTTCACTCACACCTCTGGTCTGCTTTTGCTGTAAGGAAATGCCCTCTGAAAATTAAAACTGATAATGGACCTTCTTACATTAGTAAATCCTTTGAATCTTTGTTTAAAATATGGTATTGAACATGTTACCAGCATTCCTTATAATCCTACAGGTCAAGCCATAGTTGAATGCAGCCATCATACCCTAAAAACTGTGATTTTAAAACAAAAAGGGGGAGATGATGGTATTATAACACCAAAAGATTAATTAGCAAAAGCTTTCTTTACTTTACACTTTCTTAATGTTTATAATTCATTAACACCTGTGGAATGTCACTTAGAAAATGTCAAACATCTACAGTAGACACAGGAAATGAAGATCAACCAATATTCTAGAAGGATATTTTAAGCAATGAATGGAAAAAAGGCAGGATTAAAGTAAGGGGGTGAGGTTATGCTCTTATCATTTCAGAAAATGGAGAACAAATTTAGTTATCTGCGAAAAGGATTAAACCCCAGAATGAAGAGATGGAGTCTTCTACAACTTCTGATGATGGTGATCGTAAGTAATAAGGAAGCTGCCGGTAATTACACTTATTAGGCCTATATACCTAACCCCCCATTACTTAGAGTGTTAACCTGGAAAAATCCATTCTTTCATATATATCTGAATAAAACACATATATTCCCTAAACCAATTGATAATCGATTGCCAATTAAACCCTATAAAGAAAGACAAAAAATCGATAATCTCATATTACCATTTGATTATCAACCCTTATGCATTAGTAACCATTCTTCCTGTATGTAGGTTAAAAATCAGGCCATAATTATCTTCAAAAATAGTAATACTCAGTTTATTGTGATTTTATTTCCCTCTTCCAATTTATTCATGACCAAAAATCCTACTTATGATTGTCCGCAAAAAGACAGTAGGGATAAAGAAGGATGGCAAGAGTGCCATATAGGAAGAGGATCTGTCATTTTTTAATGATTCCTATGGAATAGTGTGGGAAAGTGCCCCTATGGGGAGTCCCATTGAATATAATGACAGATTTATTTGGCATGGTCTAAATAGTAAAGGACAACAAAAAATAATTTTTACTAAAAATAATAGTGTTTGGAAACAGAAAGGGAAATGGATCCCTTCTCCATGTTGTAATATTACATCTATACATAAACAGAAGAATTTGTGGAAAGTTTTTCTAGGAATAGTTCCTAATATAGAATGGATTGGTAGTAATAGTAAGAATGGTCAATATCTGCATTTAAATCAAATTTATCATCTTCAAGCATGTGTAAGAGATCCTTATATGTTTGTGGTTGGAAAATTAACTATAACCCAAAAATGCTCTATTCTATAAAAATGAGGCCTTGCATCCTAGTAGCCATTACCCCGCAACTAACATACTATGGAGAAGGCAAACCAAAAATTTTACTATCCCCATCTGTGTCAAAGAGAGCCGTCTTCCTCCCTATATTGGTAAAAAATTAGCCTCATAGATTCAGTTGCTGCAGCTGCCACAGCACGTGGTGCTCTTGGTCATGGCCTCATCAGCTTGCAATACTTTAAACAACAACAACAAATTAGCCTAGAATCCAGTGCGCAGTCTCTTGACTCTCTGCAGCGGCAACTAACATCCCTCGCCCAAGTAGCCTTACTTACAGCTTAAACTTACAGCTAAAAAGGGGGAACCTGCCTCTTTCTCCAAGAGGAATGCTGCTACTATATAAATGAATCTGGTATTGTTGAGCAAAATGTTAAAAAATTGTGAGAATTGCAGGAAGGAATACTGCCCTCCCAATCAACCTCCTCCTTATCCACCTGGCTCACCTCCCCCCTCGTAATGTGGCTAGGTCCCCTCCTCAGCCCTCTAATTGCTCTTCTTTTAATCTGTGCATTTTCACCTTGCCTCCTTAAATTTCTCCAAGAAAGGATGAAGCAAATCTCTGCCCACATGATGTATCTTGCCGCTGTTCGTCAGTACCAACCTCTCTGGACCGAAGAACAAACAACCAACCTTTGAAAATGCAAATTTCTTATGTTGTTTCATTTGCTATCCTGTACTCTAATAGCATTTCTTTGCCTGTTTTCCCCTTACAGTCACCACCTCCCTTATCACAGCTTAACCTTCTCTGTTTAATCTATATCACTGAATGGCTTCAGCAAAGATCCAGCAGCTCAAACGAGCAATAGGCACCCTGGCCTGACAAGACTGGGGCGGGTGTGGCCACACCCACCAATCTCAGTACATCATGCTTGTCATACACGGTCTTTGAGGGCTCCCCATTATAGCTTGCTGTAATTGCAAGCCATTTGTCGCTGAGGCACTGGTCTGGTTAGCCAATGACGGGCAACTGGGCTGACCCATCAGTCAACCTAAGACAGGGATGTGGCCTTTTGCTGCCATGATTCCCAATGATGGGTAAGATTGATCACATGCCGGGTAAGACGAATCGCTTACCGGGTGCAGCCCCGACCTAAGACAGGCACAGCCCCCCTTTCAGCATGGGAGCACCTTGCAGCTGCATGCCACTACTGAAAATAAGCCCTGCCCTATCATGAGCTGTCACCTGCTGTTCCTTTCTTCAATTCATAACACATTAAACAGAGAAGGGGGACCTGTGGGGAACCACCCGCTGTGAGGTCTGTTTACAGCCTTTCACAACATGGTGGAGTTCACAAATCTGCCCTGTCATTTCCTTATTCTTCTCCTCCCTGCTTCTTTGTTCTCCCTCTCTTGCCACTACTCAGGTGACCACAGCAATACACATGTGCAAGGCGCAAAAACTCCGCAGACCCGGTTAGAACTGTCGGCCAATCCCCTCCTTGGACGTCTGCCACCCACAAGACTAGCCTATCACCTATGTACACGTTCCCTTCCCTCTCTATATATTCCCATGTTCTACCCCCAATAAACGAGGCTTGATCAGAATCCTGTCTTGCCTCCATTTTTCTTGTCTCCTGCCTCCATTCCCCCTTTCCCCCCACTTCTTCCCACAGGCCCCTGGACTTGCCCCCACCAGTTTCGGACAGCTCAGCTCATGTGTGCACTAAATAGCATGAGCTGGTACTTGGGAAATGGATGAGGGCTGGCTAAGTCGGTTCTGCTGGAGTCACAGGCCTGGTGTGTCTGCCCTTGCTATTGGCTGAGGTCCTCATTTCTTTAGCATATGCCAGGTCCATATGATAAGCTTTACCTCCCTCACTGTAGAGCGGTCTCAGCGTATGATAACTGGACTTCTTACATGGCACCTGGCTTCCCCCAAGATGCAAAAGTGCGAAGTGCAAAAGCAAATTTTCCAGCCTACCTCAGCCTTCAGCCTAGAACAGTTACAGGGTCACTTCTGCAATATTTTATTGATTAAAGCAAACTTCAGGGCCAGCCCAGGTTTAATTGTTTTCTTATTTATTTGTTCATTTATTTTTAATTAGAGAGTTGTGGATTTAAAGAACAATAAGGCATATCAGTGTTCCTATGTGCTACCATATTATTAATACCAGTTATTGGCATGGTACGCTTAATTACAATTAATGAAACCATGTTTTTATAATTGTACGATTTACAATAGACCATGGTTTAACTTAGGGTTCACTGTATTGGCATTTCCATGGATTTTTTTTTTTTATACTTCTAAAATATAAGCAACATAAAATTTAACCTTTTGGCCACATTCAAATATATAATTCAGAATTGTTAATTACCTCTACAATGTTGTGCTACCATCACCACCATGTGCTATCAAAACTGTTCAATCATTCAAAATAGAGACTCTGTACATTTTAACCATTAGCTTTCTATTCCCTACATCCACTCCATTCCCTGGTAACCAATATTCTAGAATCTGACTCCATGAGTTTACTTATTCTAATTACTTCATGCAAGAGAGAACAGACAATATTTGTCTTTTTGCTTATGGCTTATTTCACTCAACATTTTGTCTTCAAGATTCACTCATGCTATAGTATGTATCATAACATCATTCTTTTTATAGCTGAATAATATTCCATTCTGTGTATATATGACATTTTATTTATCCATTCATAGGTTGATGGACAACCTACTGATTGCTTCCATCTTTTAGCAATTGTGAATAATGCCACTATTAACTTTAATGTGCAAATATCTGTTTGAGTTTCTGCTTTCAAATTTTGGGGGTATGTACCTAGAAGTGGAATTACAGAGCATAAGGTAATTCTAAACTATTTCTAAGGAAATGCCAAACTGATTTCACAGCACCTGCACCATTTTACATTCCCACCAGCAATGAGTGAGCGTTCCTATTTCTCCACATTCTCTGCTACATTTAGAATTTTCCATCTTTTTAATAGTAGTCATTTTAGTGGGTGTGAAATTATATGTCATTGTCTTTGAATATTGACTCAATCTCTTTACTAGTTACTTGTTGAGATCTTTCTTCTTAAATCAATATAGGGAGTTTGTGTGCTTGTAGGAATTTGTTCCTTTCATCTTGGAATCTAAGTTCTTGTAATATGGCCTGAGCATGAATTCAAACTTATCTAATTCTATATCCAAGTATGCCTAGTTCTCAGAAAGCCAATTAAGTGATACAGACTCTATAGGCTTTGGATTTTCAAGGAGGATGCAGACTGAATTTGTATTCGAACTTACATCCAGACAGAAAGTGGGTGATATGTTACTTCAAGCTTGCCTGGAATGTGGGCAATATGTTAATTCAAGCTTGTCTGGAATGTGAGTGACATGTTAATTCAAACCTACCTAGTATCCAAGCAAACATCTAAAACTCTAAGAAACTAACAGAGAAAGTCCTTTTGCATAAAAGACTCCTTGCTCCTACATCCTCTATATAAAAGGGATCTAAAAATCCTATTCATGGTTTAGTTATTTGGACAGAAGTCCACCCAGCCCAACCAACTGTTAGTAAATCTTCCTTCTCAGAGATTTCTCACATTCTGGCCTTCAATTCCATGATCACCCTACTTCTCTCTGCCATAACATCTCTGGGGGCTCCTCCGGGATCACTGAGAAGGTCACAGATGGCAACAGTTGATTGCTCCTCTTGGACACCTCTGAGAAGGCTGGGAGGGCCCAGGCAAAATGCAGCCTTGCACATGCCTGGACCCCTTTTAGTTCAGAAAGAGGTTTTGGACTCTGCCAGAACCATTCCAGAGAAACCAGAGGCAGGAGAGGGTTTGAAAGAGACCCTGAGAATGAAGCAAGGAGCTCTGCACTCCAGACAGGTAAGACCTTTGGGGGCATGGTGCAGGAAAAACCAAATCCTGAAAAGTCAGGAGAGGAGCCTGATTAGCTCTTGAAAAGACCCTAGTCTTTTGACTAGGAGAAGGAAGGAAGCTGTCTTCTCTATGTCCAAGAAAGGAAAGGAAGGAGGGTAGTTGTGTGCATGTGATTATGGAGACTGTGTGAGGTGCAGAGACACATTTCCATGGAGTGAGTGTGGAGTCCTGATCCGCAGATCTGTGGTGACCTCATCTGGTCAAGGAAGGTCTGGGGGGGCCTCCCTGCAAAGGGACCCTCTTCTGAGTCAGGCATTTATACTGACTCACTAAGGCTAAGAGGCACAATAAGTTCCCATGAGGGGTGCAGCCAGAGACAGATGAAGCAAGAGGCTGAGTGTTGAGCAGTGCCGACACAGGGTGGAAACATGGGGAATACACAAAGTAGGACCCCATTAGGTTGTATGCTGAAAAACTTTACCTGAGCATTCCATGAAGATATATATGGCATAAAGTTCCAGCCAGGAAAGCTTAGAATGCTTTGTGAATTAGAATGGCTGACTTTCAGCATGGGCTGGCCCCAGGAAGGCACCTTTGAACCCCTGATGATCCATAAAGTCCATGAAAACCAGGGCACCCTAACCAGTTCCCATACATCAATGCCTGGTAGGACACTGTGAGTCAAAGTCCACCCTGGTTAAGGAAATGTATGACTAAAGAAGCTAGTATTTACCTGACATAAAAGCCCAGAAGTGCTGTCCAAGGAATCAGGTCAAACAAATGCCTTGCAAAATGGTTCAGTGGAAGTGAGCTCCAAAACTAGTGCCTACCCACCCATTCTAGAAGGGACAGACAAAAATGACCTCCTGCTGCCCTATGTGGTTGCCAGTACTAGGAAATGAGGATGAGCTGCCTTCTCCAAGCAGCATAACCTCAGTGTTCCCGGAGCTGTACCCACTGGCAAGGCCCCTGGGCAGGATGATCTTGGTGTTCCCAGAGCTGCATCTGCCAGCACGTCCCCCGAGCAATGTGACCTTGCCTTTCCCACCGCTGTTTTCTCCAAGCAACGTGGCCTTTTCACCCCTGCAACCGCAGTCTCCACCAATCTCGGCCCCTGGCAGTGTAGTACCTTGCTCCCAGATACAAGTGCCGATCATTAGTCAGGAAGAAGCCCCCAAAAGATGATAACTCAGACGATGGGGAGCCCAAGGGACAGGTGGAACAGGGAAAAGGGCTACCCTACAGCTACCACTTCGTTAAGCCCAAGCTCTGATTTATCATGCTACCAATGGCCAGATCCGAGGAGGAAACCGAACATTCATGTACCAACCCTTCACTACCACTGACCTCTTTAACTGGAAAAGTCACACCCCACCATACTCAGAGAAGCCTCAGGCCATGATGGACCTCTTCCAGTCCATCAAACAGACCCACAAACCCACCTGGGCTGACAAGTCCTCATGACCTTACTCAACTTCAAGGAGAGAGCATGAATAACCCAAGGGGCTCTAACCTGGTTCAAAGAGCACCCACCTAAGGGAACCCTGGAGAGAGATCAATATAGCACACACACAGTTCCCAGATGAGGACCCCCAATTGTATCCCAATGACATGACCAGGCTCATCTGACTAGAAACTTTCCATAGAGCCTTAGTGGAAGGGTTCAGAGCTGGGAAGTGAAAGGCAGTAAACATGGTGAAGATCACCCAAGTCCTACGGACTCTCAAAGAAAGTCCTGCTCAGTTCTACAAGTGGCTGTGTGAGGCATTTCATGTATACATGCTCTTTAACCTGGATGCTCCCGAAAGCCAAACAAGGGTCAATGCAGCATTCATTGCCCAATCACAGGCTGACATCTTAAGAAAGCTACAGAAGGTAGATGGGTTCACTGGTATGAACATTTCTCAGCTCATGGAGGTAGCCATCAAGTTTTATGTCAACAGCATTGTAGAAACCAGGAGAGAGGAAACCCAGAAAATGAAAAAGAAAGCAGACCTTCTTGCAGCAGGAATAGTTGAAAGAAGCAACTCCATGTTAAGGAAAGAAAACTGGGAAGCCCCTGCCCTAAGGAGGGGAGCACACCCCTAGGGTGAAATCAGTGTTCATACTGCAAGGAGGAAGGGCACTGGAAGCAGGAGTGCCCTAATAGGCCACTTGACCCCACCACCCCCAAGAAAGCAGCCAAAGCATTAACCAGGAGAACAAGTGGAGCATCGCAAACTAAACCCTGCATTCACAAAATTTCTGAAGGAAAACCTGCAAATCAGCTCATTGGACTCATGGGAATAGAGAGCTCTGATGAGAACTATTAGGACAGACTGGACTCCTATTCTCTTGGCCCCATGGAGCCTATTGTAGGAGTCCAAATTGGGGGCCACACCATACATATGATGGTTGACACTGGAGCTCAACACTCTGTAACGACCAGGCCAGTCGGGCCATTATCAAAAAGACAAGCCACTATCATAGGGGGACTGGTAGAAGCACCCGGCAGCCCTCCCTCCAACCCAGGACCTATAACATTGGGAATAAAGAAATCACTCATTAGTTCCTGTATCTCCTGGAATGCCCAGTTCCCTTCCTGGATCAGGACCTGCTGTCTAAACTACAAACTCAGATTACCTTGGACACCAAATGGCAATCCATGTTAACACTGGGACCACAAAAGCCTCCAAAAATAGTGCTAACCATCCCTCTGCAGGAAGAATAGAGACTGTTCTGTCTCAGTGAAGCTGGTCGATTAATGGCTGCACAGCTTCTCTTCAAAGATGTGACCAAAGTAAGGGCACAGGGCAACCAAACAGGGATGGCACATGACATTCTTCCAAATATTGTTGAAATAAAGCCTACAGCCAGTCCAATGAGCATAAAGCAATATCCAGTTCCATGTGAAGCACAAGAAAAGTCTGGTTACATATTCAGAGATTACTAATTGAAGGCTTACTAAAGCCATGCCATTCTCCACGGAATACTCCACTCTTCTTGGTTAAAAAAGCTGATAGGGGGAAGCGGACTTGGCCCAGTGGTTAGGGTGTCCGTCTACCACATGGGAGGTCCATGGTTCAAACCCCAGGTCTCCTTGACCCATGTGGAGCTGGCCCATGTGCAGTGCTGATGTGTGTAAGGAGTGCCATGCCACACAGGGGTGTCCCCCGTGTAGGGGAGCCCCATGCGCAAGGAGTGCACCCTGTAAGGAGAGCCGCCCAGCATGAAAGAAAGTGCAGCTGCCCAGGAATGGTGCCGCACACACGGAGAGTTAACACAACAAGATGATGCAGCAAAAAGAAACACAGATTCCCGTGCTGCTGACAACAACAGAAGTAGACAAAGAAGACACAGCAAATAGACACAGAGAACAGACAACCGGGGTGTGGGGGAAGGGGAGAGAAATAAATAAATAAGTAAATCTTGAAAAAAAAAGGCTGATGGGGATTACTGCCTGGTCCAGGACTTGTGACCAGTCAACTCAGCAGTAGTGACCCTACACCCAGTGGTCTCCAAACCTTACACTCTCCTCAGCTTGATACCCTCATTGGCAGTCTACTTTTCATACCTAGATCTCAAAAACCCCTTCTTCTGCATTCGAATAGCACCCCAGAGTCAACTGATTTTCACCTTTAAGTGGGACAATCCAAGCTCTGGTAAAAAGCAACAGCTAACCTGGACACAGCTCCCTCAGGGATTCAAAAATGCACCCACTATTTTTGGACAAGCCCTGGCCAGTGATCTCAAGTTCTTTAAACCAGAAAACCATAATCGTTTTCTTCTCCAGTGTGTAGATGACCTCATCCTCGGAAGTCCCACCTACCAAGACTGTGCTAGTGGAACCCATGCCCTCTTAAAACATCTGCAAGAAAAGGGTTATTGGGTGTCTAAAAAGAAAGCCCAAATCTGCCTACCTCAGGTCAAAAATCTAGGTTATAAAATAGCACAAGGTCTCCGCAAATTAGAATCTGAAAGAAAAGAAGCCTTTCTGTAGCCTCCCAGAGCCCAGCACTCACCAAAAGTTGTGAGAATTCCTTGGAGCAGCTGAATTCTGCCGCTTTTGGTTCCCTAAATTTGGGGTCCTCACACACCCTTTGTATGAAGCCACAAAAGGGGGAGATCATGAACTCCTGCTCTGGGAAAGCCCACAGAAAGACACTTTCACGGGTCTCAAGCAGGCTCTGATGGAAGCACGGAGCCTCGGGCTTCCAGATCGCAGTAAACTGTTAAACGTCTACATCCATAGTCACCAAGACATCACAATAGGAGTACTCACTCAGTACCTGAGTTCCCGGCAAAGACCTGTAGACTATCTATCCAAACAACTGGACACTGTAGCCCAGGGATGGCCCTCATGCCTGCAAGCTGTAGCAGCTGCAGCAATGTTAACACTAGAAGCCATAAAATTAACTCTTGGGCAGCCTATGATTGTTCGGGTTCCATATACAGTAGTCACAATCTTAGAAGCCAAAGGAACACACTGGCTTACTAACAGCAGCCTGGTTAAATATCAAACCCTAATTTGTGAAAATCCATCTGTCCAACTGGAACTTGTAAAAATCCTGAATCCTACCACTGTGCTACCCATGGAGCTGGGACTTCCAACCCATAACTGCCTGGAGACATTGCAAGAGGTGTATTCCAACAGGTCAGACCTCCAAGACCAACCACTACCAAATCTTGACATGGAGCTCTTCACCGATGAGAGTAGTTTTGTTCAGGGAAGTGACCAGAGAGCAGGATATGCTGTGGTTACCTCCAAAACCACAGTGGAAGCCCAGCATCTACCGAATAACACATCAGCACAAAAAGCCAAACTCATTGCCCTCACCCAAGCCCTACAACTTGTGGCTGGGGCCAAGGTTAACATCTACACACCCTCCAAATATGCCTTCCTTACCTTGTATGTGCATGGAGCCTTATACAAACAAAAAGGACTCATTAACTGGGGAGGAACGGACATTAAATATGGCACACAGATTCTGGAACTACTAGAAGCAGTTTGGGAGCCCTTCAAAGTGGCCATGATGCACTGCAAGGGACACCAGACAAGTCACAGCCCCATCGCTAAAGTAAATCAGAGGGCAGATGCTGAAGGAAAGAGAGTAGCACAGGAGGGATCCCTATCTGAGGACCTGGCCACTGCCCTCATTCCCCAACCTCTTAATTATCATAAACTCCAGTATACACTGCCTGCTTTCATCCCACAGCCTCTGAATCACCAGGAGGCACAATATACTCAAGCAGAGAGACTGGATGCTCTCTGAGAGCGGGACATAAGGAGCAAATGGATGGTAGACACTGCTGGAGCACAGAATATTTGTGCCTCGAATATTAGCCACAACCATAGTTTAGGACTACCATGAAAACACACACTTGGGAAAAACCCATCTTAAGGAAGTTTTAGAAAGATTCTTCTACATCCCAAGTCTAGCCACTATCACCCATGCCATAGGCCAGCAGTGCATGACATGTGCAAAGAATAAGCCTTGCCAGGGACCCATGGGAGCCCCAGGAGTCCAACAGATTGGCAATGTCTCTCAAAGATCTAGTAGGTGATTTCACTGAAATACCAAAATCCAGAGGCTACAAATACTTCCTAGTCCTCATTTGCACCTTTTCCATTTGGGTGGAAGCCTTCTCCACTCGGACCAAAAGAGCTGAAGAAGTGGTCAAAGCTCTGCTCAGGGAAATCATTCCTTGATATGGGCTGCCCTTCTCAACTGGCCCTGACAACAGTTCTGCCTTCATCTCCGAAATCACTCAAAAGATTGCCAAAGCACTGCACATCTGATGGAAACTGCTTATCGCTTACCGTCCTCAAAGCTCAGGAAAAGTGGAGTGAATGAACTGTACAATAAAGACTTATATTGCCAAGATTTGCCAAGAAACTGGGCTAACATGGGTGCAAGTACTCCCAAGTGCCCTCTACCAAGTTAGAGTCAGTCCAAGCCAAAAGCTAAGCCTAAACCCTTATGAAATCTGCTTTGGGACCCCCCCCCCCACCTTAATCTGATATATAGAAGGGGATCTCAGAGAAAGAGGAAATTTATCAATAGCCCAGGAAATGATCAGCTTAGGGAAAACCCTACAAAACCTGCATCACTGGGTCCAAGAAAGGGCCCCCATTAGCTTAAGCGGCTCCATATACCCATATAAACCAGGAGATGCAGTCTGGGTCAAAGACAGGAAATCGGCTCAATGCCCCTCAATGGGAGAACCCTATCTTGTCATTTTGTCCACCTCTGCTGATATCACCCCATGGGTACACCGTAGCCGGGTCAAGTGAGCTGCCCCAGATTCCTGAACTTGTAGTCCAGATACCCACAACTCAACCAAACTCATCTTGCAAAAGAACAAAACGCCAAGCCCTGCTCCAGTCACACCCCGGAAGCTGACAGGTCTACACATAGCCGAAGAGTAGGAATCGGGTTTAACCCCAGTTACAATACCCTTTTGTTTATTTTCCCTACTCCTAGCCCTGGCCCTGACACACCTGGTCCCAGGTTGGCACCACAGTTTGTAAGGAATGTATCTAAGAAGTGTGAACAGGGGCCCATGTCAATACTACATTAATGTATCATAGGCATTACACCTGCAAGGGCCATATAACCACCCACCAGTTTCAAGGAATCTCCTACAGTGTCTGTAACGTATCTGGCCAAATAATCTTCTATGACCCCAAGCCCCCAAGAGTCTCCCATAAATGGGAAATAAGAGCATTTGATCAAGAGGGGGAGCTACTTAACACCACTCTAGTCACTAGCCAGAACCAATAATTGTCCCTCCTATTAGATGCATGTCAGGTTATAGACTCCAGGATACCTTGGAACACTGAATGTCGAGGGCTTAGCTAGGAACAAGAGCCTCCATCTGGGTTTTGTATTGGGAACACCCACTCACAAGTAAAGCCCACTCTGTGTTCCACTCATTCCATGAAGAACTGGAAAAGCCCTTTTCCATCCCATAAGTAGCAAAAAACCTCTTTATAAATCTAGCTGAGAGAGTAGGGGCAGCCTTAAATGTCTCCTCGTGCTATGTATGTGGAAGTACTAATATGGGAGACCAATGACCCTGGGAAACTAGAGAAAGCAATTACAGCCAACCATATAATTAAAAACGGCCTACCAGCTGTCCCCTGAGATGGTATGTGGCCCTTGCAAACTTCTGTCGTAGGAAAATAGTGTGCTTCAAGGGTCTGCCTAAACTCCTCTGTATCTGTTGGAAACCTAACATGTACAGAGGAAAATTCCAAAATCATACCACCAATACAATGGAGCCTTGGGGAACATGGAATAAATGTGACCTCATTCTCATAAATCATAGTTTCCCCAAATTAATCACCACAAAGGACCCCTTTACTGCCCTAAACAGTCTGTAATGGATTTTTGGGAAAGTCGCATTCTGAGGACTTCCCCAAAATTGATGTGGTACTTGTATGCTCAGTACACTAAAACCCTCCTTCTTCCTCATTGCCTTAGCAGAAGGGAAAGAGCTGAGCCAACCAGAATATCAAAACATAAGAGAAAAAGTAGCTGTCATTACCTGGGAAGATGATGAATGGCCCCCTGAGCACATAGTCTAGTACTATGGGCCAACAACTTGGGTGGAGGGTGGCATGTGGGGTTGTTGAACCCCTATCTATATGCTAAACCAAATCATCCACTTACAAGCCATGGTAGAAATAATAACTAATGAAACCACCCATGCTCTAAACTTAGTAGCCCAACAGCAAACTAAAATTAGAAATGCTATCTATCAAAACCGTCTTGCCCTAACTATTTCCTGGAAGCTGAAAGGGGAGTTTGTGGAAAGTTCATTCTCTCTAATTGCTGCCTTGAACTAGACAGCACTGGAAAGGTTATTGACAAAATTACAAGCAAAATGGTAAATATTGCTCATGTTCCAGTACAAACCTGGAATGGCTGGAAATTAAGTAATCCTTTTGGAAACTGGCAGTCAATAGCAGACAATTTCAAACTTCTGGTGGGAATAATTGCCTTCCTTGTAGGAGGATGCACCATACTTCCTCACCTCATCCCCTTCATCATAAGCAGGATACACACCCTAATAAGTGGTATAGTAAAAGCACGGACAGCTGCCCATCTCATGGCTCTATCTACATACCAGTCAGTCCAGACAGACTCCAACAATAGTGATGCCGAAGCTTAACAACCTTAAGCAGGCATCAAAGAGGGAAAATACTACAGCCTGCGTATGAATTCAGACTTATCTAATTCTATATCCAACTCTGCCTAGTTCCTGGAAAGCCATTTTAGTGACATAGGTTCTATAAGCTTTGGATATTCAGGGAGGATGCAGACTGAATGCGTATTGGAACTTACATCCAGATGGAATGTGGGCGATATGTTAATTCAAGCTTGCCTGGAATGTGAGCAATATGTTAATTCAAACCTACCTGGTACCCAAACAAACACTTAAAACTCTAAGAAACTAACAAAGAAAGTCCTTTTTGCATAAATGCAACTCTTGGACTCTCTGCTCCTACATCCTCTGTATAAAAAGGACCTAAAAAGCCTATTCAGGCCTCAGTTTTTTGAACAGAAGTCCACTGGGCCTGGCTGGCTGTTAATAAATCTTCCTTCTCAGAGATTTCTCACATCCTGGCCTTCAATACTATGATCACCGGACTTCTCTCTGCCATAATACTTCATGTACAGTTGTTCACAGTATCCTCTTAGAGTCCTTTTTTTAATTCAGAGAAGTTTGTAGTAATGTACTTTCATTTCTGATTTTAGTTATTTGTGTCCTGTCTCTTTTTTTTTTTCATCAGTCTGACTAAACCTTTGTCAATTTTTAAAAATCTTTTCAAAGACCCAACCTTTGGTCTTCTCAATTCTTTGTATAGCTTTTTAAATTCTCTACTTCATTTATCTCTTCTCTAATCTTTGATAGGACATTGTTTAATTTTCACAAATTTGTGAAATTCCCATTCTTCTATTCCTGATTTCTAGCTTCATTTGTTATGGTTGAAGAAGATACATTGTATGATTTCAATATTTTTTAATTTATTGAGACTACTTTTGTGTCCTAAGGTATGGTCTATCCTGGATAATGATCATGTTGACTCAAGAAGAATGTACTTGTGAATATACAAGTACACAGACATTTGTGTTCTATAAACGTCTGTTAGAGAATCGTTTAAGTCTTGGATTTCCTTAATGATCCTTTGTCTAGATGTCCTATCTATTATTGAAAGTGGTATATTAAAATCTTCTACTATTAATATAGAGCCATCAATTTCTCCTTTCAAATCTGTCAGTGATTGCATAATTAATTTTGGGGCTGTGGTATTAAGTGTATTTAACTTTATAATTGCTACATCTTTTTGTGAATTGACCCTTTTATCAGTATATTATGACTCTCTTTGTCCCTTGTAAAAATCCTTAAATCAAAGTATATTTTATCTGATATTAGTATAGCTACCCCAGCTCTGTTTCAATTACTATTTCAGTGGTATACATTTTTCCCATCTTTTCACTTTCAACCTACCTTTGTCTTTGAATTGAAGGTGGGCCACCTGCAGAAAACATATAGTTGGGTCACGCTTTTTCATCCATCTTCCAATATCTACTTTCTGACTGGAGAGATTAATCTATTTACATTTACAGTTTCTATTCTTAGAGCAGAGCATTCTTCTACCTCTTTGTAATGACCTATTTGTCCCTCAGTAGTTTCATGATTATTTGATTTTTTTGTACTGTACCATATGCAGTCACTTCAGATTTCTATCTGAGTATTTTTCCATATATTTTCCTTGTAGTTACATGGGATTAAAATTTAGAATCTTAAATATATAACAATTATATATGATTGGATACAAAGTTGACTTCAATAGCATAAACATTCATTCTTCGTAGACCTCTCTGATCCCCACATTTCTTGAGTGGTTGCAAATTATATCTTTGTATTTTGTATAACCAAAACCATATATTTACATTATTGTTTGTGCAGTTATGTTTTAGCACCTGTAGGAAGCACAAAGTAGAGTTACAAACCAAAAAAAAATGAAATGCAATTATTGGCATTTATATTTACACAAATGGTTACATTTACCAGAGGTCTTAAATTCTTTATACTTCTTTGAACCACTGCCTAGTTCCTTTCCTTTCATTCTGAAGAATTCCTTTTAACATCACTTGAATGGCCAATCTAGTGGTGATGATCTCCCTCAGCTTTTATTTGTGAATGTCTTAAACTCGCATTTTTGAACCTCGTTTTTGAAAAGGAAGTTTCACCAGATATTGAATTCTTATGATTTTTGTACTACTGAGCAAATACGGCCCTTCAGCTGTCCTCCATCACTTTGCAGAAGCAGATTATCTTTAAGTCTCCCCACCACCATTGTCTGGGGTGGTTTGGAACAAGGTTCAGAGCCAGGCCCTCAGAGCCAGGCCCCCAGTGATCTGAAGTGGTGATTCAAAAGCCCTGATCAGCAATCACCCATGCTCACTGCCCCAACTCCTATTTCCATCTTGAGAACTGGATTCTTATGTCCTTTTCTGCAAGGGGCCAGACTGTACTGCTGCCTGCTGTTAAAGTAGGGATGGTGTATGGTAACTGCCACGTGGAGAGAGCAATTTACTGGTATTTACCAGAATTTACCAGCCTCTTCCTCCCATTCTTCCTTGACTGTTCTACTGTGTTCTGTTTGAGTGATAGAGTCTTGAAATTATTGATTCTAACAGTTCCTACATGTTTAACAGTTGTTCTGGTGTAGGGATTGATCCCTTAGCTTCCTACTCTGCCATCTCCCTACACTATCCCCTCAAAATCTCAAGGTTTAATTTAAGTTTATTCTTTCTGAGACATTATGTAGTTTATTTTTAATTCCTTATATGATTTCATCATTTCTTCACATTTCTTTTCTGAATTCAATCCATTCTTACATCAATTATTCCTGTTTCACTCATTTATATTCTTGGTTTTAAAATTTCTGACTGTATAAAGGTATTTTTTCATTCAACCACATATCTGTGTGAGAATATTTAATTCAACTTGCAGTATCATACTCAGTTTTCTTCTGCTTTATGGTTCTCATTCCATTTTGGGGGGTGGCCGTGGGTTTTCTTCAGTGGAAATGTTTTGATTTTCATTACTTGTTTACTGCTAATGATAGCTATATATAGCTTTAAGCTGCTTTTGTCTATTCATTTCTTTGAAATGGTTGACATTTGGTGGTAGTTAAGACCCTTTCTTCAAGAACTCCTTTGATCATAGTACCAAAATTCCTTTTCGTATTGTCATGGGGGAAATGGTTGTGCGTCCTCTGAACTTCTTTGCTTCATTGGTCTTCCTGGACCCTAATTTCTTCCCTCTTGCCTCTTTTTCTTACGTCACTATCCTGCCCTCAATGGATACTTTTCCTTTTTGTTTTACTCTCTTTCTTTTTGAGACCTTCACCTTGAGTTCTGGAGGTACTTAAGTCCTGCCAGGACTCTTTTCCAGTAGTTTCACCTCCAGAGTGAGCCTTGTCTCTCGAGGAGGGGAGCAGGTAATTTTAGCTCAATTGTTTGCACTCCTCTTCTTTCTGCATTCACCCTTTCAAACTTCTCAGGTTCCTCCAAGGCTTTCAGTGGGATCTCAATAGATATCTCATTTCATATATGTTATTTATTTATACATAAATAGATTTATCTATTTAAAATTCCTGATGTTTC
This sequence comes from Dasypus novemcinctus, assembly GCF_030445035.2. Lineage (NCBI taxonomy): Eukaryota > Metazoa > Chordata > Mammalia > Cingulata > Dasypodidae > Dasypus > Dasypus novemcinctus. Next base: position 45,218,926 of record NC_080697.1, on the reverse strand, counting down.
CCTTCTAATTATTTTAAGAGGAGAATTCTATATTATTTTATTTGTTCTTCATTTTTACTTGTTATTATTTTGTGGAGATAATTGGAGAAATTCATAATTAAGTGGTTTCTATTTCCTCAAGCAACCCAAATAAACATTTTTATTAAATGTAAATCTATTGTTAAGAGATTGGTATTACACATTTGGGGATCATGATAATCATGCATCCTGAAATTGTGCTATCATTCAGCAATCTGTTAGTTTTCATTTATTTTGAATGGATAATGATTTTATTTAATAAAAGCAAACTAAATATGATCAATTATTAATGGGCTGGATTTTCTTCTTTCAGATATGCCATGTCAAAAAATTTCACATAAGTTATGTTTTATTTGAAGAATGATTTTTATATGTAGCAACTTCTCATTTTATTCATTTTATTTTTGTACTGTTAATTTTGTTCTCTTCCTTTTTTTTCACTTTTCTTAGATGTTCTCTGTCTACTATTGACAGGTCATCAGCAATAATAAGATGAAAATGCTATTTTTGTTACTTAAGTTCACACAAATATGATATGAAAATATTTGACAATCAAATATACTCTAGCTATTCCTTAAATGTTTTAATTATCAGGCACTTATAATGCTTCCACTCACTTTTTAAAAATTCTTTATATAGCCTTACTTAGTTCATTCATTAATCATTTAACTGCTTATTAAAAGCTTTTAGATTAAAATATTACTGTAATATTAATCAACAAAGTAAGAAAACACTTTAAAATGTAAGAAATTATTCTTTGAAATGTTTCTGTTCACTGTTAACACATAGAAGGGGGCATGAATTTCTAGTCTTTGTTGTGTGTGAGAAATACCATGAAGAAAGATCCGTGAGGAACTGATATCAATACATTAAGGGAATCATGGAAAACTGGACCTTTTCAGGTTGATTCTCACTTTCCTAATTATGAAATACAAGAGACAGCGTCAACTCCAATGCAAAGCAGAATAAATATGTAGGGGACATGTTTGAGGAAAGACATCCTAGGCAACAGCAATCCTTGCCTGTGGGGATGACAAGGACACTAAAGAAGGCATAGATTCCATACGCTGCACTAGTCTTTCTTCTCTTCTGAAAATACCCACCAGGAACTAGGACATGGGATGGCACCTTTCATCTGGGCAAGAGGTTCTGGTTGATCAGCGGAGTATTTGTTTTCTATTGCTGTGTAACAACTTAAAACAAATTTAACAGCTTTAAATAGCACATATGTATTTTCTCACAATTTCTATAGGTCAGAAGTCTGGACATGGTCCAGACTTAATTGGTTTCTCTGCTTGGTGCCACACAAGGCTGCAGGTGTTGGCTGGGCTGTGTTCCATTTTGTAGCACAGGGTCGACCTCCAAGTTCACAGGGTTGTTGGCAGAATTCAGTTCTTTTTAGTGGTAGGTCTGGAGGCCCATTTTCTCACTAGTTGTCTGTGAAGAGCTCCTCTCAGCTCCTAAAGGCCACCCACCATCCATTACCATGGACTCTTTAACAATATGGAAGCCTATTTCTTCAAATACTGCGAGGGAAGATCGCTCACTCCAGTCTGCTAAGATAGAGTCTTCTGTAACATAGTATGATCAGGGAATGACCATCCAATCATGTCTGACATATAATACAACCTAATCAAGAGAGTGAGTAGCCCATCCTCTCTCAGTGAAGCTAACCTTGCTCTGTCTCTTCTCTTCGAGAGTAAAATGTTATTCCATCCAGTACTGTATGAGTCATGCTTGTTAGTGACTAGACACCTCTGTTAGAGTGAGTTGACACTCTTTCATGTGTCTTTCCTTCTGACCAACAAATAGATCACTGAAAATTTACTACTCTGCTTCAATATCATGGAGCTCTGTGTACAAACTTTGCAAATTTGTACAGTAGAGTAAATTTATCTATGTGGGTAAGAAAGCTTAATAAAGTATGAATTCATTGCCTTGAAAGATAACAAATTCCCAATAGGAGAAGTTTAACTTATCAGAGAACATCCTTCTATTCATTGTTTCATAATGGGGATTCTAAAATATATTATCTTTAAATTAAATTGTCTTTAAATTCCCTTCAATTCTGAGATCCATGGTTTATTCTCATTCATCAAAAATAAACAGTGACCAATCTTTTGCCAATTATTCCTGTTTAATTAAGATATCCATTTTAATCTTGCTTGGATAAATATATAGTCTTCCTACCCCTTGCCTTGCTTCCCTGTCATCTGGATTAAGTTTTCAGGAAATCCTCCAGGCAGGAAAAACAGTATTAGAAATATAATGGAAAATATAATGGAGGCCTGACTTGGATAGGCAGATTTCTGTTGGGAAAGAGTAGGGATCAGACTAAGGAAGGACAGAAGAGAGAATGGGGGAGGCTCTGAGTTTCCATTGGAGGAGTTTAGATTTTTCTTGTTGTCCTGGTTTGAGTCTTTTGTGGAACCCAGAAAATCACGTTCTTAAGTTAACCCATTCTGGGCTTGTGAACCTATTGTATGTGGGACCTTTAGATTACATGACTATTGATTGGGTCACTTAAGTTAAGGGTCTTTGATTAGATTGCAGGACTCAGGGTGGGTCTTAATCCTATTTTAGAGTCCTATATAAAAGGAGGAGACAGGAGAGGAAAAGCTGTTACCCTGCCAAGTAAGAGAGGTCTCCAGAACTTCCTGAAGCTGCAGAAATACAGACTCATTTTCCACAATTGAGCTCCAGGAGAAAGCAGCCAGGAGGAAAAGGCAGAGACTAAACTCTCCACCATTTTGCCTTTCCGTATGGCAGGAGTCCAGGATCACCAGCAGCCAAATATTGGCAAGACAGCACTTCTGATGATGCCTTATTTTGGACATTTTCAGTCTCAGAACTATAGGATTTTACCCTACTCAATTTCCATTATAAAAGCCAACCCATTTCTGGTATTTTGTATTGGCAGCTTTAGCAAATGAAAACACCCGTAATTAGTAGCAATCTCTTGAAGGTTTTGAGCAGGGAAGGAACATGTCAAAATGATAGTTGAAGAACATTGATATAGCATTATTGTACAGACTAAAATGAAAAAGAAGTGGGGTAGAGGAACTTTCTGACAAATCACAGTTTCTGGACCTTATCTGCAAGCAACAATATGCCATTTGCACCCTCAGATCAAACCCGATCTACTCTGCTTTCCTTGTATATTTCCTCTTGTCTTCTTTACCAATGATGACCTTCTTACCTTCCTAATTATTTCCATAAAGTGACATCTTAGCCATCTTTTGAAGTTCATGTAAAATGACACATTTTTCATGTGTTTTTACCCAGGTCCGATTCTGTCTCTCCCCTTATTTTTCTTTCATGGAACTATTGTTTTTAACAACAACAAAAAAAAATAACCATTCCCATGGTTTTAAAGATATTGTAATAACATTTGTAAGTACCTGTTCCATTACTTTTGAGCCCTTTGCCTGGCCAGGACATTGTCTTAATCATATTTGTACCTTCATATTCTCCAAGTTCCCTATGATAGCTCATTTTATGTGTCAACTTGGCTAGCCCATGACGCCCAGTTTTTTGTCACACACTGGTCTAGATAGCGCTATGAAGGTTTTTGGTAGGTATGATTACCACGAAGAATCAGTGGACTTTAAGTAAAGAATACTCCCAATAATGTGGGTAGGCTCCATCCAAGTAGATGAAAGCCTTAAGAGCAAAATCACAATGAAATATCATTTCATAACCAACAAAATGGTTATTATTCAAAAAAATAGAAAATGAGTGTTGATGAGGATGTGGTGAAATAGGAACCCTTGTTCATTGTTGGTGGAAATGTAAAATGTTGTAGTAGCTATGGCGAACAGTTTGGAGGTTCCTCAGAATTATAATATAACCCAGCAATCCAACTTCTATGTATATACTCAAATGAATCGAAAACTGGGACTTAAAAAGATATTTGCACACAGATATTCATAATGGCATTACTTATAATTGCCAAAACATGAAGCAACCCAAGTTTCTATCAATAAATGGATAAACAAAATATGGTATGTGTGTCAAATGGAATATTACTTAGCTGTAAAACAGGAATGACTTTCTGGAATATGAGACAACATGGATGAACCCAGAAGAACTCATGTTCAGTAAAATGACCCAGAAACAAAAGGACAACTATTTTTATCACCTAACAAGCATGATGTCATTGGAATAAGTAAATTCATAGGGTTAGAAAATAAAACACAAATTATTAGAGTTTGGGTGGGGCTTTGGAATGAGAAGTTAATGCTTAATTGGCACCTGGTTTCTGGATAAGGTGCTAGAAAAGTTTAGGTAGAGGATACTAGTGACGGTAGCACAATATTGTGGATGTAAATGAAATTTAAATGTAAATCATAAATTTGAATGTAGTTAAAAGGGGGAAATTTTAGGTTGTATATATGTTACTCAAATTTTTAAAATTAAGAAACCTGTAAGATTGTAGAACACAAACAGTGAACCCTAATATAAACTCTAGGTTATATTTAGTATAGTTATAATAATATTGTTTCATCAATATAACACTACCACACTATTATAAAATGTTATTAATAGGAAAAACTACATGTGTGATAAGGAGTATTTGGGAATTCTTTGTTTTCTGCATGATTTTTCTGTAACCCTATAGCTTCTCCAATAAAAAATAATTTTTAAAAAGTAACCTAGTTTTCAGAATGGATATGGTTTAAGGAGAAGTTTTTATGTTTATGTTGGGGTTTAGAGGGCTGTTGTTTTTAAAAATTATGATGATGAAAAATGGTGGAATCTGTTGTTTTAGTTCTCTTCTAGTAATATCTCAAACACACAGTTGTTTATTGCTACAGTGATTTTGATGTACTTTCAGGCAGTTTGGCTTAGGGAGAAAAAATTGAAAAATACAAGAAGACATACAATACTGAGGGTAGGCAAGGATTTGGAGCAATCAGAACTCTCATACACTACTATAGACATTTAGATTAGTAGAAGCACTTGGTGGAAATGTAAGGCCATATCAACCGAAGTTGAACAAATGCCTACCCAGAAATTTCAATCCTAGAAGTATATTCAATAGAAATGCATACATAAATTTACAAAAAAATGAAACAAACATGCTTATGGATGCCATAGCCAGAAGGGCAAAAGACTAGAAACCATCTAAATTACCATCAGTGGTTGAATTGATAATTATATTGTGGCATATTCTCCAAATGGAATGCCTACAATGATGAACATGAAAAATTTACAACTCTATATGCATGCAAACCCCTAGATGAAACATTGTGCATAGGAAACAGACACAAAATAAATATGCTATACAATTCCATTTATAAAGTATAAAAAAAGGCGAAACTAATCTAAGCTCTTAGAAACTAAGATCTTGGTTACCTTAGGAAGTAATGACTAAAAGAGACCATGAGAAGGGACTTGTGAATTGCTTTGTAATGTTCTGATAATTAATTTGGTTGCTGGAGACATGGATATGTTGAGTTGGTGGTAATTCATTGATACTCTTATGATATGTTCAAGTCCCAGGAAAGACAGATTCAAACTATGAGTATTTATGGTGACTTTTGCAGACTCTCAGACAGCAGGATCTAATCAAGGAAGCTCTATCTACATGGCATAGGGCCTTGACACCCACTACCTAGTTTTTTGATGTCATGGATTACTGTTCGTAACTTTTTTCTTGTTATTAATAGGGATTTATTTCTTTTATCACAGTTATTCTTTCCTTCCTCCCGTTTTTGAGATACAGAAAACTTGTCCTTTGAGTTCATCAGTCAGTGAACAAGGAATCCCATCTCATCTCCATCCAGATCTGATGAAGAGGACTACAGATTGCCCAAAGATTCTGATACTTGGGTTGGGTGCATTGACTGGATGGGATTTTAGAGATGAAAGAAATGGATGTCCCCATGTGGGAAAGCTGAAAGGGACCTTGGTAATCTTTTGGTAGACTGTGGCGAGACTAGTTAGCTCTTTGCCATGCCCAATTCTTCAACCAGCCTACACAATTAGACTGTACTCATTAGCTCCCTCATAGTCAGATGTCCCTATTTCCCTAAGACTACATGGAAATCAAGACCTCATCCTCCACCTCCCAGAATAGGCCCAGACTTAACAACAGTAGCTAAGAATACCTAGCTAACTTTGTCTTTACTTTGAGCTACCTAGTTAATTTTAAGCCTTGTAGCTATTCATCTTCATTCCCCTCATCTGCAGAAAATATACGTGTTATTACCCTCTTGATGAGTTTTCAAAAAGTTTATATATGAGAATAATACATGAAAAGGTCAAGCACAGATCAAACATTCACAAATTATAAAAATAATGATTTTTATTATGAAAATCTAACCTGTTTAAATTCTTTTCTATTAATAATTTTATACTTTATTCATAACACATTCTATGCCTGCAGAAAAATCATATTGAGTGATATTTTCTTCTGCCTAACCTTACTTACAATATTATTTGAATGGGGAATAACCTGTGCTTTGCCCTTACCCCCAAAATACTAAATAGTCATTCATCTTAAAATATTGTTCAAAATTGTCCTATAATGGAATTCATGGCATCTTTATGCAAGGAAAAATATATACAGAAATAAATAATTACTCTGTTGACACTGCTAAGTAGTTTTCTTTTTTAATCCAATTTGCAATGAGTTTATTTAATTTCAGAAGAAATATAATGATTTTATAATACTACTTACAATAAAAATGCAAATGAAAGCTCTTTAGTGGCTATTCTATTAGTACTTTCACAAAAGATTATAATTCATCACAATTACTGGAAGGTGCCAAGTGATTATAAAATATAAGCAGGAATTTTGGAGCTTAGGGATTAAATTTCTGAACCTTCTTATGTTCTAGTTTATAGTTTGTTTTAAGTTATTCTAAAGAATACTCATAAAATGCTGGAGTGCATAGATTTTGACAATCATGGAATTAATATCCTCTGAAATCACCCAAAATATTACTTTATCCTTTAAATTCTTCATAAAAATCAATAAGATTAACCTTTCAATTTATTTCCAACTGTGGAGTATGCATATTTCAAAACAAACTCTTGAATTTCTTTTGTCCTATGAAACCAGCAGTATTTCATAGAAAATATGCAATGCAATTAGTGAATGTCTATTTTTGGCCATCACTTCTACCCACAAAAAAATATAGTGAATTCAATATGGCTCTTGAAAGCATTTAAAATGTTCTTTCTCTCTGAAAAAGTAAGTATCTCATAAATTTGAATAATCCCTTTTTCCATTAGCGTGGCATGACATTTATCTTTGTAGTTTTAAAAAAATGAATCAGCTGGCAATACATATCTCAAGCAAGTTAGTAGCCATTTTATTAAAGAATGTCATTAGCTGGAATTTTAGCAATAGTAATTGAGTCATCATAGCCAATGACAAGAGACTGGACCTGTATTTTCTTCTCAAGGCAGAGCACATGAGAAGAGCCACATTGTAAGTATTTTTACCTCATCCACTTCTCCTAACATCAACTAGGTGTCCTTCAGAACATCAAAACATCAACAGATGGGTCCTTTTGGCATTGTGGTGAAATTTGTTGTTTTAGGTTACTTATGCAAAAATGAACACAAAATAGTAATATTTTTCTACCTGGGAAGGAAAATATTTTCTGGTATTCAAAAATTTTCTTTGTAGGGGTGAGATGTTGTTTGGGCCTCTGTGATTGTAGATAATTTTTCAATAAATGGAAGAAAACTTGCTATATCTTAAGCAACTCACTAATCTTAGTGTTTATTATGAGCATATATTGTGCTTATGAGAGGCACAAGAAGAAAAAGTATGATTCAATATCTTAAAGATTCATAATGCTTATGGGGAAACCAAATGTTCACACACAAATTATTTCAGAATAGATTGTAATAGAGGATGGTGTTACAACTCAGTTCTATAATTTAAAATCACCTCTTTGTTTCACTGAAATTTCTATTGGCCATGGAGGCATCATGGCACCCTATGAAAGGAGCCCAAAGTCTCTGAAGGAAGACAGAGGCAAAGTATTTTTTCCACACAGGTGTCAGCTCATTGAAAGATGATCAATACTCACAACACAGAGATCACTTAGCCATTTGCAAGGCATTTTCACATGAGAGAGAGAGGTAGAGAAGAGATTAATAGAGATAGAAATAGCAATAGCAATAGAGATAGAGATAGAGATGAGAGAGATGGGAATAGAGAGAGAGATGAGAGAAAGAGAGAGAGATGAGTGAGTGAGAGAGAGAGAGACAGAAAGAGAGAGAGAGGCATAAACATTTTCATCAACATGCACAGAGATACTCTGCTATTCCTCTGATATTGAGTCTGAAGTTTAGGCAATTACGTGCCTTCTATGGCCACATCACTGGTCAGCACTTTAAACTCCTACTTAAGACCAGGCCTTCTAACTCAGAATCCCATTTCCAATCTTAAAACTGCTGCCCTGATCCCAAAGTTCTGGGACTGCAGAAAATGAGGGGAATTCCCCTTATCCTATCATTTCACCCTCTCCTCTTTGCCCCTGCCACCCTCCTCCTCCTTATTCTACCCCCTCAGCCTCCCTGCGTGCTTTCCTATACCCTCTCACTCCCTTTAATTCTTCACTCCTCTTCTTATTCTATTTCCATCTCATCCCACTTCCTTCCTCTGTCTGCCTCCTCTCCCTTTCTCCTTGTCCAATCCCTCCACTGTCCTCCCTCTTTCTTTTCCTTCTCTCCTACCTACCTCTCTCCCTATCCTCCCTCCTCTCTTTGAATTTATAATTCTTAAAAATTATATCACTTAAGTCTGTCAAAAGATCTTCATTCATTTCAATACAACAGGCAAAGAAGCCCCATCAGGCTAAATGACAGTCTAGGAAGTCTTCACACAAGGTCAATTGAGGAGGTGACATATGTGCATTCTATACAATTAACCCAAATATTAGTCTTTCATGCAAACTACTTAATACTTGCTGCATTTCACTCTAGGACACCCTTCTAGGCTTTGCCTTTCTGACATAGCTGTTATCCACACTTGGGCATCAGGACTACTTGTGTGTGGTGTAATTCTAGGAAATAGTGGACAACAAAGAGGTATGTCTACTAATTGCTTTGAAGGTTAATTTTCACCTTCCAATTATTGTTTTCCAGCATCTCCCTGAGTTTTGAAATCCTGGACTCAGAGCCAGAGCCTTACTTTGACGATAAAAGTACAGCCATTTTTACAGAAGTAATGTGATGTCCCAGGCACGGTAGGCTTCAACCCTCCTTGAAGTGTTGCAATTGTCCCCACTCCAGCCTGACCTCACCTTTGCTCAACCAGCCAGCTTCAGAGGACATGTGAATTTTCAGTGCAGCCCAAAACTGACCTTCACCTCCTTTCAAATCTTAAACAGCTATATGCCACCTTTCAAATATAATATTGGTTAATCCCCTGGGCTCAGGATTGTTGAACTGTTGCTGCCATGTTGCTTTCATTTCTACCTTCATATGCACTCCAAAGAAAATCCCTAAGTTTAATCAGTGATCCAAGCAGCAATGCTTTATGTCAAGGAGAAACAAGCAACTGTAAGAAATGAACTTTGTTCAAAAACAAAAAAAGGCTACTGCACCGATCAATTGTTACTAACCCTTCTCAAATGAGGAGTAACAAACTGGCATGTTGACTGAATAGACAAGAGATCAACACGTGTGAGGGACGGCAACATTTGTGTATGTATCAATATACTTTCATCTGATTTTTAACGTGGAAGAAAAGCTAGACTCCCACACTTCTTATATGATAGGCTTACGGTGCGCAGCACCTTCTGGTGCCCAAAGCTGTTTAAATGCACTGTGCATTTACACATCAGATGGCGTAAATGAATGTTCTGTCCAGATCACTCTATAGCTGATGCCCACGTTACCAGCTCACATTCTTTCCACACTGACTGAAATGAACATATTTCCTTTTATATGTTCTCTTGGGAAATAAAGCCGCATATATATTTAGAAAGGTAACAGGATCACCGAAAGTAGAGAGCAAGCCAGGACCTTACTGTGGGAATATTTCTCTCACTAAGACACAGTTAACTGAGCAAAAATTAAACTATTTTATATTGTGTTTTTAATACCAATTATATCCAAATACATCTTTGGCTTTCTTTAAAACAGAAAGGTCATTTCAACTTTACCTCATCGCACCAGATTACATGTTAGACCGTGTTTGCAAGATGCTCAATGTGAGGTCAGGAAGTTAAATTTTCAGCTAATTATCTGCTACTTCTCCCATGCTGGGCTTTACATTAGAAATGTTGTGTTTGGAGTAAACAGAGGCAGAGAAATTGGAACAGTCAATTCATAGCCCAAACTCTCACTGGAGTTTATTCAGACGAAAAATTGTCAAATCAATTGCTGATTTTTTATTTGAAAGAGACTGGACTTGAGGGAAGGAGAAGCAGTCAAGACACTAGTTTTCAGCCATCATGTTGTATACAATTTATGTTCAACCACTTAGTGATCCCTTTCATGATGTAGGATTTACAGTGTAAGTGTGTCAGTAGACTGCTCTAAGACCTGTTCCTGTGCCAAATTGTACACATTCTAGGAGAGTAGAGAAAATTTCCTTATGTAAAATAATCAGAGGAGAATTATGAGCTAAAATGGAAAGAACAGTGTGTTGAGAGGACTGTGATAGAAGAAGCTTAAGGGTAGGCTGACAGCTGGACTTTTAAGGTGATTAGGATATTGCTTCACAGAAGAGGAGAGCATTGCAAGTGGGGAAAACAGTGCTGGAAGCAAAGGACAGTATGTGCGGGTGTGAGGAGGGATGACCACACAGGAGATGCTTTAAGGGTCTGATGCGGAAGAAGAAGGAAGTGTGTGTTGATGAGTACTGGGTCATGATGTTGGGTGAGTCCTTGGAGTAAAGTGTAGACGTGCTCGACAGACAGAGGAGTGACATTTCGCTGACTCAAACTAGACCCACTGCATATGAAATCTTTTGCTGCAGAGATAACCATGAAACAGGCCGAGAGGAACCAAACTTGCTTGTGTTCACCCCAGTTTGCTTGTACCGTAGATACTGTACTCACTTTGCTGGGAGACCTGCCCAATTGTCAGGGACAGCCTCCCTGACAGGCAGGTGCGGGAAGCTTGTCCACAGTCTCCTGGACAGGAGAGCAAAGCGTGTTCCTGAATCCAGGCGTCTTCTATGACTCAGATTTCCTTTCCAGGGAAGGGTGCAGCGTTCTTCAGCCTCAAAGGTGACTGCAGCCAAAGGCTGGCAGAGAGGTCTGCCTGAAAGAACGGCTCTCCAAATCCTCAGCTCCACGAAAGTATATCTCACTAGCCACAGACCTTCACAGGTAACCTGGTAAAAAATCAGAACATTTTACATTATATAATGTTTCAATATATTGTCCCTTTATTCTTTTAATAGGGCAATGTCAGGTTCTTTAATGAGGGTGATTAAATACTTCCTTTTATTTTTAAAAGTGGGAAAAATATGCTCCATTCTCTGTAATATTTGCTATGGATTAGCCTAGAGATCAAATTCACAATTTGGGTGCATCTTGGCCAAAAGAAGCATTCACATTGTGGTCTCGTTCAGGAAATGTCAAAATTTCTCTCTACTATCAAGAGAATAAAGCATAGGTTTGAAGTTACTGGCTGCAAACTATCTTCTAAACCTCCTCATCTACAAGCGAAGCCCAGAACATTTGCTCTCCTTTCCTAACTTGAGTGTTTACCAAGTTTGTTTCATGTATGTACAATGCCCTCTTCTCCTATCTGTTAGGCCACTCTCATGACAAGGGCAATGCTTTCCAAAGTCCATATTTCACATCAGAATTTGTAGCTGTGCTCTTTATTTTCATTTATTATTTTTCTGTCCTTTCATGATATTTATCAAACTCTACCTCACATGATAGTTATTGGATGTATGTATTATACTCCTTAATGGATTTTAGCATCTTTGAATTCCATGACTATAACTTAAAAAGCTTTATTTAGCTGTCAATGATTGGCATACTGCAGAGTTACTTTCATGTAAGAACTAGCCAATGTGTATTTGTAGACTCGAGTTAACAGTGTGATATGGCTCCATGATCACTTTAATATAAGTTGGTAACCTGTGATACTAATGCCAGTTCTTCAATGTACTGTGAAGCTTTGGACAAGTGAAAAATCCTTCCACAGTTTCATTTCTTTATGAAATGAGGGGTTAGACTAAATGATCACTAAAAATATGTTACTCTACAAATTTTCTGCATATAAGATTAAATCAGAACTTTCTCACAATGCAAGTCACATATTTTATTTCCTTTCACCTCTAATACAATTCACCATTGAAAATCTAAACCCACCTTACAATTTCTTATCCTTTTCTCAATCAGTGTGATGCTTGGCAAGCATCCAGATTCTCAGGTATCACAAAACTCCACTGACCTCAATCACTAGTCATCCATATGAATTTTGCGATGTTTTTGCAAGTTTCTTGGCTCACGTCAGAATAAATTTAACTGTGTTTAATGTTTCAATATATTGTCCCTTTATTCATTTATGTATTTATTCATGACATCTTCTTGTTTTTTCTCTACCAAAGGCTATGTAGTTTTTTGCTAAATTGCTTCAAATCACAGAACTCTAATAATTTATTTACTCAGCTGGGGAGGTAGGTTGCAACCACCTCGGGGGACAGTGCTAGGTGCAGACTTTGACTGGGGCAGTACACCTGCCAGACATGAGGGCGGGTGTCCTATGGCAAGCTCAGGGAGGACAGAAACCTCCCATGAAGCAGAAGGGCAAAATCTTACTTGATCTTGATTTTCAGTACGAATATAGCCCGTGAAAATGAGGCCTCATGATCCATCTGACCTTTTGAGTTTTAACCAGGAGGTGTCAGTAAAATTACCACAGGGATAACTGGCTAGTGGTGGCCATACCTTCGTAACATCATTGCCTTTTAACCCTTCAATGTTGGCTCTTCCTATCATTGTGAAGTAGAATTCACCAAACCTTGGATTGTTCACCCACTATAGCTGGAAACCTACAAGTGTTGGAGAGGATGTGGAGAGATAGAAATTCTTATTCACTATTGATGGGATATAGAATGGTACAGCCACTGTGGAGGACTATGTGGAAGTTCCTAAGGTAGATGAATTTAGACTTGCCATGTGACCCAGCAATACCATTACTAGGTATATACCAAAAGAACCGAGAGCAGTGACATGAACAGACATATGCACTCTGATGTTCACAGTGGCATTTTCACCTGTGAATGGATAAACAAACTGTGGTGTATCTATAAGATGGAATATTATTTATCTATAAGAAGAAATTAAGTCATGAAGCATAGGACAATAGGGATGAACCTGGAGGACATTATGCTGAGTGAAGCAAGCTGGACACAAAAGGACAAACACTGTATGATCGTGCTATTAAGAACTAAATATATTGTGTAAACTCAGGAAGGCAATAATTAGACTATAGGCCACCAGAAAATAGAATGAGGGTAGAGAATGGAAAGCTAAGGGTTAATCTGTGCAGAACTGGTAAAAAGGTTGTTTGTAAATCTTTGGAAATTAATAGAAATGCACTTCATAGTGTTTGTAACTGACAGAGTTATTATATGAGTATGAGAGTGGTTGAAAGGGAAAGTCTAAGGACATGTGTATTACTAGAAGGAAAGCTATAAAATGCAACACAGGACTATATAACATAGTGAAGCCTCAGGTGAAATATGAATGTGGGTGATATTGCATATTTAAGACAGTTTTTACAAAATATAAATACAAATAAACTGGAGAGATGGAAACAGAATAGCAGCTATGCATGGCAGGGGAAGCATAGAGAGACTGAGAGGTGATGAGGTTTTGTTTGTTTGTTTGTTCATTTGTCTGTTTTTATTTATTAGTAGTATTATTGGAATGAAGAAAGTGCTCTATAATAATGATTGAAATGATGAATGCACAAACTGTGATAATTCCAAATGCCACTGATTGTACACTTTTGGATGGATTTATGCTTTATTAATATGTATCAACAAAATTGATTTGTGTAAAATTTTAAAGAACTTATTTACTTTTTTTATATAGCTCTATACAAATTAGTCTTTATTTTTTTTCTCATTGAGGCTCAATGGTGATATAGTTAGGTTGATTTACCTGTGTTTAAATACTTCCCCCATAGACTGTTGCTTGGAATTAAGATGATTCCTGAAGTTGTCTTGGAGAGTTCTTTAAGACTTGTTCCCTCACTTTTGTGAATAATTATGTCTAAGACATGAAAGGAACATTTATCCAATTTTCAATAAACACAAAACCAGAAAGGATAGTTAATACATTAAATGACAGTCACTACTCGTGAATATTATGACAGATTAGAACAATGGGACACAATGGATAAGGAGAAATTACATGGGCAAAGTAAAATACCATTTACTATTAAATAATGCACAAGTACAGAATGAGATAACTTGGTGGAACCACACTTTAACCGGAAGTTTTTTTTTCTTTCGATCAGGATCAATAAAAATCAACAATATTACAGATGGAAAAAATACCACCACTTTATTGCAACTCAGACTATAAGAACTGAAATAAAGAAAGAAAAATCAAGGAAATAATAGTATTCTGCACTGGTCAGTAAAATTTTTTGCAAAACAAAGAGATATGTAAAACACTATGTAATGTACTTAGAACAAAATAAAACATTAGACAAATATTAGAAGTATCAATTTGTAATTTAACAATTTTACATTACACATCCTTGCATTAAAAGATCTTATCATGAAAAGTAAAAAATTATGCTTGTCTTTAATATTTGATGGAGTGTCATATCAAATAGGAGCATTGTGTTGCTCCAAAGGAGAGAGAACTTATGAGTGGAAATTAAAAGTGATAAATTTTAACACAAGCCATGGAAAAACAGTCTTACATTTAGAACTTTCTAAAACCAGAATGACTTGCCTTTCATGGTATCGTGAATTCTACAGGCCTGGAAGTATGCAAGGCCTGACTAAAGGACCTCGTGGAACTGAAGTTATAGAAGAAACTATATGACATTTAAAATCCTCTTTTCATAAGAGATCTAATGATTCTTTGATTCAGTATTTCCTTAATGTACTTAAATAAATTTTTACTTTCAAATGAATTTCTACCAAAGAATTTGAAAGCTAGCTATTATTAGATATTTTCAAATATCCTAGCGAATACAACAACATGTATAGTCTTACATAAAGTTGCTTATAAAACTGACACAAACAAGCAAAATGGTCAAAACAGTAGCCTTGATAGAGACAGACGAAAAGAGTTACACCGAATCTCCTAGGGAGATATAAAAGAGCTTAGAAATGTTACATTTATAATGTTTAGTACCATATAATCTTTATAAAGTCAAGTTTATTGCATCTTCCAAGTTCAATTGAGTTTTAAATATCTGAAATAAGAAAACTTATTTCTTCTCTTCCCTTCTACTACCGACAAAGGAAAACTATGCTATTTTCTTTGAAAAAAAAACAAACAAAAAATCATCATTCCATTATCTCTAATGTTCTAGACATTGCTTCAGAACTTTTTTTTTAAATTGAGGCTAATGGATACTTACAGTGGTGGTTTGGGTCTGTACATACCAAAGAATAACAGGCTCCTAAAGTGAAACCATTCCTATGGGTGTGAACCCATTGTAAGTTGAAACTTTTCTGGAGGTTACTTCAGTTAAGGTGTGTCCCACTTCAATCAAGATTGGCCTTAATCCTATTACGGGAGTCCTTTGTAGACAGAATCAATACAGAGAGTTAGAGAGAGAGACAGAAAGTCATAGAGAAGAGAGACAAGGAAGCAAGAAGCAGAAATAGAAAGCAGAAGGGAATGGAAAGACCAGGAGATGCCGCCACATGCCGTGCGGTGTGACAGAAGGAACAGGATCACCATCAGCCTACCCCAGTATGCCAGTCGTTGGGAAGAATGCATCACCTTGATGATGCCTTGATTTGGACATTTTCCTGGCCTCCAAACTGTGAACAAATAAATTCCCATTACTGGGAATTTCCCAACCATGAACATATAAATTTGTTCCCAACCGTGAACAGATAAATTCCCATTGTTAAGCTGAACCATTTCAGGGTATTTACTTAAGCAGCTAAAGAAACTAAAACACCAAGTGGAAATGTTTAGTGTCCTTGGGTTTTTAATCACCTTTTGTTCATAAATTTGTCTGATTAGTATACTACTTAAAATGTGTTTACTAAGCTTTTACCTCGTAAGCATGTAGGCATCACCTATTGATCTAACCTAATCTTATCAAAATCCTCAAGATTAGTTCAATAAAACTAATGGGCAGAAATGAAAGGACGAATATTGTATGCTCTCACTGGTAAACGAAATAATCAGAAGAAGCAAACTCATAGAGTCAGCATCTAGAATGTATGTTACCAGGGACTGGGTTGGGTGGGGATAGGGAATGGGGAATTAATGCTTAAATGGTACAGAGTTTCTATCTGGTTGATGAAAAAGTATTTGTAATAGTAACAAACATGATTAAATTAATTGACAGCACTGAATTATATGCATGAATGTGATCAGAAGGGGAAATTTTAGGCTGTATATTTGTTACCAGGATAAAAATATTTTTTAAAAATCCATAGGACTGTACAACACAGTGAACCTTATTGTAAACTATGGACTATATACAATTATAAAAATACTCTTTCATGATTTGTAACAAATCTACCACACTAATGCAAGGTGTTATTAACAGGGTGGCATATGGGAATACTATATTTTTTGCATGGTTTTTTGTAAACCCACAACTTCTCTAATAAAATAACAACAAATGGACCTAGGAAAATACCTTCTTTCTTATATAGGGGATCAGGGAAGATATATAGATATATATTGGCTATAGTTTTACAAATCAATGGGAAAAGGAGTTCCATCTGCTCCACAGGGTATGATTCAACCCTGAAAATTTTGCTCAGGTAATTTCTTGTTATAGAAGACTGTGGGACTCATACTTCATGTTTTATATCCAATGAAGATAGATGACTTTAATAATCTGTCAGATCCTATCAGAGGAATGAACACACTTTCTCCAGTCAGAAAACTCAGATTTCTGTTCCTCAGCAAGGTTTACCTTTAAAAGAAACCAGAAGAGTCAGTCTGACCTCTAGCAAGTAATTTAAATAATCTAGTTCTGAATGTTCTCCATTAGAAATTCGAGTAAATCCCCATCTCAAATCTCAAAGGATGATTGTAAGAATTTAATGTGAAAACTACTTAAACTGTATGTAAAATACCTAATCCAGTGCAAACATTGGGCAACGATTAATAGCCATCCATTTAAAATTATAACTTTTCTATACTTCATACTTCTTTGTTATGAATTCCTTTTCTAGGGATTAATTGTTTTGAGGAATAATATCAATAATAAAATCTGAATATTTTAAGGTGAAATTGAATAAAATCTGTTAAGTATTAATTATGACATTTAATAAAGCAAAGAATCTCAGGGGAAAAAACCAGTATAACTCTTACAGCAAAGCAAGAGAAATGAGGAAAGTTTTCAGTGTTTCCTCTAATTTTACAAAAATAAGCACCATATGAAATATTTATTGAATTATATAGACAATTAATTGGAGAAGATGTTAATATAAAATGATAAATGTGTATGCTAGACAAAAATGAATACTAGCTAGAAACATGAATATAAGAAGCTCATAATACAGTATTTGTTAAATGTTTTATGCCTGACCACAAGGAAATTATGTCACTTTCCATTTACCTCGGACTGAAAGTACAAATCAACTTACAGACATCTCCAACCAAATATTCCATGGAAACATGGCCCTGAACAAATCGAAAATAACTCAGTATCTTCCCTGCTTTCAAAGTAGCTCTTTTTTCTTAGGGTATAAAAGGCAGGATTATGAGAATTGATGAGAGTGAAAAAAAGTTGAATTAAAATTGAAAAAAAAAAAAGAATTGATGAGAGTGAGTGAAAAAAAAAGGTGAGGTTGATAACGACTCTCCGGCTTCCAGCTTACCTCCCTCTATAAAAGATGGTACCATTTACTGGATGGGGAAAAAATATTTGGGCTAAAACCAAAAAGTTTAGTTTTAACTATATTAATAAAGATATCCTTGAGACATACAAGTGCAAATGTCAAGCTAGGAGTCTATAAAGGAAGTCTGTAGCTCTAAGAGAAATATGAAAAGAACATATAAATTTGAGATATATAGCTTTTTCAATTGTATTTAAAACGATGGGTACATGTTGATCAAGTGAGAAGATGTTGCAAAAATGAGAGAGACAGGACAATCTCAGAGACATTTTCACATTTTGAGGGCAGGCACAAGAATGATAAAGGAGTCTTGGAGAAATAGGAAGAGAAGTGTGGTTTAGGGTATTTTAAAAATAAAGAAAAAAGTGTTTTAAGGAAGACAACATGAGCAATTGTGTTAATGGTGCTGGGAATGATAGTAAGATGAAGTCTAAATGTATCTGTTCATATTGACAACCTGGAATGAATTTGAGCATGGAAAGAGCAGTTTAAATGAAGTTGGAAAGTTGAAAAACAGAGTGAAGCTCTTGAAGAATGAATGGGCATAAAGAAGTCTTTCTCTAAGATGTAGTATCATCTTTGTTAACATCAGGGTTCATATGAATAACTTTTGAGCACTAGCTTACATTATTTATTCTTGTGGATACTCCCAAATCTTGTCATTACCTGAATATGGTCTATGTCTGAACTATTAAATTCACTTTTCACTATCTATATATAAAACATCCTGTCTTTCCAATACTCTTACTTGTCATATTTATCCGAACAAATTGTCCTTACATTTTTTTTCCAACAGAACAATCTCTCTCTGGTTTTGTTTTATCGAGTGTTGAAATAATGCAAATATTTCTCACTGCTACTCATAGTACTTTACTTCTATCACCACATCTTGATCTATGTCTGTCTAGTCACCTTCTCTGTAACACAGCAGGGCAGAAAAAAAGATGCAAAAAACATCCAGAATAAGTAATTGTCAACCTACAGGATTGATTAACAGAAAAACAAACAAACAAACAGAATTTTGGTTCATCCTACTGTGAGAGGGACCAGGTTTACAGAAATGCAAGATCAGGGAACACTCTTCAAGTCAACAACACAGGAAATCAGTCATACGACTGAGACAAAATCAGGAGAATGGAAATCAGAACATGTAGCAAAAAGAAATTTATATTCATTCAAAATAGGTGCTCAGAGGTTGAGTGTCTGAGTACCTTATGAATTTTTATGTGGAGGTGCATTGCTCCTGCATTTCTCATGGGTTTGAAGAATAATTGCTGGGCACCCTTCCTTATACATGTAGATAGTTGACCTAAAAAATTTCTATATCCATATTAATAGTCAATTTTGCTAATGATCTGGATTTAAGAACACTGGTAAAGAAGAATTTAAAAGACTCATAAGGTCCAATTTCTGAGTGTGGGAATTGTAAAACTCTAGAAAGGGGTATGAAAGAAAGAATTTCTTCAAAATATATAAAATAATTATTTAAGTATAAGGTTTAGCAGTAAAACATAAAGAAGTACCCAGTACAATTTCTATTAAACCATCAATGGATTGACTTATAATATCACAGAGGATTACCTAACTCTCATATGTGCTATTTTATACTTTCAGTTCTAAGCACAAGTCCCCCAAGTGTTGTCCTTGGACCAAGAGTAGCAGTTTCACCTTGGAACTTGTTAGAAACAAAAACTCCTAGATGCCTCACCAACCTGCAAAACCAGAAACTCTGTGAGTGGAACTCTACAGACTATGTTTTAACAAGTCCTCCAAGTGATTCTGAAGCACTCTAGAGTTTGAGATCCATGGTTGTAGAAAAAGAAAATCTATATGAGTACATTAGAAAAACACATTCATGGGACTGAAAATAATGAAAAAGGCAAAGGAAAAAGTCGTGTTGATAGAGAAAATATTGAATCTGTTTTAGCGGTTGAACGAACAAATCAGAAAAGTAGGGTGAGACACACCAGGTCATATATGAGCGCAACAAGGAATAATGTAAAAAAGCATATTTCTGTCCTTGAAACTTGAAGTTACTCAAGTTTATCTAGGCTTGGGAAATCCAAATCTGAAGAAAGGGCAGCCCAGGGTGTAAAGAGAAAAAGAAGTCCTATCAAAGGCTTTATAGATAGGGAGAACTCATCATTTGAATATTTCTAAATTTTACATTAAGAAAATAGGTGTGTTTCAAATGTCACTTAAAAAGGAAAAAAAAATATGCTAGATTTCTTTCCTAAGTTATTTGTATGCATAATGTCATAATTAGTATCTTCTTGGTAAATTACTCCAATTGAGTCTAAATTAACAACTCAAGAAACTCTGAACAACCTGTTAATACTTGCTACATGCTACTAAAGTGAAATCCACATCCTCTATTTTCTCTCCTATTTTCTTTCTACATGCTTTCCTCAGATAATATTATTGAGAGAAGCAAGATAGTTGTCAAAGACAATGTACTCAAATGAGAGCAGCAGTACTTAGATTATTGCTGTAGAGAAGTATAGGAACTTTTTTGTGTTTTCTAAATTCTGTAAGTCTAAACCTGGTGCTGTGACATGCTGTGCGGACCTCAATCTTTTTTTATAATTTTTTTGCTTTTTGAATGTTTGGCAAAGTGGATTACTTGAAGTTATATTAATCTAATCTGTGGGTGATAAAGGACCAGGGGATGATAATGGGTATCAGTTTTAAAGGAGACAATTTACCCCCTGAAAAGGGATTTAAGAAAGCTACACAGATTATTAGTTTTAGTATTACTACAGTACTCCTGAAACTCATATGCAGATTATCTTAATGTAATTATTTTTTTTTGTATATAGGGCAGGAATTGAAAAGTCCAGGATAATGAGATTTTAGTATAAAGAGTGTTTCTTTTAAGATTATACAATCTAGTGGTCTTGAGTTTGCTATCAATATATCCACCAATGAGAATAATTTGAATGTTAAAATCCTAAATTGTACAGCTAAAGGTGCAAGTATTTGTCTGACCCGGACCCATCCGCCGGCCAGGCCAATACGACAGGACGTCTCCCGTCCAACCAAGCTCGGGGATCTAGAAACAAAGCAAATGACACAGAGACGGGGACAAGAGACACGAAGAATGGAGGCAAGACAGGATTCTGATCAAGCCTCGTTTATTGGGGGTAAAACACGGGGATATAGAGAGAGGGAAGGGAACGTGTACATAGGTGATAGGCTGGTTTTGCGGGTGGCAGACGTCCAAGGACGGGATTGGCTGAAAGTTCGTGCCGGGTCTGCAGAGTTTCGCGCCTTGCCCATGCGTATTGCTGTGGTCACCTGAGTTGCAGCGGGAAGGGGAGAACAAAGAAGCAGGGAGGGAGGCTCATCCCCGGGTGTCATGTCCCACGCTGGGGGGAAGGCATTGCATTTAGATGCTGAGTTTGGCTTCGAGACTGGCCACATTTGAGTAACATGAAGGCTGACAGGAGGAAATTCCCAGGCACAATGCTGCTCTAGGCCTTGTTCTTATTTTAGGCTTATCAGCTCACAAGCATAGTCATTAGCGTCAGGGGCTCACTGTTGAACCCTCACTCCCTCAGTGGCACCAAGGGACCACTATCAACTACCAACTGATGATGCAACTGGAAAATGACCTTATATGGAAGGTTCAATGCGGATCAGCAGAATATCCCTGTCTACATAAAATAACATGACTTTAAAATGCTATTTGACCTAATGTAAGGGGGAAATGGAAAGGAGAAATGAGTTTATATGGCTACGAGTCTCTAAAAAAGAGTCTGGAGGCTGTCAGAAGGATTGCCCTTATGCACAACTGAGCAGAGTCTGAGAGACAGATAAAGCAGATACAACCCCCAGGTATTGGTTCCTTTGAGGGCTAAAGAGACCCATGGGAGTTAGGGTCATGGTCGATGGGGTTAACTACCAGGTCAGATGGCCCCTCTTTGGAAATGGTGTTTATGTGTGATGAATCTGGACTCAGATGGGATCTCTCTTCATAAGACTTTCATGCTAATGTGCTGGAGGTGCAGTTAGTGTTGGGGTTTAAGATATATTTAGGGGATTTGAATCTCTGGACTGACAATGTGATAGCCAGGTCCTGAGCCTCAACAGACTCCAACACCTACAATCTGATTCATTGGACTCACCACACTCAGCTAAGATGGAATTGAAGAAGGACAACCACCACACCATGGAGCCTAGAGTGATTACAACTGAAAGTGGGAGGATTGCATCCAGCATCCATGTGGAATCTGAGCCTCCTCTTGACATAGAGGTGCAATGGACACAACCAATCCAATGTCCACATAGAAAAGGTGGCATTGGATTGGGAAAAGTGGACATGGTGGCTGATGGGTATGGGGAAAGGCAGGAAGAGATGAGAGGTGGAGGCGTCTTTGGGACATGGAGCTGCCCTAGATGGTGCTTCAGGGGCAATCACCGGACATTGTAAATCCTCACAGGGCCCACTGGATGGAATGGGGGAGAGTATGTGCCATGATGTGGACCATTGACCATGAGGTGCAGAGGTGCCCAAAGATGTACTTACCAAATGCAATGGATGTGTCATGATGATGGGAATGAGTGTTGCTGGGGGGGGGGAGAGGTGGGGTGGGGGTGGTGGGGTTGAATGGGACCTCATATATATATATTTTTTAATGTAATATTATTACAAAGTCAATAAAAAAAAAAGAAGCAGGGAGGAAGAAGAATAAGGAAATGACAGGGCAGATTTGTGAACTCCGCCATGTTGTGAGATCCATCATGTTGTGAGATACGCCATGTTGTGAGAGGCTGTAAATAGGTCTCACAGTGGGTGGCTCCCTACATTTGTCCTTTATTGAAAAGGCAAAAGTTGATGTCCCAGTCCTAATAAAATTAGCAATGTTGGCCTAACCAAACCAGAGCAGTCACTTTGATAGCCTTGAGTTCCTAACAGAGGGATCTGCTGCTGAAGAACCACAGCTATCACACCTCGTATTATCACAAGCTGATAGCAGATGACCCAAACTGTCTGGGCTGTTAGCATCTGCCTGCTGCACCAACATCAGGAGGTAGAGTTTCTTCTGTTGTGACATGTCACACTGTGTGTTGTTCTAAATATCTCCACACGCCCCTTGAGAGTTTGAGAATTCAAAACGGTGACCCAGCAACAAAGTGCATATGGCTGAATGCCCAATTGTTCCCATAAGAGTTATTGCACAGGGTCACAGCATCGCTGTAGAGGAGAATGGAAGACACATCTTTCTCTTTGGGAAGGACTAGAAACATAGAGCTACACCAGATCTGGCAGAAAGAGAGCCCTGCTGCAGCTCCTGAAGAAGGAAATCAGATTTCCCCTGAGAATCCATGTCAGCTTGCTTTGGCTGGTCTGAGCAAAATAAGAAAATTAAGGACAGAAGATTTTGGAATTACATTTTTAAGGGACTCTATCTGAGGAGAAGATTTTCTTTTATATTTTAGTTTCTTTATTGGAATTTAAAAATAGGAGAAAGTACATGTAATTTGAATTTCAAGTGTCTTATACTGATGTTGAATAGCAGAGTTTAAGTGGAGAGTCAAGTCACATATAGACTATGACCCTAATCACATCTTCAGGCCAGTTTTCCAGAAATTGCTGCATTGGGGCATTTCATACCAATCCAGTTAATCATTAGATGGTCCTTTGATTTCAATTCTAATGTTTATTACCTATTTATATCCCTTAGAAACCCATTAAAATGTGGCAGTGCTTTGGGACAGGGTGTAGGTAATCTACCCCAAAACGCTTTCATTTCATTCCTCTAAAATGCCACACTTTAAGGCATCAGTTGAATGCTGACCTTTCTGAGTATCAAACAAATAACTCTCACTATGGGAGAGTATACAGAATCAAACTGGACACTAACTCCCAACTCTGGTCTGAATATACTTTAGCAGGATTCTTTTTTCTCATCAGTGCCAGAGAGGAATCCACAGGAAGTAAGATTAATGATCATTTCATTTATCCATCTATATATTGAATGATATGGAAGTATTATAATCAGATTCTATGCCAGGAATTGTATAATCTAAAATTCGATTTGTAAAAAATCTTGAATAAAAAAAATTGAACAAATTAAATATAAAGATGAGAATTCAAATGCATTGGGTCTAGATTGCACAGCTTCCTTCATACAAGTTGGAAATTGTCTTTCATGACAATTCTTTCAAATGACACCTGAAAGTATTTGGGTGTAGGAGAAAGACCACCATGTAGTAATGAAGGGACCTAGATTTTTGTCCAGTATCATCCTTAAGCAAATCATCTAACTTCTCTAAATCTTAGACTTTTTAATCTTTATAAAGGTAATAATTAGTCCCATCTACCTTATGAATTCATGAAGATCAAAGTAAAATCTGTTAACTTACTTTCAGAATTATGAAGTCTTTTACAAATATGTTAGAATTATTCAGAATAATATTTGTAGTTAGGGAAACAGACTTGGCCCAATGGATAGGGCATGCGCCTACCACATGGGAGGTCCACAATTCAAACCCCGGACCTCCTTGACCCGTGTGGAGCTGGCCCATGCACAGTGCTGATCCGCGTAAGGAGTGTCCTGCCACGCAGGGGTGTCCCCCGCATAGGGAAGCCCCACGCGCAAGGTGTGCGCTCCGTAAGGAGAGACGCCCAGTGCGAAAAAAAGTGCAGCCTGCCGAGGAATAGCACCACACACATGGAGAGCTGACACAACAAGATGATGCAACAAGAAGAGACTCAGATTCCTGGTGCCACTGATAAGGATAGAAGTGGTCACAGAAGAACACAGAGCAAATGGACACAGAGAGCAGACAACTGGGAGGGGGAGGGGAAAGAAATTTTTTTTTAAAATTTGGAATTAGCTGATCATTTTAAGCACTTCTCAAAGAAGAGTCCAACCTCTTGAGGAAAGGAGGTAGGTAGACTCAAGGAAAGCAGTTCCTGTATTGAAAAAATGAGTTTCTCACTGCATCTGTGAGAAATCCTCTCTGAGCACATTAGATTACACAGCTATCAATTTTTTTGCAGTCACTGCATAATTAATTGCATAAAATTATCCTCTCAGAATATGATCACTAATCACATTTATTAGAAATTGTTGGAAAGTATTAATAATGAATGATGACTTCCATTGTACAAATTTTGATTACATCATTAATTCAAATTTTGCTTGCAAGACAAATAAAGCTTCATTTCTTTCTCTCTAAAGTAATTTAAATTGCTTCTCTAAACAATCAAACAAACAGACAAACAAACAAAAAACCCCACGTTTCACTCTTAAAATTGTCACTTATTTATTCAGGTTCTTTAGATCATGTTAAATGAAAATGTTGGGTCTTCATTAAGCAACTGGCTTAAGAGATTGATCCAGAGCCTCTTTATTTCGCAGCCGATGCAAAAGCACTTTCAGTTACAAATCCATGGGACTCTTCTACAGGCTGATTCATGGCACCGTTGCCATGGGTCCTGTGGAAGTTTGGGAAGAGCCTTAGAATGTTAATTTCTAAAATTGTCCACTTAGTAAAATCTCTGCATCTTCCACACGACTTTCATCTAGAAATAGTGTTATTCCAGAAAACAGATTTATTTATTTATTTATTCACTCACGTATGCATTACCTATCCCTTCATTTACGATCCCCTGCCATGTGCCAGACAGGGTGATAATTAGAAAATAAATTATCTAAGCCCTACCCTTATAGCTCATGGGCTGTTAGGGGCAGAAATAGAGAAAGCAACTAGCACAGACCATGATAAAGTGGACAGGATTTCCTCAGTCGAAATGATGTTTGAAGTGAACCTTTTCATTTTTTAAAATATTTTAAAGAAAAACATGAAAGTAATTCATGTGTATATAGCTTGTCTCTGAGAACTCAGGAACTTTTAAGTACAATTTGATTCCCATTTGAATTGGTGGTTTTGCCTACTGGCTTGGAAACTTTTGCCTGTCTAATGACTCGGTTTTACCACCCTACAAGTGTTCCTTGCTCTCTGTCTGCAGAATTTCTCAGGGAATGGGAGGGAATGCACGAATCCCTGAATCAGGCAGGGCGGTGCCAGGACCTCGGCCATCGCTTAGTTGAGGATGCAGCTCCACTGCCCCCTGGAGGTCGCAGCCTGGATGCCCTCCTGCCTGGGTTATCCCTGTGGGCACTCTTACCACACACCTCTGAGTATTTCAAACGCATCCAGCTGCTGGGCCTTTTACTAATTCTGTAGCTCTGCTCCGGCACATTCCATCAATGTTCTCCCATGGTCCATATTGCCAAGGCTTCCTCGGAACAGTCGCTCTAGCTTCCACAGGATGCTCTCTGCACCATCCCACCCACCTCCACCTGCACATGTTTATCCCTCTGCTGATAAACCTGCCACATTATCACTATAATAAATGCATTAACACTTAAATTTACTTACCACGACAACAGATAAGTTATAGCACTATCAACAAGAGTTTGATTGAAATTCTTTGTATAAGGTACAATTTCAGAAAAAAAACAATGAGGGGTAGTATTTTTTTAAATTTTAATTGAAGTATATCATTCATACATGAACATACATAAACATTAAGTGTATAGTAAAAGTTGTGAACTTACAAAATAACCATGCATAACATCATACAGCAGTACCATCCATCAACCCTCTACCAACATCTTGCATTGTTGTGAAACATTTGTTACAAACTATGCAAGAACATCATCAAAATATTACTACTAACTGTAGTCTATATATTATATTTTGTGTATGTTTCCCCCAACCCACCCTATTGTTTTTTTTAATATAATTTTATTATAGAGGTTATGAACTTCCAAAACAATCATGTACATGTATGGAATTCCCATGCAAAAACCCTTCTCCAACACACCAGACTGTGGTGAAATATTAGTTACAGATTATGAGATAATATCATCAGACTAGTAACACCAGCCATGATCCGTAGCATATATTTGGCACACTTTTTCCATACCTCCTCCTTATCAAAACAGTACATCTTTGGCATTGATGCAAGAATTATTGATGTTAACAACAATCAAAAGGTCACACCAATTGTTTTTTTCTCATGCTTCTCCACATTCCCACCACCCTGCAGTAGTGAAGTACAACATCTCTAACTCACAGAAAGAAAGGACACACTTGCATCTCTACCATCAACCACAATTCTCGTCTACTTCTGGGCTCACTGTGTTACTCAGTCTCTAGATTATTCTCTAGCTTTTTTTCAATTCACATTTACATCCCTAGACTATTCTTGTCAGCCACATGCTCATTTATAAACCAGCTGCTACTCACTATAATGTGTTGCCATCAACTCTATTTCCATACTTTTACAATCAAGTTCATTAAAATTTCTACATACATTAATCATCAATAGTTCTTCACAACCCTCCCATTATCTCCTAATAACCTGTACTCTAGGTTTAAACTCCGTGTACTTGTTCTTCATATTTCATGTTAATGAGACCATGCAGCATTTGTCCTTTTGTGTCTGACTTACTTCACTTAGCATAATGACTTCAAGATTCATTCATGTTATCATACAAGTCCCAATTTCATTTTTTTGTACTACAGCACAGTGTTCCATTGTATGAATATACCACATTTTGTTTATCCATTCATTGGTTGATGGACACTTGGTTTGTTTTCATATTTTGGCAATTGTGAATAATTCTACAATGAACATCAGTGTGCAAGTGTCTGTTTGTGTCACGGTTTTTAGTTCTTCTGGTTATATTCTAGTAGAGGAATGCTGGAATTCTATATTTAGCTTCTTGAGGAACTGTCAAACTTTCTTCCACAGAGGCTGTACCAATTTACAATCCCACCAATGGAGAAGGAGTGTTCCTATTTCTCCACATCCTCTCAAACACTTAACTGTTTTCTGTTTTCTTAATAATGGCCATTCTATAAGGTGTGAGATGATATCTCATTATCATTTTGATTTGTGTTCTGCTAATAGCTAGTGATACTGAACATTTTTTTCATGTGGTTTTTGTCCATTTGCATTTTCTCTTTGGAGAAATGTTCATTTAAATCTTTTGCCAATTTTTAATTAAATTGCTTGCTCTTTAATTGTTGAATGGAAATCAAACCCTTATTTGGTTTTGAAAATTTTTCTCCCATTGAGTGGGCTGCCTTTCACCTTCTTGACAAAGTCCTTTGAATAATAAGAAGTGTTTAAGGGAGGCAGATGTAGCTCAAATGATTGGACTTCCATCTAGCATATGGGAGGACCCAGGTTTAATTCCTGGAGCCTCCTTGTAAAGGCATGCCCACACAGTGAGCCAGGGCCCATGCAGCAAGCCAGTGCCTGCAAGCCAGGCAAGTCCTGCAGCAAGATGATGATGCGAGAAAAGAGAGACGAAGGGGAAAGTTAAGGTGAGACACAACAGAAACCAGGAACTGAGGTGGTACAAGTGACAAGGAACCTCTCTCCACTTCAGGGGTCCCCAGAATTGAATCCTAGTGAATCCTAGAGGAGAAAACGAGAAGACCTCCTGGGACACTCATGATACATAGGTTTGCATGTCTCTTGCTGTCATTTAGTTCCCTGAGTCCCTGTTCAATTTTTCCACTCTTTTCTTCATCTATTCTTTTGTATGTTCACTTTTGGAGGCCATGTCTTCAAGCTCACCTGTTTTTTCTTCTGCCTTTTCAAATCTGTTGTTATATGACTTCAGTGTATTTTTAATTTCATTTATTGTGCCTTTCATTTCCATAAAATCTGCTATTTTTCCACATATGCTTTCAAATTCTTCTTTGTGCTCACCTAGTGTCTTCTTAATATCCATAATCTCTTTAGCCATCATCGAATTTATTAAGGAGATTTGTTTGAACATCTATGATTAGTTGTCTCAACTCCTTTATGTAACCAGAAGCTTATCCTGTTCCTTTAACTGGGCCACATCTTCCTGTTTCTTGGTATGGATTGTAATTTTTTATGGTGTCTTGGCAATGGCTTACTAGATATATTTATTCTCTCTTTTTATTTTAGAGCTTTCCCTTCTGCCCTTTAGGGAGTGGAAATCTAACCACCGATGCCCAACAGTTCAGTCTGTGTAGGCCAAAAGTGACTGCCATTGCCTGGAAAGGCTGAGGAAGTCCCCTCCTGTCCTATTAGGTGGTGATGGTGGATCCACAGGCACCTAATAGTTCAGTCCCTGTAACAGTTCAGTCTCTGTAGGCCAATAGTACCACCTGTTGCCTGGAGAAGCTGTGAAGCAGTCAGACCCTTCCTATCCTATAGGGGGTTGGGGGTGGATTCACAGGGGCAAACAGTTCAGTCCATGCAGGCCTAAAGTGGATGCTATTGCCTGGAAAGACTAGGAAACACTTGTCCCTTCCTATTCTATTTGGGGGTGGGGATGGAGCTACAAATGTCTTACTATTCAGTCTGTGTAGGCCCAAAGCACCTGCAGTTACCCAGAGAGGCTGGGGAAACACAGTCCCTTTCTTGTTCTATTCGGGGGTGGGGGGGGGGTGGAGCCACAGATTTCCAACAGTCAAATTTGTGCAGGTCAAAAGCACCTGCAGTTTCTCTGAGAGCCCCCTCCTATCCTACGAGGGGGGGCAGAGGTGGAGATGGAATAGAAGATGCTCAACAAACCAGTGTGTGAGCTGAACACACCTGCAATTGCCATGAGAAGCTGAGGAAACACAGCTCCTCCCCTAACCTATTGGGGTACAGGGATGGAGCCCCAGGTGTCTGACTATTCAGTCTGTGCTAGTCGAAAGCACCTGCAGTTACCTGGAGAGGCTGGTGCAGGTCTCCCCCAGCTTCCTTCCTGCTGGAGGTGGGGCTGGAGCTTAAGCTAGGGCTGCAATCTGACCTTGTTGGAAAGAAGCTAGTTCTTAACTTCACTGTGATTTTCAGTCCATTCTGCTTTCCTCATGCCCAGGGTGGAGTTAAAATGGCAGCTACTGGCCTCTTTCGGACTTGGGCAGGTTCAAACCATAGCTGTCCTTAGGGTTATACTTAAGCCAGACAAGTTTACTAATCAGTAGCTGAAGTCAGTGCCACACCATGTCTTCCTCCCCCATTTTGGGGAAATAGCTCCTGAGGCAGCCTGCACTATGGGCACCAGTGTTGGTAGCATGGAGTGCTCTACTCATGAATTTTCTCTGCAGATGGGCAGTCTCCTTCTTCCATTCTTTCAAAGATATTGCAGGATGCTCTTCTGGTCTCCTGAGGGCCCCCAAACAGGTACTTTATTTGTCTTTATTTTTTTAATATTACATTCAAAAAATATGAGGTCCCCATAGGCCCCCCACCCCCCTCATCCCACTCCTCCCCCCAGAGCAACAATCTCCTCCATCATCATGAGATATTCATTGCATTTGGTGAATACATCTCTGAGCACCGCTACACCTCATGGTCAACGGTCCATATCATAGCCCACACTCTCTCACGTTCCATCAAACAGGTACTTTAGATAGCTCTGGGTGATTAATTGCCCTGTAGGACAAGCTGACTCTAGAAGCTCCTTTCTCTGCTGTCATCTTGCCCCTCCTCTCTCCCAATCAGCAGTCCATATTTTCATATGAAATTAGCTCTGTTGCAAAATCACACATTGCTTATGACTGAAATTATTTTTTTAAGTCTCTTTTGTTTGTATTATTTAAATAATGTGAACTGATTTAAGGACTTGTTAACACCCTAATATTATACCATATTTAGAAAGGAGGACCATGGCTGAGGACAGTAAATTTTCTTCCAAAATAAGATAAGCATAGCATTCACTAATTGAACATCAGTAGCTTAATAAGTTAGCTTCTTAGAATATGATGCATTTCACACTTCACACATTAAATCTCCAACAAGGAAAAATGGTTCATTTACATTTTCCTTGAAATATTTTAAGAATTTCTTATAAATTTTTCTTGCATTTTAATTCATTTTACATAAACCTTATTTAGTATTATTTATTGTAAGCTTATTTTAATCATTTTTATAATCTTATAACTGAATTCACTCTATTTTGTGCTTGTTACTGGGATAGTTTACTATATTTAGAGCATTTATTATCAGATATTTTTTAGCACAAACTCGATTTATGGTTGGGGACCCGCATATCAAACCTTACCTATAGCCTGTTTTTGTGTGATCCTTGAGTTAAGAATGGATTTTTACTGCTAATTTCTATTGCTGCATACCAAATTAGCACAGACAATGTCTTAAAACAATACACATTTATTATCTCACAGTTTCTGTGGGTCAGCAGTCTGGGACAGCCTAGAAAAAAAAAAATTCCTCTGCTTTAAGTCGAACAAGGCTGCAAATAAGGAGTCAACTGGACTGCATTCTCATCTGGAAAGGCATGACCGAAAAAGAATCTCCTCAGGCTGTGGGTAGAATTTATTTCCTTGAAGCTGTGCAACTGAAGGCTTCAGCTTCTTGTTAGGCAGAATTTTCCCTGGGTCACTAGAAGCTGCCATGGCTCCCAGCCACTAAGTCCACTCCATAGCCAATTCAGGTCTTGACCACTTGCTTCTTCAAGGCAGCAGGAGCCTGAGAGAAACCCTAGTGAGGTGTCAGACGACATAATGCAACCGTGAGCTTGACATTCCATCACCTTTGCCTTGTCCTTCTGGTTAGACGCTAGTCACAGCTCCCCTCACACTCATAGGATGGTGATTATACAAGGTTGTGAACAGGCGGTGGGAGTTCTTGCTTTCTCAACCACAGGTTTTTAGACTTGTTAATGTGTGGTAAAAAAATTTTTAAGTAAAGAAGACTGTAACAGAGACCCCATATATGGTTTACAAAGCCTAAAATACTTACTAACTGGCTTTTCCAGTAAAAGTTTACTGGCCCTTAGACTTCAAGGCATAATTTGGATGTCAAAATACAGAACACCAAAAAGTAGCAAGTGTCCTCTGGTTATTTTCATGTAAGTTACCACAATAATAAGGTCAATTAAAGACAAAATCAAAAGCATTTTTCCTTGTGATAGTCACATTATAAGAGTAGATTAATGTGTGGTTTTGGTAAAAGAACACATCCAAAACTCTAACAAAAGTCATATGATTCCAGTACTCTGTGCAATTAAGTTCATTAGCTCCTGTTGTTTGTCACCTGAGGCGAATTAGTATCTCAATTGTAACCATTTTATTTTTCAAGAGTCCAGCTAGGAGAACTGCTTTAAAAAATCTTGGTGCTAATAAGTAGTCCAATACATAGGAAGAGTGTATTAACAATTTGCTCTAAGGAATCACGGCTGCATTTTGGAGGGAAAATTGCTGTTTTGAGAATATGCTTATGGATAATTTTCTCAAGCAGAAGAAAAATAGGCAGATGAAAGAAAATTGGAAAAGGCATGGTTTCAAATGTCCAATGTGCAAAAACAGATTTGCCCAAAATGGTAGTGGAGAAAGTGCCTCCTCAGACTTTTAGTAATAAGTAGTTGAGATCTCAAAATATAGGATGAAGATCAATTCCAAGAAGAGGAAAAATAAAGAGGTCATTTTCTTGACTTTGTTACCCCGCCAAGGTGAGAGTATCATCGGGGGTACTACAAAGAAGGATAGGTGGCTTGATAGAATAAAATGTAAACTTGGGTTTAGGTGAATCAACACATTTCTGAAATTGTAATTTACACGGGAAAAATAACAAAGTGGATTCTTATAAAACAGTTCTGAAATAAAATTGCTCTTAAATGGAAAACTACACAGTGGGATGCACAGTTGTGCACTGAAATACTATGTTTTAAGGAGCATATAATTCAATTCATTTCATATTCTCTGTTTCCATTATCATCCATTCTTCTGCACTGTTCACAACAAACATTTACCAGCTGTGGGATAAGAGAGATAAACCAAAATCTTCTCTTTCCAAAATGCAAAGAGATCATCTATACTGGTTTTAGCAAAATATTATAGTTGCATAATTCAAATAGGTTTAATTTTCTAATTTGTCTTCAAGAAATAAAAGCATAAGGAATATGCCTGAGAGTGAGATACTGTAATTTGCAATTATTATGAACCATCATGTAAGAGCCATTAGTATCAGATAGTATATAGTAAATCTGTTATATATAATACTTTTAATGACCATGATGTATATCCCTCTTTACTTTAGAGAATAATTCTTTACTGTCATTACTTTATCTATATAAAGGAACATAGATTTAGTAGAGAAAAAAAGATGTGCTTTTATTCATAGTAAAGAAAATATTGCTTCATTTCCCAGAATCTTAATTGTATCAAATGAAAAATAAAGCCTTGGTTTTAATTGGATTTTTAAAATAGTGATCTCTTTAAGAACTGATTCTTCATCTTGCCCTTACCCAGCATGATGAGAAATCAAGAATGAAAGAAAATAGAGAGAACAATGAGATTTATAAGCTCAAGTTTTACTTATCATAATGCACTCTGGGACTTGACAGAATTACGATGCTATAACAAGGACTCACCTTGACCTCAGGTGACGCATTTTGGTTCCTCAAACTATGAGAACAACTTCACTATGTCTTCCAGTAAGGGTAGTGACATAACAAAATTCTAGTGTGTTTACAGACTTTAACAGAAAGAGAATAAAAGATGGTGGCGTTACATTCCACCAATACCTAACACTGTGGTATAGTTACCTCCCAAGTTCCATTTCCTACTCTTTCTTCTCTCTAAAGTGGTTGCTTTCATCAGCTGAACTTCTTCCACTTCTCCAGACTGGACATTCTGCCGTCTCGCCTTCAGCGTTCCCAACAGGTCAGGGCACACACCCGTACCCCTCAACGGCTAACTCATGTTTAAATTTCAAGGAACTATAATTTTTCTTCCTTCTGAAAACTTCCCTTCAACCCCCAAAGCCTGTGTGAGATGATTTTCTTATGGCCCATGCCAATACATCTTAATTTCTTCTCCCTCTCTAGTCTGCAAACACAAATAAAGGACAGGCAATGTGTCTTTATTTTTGTTTCCTGCTCTGTCTCCAAATCATAGCAGAGTGTCAAGTACAGTGAAAGTAATATATTCATACACACACACACATACACACACACACACAATCAAATTCTAATTAATTAACAACAGGGTCTCACAGTTGTTATAGATATTGTACACTGCATAATTGTAACCAGTAGAGGGCGCAAGCAGGATCTGAAATCCAAGGTACACTTTTGAGTCCTGAGCCCTAGCTAAGGGCCCCATTCCAGAAGGAAAATGGACTTCTCCGAGCCCCCTGTGCCTGTAAGGAAGTATGTGCCCCGAGGGTGTGCCACCTTCTGATTTATGTGTAAATTTCAAATAAGCTAGTCATTATCCTGGTGAAGAGCTACCTTCAAAATTCTGCAAAAAATGTGTCCCTACAGTTCCCCTCAAAATCCTTCTTTTCTTTTGCCCATTTGCAAATGACTAAAATTTAATTAACTAATCACAGCATTTTTATGGTTTTTAATTCTATAACAAATTCAAAGTCAATAAATAAAAGAATGAGAGCAAACGCTTTCTTAAAAGAGCCAAGTGTTGGAGTTCAAAATGCATTAATGAATTAGAGGTGACCACATAAAGGGTAGAATAGGAATGCAAACTAAACTATCAGGAAAGAAGTTTCATCTCTCAAGTAATTTTTCTCCAAGATTTGGGTCCTGCTAATCATAGGCTAAAGTCGTATAGGAAGAAAACTTTTATGACATTCTAATGTAATAAGACTATGTTTATATTCTGTGGGGCTATTTATCCAATTCTGGCTATTGTGGTGGCTACTGAAATCTGATCTGCTAGTATATTATTCAGAAGACTTACTACTGAGAAATAAGGTAGCATTAATTGAAAAACACAGATATAGAGTTATAGGAATCTGAAGAGCAAATATATTCTGTCATCACAGCTTATTTCTAGCGGGAAAAACTAAAACAAGAAACAAATGAAAAAAAGTCCTTTCGCGATAAATAAATTTTTACTATTTTAGCTCAATCATGAGCAATGTAAAAGTCACACCAGAAAAGACATATTGGAAATTTCTCCCTGGTGTCAGCATTTGATAGTTTGTATATAACCTTCTTGGGAGCTATACATTTGGTTCACAAGTTACTTAAAATGTAATAGCAAATAAGCCACAGTTCTGTCAAGAATGAATTTATTCAATGTGACTTAAATAAATCCATTTTAAAATATAGTCAAAGCTCTAGAGATATCTTTTCAAAAATAAGCAAAATTTTAAAAATTCGTGTGTAGTTGTTTAAGTAAAGTCAACTTCCCTGAATTTCAGTTTGCCTTATCTACTCACCCGTTCAACAAGTACCCACCAAGCACCTACTAAGTGCAGAGCATTTTATTTAGTCTGCAGATATAAAATATAGGGGATTCTTTCCTCTCAGTGATGTCTGTTTAACAGATTAAGTATAATGAAATTTATTATCCACCTATGATAAGGTAAAGATAAGTCAATGTCCTCTACTCACGTTGAGGGATATGAAGTTTTCAGGATAATCAACCTAGCCTCAATCTTTGATGAATGAAGAGGACAGGTAAAATTTGTATAACAGTTTAGAACACTGAATTGCTAGCAATTTATTAAGAAATCGGAATGAACAGAGATCCCAGATCTTGGACCAGGCAAAAGGAAGACTGACAGGGTCCTGGAGGAGTCATTTTTACCAAACTGTTTTCATCACAAATTTTGTACGTTTGACTCCATATGCAATTCTAGTAAAAATTCCAGTATTAATGGTTTACTTTTGAGGAAATTTGTCTTCCAAACATCTACTGAGGATCCAAATTTTTTGAAAAGATATGCTAGACTTGGGTTTTCAAGGACATAGAAACTTCAAGTCACAAAAATGCTTAAAATAATAAATTGTTCATTTCAGTGGTGCAGATCCCACCACCTGCATCTGGTAATGGTAAATCTTTTTAATAAAACAGCACTGTGGCTACATTGTATGCTCTTATTTGTCTCTAATGTGTTTTTTTATCTCATTCATCATGTCTTTCTTTCCCATAAAGTCTGTTATTTTTCCTTGCAGGCTTTCAAATTGTTCTTTATGCTCACCCAGTGTCTTCTTAATATTCTTTATTTCTTTAGTCATATTTTCTTTAAATACTTTGAAGTGATTTAGGAGAGCTGTGTGATTATCATGGATTACTTGGTATGTTCTTTTGGTTGGGCCTCTTCCTGTTTCCTAGTATAGCTTATAATTTTTTGCTGATGTCTACGCATCTGAATATGTTGGTGAATTTACTCTGAGGGCCAATTTCTCTCTCTTGCCTATTGTTTTTTTTTTTTTTTTCACAGCTCTTATTTTGATGTTTGGTTCAACTTATTCTCAGTCTTTAAACTTGCCCAGCTTAAATTTTCAGTATCAGGCCAGGCAGTCACTAGTAGGGTACAGATTTTCTCCCAGGAGTTGGATACAAAGAGCCCAGAGAACAGATTTTGTCCATGCAATTTCCAGACCGGCCAGCAGATAGCACTAGTCAATGCATCTTTCCACAGGGGAATTTCAGTCTTGGCTTTGCTTTGTTCCTGAGATGAATCAGAAATTCAAAGCAGGCTCCTCTGTTCAAATTCACTGAAGAAAGGCACCCCAACCTCTCCTCCCTTTCCCTTGAAACAGCTGACAGGGAGGAAGATGTCTGCTCCCCTCTAAGTAGGCCGCAGTGATTCAGGTGTTTTACCCAGCTTAATACCTTAGGGGTTGTGGAGAGGAGCCCTTCCTGGCCACCATGGGGCCTTGGTAACTCACATTTGTACTTTTGTCTTCTTCATCTCTCTGTCCCTCATCCTTCTGGGAGTTATATAGCACTGCCTTGGTCTGCTGACTCCCAAAGCAGTTCCCTCGGACAGCTTTTGGCTCTTACTCTGTTATTTTTGCTCGTTGTCTATGCATTGTTTTGCTTATTGTTTTTGTTCATTGTTTTTGTTCATTGTCTGTTCCTCTCCTAACATTTTAATTCTATGTTCTGTAGCAGTAAAATATAAACCAACAGTCTCCTTCAAGCAATTTCCACATTGCCACAGTAGGGGAAAATTAAGAAACTGATTGTAATAACTGAAGCCTAAGGCTCAGGAATATTCTGTTGAAATAAGATATACGGCACTGGAATACTATTATAAAAACATAAAGACCAATTTGCTAATAGGCCAAAATGGTTGTGATGAGGTAAACATAAAATATAAATTAAAGCATCAGGCAAATAAAGCAAAGTTTAGGGAAATTTCATTTTCTGCCAAATTAATTTAACTTTGGTGAAGTGAACAAAGATACTAATTACAAAATGAAGAAGTCCCTTAAGTTGTCCCATGTTGAGTAAATGAAACACAACATTAATACAACAACTTAACAAGTCTATTTTGCATATCTAAAATGCTAATCTGAGGGATTGTAGTTAAATAAACAGAAGGTTTTCTTTATTTTGCTTCTAAGTAAAAAATAAACTAAATCAGCACTCTAGTCCTTTCCAAAGAAATAAAATACATTCCCAAATGGGAAAGGTCAACTGTTATCAAAAAGTCTAAAAATTGTTGTCAGGTGTGGGTAAACGGTACTTGAAATTCAGCCATTTGGAAAATTGTAATCACTGAACTGGAAAATCCATTCCAGCGATTTGGAAAAGTGAGCTCTTTGTATGCTCTAATCAAGAAAATTCTTCACCCTACAGTACAGGTCAAGGTCTTACATTTGCACTTACACAATTTTAATAATTCATATTTTAACTTCTGCTCTGATGATTGACAATCTCAAATTTCCATGGAATAGATAAGTAATAATTTTTCTTTAAAAATAATAATAATTTTTAAGGAATGCTAACACCAGAGAAAAATGCTTGGATACTGATTGCCACGTTTGAGTTTATATTGATACCAGAAAGTGCTTCATATTCCTTCATCAGGATGTCCACCACAGCAGTCTGCAGGAGAGGAAAAACAAGCATTGATGCAACATCAGTGGCAAGGTCCCAGCATTTTAAGGATTTCCTCCACAAACTGTGACAAAATCAACAGTAGTTTTAAAAGTCGAGCGAAGCAATTATTGTTTCTGCAGAGCCAGAGGAGCTCTCTCCCTTCAGGTGTCTCAAGTATCATCTTGATTTTCAATATCACTGAGACTTAAGAATGATCATAATTATTGAACCTCACTATGCCTGCCACCTGCGATTAGGAAATGAAACAAGCAGGCTCCCTTACTTCTTTTTTTATCATTTAAAAAATTTTTATTGAAGTATATCATTCATACATGAACATACATAAACAATTATATATAGCAAAAGTTGTGAACTTACAAAGCAAACAAGCATACCACCATACATCAACCCACCCCCAACATCTTGCATTGTTGTAAGACATTTGTTTCAAATTATGAAGGAATATCAACAAATCAAAATCTTATTACTAACTATAGTCCGTATCTTACATTTGGTGTATTTTTTCCCCAACCCACCCTATTATTTTTTTAAATATTTTTATTACGAAAGTTGTGAACTTATAAAACAATCATGCATATGTGTAGAATTCCCATACATATTCACAATTGCTAAAAGATGGAAACAACCCATGTCCATCAACCAATGAATGGATGAACAAAATGTAGTATATACATATGACGGAATACTAAGTTGCAGTAAGAAGAAATGAAATAGGGTCACATATGATAACATAGATGAATCTTGAAGACATTATACTAAGTGAGATAAGCCAAACACAAAAGGACAAATATTTCATGGTCTCATTAATATGAACTAAATATGCAGAATAAACATGGAGTTGATCCCTTACTTCTTTTTGTTCTCTACATAGTCTGGTGCAATGTGATATGCAACTGTTGACTGAAACACAGGCTAAACTTTATCCAGAAACAGTTACATTTTTTCCTCTCCAATACTAAAAATCACCCCCCTCTCCACCCCCCCAAAAAAACAAACAAGTATTGGCCTTCCTTTCCATGAATCCTTTCTCTTTTTGTCCAGCAAAAGGAAATCTGTGTTTATAAAATCGTATTTGCAAAAAAATCTCTAAATGGAAAAATCAGTTTGACATTAAAGTGCGGGGAGGGAAAAGGCACAAAACGTTTTGGGAATAATAAGTAACAAATCTATCATACTCTAGAGCAGGGGTTCTTAACCAGGGGTCCACAGACTTCCAAGATTTCGGGGGTCTGTGAACTTGAATTGAAAAAAATCAGCTTATTATCCTTATTTTCTCTGACCTATAACTGAAATCTAGCATTTCCTTCATTTATGAATGTATGCAATAAATAAATTACAGTAGTATTCATTTCACCTGACTGGCAAAGAAGTCTTTGGAACAAAAAAGGTAAAGAACTCCTCCTCCAGAGTGAGGTGTTGCTGCATCTTATTAAACTGTTAAAAATATAAAATTGGACATTTACTTTATCAAAAATTTTGGATATATATATATGCATATACACACATACGTATTTATCAAAAGCAAAATTGGGGAGTATTAGTAGTGTTACTTAATGTTTATTGAGCACTTGGTATGTACACATATACTATGGCTAAGTGATTTCCATGAATTATTTCATTCAACTATTTGAAAAACTCCATGCAGTGACTTTTCCCCCATTTAACAGATGACGAAAATTAAGGAAAGAGAGATTAAACAGATGGTATATGAACACACAGCTGATAAGTAGTAAATCTAGGATGCAAACACAGGCCTGACTCCGTACAACTGATCGGATTTTTTTTACTAGAAATCAAATTTTAACGTATGTGATAATGAACTTGGCAAGGTTAAACATGGACAGAATCAGACAATCAGTTTAGGTTTTCTCCATTTATTGAAGCCTCTTCTTGCTATTGTTTCTGTAATTATCTCTCTGTGGCCATGGATAAGTCTTTTTACCCCCCACCTTACGATTTAGTGCATTCATAAGTAAATGGAAGTTTTGAATTGTGATCTAAGCCAGTTCATGATCTGGATCATTTTGTCTGGAGTCAAAATAAGTGTCTATTATTTACCTCTTGAATGCAGCCCTTTTTACCAAAGAAAGTAGCATTTTAAATATTCAGTACAAGTGAGCATTCACATGTAAAATGTGAAGGCAGATAAACAATCAGTAATATTCTTTCTCTACACTTATGTTCATATATAAAATAAATAATTTTAAGCTCTTTAAAATTTTATACTCTCTTAAGAGTTCAATTATTTCTCCAATTATTTGTCCATTAATAAAATGGAGCCTCTCGCTCTGTGGTTGCCAGAGTTAGAGAACCAAAGGATGACAATACTGAGTTACCAGGAAAATTACTTGAGAATACAGAAATTTTTATAAGAGTATTACAATGGTGCCAGGGTGACACTAAGTCACCCTGGGAGATACTAAGTCAGTCTGGGAGAAATCACAGAAGGCTTTGTATTTATTGTGATGGAAGAACGTAAGATATACCTCCTTATCCCTGAGCCCTACCTAAGAATGCTATTAATCTTTTTTTTTTTTTTGAACAACACAAAAATGATTTATTTATACAAAGTATTAACAGATATCTAAATACAATATGGTTTAAAATAATGAAATAAAATGAAATTGTTTATTTGTCGTTGTATTCATAAAGATAAGTATGCTAACCAAAAGCTATATAACAATATAGCACATTAATGGCAAATTCAAATACAAGCAAAGATGTTATTCTAAATTCACTTTTCATCGAGCATCAAAAACCACCAATCTTTTAGTCCTTTTCTTGTACGTTATTCTGTATCCACATTCTCTGCATCTGATTGGCTCCCTGGATTTTATTTCATTTTCTGTGTGACATTCTCCGCAGATATAGCTCATTGGCTGCTGCTGTGGAGGCTGCACGTCCTTCCGGATGCCCATTGTTAGTCCCTGCGCAGCAGAGAACCCTTGAATGCAAACCTTTTATGCGGCCTCTCTTATTCTTCCTACTTAAACTTAGTACTTGAAGCAGGCGTATTAATGTGCCACTCACACCCCTTTAAAATTCATTTCTACACACCAAGGTCTACTTTTTGAGACCACCCTC
Source organism: Dasypus novemcinctus (assembly GCF_030445035.2). Lineage (NCBI taxonomy): Eukaryota > Metazoa > Chordata > Mammalia > Cingulata > Dasypodidae > Dasypus > Dasypus novemcinctus. Next base: position 45,177,987 of record NC_080697.1, on the reverse strand, counting down.
AACCCTGCCTGAACACATTTTTCTGAGCGCCCGCTGAGGTCAGAAGTACCTGAGACATCCCCTAAAGCAGATGTCAACAAATGGTAAGCCAAGAGTGATAGATAAACCAGCCCAGCTTCTGTGCCCTTTGAGGTGTAATTCTACACTACCCCGGAGGTCCCCAGTGGGGTGGAGCTGTTTTCCCAAAGTGGTACCTTGCTTCATTAGCGCTACTGCGATTGGCTTCCTTCCCATTGCTGTCCCCCTCTCTGCTCGCCAACAAATGTTTCTTGGTCATCTCCCTAACGAACTACTTGCACTCAAATTGTTAGCTCACGGTCTGCTTCTGACAGAAAAAAACAAGACATTCTCCCCTCAGAATCCTCACAAAACTTAAGACTCATTCTCTTTTTAAAAGAGTTTAACTCACGAGTTTAAGATTCATTTTCTTATCCATAATTTCCTGAGGAAACAGTTGATGCCCCATGCTTTGGAAATACCTGTGGTGCACCTCTGAAGGCTGCAAAGCATCATACTCTCTTGTTAGCAGGTTTGTATGCATATGCTTCTTCACAATTTTAAATAGGAATTTTGGCTCGAGATTGTTGATGCCAGGCATCGTATTTGTCAACTGATTACTGAGACTATGTTAAATATAAAAATTTGATTTCTTAAAAAAAATTGTTCCTTTCATGAGATTCTTATTGAAATTGTAATAAAAATATTTCTTAGTAATGAGAGCACATCAAACAAATACTTAAACCTCCCAGACATTTAAATTTAATGTAGTCACCAGTTAAGTGTGTTTCAGATAATAAAAATGATTTCAAACTAAAGAAGAGGGACATTAGTAAAACAATGTTTTATCATTAGAGAATAAATATTCTTTAAAACGCTATGCCTGACACATTTTATAATTTGACAATTAAATTTTCCCGCTTAACTTTTTTTAATATCCTTTAACATACTGGATTAACAATTTTTAATATTTGGAAAATATATCCACTGAAATTAATAGGTAACATGGCTCAAATTAGTTTCCACGAAGTATTTAATACAAGTAAATCACATCACCAGATTTCTACTGTGCCTAATTACTGTCTATTGTAATATTGCTAGCTAATATTTATTGAATACTTATCATGAGCACAGCATGCACTACATACTTTCATATGTTATCTCATTTGGTCTTCAAAACAGCCTTAGGAGATAGAGAAAATTTTCCTTGTCTTACTTGTGAGGAAACTAAGGATGAGGTACTTGCCTAAGGCTCTAAGTGAAGGAGTTAAGGTTTGACTGCCCCTGAGCCGTGCTCATAACCCCTATGCGATGTTTTTCTCTTGAACTACAGTGTTTCAAAAGTACAGGAGCAGGTATTCCTATTCATTTATCCTCAGAAGAACTTCAGGATCATGAAGCTAAAAGATTGGGAAAAAGAGGGGGTGCTATTAAAGTTGATTGAGTCCACTGGGGCTGGTTGCAGGACCTAGACGGTAAGCATTTGTGACCAGCAGATCATTGAATTTTAAGATGAAAGTAATCTGATATTACATAAGGAAAAAGGGTCTTCCAGCACGGAAAGGCAGTACAGAATACTGGTTAAGAGTGTGAGGTCTGGAAGCAGACAGCCTACTTTTGCATCCCACCTCTCTCTCCTCATTCAGATTCTTCATCTAAAAAAAAGAACAGAAAATGCAAAACACTTAGAACATACACAAACACGCGCCCAAATATAATGATGGATTGTCTGCAATGAAAGATAGGGAAGGAGTGTGCTGCCCTGAGAAGGTGAGAGAAGAGTGAGGAAGAGGATCTGTGAGGGTGGTCGTTGCAACTAAAATGGTAGAAAGCAGCATGTTCCATGCCGTGACCCCACTCCACAATACCCCCCAATCTTGAGTAAAGCCAAAAAGAAGGGATGATGGATTTCAGGAGGATGTCTTTCTTATAAAAACTCTGACAAATGACTTCTCTGTGTAGGGTGCTGTCAGGTGCAGCAGACAAAGTGTTTGAGAACCCGAGATCCTGGAAGCGGAAAACAAGAGGAACTAAGTTCTGGAACATGCACTCTTTGATGAATGGGCTTATGAATTGTTTGTGGCAATTGAATTGTAGTTTGGCCTATATTGAAACATACCTCAGTAGCATAGATGTCCATGCTGATATCTGGGTTGCATCAGTAGGAAAACACTTTGGGTTAATTAGATTATTATTATTATAGCTACATCATGCCATGGACTATCAGTACACTTGATATCTTTATCTTTGGAAACATTGCTATTCAATCCGATCATATCAAAGAAGCAACTCCAAAAACCCCAGAACTACTTCATAAAATTCATCCTTAAGATTCCTCTAGAATAGGGGTTCTCAACCTTTTTAGTTCCACAGACTCCTTTGTCAGTCGGGTGAAAAACACAGAACCCTTGCTACATCCACCCAATATGTGCATTATTTAATAAATATATCACACTTGCACCAACACAAGAATAATGATTTTTTTGAATTGTAATTCAAGCTCACAGAGCCCTAGTTAAGAACTCCTGCTCTAGAATTATTTTTGGTACCAAAGTCTAAGCTGTATTAATCAGGGATTTACTCCAGAGAAACAGAACCCACGTGCAAATATACATATACACATACTTAGAGAAAGAGAGATTGGTTGGATTACTTGATTAGATCTTTTGATTGGACTATGTCAGTGAGATATGACCCAGGCTGAGTCTCCATCCCCTTGCTGAGTCTGATATAAACAGACTCTTAGACACAGGGGAAATTTTATTATTCAGTTTTAAGAATTCTATTTATTTTCTATATATAGGTCTGTTAGCACACATATGGTTTTCAAATATTTCCTCCCATTCTGTTATGCTTTCTTTAAAAAAAATTATTTTATTTATTTCTCCCCTCACTGCCAACTCTCTGTGTCTATTTGTTGTATGCTCTCTGTGTCTGATTCTCTTTTATTTTTAAGGAGGCACCAGGAACTGAACCTGGGATCTCCCATATGAGAAGGAAGAGCCCAATTACTTGAGCCACCTCCACTCCCTGCTTGTTGTGTCTCTCATTACATTTCCTCCTTGTGTCATCTCATTGCATCAGCTCCCCACGCCAGCCTATTGGACCACCTCATCATGCCAGCTTGCTGTCTTATTCATCTTCTTTAGGAGGGACATTGGAACTGAACCTGGGACCTTCCATGTCATAGGCGGGCACCCAACTGCTTGAGTAACTTCTGCTTCTCCTCTTTTTACTTTCTTAATGGTATTTTTTGAAGCACAAAAGTTTGTATTTTTGTTGAAGCCCAACTTATGCACTTTTCCTGAGAGTTGTATAGTTCTAGCTCTTACATTCACATCTCTGATCATTTTGTGTTAATTTTTGAATATGGTGTGTTGCATAGGATCTGACTTCATTCTTTTGCCTATGGATACCCAGTTGTCCCAACAATAATTATAGAAAAGACTATTCTCCGTCGTTGAATTATCTGGGTGCCCTTAAAAAAAAAACTGCTCATAAGGATAGTTGAATATAATGAAATCTCAATTATATTCCATTGATCTATAAGTTTGTGCTGATGTTATTACCATACTGTCTTGAATACTGTAGTTTTCCATAAGATTTGAAACTGAGGACAGTGTATCCTCCAACTTTCTTCTTCTTTGTCAAGATTACATTGGCTTTCCAGAATCCCTTACACCTTTGTATTAATTTTAAGATTAGCTTGTCAAATTTGGCAAAAAGTTAGCTGGTATTTTGATTTGTATTGTATTGCATTGGTAAAGCAATGGTGAATGTGTCAATCTTGAAAATATTGTCTTCCAATTCATTAACATGGGATGTTTTTCATTTACTTTAATATTCCTTAAATTTTTTCAATAATTATTTGCTGTCAGTGTCCAAGTTTTATACCACTTTTGTTCAATTTATGCCTAAATATTTTATTTTTCTGCTATATTTAAACAGAATTGTTTCCTGTATTTTATTTTCAGATTTCTCATTGATAGGGTATAGAAATATAATTGATTTTTTAAATTAATTTATTAAAGTAAATCACTCATACATAAACATAAACAATAAGTGTATAGTAGTAGTTGTGAACTTATAAAACAAATGTATATAACATCATACAGGACTCTTACAACTCACCCTACCAAAAATAACTTGCATTGTTGTTAAACCTTTTAAACTAATGACTAAAGAGCATTGTCAAAATATTGCTATTAACCAAAGTGTTTTCCCCCAACCAATACTATTGTTATTATCTTTATGTCATTTATATATGAACATACATAAACAATTAAGTGTATAGTAAAAGCAAAAAAAGCGAAAGTTTACAAAGCAAACATGCATAACATCATACAGGGGTCCCATACATCAACCTCCACCAACACCTTGCATTGTCATGAGACGTTTATTACAAATTATGAAAGAATATTGTCAAAATCTTACTTCTAATCATAGTTCCTATCTCACATTTGGTGTATTTTTCCTCCAAACCACCCTGTTATAATTTTTTAAATATATTTTTTTATGATAGAAGTTGTAAATTTATAAAACAGTCATGCACTTGTGCAGAATTTCAAAACAAAACCCCTCCATCATCACACCACACTGTGATGGAACATTTGCTACAGATAAGATAATATCATTTGATTGTGACCATATCCATAGTGTATATTTGGCTCACATTTTCCATACTGTCTCATTACCAACACAGTACATCTTTGGCATAGATGCAAGAATATTATATTATTACTGATAACCATGGTCCATAGGTCACTCCAGCTGTATTTTTCCCATGCTTCTCCACATTCCCACGACCCTGCAGTAGTGATGTACATTTGCTCTAATTCACAAAGGGCACTCTTGCAACTGTACACTCAACCACAATTCTCTTCCATCTCTTGGTTTATTATGCTGTTCACTTCCTCGATTTTTCTCTAGCATTCTGTCAATTGGCATTTGCATACCTAGACTACCACTTTCATCCACTTCCCCATTTATAAACTAGCTGTTACTCACTATGTGTTACCATCCACTCTATACGTTTCCACACTTTTACAGTAAAGCTAATTAAAACTTCTACATACATTAAACATCATTAGTTCATCTCGGTCCTCCTCTTACCTCCTTTAAGAATTCACCATCTACCACCAGGAATTGAAGATATCTTCCTACAATTTCTTCTAGAAGTTTTATGGTTCTTGCTTTTATTTTTAGGTTTTCGATCCATTTTGAGTTAATTTTTGGATGAGATGTGAGATAGGGGTCCTCTTTCCTTCTTTTGGCCATGGATATCCAATTCTTTCAGCACCATTTGTTGAATGGACTGTTCTGCCCGAGCTGTGTGTTTGGCAGTCTAGTAAAAAATCACTTGACCATACATGTGAGGGTCTGTTTTTGAACCATCAATTCAGTTCCATTGGTCTATGTGTCTGTCTGTATGCCAGTAACATGTTGTTTTTACCACTACAGCTAGGCAATATAATTTAAAGTCTGGAAATGAGGGTTTCCTTTTCCTTTTATGATATTTCTGGCTATTCAGGACCCTTTACCCTTCCAAATAAATTTGATAAAGTGTTTTTAATTTTTTTTTAATGCTGGTGGAATTTTTATTGGGATTGCATTGAATCTGCATATCAATTTGAGTTGAATTGGCATCTTAATAGTTAGTCTTCCAATCCATGAGCATGGAATGTTCTTCCAGTTATTTAGACCTTTTTTTTTTAAAGATTTATTTATTTCTCTCCCCCTCCCCCGCCCCCCCCCGTTGTCTGTTCTCTGTGTCTATTTGCTGCGTGTTCTTATTTGTCAGCTTTTGTTGTTGTCAGCGGCATGGGAATCTGTGTTTCTTTTTGTTGTGTCATCTTGTTGTGTCAAATCTCCATGTGCAGCACCATTCTTGGGCAGGCTGCACTTTGTTTTGCACTGGGCGGCTCTCCTTACGGGGCATACTCCTTGCGCGTGGGGCTCCCCTATGCGGGGGACACCCCTGCATGGCAGGGCACTCCTTGCATGCATCAGCACTGCACATGGGCCAGCTCCACACGGGTCAAGGAGGCCCAGGGTTTGAACCGTGGACCTCCCATGTGGTAGACGGACGCCCTAACCACTGGGCCAAGTCCGCTTGTCGCTTTTTTTATTTCTTTTTAAATTGAGTTGCAGTTTTCTGAGTACGAGTACTTTACATCATTCATTAAGTTTAGTCCTATTTGAGTTTTATCTGTCATATTTTATTTTCACCATTCTTTTGACACTTTTAATTACTTTTGTTGATATGATCTTCATTTCTAGATTCCCTTCCAGACCTCTCTCTCTGTCTTTCCCTTTCAGGTTCTAGCACACCCTTTAGTATTTCCTGAAAATCTTGTCCCTTGCTTAGAAATTCTCTCAGTTTCTGTTGATCTGTGAATATTCTAATCTTGCCCTCATTTTTGAAAGGCAGTCTTGCTGGATATAAGATTCTTAGCTAGGAGTTTTTCTCTTGTAGTATATTAAATATATCAGACGCTATCTTCTTGCCTCCATGGTTTCTGGTGAAAAATCAGCACTTAATCCCTTATAGGTTATGCATTGTTTTTCTCTTGCTGTTCTCGGAATTCTCTTTGTCTTTGGCCTTTGACATTCTGATGAGTGTGTGTCTCAAAGTTTATCTATTTGGGTTTTTTTGGATGGGCGTATGTTGTGCTTCCTAGACATGGATATCCATGTCCTTCAATAGGGTTGGGAAATTTTCTACCATTATTTCTTCAAATATTCCTTCTGCCCCATTTTTCCCTTCTCTTCTCCTTCTGGGATACCCATGACATGTATGTTTGCATGCCTTTTGTTGTCATTAAGTTCCCTGAGACCTTGTTCAATTTTTTCCATTCTTGTCTTCATCTGTTCTTTTATATGTTCACTTTCAGAGGCCATTTCTTCAAGCTCACCAATCCTTTCTTCTGCCTCCTCAAATCTGCAATTATATAACTCCAATGTTTTTTTAACTTCATTCATTGCACCTTTCATTCCCATAAGATCTGCTATTTTTCTATGTATGCTTTCAAATTCTTCTTTGTGCTCATCCAGTGTCTTCTTAATATCCTTAGTCTCCGTAGCCATCTCATTGAATTTATTAAGGAGATTTGTTTGAACATCTATGATTAGTTGTCTCAACTCCTTTATATCATCTGGAGGCTTATTCCTTTAACTGGGTCATAGCTTCCTGTTTCTTGGTGTGGATTGTAATTTTTTGTTGGTGTCTTGGCATCTGACTTACTAGAGTATTTATTCTGGGTGCAGTTTTTCTCTTTGGTTTAGGGCTTCCTGCCCTTTCTCCCTTGCTGGTTGTATAGTAGGAGCCAAGGTTGTAATTGGTGCGATAAGCTGTGGAGGCTCAAGCTGCCCTCATTGTGCCAGGGACCAGTGGATCTTCTCCCAACTTTCTCCTTTGCTAAGGGTAGGGACAGAGTCACAGCTGTGTGGAATAATCCAAATCATGCAGGCCTAGATTGTAGTAGCCCAGAAAGACTGATGAAGTTTCACGCCCCTTTTTCCCTGCTTTGGGCGGGGATGGAGCTGCAGGTGTGGGCAGCAATCTATGCAATGTGACCCCAAGATGACTGCAGTTGCCCTGGTAGATTTCCGATTTTCAGTCTGTGCCGGCCAAAGGTACCTGCAGTTACCTGAAAAGTCTGGTGCAGGACTCACCAGCCTCCTCCCTGCTAGAGGTGGGACTGAAGCCTAGGCTAGGACTGCAGGCAAATCTGGGTGAAAGAAACACTGTTCCTACCATCACAGGGATTTTCAGTCAGCCTGGCTTCCCCTCAGGCTGGGGGCGGAGTCAAAGTGGCGGCAACTGGCTTCTTTCCAACTCGGGCAGATTCACACTCCAGCTGTTCCCAGGGTTATATCTTAGCCAGCAACCAATTGGCAGTCAACCATCTCCTTCTCCCCTGTTTTTGGGAAATGGAGCTTCCAATTCCAGCCACAGAACAGCTCCTAGAGCAGCTTGCATAGCCAGAGTAGGATATTTGTCAGCCTCTGAGGCTTGGCCAGTAATTTCCCGGAAAGATTGGAGCAGGTCCCCATAGCTTCCTCCCTGTTGGAGATGGCACTGGGGCCTAGGCTAGAGCTGCAGTCTGATCTGGATGGAAAGAAGCTAGTCCTCACCAGCACTGAGATCTTCAGTCTGCCCTGCTTCCCCTTGTGCCAGGTGCAGAGTTAAGATGGCAGCTCCTGGCCTCTTTCTGACTTGGACAGGCTCAAACTTTAGCTGTTCTCAGGATTATACTTTAGCCCACTGAATTTTCTCATCAATAGCTGAAGTTGGTGCCCAACCACCTCTTCCTCCCCTGTTTTCGGGAAGTGGAGTTTTCAATTCCATCCATGGAACAGCTCCCAAGGTGGCTTGTGCCTCCAGTGGAGAATGGCACTGGCCTCTGGGGCATGGAGGGTTCTATACTTATGAGTCTTCTCAGCAGATGGGCAGTCTCTTCATTCAGTTCCTTCAAAGATATGACAGGATGCTCTTCTGGTCTCCTGGAGCCTCCAAACAGGTGCTTCAGCTAGCTCCAGATAGTTCTGGGTGATTACTAACTGTCCTGTAGCTGGAGCGGACTCTAGGAGCTCCTTACTCTGCTGCCATCTTGCTGGTTGTCTAATATCGTTGATTTTTTTTTAACAAGCTTCTTTCTTTTTTTTTTTTTAAGATTTATTTATTTTATTTTTCCCCCCTTCCCCCCACCCCCACCCCAGTTGTCTATTCTCTGTGTCTATTTGCTGCATGTTCTTCTTTGTCCGCTTCTGTTGTTGTCAGCAGCGCGGGAATGTGTGTTTCTTTTTGTTGTGTCATCTTGCTGTGTCAGCTCTCCGTGTGTGCGGCACCATTCCTGGACAGGCTGCACTTTCTTTCATGCTGGGCGGCTCTCCTTACAGGGCACACTCCTTGCGCGTGGGGCTACCCTACACAGGGGACACCCCTGCATGGCACGGCACTCTTTGCACACATCAGCGCTGCACATGGGCCAGCTCCACATGGGTCAAGGAGGCCCAGGGTTTGAACCGCAAACCTCCCATGTGGTAGGTGGACGCCCTAACCACTGGGCCAAGTCCACTTCCCAATATCATTGATTTTTAAATTGATATTGTATCCTGCCATATCGACCATTTATTCTTTTTAATAAAAATTTTTGTGCATTCCTTAAGATACTCTATCCGTAAGATCATATTATTTGCAATGAGAGACAGTTTTACCTTTTACTCTCCCTTATGTATGCCTTTTATTTTCCTTATTTTTGCCTAAATATCTTGGTTAGAACTTTCAGTACAATGTTCAAGAGATGTGATGGGAGTGGACATGTTTGTGTTTTTCTTGATCTTAGGGAAATGCATTCAAGCTTTCACCATTAAGAATGATGTTTTCTGTAGCTGCCTTAGTTTGTCACGGCTGTTATGACAAATACCACACAGTGAATTGGCAATAATATTGATGCAATATTATTGTCTCATAGTTTTGGAATCTAGAAGTTCAAAATCAAAATCTCACAGGCCACAGTTTCTTCCAACATCTGGAGGGTTCTTCTACTGGTTTGCTGCAATCCTTCAGGTTCCTTGGCCTCATCATATGACTTCTCCTAACTTCTTTTTCTCCTCTTGTCATTTATCATCTGTGACCTGATTTTCTCTCCTTATAAGGACTTGAGTCATATGGATTCAAGCACAGCCTGATTCAATTTAGCCTCATCTCAACAGGGTTTCCAATAATCTTATTAACAACTGAATCTGCATCTGAACTAATAATAACATTTTTAAAGGTCCTTTTTACAAATGGGATTACACCCACAGGAATGGATATTGAGACTTGAACATGTTTTGTGTGTGTGTTTGTGTACATGATTCATTCCCTGAAAAATGTCTTTTCATGAATTCACATTGTAGAAGTTTGAGATTATTTTATGAATCCCTAAAAGAGAAAGATTATGTTTGTTAGCTAATCTATTCCTCTGTATGGGATATCCTTTGATTGCATTGAATTCAGTTGAGGGGACTTCGGTTGGATTAGTTGATTAGATGGCTTTAAGGCTTTGATGGGGCTATGTTAGTGAGATGTGACCCAGGTTGAGTCTCCACCCCCCCTTTCTGGGTTTGATTAAAACAGACTCTTAGACAGGGGGAAAAGACCAGCATATTTAATTCTACATGTGAGAGAGAGAACTGCAGGAAAACAGAAACTCCTGGGAGACTCAAAAAGCTAAGCCCAGAAAGAGACAAGCCCTATGCCTGGTTGCTCAAACCTGAGCTACAAGAGACAGTAGATTCTGGAGGAGAAGGCAGAAACCTCCACCAAGAGCAGGGGCCATATTGCTTAACCATATGGCCACAACTCCAGAATCAACAGTTGCTGATTTTGGTGAGAAAGCATCTCTGTTGATGCCTCGATTTAGACATTTCATGACCTTGGAACTGTAAGCTTTTACCCCAAATAAATGCCCATCAGTATAGTCAACCAATTTCTGGCACTTTGCATTGGAAGTCCTTTGGCAAACTGAAATAGACATTAGTGCCAAGGAGTGTGGTTGTGATTCTGCAATTACCAGAAAGGCTGGAATGGTTTTATTAATAGGTAAGTGATTTTTTTTTTTTCAGGAACTGTGAGATGTTTGATAAAAAAAGGCCTAGATTGCTTTGAAGAGACTGTTGGTAGGAATATGGACACTAACGTTATTTCCAGTGAGGCCTTAGAAGAAAACGATGAAACTGTTAGTGGAAACAGGAGGAAAAGCGATCCTTGTTTTAAAGTTGCCAAGATCTTATCAAAATTAACTCCTGATATTAGATGGAAGGCAGAAATTGAAAACAGAGAGCTTGAACATTTAGCTGAGGAAATTTTCAAAGTAAATTTGGAAAATGTCACCTGGCTTCTCCTTTCAGTTTAGAGCAAAATTCAAGAGGAAAGAGATAAACTGAGAACTGAATTGTTAAGCACAAAGAAACCAAAGATTGATTTCAGAAATTCCAATTTTCTGAGGGAAAATGCCCCTAGAGGATAGTGGCCCATGTGAAAATTTAACTAAATTTGGAATTTGTGAGTCAGTATTGGACATGAAGTTATTCAGGAAGGACTTTTTGGAAAGTCTTACTGTTTAATTGCTGGAGTCCCTATTTTCTGTAATGCTAACCCAACATGCTTTTTGTGAGCTCTGTATGAACGAAACCACTGTCAGCCTGGACCAAAAAGGATAGGGAAGGCAGTAATTGAAGGGAAAATGGTTTCAATAGGAAAAGTGTGGAAGCTGAGGTCTGAAATTAAGACATCTCCTCAGGCCAAGAGAAGGACCCCATGTGTACAGAGAGTGAGTTTCTGCCAGCATTTGAAGAGGGTGGACATTCCAGACTGTTGTTCAGGAGGAGTTCAGTCTCCACAGGCTACAGAGAGGATGGAGAATACTCCCTGGTTGTTGCAGAGAGTTAGGACACTGCCCCACAGCTCTGGGTGAGGTGGGCCTAGTTCCCATAGTTTAAGGACAGTCAGGTCGCCACCCCTCTGTTCTGAGGGGGGTGGCCTGTATGCCAGAGATTAGGGAGAATGTTGCCACCATCGCACTCTACTAAGTGGGTTGAGACTGGGGAAAGTGTGGCCATCACCGCAATGTTCTTGCAGTGTGAGGTAAAGAGTCAATCCATTCCAGATGCTTGATGAGCATGGAACCAAAAAAATGGCCATTGGGTAAGCCTGTGGAAAGGGTAAGCTCCAATGAGGCCCCAAGGAGAAGAAACCATTGTTTTAAGGATGATTCTCAGACTTTGAAATCTAATGAAATATGCCCTTCAGGTTTCTGAAACTTTCCCTCCCAAGCTTTCCTTATGGTAATATAAATGTTTGTTCTATGTATGTCCCTCCTTTATATGTTGGAAGCAAAAAACATATTTTCTAAGTGTCACAGGTCTACAGCCAGAGAGGACGGAGCCTTAAGCCTTGTCTTCCCAAGACAAACTGTATTCTTATAAATGATTTTAATGTGATTTTATATTTAGCATTGCTACTGAAATGATTTAAGGTTTTTAGAATATTGTGTTGCAATGAATGTATTTTACATATGAAAATACAAGTCTTTTTGGGATTTGGATGGTGGAGTGTAGTAGTTTGAGGTTATTTTATGAATCCCCAAAGGAGAAAGATTATGTTTATAAGCTAATTTATTTCTCTGGGCGTGATATCCTTTGATTGCATTGAATTCAGTTGAGGGGACTTCAGTTAGATCACTTGATGAGATTGCTTTAAGGCTTCCAAGTAGACTATGTCAGTGAAGTGTGACTCAGCTTGACTCTCCACCCCCTTGCTGGGTCTGATATAAACAGACACTCAGACGGACGGACACAGAAAAGAAAGTCCGCATATTTGCTTCTGCAATGTGAGAGAGAGAACTGCAGGAAAACAGAAGCCCCTGAGAGGCTCAAAAAGCTAAGGCCCAGAAAGAGACAAGCCCTCTGCCTGGTTGCTCACAGGTGACCTCCAAGAGACAGTAGATTCTGGAGGGGAAGCAGAGACATCTGTAGAGATTGGTGGCCATCTTGCTTCACCACATGGCCACAATACAAGGATTAACAGTAACTGACTTTGGTGAGAAAACATCTCTGTTAACGCCTTGATTTGGGCACTTCATGGCCTTGGAACTGTAAGCTTTTACCCCAAATAAATGCCCATCTGGTGCTTTGTATTGGCAGCCCTTTGGCAAACTAAAACGCCTATTATCAGGTAAGTTCCCTTCTATTATTACTTTGTTGAGTTTACGAGATGTAATTTCATCAATTCTTGTTTCTGCATTTATTGAATAGATTGTGTGCTTGTGTTCATTATTCTACTAGTATCATATATACATTACATGATATTCAGATGTTAAGCTGCCTTTTATTTCTGGGATAAATCCCACTTGTATCCATTATTGGACTCTCCAACTTTTATTGTTCAATTCTGTCAGTTTTATCTTATATACTTTGGGATTCTCATGTTACATCCATACATCCTTGTAATTATGTTTTTTCTTCCTTATGGATTTACTATTTTACATTGTAATATGTTCCTCCTATTTTTCTAGTAATATTTTTGGTTTTAAAATCTATTTTTCTGGTATTAGAAAAATCTCCGTAGTTTTTTTATGGTTAAGGTTTGCATGATATTTCTGTTTATAATCTTTTACTTTCAAACTATTTGGATCACTCAACCAAAATCAAGTCCTTTAGACATTATATAGTTGGGTCTTGTTTCTTTATCAAATGTGACAATCTCTGGTTTTTCACTGTTTTATTTTAATATTATTGCATATAAAGTTATTGCTATATGGTTGCCTTTCTGTAAGTCATTTAACTTTTGTTTTCTATAAAGTCCATGAATTTTTTGTTCCTTTGTTCTTTGTTTACTGACTTCTTTTGAATTAAATAGATATTTTCTAATATAACATTGTAAAAATAAATCCTTTAATGTTTATACTATTTCAATTCCTAGTGGTTGCTGTATTATTCAGCCAAAGGGGTACTGTTGCAAAATATCAGAAATGGTTGGTTTTATAAAGGGTATTTATTTGGGATAGGAGCTTACAGATACCAGGCCATAAAGCATAAGTTACTTCCCTCTTCAAAGTCTATTTAGAGCAAGATGGCTGCTGATATCTGTGAGGGTTCAAGCTTCCTGGGTTCCTATGTTCCTGGGGCTTGCTTTTCTCTGGGTTCAATGTTCCTTTCTTCTTGGAGCTGGTTTCTCTTTCCTCTGGGAGTTTACTTCCTGGGGCTCCAGCTTAAGTCTTCAGCATCAAACTCAAACATCAAAACTCCAACATAGAAACCCTCGACTCTGTACTTCGCCACGCCTTTTGTCTGTGAGTTGCCCCCACCAAGGGGTGAGGACTGAATGTCCTAATCATAACCCAGGTACAGATCAGATTAAAGCATAATCCAATATTTCTTTTTGGAATTCATCAATTATATCAAACAGCTACAGTTGCTCTTGGATTTATACCAACTTCCGATGAGATATAGATATTTTACTCTTATATAACTCTGTTTATCCCCTTTTTGTACTATTAATTTTGCAATTATTATATCTACATATGATACAGTCTCTTCAGTACGTTTTAAAAATTATTTGTCCATTTAGTAAACTGAGACAAGAAAGGAGAATAATATAAATTTATACAGTTGGTTACATTAAACTTATTTACTTTTTTAGTTCTCTTCATTTCTCCCTTTCAATTTGAGTTGCCATCTGGTGTAATTTCCTTCCTCCAATACTTTTGTTCCCATCTATCACCTTTGTGCTTTTAATACAAAATGTTACATTTCTATATGTTAAAGGCCCAACAATACTATTATATATGTATTGTTCTATGCAATTGCTTTTTAAATCATTTAAAGGAAGAAAGGAGAATAAATGTACACTTATAGTGTCTTTTGCAATTTCCTGCAAAATAACCTTTACCAGCATTCCTTGTTTTCCCAAATAAACTTGGGAAATTTTACTCTCTAGTGTCAATTGTTTTCAGCATGAAGAATTTTCTTTAGCATTTCTTATAAGTCATGTTTGCTAACAACAAATTCTCTCAGTTTTTACTTATCTGGAAAAGTCTTTATTTTGTCTTCATTTTAATCATTTTACTGGATATAAGATTATTGTTTGACAGTTTGTCATGTTTTTTTTTCCTTTCTGCAATTCGAATATGTCTCCACTGCCTTCTTTTTTCCATTGTTTCCTTATGAGAAGTCCTCTATTAACATAATTAATTTCTCTTGTATGTTTGTCCTTTTGCTAGTTCAAGATTTTCTCTTTTTTGTAGCTTTTCATCGTTTTGGCTATGTAATGTCTGGGCAGGTACTCTTGGCATTATCCTACCTGGTTATGTAGGATATTTTTGAGTTCCTTTAACTGTAGATTAAAGTAGACTAAATGTGTAGATTAATGTTTTGTCATCAAATTTGGGAGATTTCACTGCTATATATTCAAATATATTTTCTGCTCCTTTTCTTTTTCTTCTCCTTATGGTACTCCTATTAAATGTATGTTGGTGCATTAACTGGTATCCCACATTTCTCTAATAGCATATTAAATGTTCCTTCATTCTTCTTTCCTAGTTCTTCAACTTGCATTATTTCTATTTATCTGTTTTTGAACTCACTAATTCTTTCTGCTGCCAGTTCAAATATACTGTTGAATCACTGCGGTATATTCTTCATTTCAGATATTGTGATTTTCATTTAGTTCCTTTTAAATATAATTTCTCTCTCATTTTGATATTCTCCATTTGATACAACTTTTGGAATCATATCTTCTTTTACTTTTAAGTATGGTTTCCTTCTTTTCATTGAACATATTTATAATAGGTACTTTGAAACCTTTGTCTCCTCTGTCCAGTATCTGGGACACTTCAAAATGTTGCTTGCATATTTTTCTGCTTATTACTAACATTTTCCTCTTTCTTTGCATGCCGTGGTTGTTTTTGTTGAAAAGTGAATATTTCAGATAATGTAGTAACTTTGGACTCTGAGGATACTGAGTCTCCTACATTCTATTGGTGCTTGTCACTGTTAATTTGATTGTTCATTTGTTTAGTAATTTGGCTGGATTGGTTCAGCATATTCTCTTTCCTCCACAGTGTGTGTAGACTCTGATGTCTCTGATCAAATTTCTCTTCATTTTTATCTTTAAGCCTTCCTTTCTTGGGTGAGCATCAGTTAGTGGCCATCAAGCCTTTGAAGTACTAAGGTTTTTATGTTGTACCATTGCATCTATATGTGGTTTTGAGACTGCTTTTACATTTTAGGGAGATAACAGTTTTCTTGTGCATTTAGAAGGGACTTGTAGCTCAGAGGTTCCCTCTGCATGTAGCCTTGGGCACCTGCACAGTCTTCCTGACCACACGAATGATTGTGGCTTTAACCAGACTTATTTTGATTATATCTTTCTCTGATTCCTCCATTAAGCTTTTGACTGGTCTGCCCCTATTGATTTTACCCCCATTTGAGAGCATTCACTAATTGCTAGCTGATTGCTTTGTTGTTTTTTATAACATTCTGGTGCATAAATTGCTCCATAATTTGATCCAAATTAAGTTGATCCCCTTGACAGGAGCAGAGCTGCCATCTTTGAGTCTCACTTTATGCTTCTCTTACTTGAGAGTCCTCTGCACTATGAAGAAGGAACATGGAGGGTGTGGGTACCTCAACCTACAGGAGCTGTCCCACTGGTTCCTCCCTATGGAGCAGGAGCTGAACGTGCATGACCTAGTACCACCACCAGCTGGTATGCTGCCACAGCACAGTGTAGGGCTTCTGCAGCCTGGGGTCAGGGCAGATGTAACATACCAAAGAGCTGCTGAAGCTTGGCAACTCTTCAACTCTCAGCTTCTGGAGGGCATCCCAAGTACCAAGAGAACTCTAATTTTGCTGACTTTCTTTATCCTGACTTTGTATTTGTGTCTCTATTTATAGTTCTTGGCCAAATTTTGTTCTGGCTTGAGCGTGGTTGATATATTATTCTCAACTGATGGCAGCAATGAATGAGAATTTGTTTTTATGGTAATCTCTGTCAGTTAGAGACAAGGATCTATTCTCTTACAATTGAGAGATTGTTCACCTTTTTTGTAGGTTTATGAAGGAATAGTCTCACTTCCATGATAAAGGGGGAAAGCATTTTGAGATCTGGACCTTAGTTTTTGTGTTTCTGTGCTTCCTGTAGCTCGTGTCTGAACTTTAAAAATGAAGCTGCAACTTCTCTGTGGGTATCTGTAATTTTTTTTAAAGCCCTTACCTGTCATAGCATAACTGTAAATATTTTTCTGCTTCTAGTGTGTATTCAAAACTTAGATTATAAAGTTTCCTGAAATAAAGGAACAATTTTCTGACTGGTTTATGGACTAGTAAGTGTTTACATAAATCTAATCTTTCCTGAATTCCAAGAGAATTTAAAGAACCGAACTTCTAACATTTGAGATGTATTAGACATTCGTATTAGTCAGCCAAAAGGGGATTGATGCGAAGTACCAGAACTCTGTTGGGTTTATAAGGAGTATTTATTTTAGGTAGAAGTTTATGGTTAACTAGGCCATAAAGCATAAGTTACTTCCCTCACCAAAGTCTGTTGCCACACAAGATGGTGGGTGATGTCTGCGAGGGTTCAGTCTCTCCTCTTGCCCAGGCTCCGTGGTCCAATCTTCTTCCAGTTTGGGGCAAATCTTGTGCCTTTCCCGGGGCTTGTTCCTCTCCGTGCTCAGCTGCTCTGCTCTCTGCACAAGGCCAGCTGTTAACTGTCAGGTGAACAGCTCATCTCTCTTCCTTGGGCCTCTGCCTTGTCTAATGGTACCTTCTCTCTTCCTCACACATCTTTTTCTCTGTGTGCTTACTTCCTCTGCTCCATCAAAAAGCTCCAACTCTCTCCTCTGCTTTATTTTCTCTGTGAGTCCCTTCCCACCAAGGGCGTGGGGTCTCAACATTCTACTGATGTGGCCAAATCAAAGCCTTATTCATTATTTAATCAAGAAAAAGTGACACCTCTGAATCCAATACAATTAAATAAACCCAGAGGAACAGACCAGTTTACAAACATAATCCAATATGTGTTTTTAGAATGCATAAACAGTATCAAACTGCCACAGCATTTAAGAAAAAGTAACAACCTTTTCAGCTAAACTGATAGCTCAGAAATACTTTCCTAAAAAAAACAAATTCAAATAAACAAAGGGAATCCTTGGACAAATCAGGCTCAACTTGATCATTTTAATTTAAAGCATCTATATGTCTTTTCTCTAGTTTTATCAGAGTGTAATATAGTGTAATATATCACAATTCTGCATTTAAATTTTTAAAATCCAGATTTGTTTTCAAATTAATACTCAAGTTAATTTAAATTTCCTAAACTTCTTATATGACATATAGATCATATAAACTAATACTACATCTACATTATATTTAAAATGATAAAAATTAAAATTATATTTTAAACTTTAGGATTCTTCCAAACATTTTTATGTTAACAGTAATCATGGTCTGTACTTTGTGATCTCTAATGTAATTGTCAAGGTCATTGGTAAATTTAAAGAACTTGGAATAATATAATGGAGTCTACTCTTGTTTTTTTTTCTTTTTTCTTTATTAGAGAAGTTGTATGTTTACAGAACAATCATGTACAAAATACAGGATTCTCATATACCACCCTACCAACTTGCATTGTGGAGGGAACATTTGTTACAATTGATTATAGTACATTTTTATAATTGTGCTATTAATTAAAGTCCATGGATTAATTTAGGGTTCACTTTTTGTGTAGTGTAGTTTCATAGACTTTTTAAAAAAAGTTTTGTTACCATATATACAATATAACATTTCCCCATTTAATCATATTCAGGTATGCTGTTAATTGCATTCACAATTTTGTGCTACCTTCACCACCATCTATTACCTAAACATTTCCGTCATTCCAAATAGGAACCCTATACAATTTAAGCCTGAATTCCCATTCCCTATCCCTATACCATCCCCTGGTATATTATATTTTAGATTCTGATGCTATGAGTTAGCTTGTTCTAACTTTTTTCATTTTAAAAACAATTTCTTCAAGTATATCAATCATACATGAACATAAACAATAAGTGTATAGTAACAGTTGTGAACTTACAAAACAAGTATAACGTCTTACAGAGCTTCTATACATCACCTCACCACAAATACCTTACATTGTTGTGAAACATTTGAAACAAATTACGAAAGAGCACTGTCAAAATATTACATATAACTATACTCCATATCTTACATTTGAGGTATTCTCCCTCCAATACACCCTATCATTTTTGTCCATAAACCAAATAGTTTATCTAAAGTGTACAGTCAATAGTGTTTGGCATAATCACCAAGTTATACATTCATTACTAAAAAAAAAAAACAACAACAAAAAACAAATCACCATCATACCCATATGTTAATACTACTAATTACAGATCTTATGATTAGCTTTCATCCCATTTCTATTCATTTACAAACTTTTACAAATAATTTTTTACCAGGTCTGCACAGATTAAACTTCAGTTTTCCATTCTCTAACCATATTCTTCTCTCTGGTGACTTATATTCTAGCTATTAACTCCATGTGTTTGCTCATTACAGATAGTTCACAATAGCAAAATCATACAGTTTGTTCTTTTGTGCCTGGATTACTTTACTCAACATAATGTCCTGCAGATTCATGTACCCGGTCATATGCTTCACTACTTCATTTATTCTTACAGCTGAATAATAATGTTTGTATATTCTGCAGTTTGTTTACCCATTCATCAGTTAATGGATACCTGGGTTGTTTCCATCTTTTGACAATTGCGAATAATGTCTCTATGAACAGATGTCCTTTCATGTCACTGCTCTCAGTCCTTCTAGGTATATACCTTATCATGGAATTGTCAATTTGCATGGAAGATCTGTATCTAACTTCCTTTGGAACTGTCAAGTGGACTTCCACAGTGGCTGTTACATAAAAATGTAGGGGATTCACATATGCCCTGCTCCTTACACCTCCCACATTTTTCCACATTAACAGCATCCTTGATTAGTATGGTACATTCATTACAATTGATGAAAACACACTGGTGCATTGCCACTAAGGATGGATTATAGTTCATATTGTAGGTTACACTCTCTCCTGCACATTTTTGTAGGTTGTAGCAAGATGTAATGGTCTGTATCTGTCATTGTAATGTCATTCAGGACAACTCCCAAGTCCTGAAAATGACCCCATATTACACTGGTTTTTCCCTTTCCCTGCCCTCAGAACCTCCAGTGGCCACTGCCTCCACTTCAGTGATAAAATTTCTTCCATTGCAAGAATCACTATAAGTCTATAGTAGAATACTAGTAAGCCTACTTTAGTCCTCCAAACTCAGCATATAAATTCATTATCTTCCACCCCAGCATGAGATATGACTCCTGGGGATGAGCCTCCCTGGCACCAAGGGAGTACTACCAAGTGCCAACAAGCAATGCAACTGAAAAAAAAAAAAGGCCTTGACTAAAAGGGGGAAAATGTAAAGACTAAGAGACTTCAAAGTCCATCAGGAGGTCATTCTCGAGGTTAGGCTTATGCATGTTTCAGAAGGAACACATTGACTGCCAAAGTAGATACTACCTCAAATAGTGGCGCTTGTGAGGGCTCTGGAGACATCCAGACACTATAATCAGGGCAGATAGCTCAGGAGTTTGATGCCTTGCCAGTGGGTCCTATTTCGGGATTTATGCTCCCCCATGTGTCAGAGTTGGACTCAGTTGTGATTTCCCTAAACATGGCTCTTCTGGCAATTCCATGATTAGGTATATACCGAGAAGGACTGAGAGCAGTGACATGAAAGGACATCTGTTCAGAGACATAATTCACAATTGCCAAAAGATGGAAACAACCCAGGTATCCATTAATTAATGAATGGGTAAACAAACTGCAGATTATACACATATTATTATTCAGCTGTAAGAAAAAATGTAGTAGTGAAGCATATGACCGGGTACATGAATCTGCAGGACATTATGTTGAGTAAAGTAATCCAGGCACAAAAGAACAAACTGTATGATTTTGCTATTGTGAACTATCTGTAATGAGCAAACACATGGAGTTAATAGCTAGAATATAAGTCACCAGAGAGAAGAATATGGTTAGAGAATGGAAAACTGAAGTTTAATCTGTGCAGACCTGGTAAAAAATTATTTGTAAAAGTTTGTAAATGAATAGAAATGGGATGAAAGCAAATCATAAGATTTGTAATTAGTAGTATTAACATATGGGTATGATGATGATTTGTTTTTTGTTGTTTTTTTTTTTTTTAGTAATGAATGCATAACTTGGTGATTATGCCAAATACTATTGATTGTACACTTTAGATAAACTATTTGGTTTATGGACAAAAATGATAGGGTGTATTGGAGGGAGAATACCTCAAATGTAAGATATGGAGTATAGTTATATGTAATATTTTGACAGTGCTCTTTCGTAATTTGTTTCAAATGTTTCACAACAATGTAAGGTATTTGTGGTGAGGCGATTTATAGAAGCTCTGTAAGACGTTATACTTGTTTTGTAAGTTCACAACTGTTACTATACACTTATTGTTTATGTTCATGTATGATTGATATACTTGAAGAAATTGTTTTTAAAATGAAAAAAATAGAACAAGCTAACTCATAGAGTCAGAATCTAAAATATAGGATACCAGGGCACAGGGTATAGGGATAGGAATGGGAATTCAGGCTTAAATTGAATAGGGTTCCTATTTGGAATGATGGAAATGTTTAGGTAACAGATGGTGGTGAAGGTAGCACAAAATTGTGAATGCAATTAACAGCATAAGAAAGAGAATAGTTTAAGAAAAAAAACACTTTGTCTTTAATTCTAATTACTGAAAATTTTAAAAATCTAAAGAAACAGTAAAATATGTTAATATCTTGGCAAATCTGGCTCAAATTTGATAGATCTATTAATAAGAGTTTTAAAGGATTTTGTGAATACTTTTACGTAAAAGCAATATATAAATGCAAAACTGATTTACACTCTGTTAAAAATGATAAGTGATCTTAGAATATTCAATCTGTTTTTAATAAAAGCTAATAAAAGCTTATTCTTTTTCTTTTGAGTAACCTACCCAGATAGAAGAGATTCTGTATCTCATTAAAATAACTTTCTGCTCCTTGTGCTGATTGTGTAATTTCTTTCATAATTTAATAAACAAATCTAAATTTTTAAAAATCATAATTTTTCACTTCTGAGGTGACAAAGGTTTTTTGTTTTGTTGGGTTTTTTTTGTAAGTTGTGTTGACTTTTGCTGTATTCTTTTTAAATTAGGTACTGTCATTTTGATTACTAGGTAAACAAGTTGAAACCACTTACTGTTTTTAGGCATCTATGATTCTATTTTAATTAAGAGGCTAAATCTTCTCTGATAACTCTTTTTATTCACAAGATTACATCAATTAAAAAAAATTTTTCAGGATCATTTTTTTCATTTAAACTATCTTTGAAATTTCCCTGGTGGCTGCTGAAATGCCTCATAGATTTGTTCTCTCACCTCATAAAATGTGAATGCTAGAAACAATTTTGTTCACCTGGTTTGCTGCATATTTCTTAAATCTTTGTGATACATACATCTTTGTGAGATGTATGGGGAGAGAAGCCCATTCAAAGGAGCAATTCAGTTAATTTAGATTACTTGTGTTCAAGTGAAAAATTAAAGTAGATATTTTTAATAGCTTATATATTTTGCAGTAATATATTGTCAATTCGTCAGTGACCTGACTATATATATAAAAGCTTCTTACCCTCAGGGAAAGGAGAGAAACCTGGGTCAACTACCTCGTGAAATAGCCATATATTTTACCTTAAAAGAGGGTTTTCACCTCCTCCATTCTGATATTTGGTTACTGTAATAACTTAACCACTTGTAAGCATCATTAGGTTGTTTTTGCTTCACCACCCATCCCCCCATCTTTCCTAAAGGTTCAGGTTTGCCTGAAGGATAGAAATTAGGTCTTCGATAAGGGCATTCTCATAACTTCTATGGAAAGGATTGCACCTGATATCATTAACTATTGATAATTCATTGATTAGACACGTAAGTATGGGATTTTGTGTTGCTAGTTATTAGACAACTGCTAGACAGTATCAGTAAGTTGAGTCAGGATTCCCAGGACTTTTTTTAGATTAAAAGCTAATGAGTTAATAAAAGAAAACAGCTGACCCAAGATCAGCATTAATTGCATAGCCTAATTATAGCTATTTGTTTTAGATTACTCTTGGTATTAGTTACTATTCTTTATCTTCAGATGGGTATATGATGAAACCCTTACTCTTCTTGATCTAACTCCAATATTTAATGCAGTTAATAAAAGTTTCACAAATGAAATAAACTATTCGGGAATAAATATACTGAATCATTTTACCTTTAATAGCTAAGTAGTTGCATTCATAAGATCAAAAACAACTTATTTTTCTTTTCAACAGGATGTAATTACCCAAACCATTTGTGCAAAACATGCAGCAAGTAGAAAATTATTTTTGAGAATACATCTCATTTAACTAGCTATGAAAAGATCATCCTTAAGAAGCAAGGATTTACTTCATTAGCAGCACCAAGGTCCACAAAGCCCTACCCTACTATTGACTTAGAAAATATTTTATGGCTTATAGGGTCAAGGTTTCAGAGAATAAGGAATGCCTCCTCCAGCTAGGTTAAGAACCCAGTTACATTTGGGCAACCCCGAGGAGGAAGGAGCTCATTCAAATTTCTGGATACTGTAGGCAATAGGCAAAACTTGTAGAGATATTACCTTTACAAAAGAAGATAAAACAAAAACAATAAAATGTTTTCTTAATTTATAGGGGCTATTGAAAATATTATCCATGATTACTTATAAAATCTCCAAAATGAAGTTGCTTTTCTGGTCTTAGAAATTGTTCAATACCTTATTGCTGACAGTATGTATGGAGACTTGTATATTCACATTCCTTGCTGGACCTATGTAAGTGAATCACATGAAAACACCATGAAGCCAGGTTTGTTTGATCAATCATAATCTTTGGGGAGTATTTATGAGCACAAGAGGGGACTATTAAAAAGAAATATTTAGGGGAAGCGGTTGTGGCTCAACTGATAGAGCATCCACCTACCATATGGAGGGTCCAGGGTTGGATACCCAGGACCTCCTGACCTGTGTGGTGAGCTGGTCCATGCAGTGTTGCCACATGCAAGGAGTGCAGCGCCACACAAGGGTGTCCCCTGCTTAGGGATACCCCATGTGCAAGGAGTGTGCCCTGCAAGGAGAGCCGCCCCTCGCAAAAAAGTGCAGCCCTGCCCAGGAGTGGCGCCACACACGCGAGAGCTGACAAAGCAAGATGATGCAACAACAACAAAAAAAGCAACACAGTTTCCTGGTGCTGCATGACAAGAATGCAAGTGGATACAAGAACACACAGTGAATGGACACAGAGAGCAGACAACAGGGGTGGAAGGTAGAAGGGGAAATTTAAAATTTATTTAAATGTATTTAAATAAATAAATATATAAATAAATTATATAAATAAATATATTTTAAAAGATTTATTAAAAATAAATCTTTAAAAAAGAAAAAAGAAAAAAAAGAAATATTCAAGGGAGTGGTTGTAGCTCAGTGGTTGAGCACCTTCCTCATCCCAGGTTCGTTCCCAGGTACCTCCAAAAAAAAAATCAAAACTTGAAAATAAGTAACAGGGATTATTTCCTGTCCTTTCAGTGTTATGCTAGGTGTTGCCTAGCAGGACCTCCCAGGAATATATCATTTTCTGGGGGTAGGTACCTTTATTTGACATTTTATGTAGTATTGAATACAATAACTTAGAAAATTTTAAGGATAAATGATAAATGCTAACTTGTAGAAAACTAATGGTAATGCAAATGATTCTTGTCCCATTGCTATGGAAATATAGTTTGTCCACCAGAGGTGAAAATGAGTTGTAAGGTAGAAAATATAATTTCAAAGTTTACAGTTTTATTAGTCTGAAGGGCATTAATTTGTTTTGGACCTTTATTTGTGATGTTATACCAACATTATTTAAGCCACTGTAAATGCCTCACTGACTCCAATTCTATACGAACCAGCCTTACCATCTTACCATTACCCCGTTAATGCATTCATTAAAATCATTGGCATGTGCTCATTTTTTAAAATATTGTTTATCAAAGTTGCTCACACTCCACAATGAAGATCTTTTACTGATATTGCTGTTCCCGAATGTAAAGCTCTCCATGACTTTCACAATATTCAAAATCATTGCTAGGCTCTGTGCTTGCCTCCCTGTTGATCAGTCTGGGAAGGGCAGATTAAAACTGGGAACCAACTGTGTGAGGCCCAGCATTTACCATAAAGCTTTGTGCTTCGGGATGAAGTTCTCTTCAAGCAATTTCTCGACACAAATCAAGTTGAAATCAGTGCTTGATTGATGCATGAAAATTGACATATAAACCTGAAAATAACTATTTGAAATCAGGTATATTTGAATCAAAATTTTTCTTGTCAGAGTTCAGAGTACAAAAATTTTCTACTTTATTTTGGAAAGTACTGTGCAAAGACCATGAAGGAGATTCACTCCAGGGGCTCACTCTCAAAGATAATTTCTAGGAAACAACCTTTATTTTTTTATTGGTAATGTTTGCAGAATCTCAAGGGATAGCCCTTTTCATTTTATATATCTTTATTTGTGATTCTCTTTTCCTCCTGATTAGACTTACCAGGGTTTCTCCTTTTTTTTCAAAATCCTCTTATTGTAGTTGTTTTCTATATCATTAATTTTGTATTTTCTTTATTACATCCTTCCATTTAGCTATTTGTTTAATTTAATCTTCCTTTTCCAACTGCTTAAGACAGATATTTGTTCATAGTCTAACTTTTCTCTAATACATGAATTGAAAACTGTAAATTTCCTTCAAAGAATGACTTAATTATACCTCACAAGTTTTGCTATGAGCCATATTCTGCTTTCATTGGGTCCAGACTATTGCTAATTTCTGTTATTTTTGGTAATTCCATGGGTTCTTTAGCATTTGATTTTTAGTATCTGATTACATGGTATGTTTCATTTACCTTTTTAAATTTATTTTTTAATTATCTTTTTTTAAAAAAGATACTTAGATCACAAAAAATGTTACATTAAAAGATATAAGAGGTTCCCCTCTACCCCACACCCCACCCACACACACTCTTCCCACATCAACAACCTTTTTCATCATTGTGGCACATTCATTGAATTTGGTGAATACATTTTGGAGCACTGCTGCACTGCATGGATTATAGTTTACACTCTCCCAGTCCATTCAGTGGATTAAGGCAGGGTATATAATGTCCAGTATCTGTCCCTGCAATATCATTTAGGACAGCTCCAAGTTCCGAAAATGCTCCCACATCACATCTCTTCTTCCCTCTTCCAGCCCTCAGCAACTACTGTGGCCACTGTCTCCACATCAGTGATACAATTTCTTCCATTGCTGGAGTCATAATAGTTCTATAGTAGAATACCAGTAAGTCCACTCTAATCCACATTTTATTTCTCCATCCTGCAGACACTGGGATGGATGAGAGGGGACTTAGATCCCACGTGGCTGATGGATGTGATTCTCCCACTTGCAGTTGTAGGCACTCTCAATTCCCTGGCGGTGTTGTTGACCATCTTCACCTCCCTGTTAGCTGGCCAGATAGTAGGATTTGCAACTCTGCTGAGGCTCAGGTCCCAGAATGGCACATGGCCAGTCCAGAGATTCAAGTCTCCTGAGTATACACCAACCCCAGTGCCAACCACAGGTTCAGTAAAAGTGGCAGAAGAGGCCATGTATAGAAAGGTCACATCTGAGTCCAACTCCATCACACTCAGGAGAACAAATTCCAAAGTAGGGCCCACTGACAAGGCACTGAACTCCAGAGTCATCTGCCATGACCATAGTACCTGTGTGTCTCCATAGCCCTCAGGAGCACCACTACCTGGGGGTGTACCTACTTTGGTGTCTCTGGGATCCTGCCGAGAAATGTGTAGCACCACCCCTCTAATGACCTCCCGACTCATTTTGAAATCTCTTAGCCATATAAACTCATTTGTCTTTACATTTCCCCCTCTTATTTCCCTTATGGTCAGGGAGCATACTCAGTTGTTTGAAATATACTGGGACTTGCTTTTATTCCATTATATGGTACATTTTGTAATGTTTAATGTGTACATGAAAAGAAGGCATACTCTACTCTTTTTCACTACTTTTTCCTATGGAGAACAAATTGATTTGTTCATTATGTAGTCCAAATCTTCTATATCCTTGTTCATTTTTGTGTGATTACTTTTTACTTTTTTCAGTTATTGAGAAAGGAATATTAAACTTTTTATTAAGAAAGGAAATTTGTCTTTTTCAAATCATAGATTTGTCACTTTTTCTTAAGTGCTTTGAAATATTTTTATCAAGTGCAAATAAATTTATAATTATTGTATTTTACAGGTAAAATTAGTTTTTGGTCACTATGATGTGTCTTTTTTTTGCTAGAAAGTTTTTATCTGATACTGGGATAGCTGCACAAAGTTTCTATAAGGTAACTCTTAAAATAGCAACTATTTATTTCTCTTTTTTCACTAATATCTGAGGTATCCTTCAGTTTTAGATATATCTTTTCCAAATAGGATATAGCTGTTTTGTTTTCATATCTAGTCTGTTTTTGTTTGTATTTATAAATTTTTAATAGACATTACTTTTAGCTCAGTTTTAGGTTTACAGAAAAATTACACAGAAAGCACAGAGTTCCCATCTACCCTCATTTCATTCCCCCATTCCCACCACACACATTTCTCCTATTATTAACATCTTACATTACTGTGGAATTTTGTTACAACTGACGATTCCAAATTGATTCTTTATTCAATTTAGAAATATAAAGTGGGACTACTGCACCTTTTCCCAAAAGGCTGGAAAGATTCTGCATCAAAAGAAAACCTGTATAAACGAGCTTTGAGCAAGTGGGGGGACAGGTGACTTGTCAGGTGAGTGGCTATCAGGTTGTAGAAATGTGTGACAAGATGCTGAAGCCTAAGCCCCTAGAACACACTAAATAGAGATGAGTACTGGAAGCTGATAAAAGTCAAGCTTCCTATACAAAGGATCACCTCTCAATGACAGCTTATGTTTGCAGGGTCTATAGACTTCCTCACTATACTGAGTCCCAGGAATCTTCAGGATTTATTTATTTATTTTTTAATAGACTTTTTCTTTTAGAGAGGTTTTAGATTTGCAAAGAAATTGTGCAAAAGTGAACAGAGTTCCAATAAATCCCTCTTCTCCCCTAGTCCTACCACACACAAAATTTCCTCTCTAAACATCTTGAATTGTTGTGATACATTCATTACAATTGTCATTGATATGTATCATGTTGATACACTCTTATTAACTAAAATCCATACTTTCCATTTGAGTTCACTCTGCTTCGGATTTTGACAGCAGCA
This sequence comes from Dasypus novemcinctus, assembly GCF_030445035.2. Taxonomy (NCBI): domain Eukaryota; kingdom Metazoa; phylum Chordata; class Mammalia; order Cingulata; family Dasypodidae; genus Dasypus; species Dasypus novemcinctus. The sequence goes on along the minus strand of NC_080697.1, from coordinate 45,150,008 downwards.
TAATATCATGTATCCATCATCAAAATATTATATAGAATAGTTTTGCTGCCCAAAAAATGCCCGGTGTTTCATCTATTCATCCCTTCCTTCCCCATTCTCCCTGAATCCCTAGCAGTGTCTGATATTATTGTTTCTAGAGTTTTGCCTTTTGTAGAACATCATGTAGTCAGAATCATACAGTAAGCATCCTTTTCAGATTGGATTTTTTCACTAAACAAAGTACATTTAAGTTTCTTCCATGTCTTTTGTTAGCTTGACAGCTTAATTCTTTTTATCGCTGAATAATATTCCACTTATGATCGTAACATAATGTGTTTATCCACTCACCTATTGATAGACATCTTGGTTGCTTTCAGTTTTTGGTAATTATGGATAAAGCAGCCATAAACATTCATGTGCAGGTTTTGTACAGACATCAGTTTTCAACTCATTTGGGTAGATATCAAGGAGAGTGCTTGATACAGCTTTGTAAGAAACTGCCAAACTGTCTTCCAAAGTGCATGCACCATTTTGCATCCCGCTAGCAATAAATGAGATATCCTCTTTCTCCACATCCTTGCCAGAATTTGGTGTTGTCAGTATTTTGGATTTCATTCCTTCTAGTAGATGAGAAGTAGCATTTCATTGTTATCTTGATTTGTAATTCCCTAATAACATAGGATGTAGAGCTACTTTTCACATGGTTATTTGCTATCTATATATTTTCTCTTAGTTGTCTGTTCAGCAATTTTGACCATTTTTTAAATATGGGTTGTTTGCTTTCTTATTAATGAGTTTTAAGAGTTCTTTGTGTATTTTACATACTAGTCCTTGGTCAGATATGTGTTTTGCAAATAATTATCTCCAAGTCTCATGAAGTCTCAATCACTGAAACTTTATAGTAACAGTGAAATTGAGTAGTGTCAGTCCTTCCATTTTGTTCTTCAGAACAAAACTTGCTGGGATTTTTATTGGGATTACCTTGAATATATAGATTAAGCTGAGAATAACTGATGTCTTAATAATTTTAATTTCTCCTAATGATAAACATAGACTATCTCTCCATTTATTTAGGCCATATTTATTTCTTTCATCTGAATTTTGACATTTTCCTTATATTGATCAGGTATATATTTGGTTCAATTATGTTAAGTATTTCATTATTTTTTGGTTCTAATATACATGAAGTTTGAATTTTAATTTCAATTTCTAATTGTTCAATTCTAGTATATAGGAACAAAACTAACCTTTATAGAAGTGGTGTTCATGAACTGTAATTTTCCTTTCATGCAAAGTCTTTGTTTTGTTTTTGGTATATACTTTTATTATTATTTTAAAGTTCATGGGCTTGTTAGTGATGACTTTTATTTCTGATATTAGTAATTTGTCTCATCTCTTTTTTTTCATTGCTCAACTAGCAAGAGGCTTATCAATTTTACTGATCTTTTAAAAGAGCCACATTTTGGTTGTGTTGATTTTCACTATTTCCTGTTTTCAATTTCATTGAATTGAGCTTTAACTTTCATTAGTCCTTTTTTAATGCTTACTTTGAATATAATTTGGTATTTGTTTTCTAGTTTCCCAAGGGCCAAGCTTAAATTATTGATTTTAAATCTTTCTTCTTTTCTCATGCATGTATTCCAGTGCTACAGATTTTCCATTAATCACTGCTTTTCCTGCATCCCACAGATTTTGATAAATTGCATTTTCATTTTCATTTAGTTCAAAATAATATACTAAAATTTTTCTTGAGACTTCTTTGAGCCATGTGTTATTAATATTTAAAAATGTGCTGTCAAATCTCAAAATACTTGAGGATTATCTTTCTGTTATTGATCTCTAGTTTAATTCCATTGTAGCCCAAGAGCACACTTTGTATGATTTCTGTAATTTTAAATTTGTTGAGATATGTTTGATGGCCCAGGATATGATCTGTCTTACTCAATGTTCTTTTTGAGCTGGAGAAGAATGTGTATTCTGCTGTTGTTACATTAAGTATTTATAAATGTCATTTATTATGTTGATTGAGGATGTTGCTTAGTTTAACTACATCTTCACTGATTTTCTGACTGCTTGACCTATCACTTACTATCGAGGGAGGTTGATGTCTCTAAATATAATAGTGAATTTGTATTTTCCCCTTGCATTTCTATCAGGTTTTGCCTCATATATTTTGCTGCTTTGTTGTTAGATGCTTACATATCTAGGATTGTTATATCTTCTTGGATATTTCTTGGAGAATATTTTCTGGAAGAACTGACACCTTTGTCATTGCATAATGTTCCTCTTTATCTCTGATAATCTTCCTTTCTTGGAAATTTTTGTCTGAAATTAAAATGGTTACTCCAGCTTTCTTTTGATTAGGGTTAGAATGCTATATCTTTATGTATCTCTTTGCCTTTAATCTATCTGTATCTCTATATTTAAGAGAGTAACAACTTAAATATTTCACTCTACTTTCTTGTTGCATTATTTCTGAAGAGAAGTTCATAGCTATTCTTGTCCTTTTTCTTCTAAAGGAAAATCCCCTCATCCAGCTTCTCTGTAGATTCTCTGTGTTTTTTATTTAGCAAAGTTATTCTTAGAGGCAGATATTTTGGTACTTACCCTGTTTGGTGTTCTCTGAGATTCTGGATCTGTGGTTTGGTAGCTGTCACTAATTTTGGAAAATGCTCAGCCATTATTACTTCAAATATTTCTGTTATTCCTTTATTTATTCTCCTTCTAGTATTTCTATTTATACATATGTTACACCTTTTGTAATTGTCCTACAGTTCTCAGATATTCTGTTTCCTCTCTTTTCACTATTTTTTCTCTTTGCTCTTTAGATGGGGAAGTTTCTACTGACATATCTTCAAGCTCACTGATTCGTTTTTTTAATATGTCCAGCTTCCTGATTATCCTGACAAAGTCATTCTTAATTTTAATTACAGATTTTTTAATGCTTTCTAACATTTCCTTTTGTTTCTTTCTCAGAGTTTCCATCTCCCTAATTATATTACCCATCTAATCGTAAATGTCTTCCACTTTTTTCATTAGTATTCTTAGCATATTAAAGATAGATGTTTTAAATTCCTAGTCAGATAATACCAAAATCTCTGCCATATCTGAATCTGGTTCTCATGCTGGCTTTGTCCTTTCAGTCTGCCTTTTGCTTTTTGGCATGCCTTGCAATTTTTGGTTGAAAGCCAAACATGATGTACCACTTAAGAGGAACTGAGATACATAGGCCTTTCGTGTGATGTGTTATATTTCTCTGGTCAGGCGTTAAAATGTGTTTACTGTTGGCTGGAGTTAAAATTCCTCTACTGTTAGTTTTTTCTCCCCCGCAAGCTTTAGGTTTCTCAAGAGACTCCTTCTTAAACACAGCCTGAAACTTACAGTTCTTTAGCTTGTAATTCTCTGTCATTATACAGGAGTCTTTTGATGTAGTAGGAAGATGGGGGAGGGAAAGTGCTCCATAATTCCACAATTAGTTTTCAGTCTTTTTGGTGAACCTGTTTCCCTGAATGTGATCTTCACGCATGCTTTTTTCCCCCTCCTAGGTAAGACAGGAAGGGTAGAGGAAGCTAGATTTGGATATTTCCTTTCTCCAATGTCAAAGTTTAGATATCGATAGAGGAGGTTAGGTATTTCCCTTTTAGCGTGTAAAAGGTAATAGGGGACTGGAGTTGGGAATTTCTTTGCCACTATTTAGAAGGCAAGAGGGGGCTGGAGTTGGCATTTGCCTTGAAGACAGGCAATTGTTAAGGAGAACAGAATGTCCTTCATGTATTTCTAAATGATCACTTCTCCAATGACCTGCCGGAACTGTGGGGGGATTTTTCTTTGATCTTCACAGTGAGAATGTGCTGGGGCTCCTGGAGGTATAACTCACAAAATTGTGAAAGACCCCCTGAGACTGGACTCCTAGTTTTATCTCTCAATATAGCCCTTGCTCCATATCTAGAAATTAGTCACTAGAAATTAGTGCCCCTACCGGGTACTACTCCAGCGGCAGTTTCTGCTCCTGGTAAACTGTGATTTTCTATATTCTCCTTTCTGGTTTTGGGGGCAGGAGTTTGCCTTGTGACCTAAAATTTCTGATGAATCTAAGAAGAATTATTTATTTTCAGCTTTTTTCTTGTTGTGAGGGTAAGAGTGATAACTTCTAAGTATTTACATATTGGGTCAGAAAATGAAGCCCAAGTCTGTGTTTTTCAATTGCTATTAAAGTCCATTTTAGCTTATTAAAATAACAGATGTATTTGGATTTAAATTTGAAGTCTTACTTTGTATTTTTTATTTCCCTATCTGTGTTCTCTTCCTTTCTCCATTTTTCTTGGTTTTTGTTCAGTTGTTTTATCACGTTTATTCTTTTTTCCCATTCTTTCAGCCAATAGTTCTGCAAGTATTAATTACTCTTCTAGTGTTTGTCTTAGAGCTGTACAGGCCAATGTATTAGCAACTAGTCAAATGTGTTTATGTAAATTTAATTACAATTAAACAAAATTTATTTTTCAATTTACACAGGCCACGTTTCAAGTTTTTGATAGATATAGAACATTTCCATCTTTGCAGAAATACTTTTGGATAGCACTACCTTAAAGATAGCAACATGTATCCTTTATTGATCATGAATTAATGCTAGTTAGTCCTTTTCCCCTTATAGCACAATGAAAAGACCTTAGAATAATTGAAATCTAGTTACTAATCTCCTGATTTTAGTCCTACTGTTGTTGTGTATTTTAGTTTAATAAATATTTTAATCTCCACAAGATACTATTGCTATTGTCTTCTGCAGTCAGTATGAGTTTACCTACATATTTGGAATTTCCATTGTTCTTCATTCCTACCTGCGTCCCTGAGCTCTGCATCTGGATTAGTATTCTTCTGCCTTAACTATTTCTCTTATGGAGGTCTCCTCTAGAAAATTACTTTCAGCTATAGTTGTCCAAAAATATGTTTATTCCATCTTAATTATTGAAAGATTTTTTCACTTTGTATAAATCCTATGCTAGAAGTTATTTCCTGTCATTGTATTCAAAATGGCCCATCATTTTCAGTCTTATACTGTCTTCCTTAAAAATTCAACTCCTGGTTTTATTGAAGTTCATTTGGAAGTAATCTATTTTTAACTCAGGCTGTTTTTAGGATTTTTTTCCTTTGTAATTAGTTTTTGTACTATTAACTATATGTGTCTGGGTGTGGATTTCTTTTCATTCATCCTGATTTATTTTACAAGTCTTCCTCAATTGTGGCCTGAATTATTCATATGATTTAGAAATCTCTGTCATTTTCTCTTCAAATATTGTTTCTGCCTATTCCTCTGTTTCTTCCCTTTCTTGGAATAAAATTCAATATTTTTCATCCCTTCTAATTGTCTTTATATTATACACCATCTCTTCTATTTTTTATGTGTTTAATTCTTCATGCTTCATGCTAATTACTTTTTTACCCAATTTTCTAGTTAATTAATTTTCATTCCTCAGCCCTATCTAGGCTTTTTGAAAACCCAACCATTGGATTTTTCTTTGGTTATTATATTTGTGAGTTCTAGAATTTCAGTTTGGTTATTATACTCAAACTTTCTCTGTCATTTTTTATTGTTTTCATTTCTCTTATGAAATTTTCAACTGCCTTTCTCTGCCCTCAAACAAGCATATATACACATACACACAAGCATATAGAAGTAACGGTTGAGTTTCTGTACTGTCAACAAAAAGGTCTAACAAATACACCAAAACATTGTGAAAAATATTTTATTAAATGTAGCCCTCTTTATTTCTTCACTCAGACCAGAGAAACCACAGCAAGTAGAAAACCAAATACTATATGGTCATATTTTGAAAGTTCTAAAATAAGCACAGAGATTGCTTTCTTGATATAATCTATGATTCAGTCCCTTAACAATAAAAATGTGAGTAAATTTCCGTACATTTTTCCAATGTGCGTACATAATAGATATGCGGCTTCTATTCATAAATAAAGTCAGTGAAAAACTTTCCATTCATATTAAATTATTTAATGTCAGTGTACTGTCTTTAGGTCATGGCCACACATGGCACTCAGCTCTCCAGACATTACACCCTCTGCTGTGTGGAAATGTAGAGCCAATAAGGGTGCTGGTGTTAAAATACTTCTTGAAACAAGTAGAGTTTTCACTTTGACAAAGTTTCTAAAATTAACACTCTAGGTTTTCCAACACTCCCAGAATATTAAAGTCAATTAAATGTTTGCTCCTGTAATGTGTTGATTTTTATTGACATTAAGTATGCAATATAAATATTGAGTTGTATATAAATATGCCTGGTAATATTTAGACGTTTTTAAGGGACCCATGGCAACATTTATTTTAAATGTGCTTGTTTATGTTATCTGCAGTATCCAGAACACATGATGATAAAATTGCACTTAGAATTCTTCTTCTTTTTTTGACACTTAAAAAAATATAATATATATCACAGACAACTCTATCCACAAAGAGGGTTGGGGAGCAGCATTATCTCAATAGTAATAAGCATTCCTAGTACTCAAATCTTGGTCTCTAAATAACTTACACCCCTGAAAGATACTAGGGATATTTTGAGAAATGTGTAATTCTAGGCTGGAAAAGGCAAATTATAAAATAAGGAACATCTTCTTTTGTCTGAAATAAGGAATGCTCAAATGTTATGATAACATATCAAAAGGATACTGAAGGCAACTTCAATGGGCACTCATTGCACAAGTATGTGACAATGTGAGCATCAAAAGAAACAATGATAGTAATTGATTATAACTCATTGAATTAGAAATGAATATAAAGTTCATATTGATAAAATGATATAAATGAATACATAAATAAGGAAAAGTGAAAGTTTTACCTTACAGCAGAATGGCAATGAAAAAAATTTTTTAATGAATGCTAAAACTTCTGGATGATAGTTTGATGAAAGATGAAATACTGTTATAGTCTCAAAGTATTGTTCCACAAAATAGTTACAAAATACAAAGTGGGTAAGAATAACTGTACTATGGAGAATACTGACAGACATAATTTTAATCAAGTGATGAATGTTATTATCACTAATGAGACAAATGGACTTTGTGTAGAACCTGAAAAAAGAGTGAAAAGGAAAAACATTATTTCTGTTATATTCTGACCATAAATTCATAATCTTAATCTATTCTTAAGGGAGCATCAAACTCATATTGGAGGACATTCTCCTTAATGACTATCCTGACATTTTTTAAAGCATCAAAGATATGAAAGTCAAGGAAAGACTGAGGAAACATTCCAGAGTAAGGAAATCTAAGGACACCTGACAACTGAACGCATCATCACTATTTGGATAGGATCTGTTGGTGATTAGAGGAACAACTGGAAAAACTCAAAAGGGTTTTCTGGATTGATGGTAGGAATGTGCCCATATCAATTTACTGATTTTGATGGTTATGCTTTGTTTTTAAGAAAGTATCCTTGTTTTTGTAGGAGATATACTCTAGAACACAGTAGAAATAAAATGTGAGAAACATATGTAGTTTTGGATTTCTAGTAGCTATATTAGAATATTAAAAATAAAGGGGTGAAATTAATTTTAATGATATTTTTTATTTCCCCCAGTATGTCCAAAATATTATACTACCAATATGTAATCAATATAAATTGTATTAATGAGATATTTTAAATTGTTTTTTTAAATAATTCTTCAAAATCTGGTGTATATTCTATACTTCTAACATATCTCACTCTAGCTATATTTCACATGCCCAATAACCATTCATGGCTAGTGACCCTGTGTTGGAAAACACCTGACGAAAATGTTTCAGAGCAATGGGGCATTAGATCAGCAATTTACTATCAAATGACCAAGGGAGGGGAGGGTTTAGTTTTAATTTTCTTGCAACATTTTTGTAAGTTTGAAAGAATTTCAAAAGAAAATGCACATAAACACATACATTTACACATCTAGAAATAAACTCATAGGAGGAAATGTAGAAGCAAAGACTGTTTACTACAAAATGCTGGGAGATTTAGTTTCATTCAAATCTCATCAATATCAGAAAAATAATGAAATCTGGAGGGAATTTTTTGTAAGAAATGAATTTTCACCCAACCAGTCCCTTTTATCACATAGTTGACATTATGTTTGAACATCACCATTGTATGAATGACCATATGATTCTATTATGGAGGAATTTGGCTACCAGCACAAAAAAAAAAATGGGTTATGATATAAGGAAGTGATGACCATTAATTCAGTTTTCCATATTCACATATAAAGTGTTAAACCTTTAAAAGTGAACATATTGGTATCCTAAATTGTAGAAGAAAAAGACATTTGAAAGATCATTGTTAAAAGGAGCTAGGAAATCCTTCTAAGGAGGATTGTAAGAGGGGATTGTAAGAAGTTAGATTTAAAAGCAGCAGGTAAAAAAAGCCTTTGAGCCTTCACTCTTTATTATGTTTTGGTCACTTCCTTGCTTGCTTGCCAGACATTATGAAAACAAATTATAAACTGAAGAAAATATGAAATAAAATGGAAAATAAGGAAAAAATGAGATGTGTAAGATTTAGAGACAATTAAAACAAAAAGAGCAATTTAAAAGAAATTTTAAAAAGTAATCAGCACAATTAAAAATATGAAAATTAAAAGTCTAATAAAGAATAACAGGCAGAATTGTAAGAAGATGTTGGATTAGGAAGCTCCAGGAATCAGCCATTCCACCAAAACAACTATTGAACTTGAAGGCACTACTGAATCAACCACTTTGAAACACCAAAGTCTAGGGGAACACTGTGCAGCGTCCAGGGAGGAGAGGGAGGAGAAGGCTGGCAGTTCATGATAAAGATGAGTGAGTTCACCTTCCCTGCAACATCTACCATCTCCCTTCCTCCAGACTCATAGCCAGCAGCAATGCGGCCTGGCTCTCCAGCGCCTGGCTCAGCTTGCTGGTGCCAGCTTATGACATAAAGAACTGTCCTCCAAACACTAGGTAAAAAAACTACAGACCAGTATCTCTTATGAGTATAGATGCAAAAGTCTTCAGCAACGTACTAGCAAACCAAATCCAATAGCACATCAAAAACTATACATCATGACCAAGTGAGATTCTTCTATACATGGTAAACTGGTTCAACATCAGTTAATCAACATTTAGTACACCACATTATCAGAACAAAGGAAATAAACATGATCACTTCAATTGATGCAGAAAAGGCATTCTACAAAGTCCAGCACTCATTCCTGACAAGACACACTCAGAAGACAAGGAATAGAAGGAAATCTCCTCATTTCATAAATGATAACAGACATCTATGAAAAATCCACAGCTAACATCATATTCAGTGGTGATAAACTGGCAGCTTTCTTTCTAAGGTCAGGAATAAGACAAAGATGCCCACTGTCACCAGCGTTACTTGATATTTGGAAATTCTGGCTGGAGAAATTAGGTAAGAGAAAGAGAGAAAAGGCATCCACATTGGAAAGAAAGAAGTAAAACTTGCTCTGTTTTCAGACATCAAGACCCTATATGCAGAAAATCCTGAAAAATCTACAACAAAGCTACAGGAATTAATAAATGAATTCAGCTAAGTGGTAGGGTAAAAGATTAATATGCAAAAATCAGTAGTGTTTCTATGTACTAGTAATGAACAATCTAAAGAACAAATCAAGAAAAATTTTTAATTGGCAACAGCCAATAAAAAAGTGAAATGTCAAGGAATAACTGTAACCAATGATATAAAGGACTTGTGCACAGAAAACTATAAGACTGATAAAATAATTCAAAAAACACTTAAATAAATGGAAAGAAATTTCATACTCATGGAATGGAAGATTAATATTGTTACGATGTCAATTTGACACAAAACAATTTACAAATTCAATGTAATTCTGATCAAAATTCTAACAACCTTCTTTGCAGAAAAGGAAAACCCAATCATCAAATTTATATGGAGTGTAAGGGGTCCCAAATATATAAAGTCATGTTGAAAAGGAAGATAAAATCCATAATAATCAAAACAACATGCAAGGCAACAGATTTACAGTGATGAAAGGCAAATTGTCAAAAAAAATTTTTTGTTTGTTTTTCATTTTCAATATCCCAATTTTTTATCTTATTTTATTTTTAGTTTTTTAAATTCTTCAGAAGAATTTAAACTATTTAAACTATAAAAGAATTTAAAACTATCATTATTAGTTCATTTTCTTATTAATTGTACTTGACTATTTTATTGGCTTCATTTTTGAAGAAGTTTTTGTTCACAGAAGGGATACAACTGTGGCAAAGGAGGATCACTTGTGTGGCATGTCAGTGATGGTGGATACATGGGAGGAAGTTTGCCTGAGCATACATATACAACATATAAGTTTGTTCAAATGTTCATGGGGCATTGTCAGAGTGGGTGGAGATTCACACAATAACCAAAAGCATATCCAATTCCCATCCTGGAGAACTCTACTACATTCTCTAATGGAGCAGCAATAATCCCCCAAGTACAGGGCAATGACTAGTGAAGGAGGATGGTCCACTGATGGGCCCTTGATATTGATGACTATGCTTATGAGTCTTTGCTCATGAAATTGCAAGTTAGCCTAGTGTTGTAGGGTGCCTAAGAGTTACCTACTGGGACCCTCCTTGTTGCTCAAATGCAATCTCGCTCTAAGCCAAACTCAGTATATAAATGCAATAAATTCCCCCCAGATGAGACATGACTCCAGGGGATGAGCATTCCTGGCACCAAGAGAGTGCTACCAAGTGCCAACAAGCACTGCAACTGGAAAAAAAGAAGGCCTTGACCAAAAGGGGGAAAAGGTAAAGACAAATGAGTTTATATGGCTAAGAGACTTCAAAGGGAATTGGGAGATCATTCCAGAAGTAACACTTATGCACATCTCAGCAGGATCTCATTGACAGCCAAAGTATATACAAACCCAAATAGTGGGGCTCCTGAGGACTCTGGAAACATGCAGACTCTATAGTTAGGGCAGATAACTCAAGAGATTGGTCCCTTACTTGTAGGCTCTACTTTGGAATTTAAGTCCCCTAGTCTGACAGAGATGGACTCAATTGTGGTTTCCCTATGCATGGCTCTTCTGTCCTTCTATTTGAACTTACAATTAGTACTAAAGTTGGTAGGTGTATGTCCAAGAGATTTAAATCTTTGGGCTGTCTATGCACCAGCTGGGCCCTGAATCTCAACAGAGTTGCAATATCTACTCTCCAGTTCACTGGACTTCAGGGCAACTAAAAAGGTGGTGATGATGGACAACTATTAAACCAAGGAAGTGAGAGTATCTATAACTGCAAGCAAGAGAGTACCATCCATTGGCCATATGGGATTGAAAACCCCCTCAATTAGAGGTGGAGTGGGCATCACCATCCCAGAATCTTCAGGATTAGGGAATGAACTATGAACTAAAGTATATTTACCAGTATTCTACTATAGACTTATTTTGATTCTAGCAATAGAAGCAATATTATTGATGTGGAGGCAGTGGCTAGTGGGGGTTCTGAGGGTAGGGAGAGGGAAAAACAGGTGTAATACAGAGGCATATTTGGGACTTGGGAATCATCCTGAAGGATATTACGACAGATACAAGCCATTATATATCTTACCATAACTTATAGAATTAAATTGGAGAGAGTGTATACTACAATGTAAACTCTAATCCATGCTTAGTGGCAATGCTCCAAAATGTGTTTATCAATTGCAATGAATGTAGCACCCTAATGAAAGATGTTGCTAATGTGGGAAAATATAAGAGATTTGGGAAGCAGGGTATATGGGAATCCCCTATATATTCTCTGTAACATTTATGTAACCTAAGTATCTTTTAAAAAGTAAAAAAATGAAAAGATAAAACACACACACACATACACACACACAAAAACCTGGTACTGGCTCAAGGACAGACATATATAGACCAATGAAATGTTATTGAGAATTCAGACATTAACCCTCGCATTTATGGCCAACTGGTTTTTGACAAGGGTGCCAAGTCCACTCAATTGGGAAAGAATAGTCTCTTCAACAAACGGTGCTGCAAATATTGGATGTCCCTGAGCAAAAACTGAAGAGGGACCCCATCTCATACCATATGCAAATATCAACTCAAAATGGATCATAGACCTAAATATATGAATCAGAATTATAAAACTCCTAGAAGAAAATATAAGGAGGCATCTTAGGCATCTTGTGTTAGGCAATGATTACTTAGATTTTACACCCAAAGCACAAACACAACAAAAGAAAAAAAATATGTAAATGGGACCTCATCAAAATTTAAAACTTTTCTGCACCAAAGGACTTTATTATGAAAGTGAAAAGACCGCCTACTCAATTGGAGAAAATATTTAGAAACAATTTATCCAATAAGGGTTTAATATCCAGAGTATATAAAGTTATCTTACAGCTCATCAATAAAAAGATAAAAAGCCCATTTAAAAATGAGCTAAAGGCTTAAATAAATATTTCTCCAAAGAAGATGTACAAATGGCCAATAAACAAATGAAAAAATATTCAACTCCCCTAACTATTAGGGAAATGCAAATCAAAACCAAAGTTTCTCTTTGGGTTGATTGTAAAGTTTTTATAATGAATGGTGGTGATGGTAGCACTACATTCTGAACATAATTAACCATAGTGAATTATGTGTGTGAATATAGTTAAATGGGGGAATTTCAGGTTGGATATATATATTAATAGAGTAAAAATTAAAAATAGCATGTACAACACAGTGAACCCTATCATACACAATGAACTATAGTTAATAGTACAATTAAAAAATGTTCTTTCATAAATTATACTAAATGTATCATTTTAATGCAAGGTGTTATTAATAGGGTGTTATATAGGAACTCTTTGTATTATGCATGGTTGTTCTGTAAACCTACAATTTCTCTAATAAAAAATATTGAAAAAAGGATAAAGATTGAGTAAAAGAAAAGTAATTATGAAATCTAAAATAAATGACATTCAAGACAAAACTTATGAGCCTAGTAAATAAAAGTTATAATATCTCAGTTAACTAAGTAAAAGATTAATAAAAATATGAAAGTTTAAATGGGAAAAGGAGGTAGAATGGTACATTAAAAACCGGACTTAACCTTAAGATTAAAGAGAATTAGGAAAAACATTCCTGAAAGACAATAGGAAAATAAATTTTAAGGTTAGATTGAAGGGTATTAAAAAAATCATACTATGAAAAAGAAGCAACTATATAAAATAGCATAAGCCATGGAAATGTAACATAACAAAAGCAATAGGATGGTTTTAAAGACTCCTTCAAATATCAAAATATTTCCCTAATAATAACAAATTTTCACATGTGGTACTCAGTAGGGGCAATATCTTAGCCTCTTTGTAGAAGAAAATGGTCTTGTAACCAGGTTTGGCCAATGCAGAGCAGAAAAGATGAAGTCATGCCTGAGATGCACATTTCTTTGTAGTCTGAGCAGAGTTAGAGTTCTCTTTTTTTTCCTGGCCTAGTTTATGGCTGCAGGTATCATAAATGGCAGGGACCTCTGCTAATTCATAAAATTAAATTTCATATAATCTGATCAAGAATTCAATCTTTGTTGTTTGAATCAAGAAGATTTTGAGATACTGGTTTCTCCAATAGACTTAGCTTTATTCAAATGGAAAATGGTACGTAGAAGTTGCCAAGGAAACTGATTAAATAAAGCATGGAGTGGGGGGGAAAGCCTAGGGATTTGTAGTAGGCAGAATAACCTCCTGCCCCCAATACATGTCTACATACTATTCCTAGAAACTTTGAAGATGGCTTGCAGCTGGAATTAAGTTTGTTAATCAGCTGAACTTGAGATAAAAAGATTGTCTTTGATTATCTGGATGGACGCAATGTAATCACAAGTGTCCATTTAAGTGAAAGAGGGAGGCAGGAGAATCAGAATCAGCATGATGCTGTGTGAAAACACCCAACTCATCACTGCTGCCATCGAAAATGGAAAGGGCCATGAACCAAGCAAATGTGGGCATCCTCTAGAAGTTGCAAAAGGCAAGAAAACCGATTCCTCCCCATGGCCTGCAGATCCTGCTTTACTGCAGACATCTTTATTTTAGTCCAGTGAGACCCATTTCAGATTCTAGCCTTGAGAGCTATCAGGTAACAACTTTGTGTTGTTTTAAGTCCCCAAGTTTATGGAAATTTGATACAGAAGCAATAGGAAACTAATCCAAGGGTCTATGCTTTGCAGCAATGAAAACTGAATAAAACTATAAATCACAGTAGCTTAGAAGTCAGATAATATAAGTATACAACTTGTAAGTCTAAAAGAAAAGCATAAACTAGTAGTCTAAATTGTCAACTATCTGCTGAATTTAACAAGATAATGTGAGGAATAAATGAGTTTAGAAAAGGATTGACTAAATTTATATACAAGAATAAAAGGGAATAAAGAGAACTGAAAGATACAAAGAATCGCCAGATTAGAAAAGACAACTACTTTTCTAGTAGATTATAGACTTAGAAGATTTTTATCATTAAAGAACAAACTTTGTGGCAAGGATCAAATGAAGGGTATGGTGTTTACAGACACTGTGATGGGGAGATGGATAAAATCAAATAGGTTACACTGGCATCCTCTAAATCTTTTCAATTCTACAGAATTTCTTGAGGAAAAAAAATAGGTTAATGATGTGGTTTTCACACATCTATGAGACTGGCTTAAGGTATTTGCAATTAATTGGAGAAAAAGAGCAATATCTCAAAAATAACTCTGACTGTGGGTATTGGCACATGGTGCCAAATAAATTAGAAGCTTACTAACTGTTTGAAATAAACATGAAAGAAGCCATGAGCCTGAAAAAAAGCCAGTCTGTGACTGCTTGAGAATTTAAAATGACCCTTGAGTTCCCATAGTATGTAGGCTGAGTAGAAAACCCAGTTCCAGAGAAGAACATTTTGCAAGACTTATTTCTGATGCACCCAAGGAGAATAAAGCAAAACAAAGGATATCCTGGAAGGTCCAGCCAAAGGTCACAGGGAGCACTGGCAAAGGAGCATTTACCAAGGGACAAACTTTGGGCCTAATTACAGATCACTCTCCCCAGGCCAAGGGCATTGGCATAAATGCCTGGCAGGACTTCGGGGTTGCTTCCTATCAGTAACTGCTCTAGTTCCACTGTATCTGTCGTTTCTCAAAGGGATGTTATATTTCTCCTATTTCATCTTTCAAGGGAGAGATATGTTTTCTCTTTAATACATGGACCTAACTCTATGGCTCAAGGCGGGTTACAAAAGGACCCAGTGAAGAGGCTATGGCCAATAACTTTCCTAGGTAGAGGACTGTGTACCTCCCACAGATTCCGGTCTTGTAGCTCTATGCCATAGCTGGATGGAGCTGTCAAGTTGTATCCCTTAGGGAGTGAATGAGTGTATCTGGCATTTATAGAGGAAGTGAACCAATTATTAGTTTACCACCGTGCCTGGTAGAATTTATCATTTTCCCTCACTGGCATTAGCTTCTTTTCTCTTTCAGGGTAGACAGCACTGCAACTAATTTGAAACAAAGAGTTGTGTACAAAATGATGTGTGTCACTCAGGCTGAACATTTAACTGACAGTGCAATATCCTCCAGAACTTTCTTTGCCTTTTGGTACAGTAATCAGCCATATTTAAGATGATAATTTCTCTGTCTTTTTCCATTCCTGAATCATAGCAATGAGGCGAGTCCCCTAGCCAACCACAATGAACATACTGATGAATGAGGAGAAAAACATAACTATTGTTTTCAGTCACTGAGGTTTTAACTATGTCTGTTACTACAGCTTAACCAAGCCAATCCTGACTAAAATACCATGTCACCTCCTATATCCTTTTCCACACAAAATTTAAAAAGATACTTTTTTTCTTTCAGAGGAAGTTTGAGGTATTTATTTCTCTAAGTACCATAGTTTTCTGATTTGTGGCAGCAAACTTCATGAGCCTAGAGTCAAGTGGACTCATTAACTCATTTCATAGATTTTACTCCCCCTACTACCTGTGAAATCCTGTGGCCTTTCTAAAGTTTTGGGACACATTAGCTCCTTTCATATGAGATAGAGACACAAGCAACTCAAATACTGTGCATCATAGCTTTGGTGATTTCCCCAAGGAAATACTCTCTCCCTCCATATTTTAATTTCAGCAAATTAAAGTGAAATTTATTTTAATTTCCCCTAAAAAAAATAGCTAAATGGAAAGATGTCTTGGGCAGAATACTAACAAGGTGATATGCAAATGGCCAAAAATAGATTGTACCAGTTATGTACTGCTGCGTAACAAGCCACTCCAAAACTGAGGCATCAGGAAGCAGCTATAGCTCAATTGATTGGGCTCCCATCTACCATATGGGTGACCCTGGATTTGCATCCTGGGGCCTCCTTGTTAGGCAAGCTGGCCTGCGCCTGCAAAGAGCTGACGGCCTGCGCCCATGGAGAGCTGCACAGCAAGATGACATAACAAAGGGAGACAAGCAGACACAGAAGAATGTGCAGCACATGGACACAGAGAGCAGACAGCAAGCAAGCCACAAGGGGGGTGGGGAATAAATAAACTAACTAAACAAAACAGAGGCATCTCTCCATAGCATCTCTCTTTCTCAATGAGGACATATCATGCTTTCTCAGAGAGGCGCAGCAGCTCTCCTAGATGGAAAGTACCCTTGTGCACACTCTCTTCCATTATCCTTGTTGCTGATCCATTTGGCAAAAGCAAATTATACAGATTAGCTTTGCGTCAATTGTGTATATTTGTAATAGGGAGGAGAATAGAGAAAGACCGCACAAGGGTAGTGATAGAAGGAGGCATGTTTTTTAAGGCAGAAAATCACTTGCTCCCTCCTGTAATCAAATAAATATAAATAACTGGTAGAATTCATCTTTCTTATCAACTTAGCAGTGATAGAAAATGTTATGCAATCATTTCTGAACTGTGATTTAACAATTCACTTAAGGTCTTTGAGGGGCTCTGATCAGATTCTGTTTTCAGAAAACTTGAGAAAATAATTCAGGATGAAAAGATAGTTTAATATAAAATTACTCATTTTGGTTTCATTTAAAATGAAAATAATCAAAATGCACAAAATACCCTGAAAGACAGTCAAATCCCAATATATTATTAAATATTATGCACCTGTTAAAATAATAAAATTCTTATACATAACAAAGAATGAAAAAATGATACAAAATGGAGGAATTTTGATATGGCTTTTGTTTTGCCTGGTGATTTGAATTTGATCTAACTTTTGGGGTAATATTTCCCTTGTGGAAAAATAAATAAATATTTAAAATAAAATAAAAAGACTTCCTTCTGTCTTCACTTTTTGTGTCCAAGGAAATCTGAAATTACTGGGTGAAAGTGTGATGAGTAATGGAATTTTTAAATAGTCTCAAATTATGTTCTTCAAAATATTATTTACAGGCATGCCTCATTTTATTACATCATTTTTCTTTATTTTGTTTTACAGATAATGTGTTTTCTACAAATTGAAGCTTTGTTGCAAACTTGTGTTGAATTAATCTATCGGCCCTCATTTTCCAGCAGCATGTGTTCACTCTGTGTCTCATTTTGGTAATTTAACTCCTGCAATATTTCAAACTTTTTCATCATTATTATATTTGTTATGGTTATTTGTGATCTGTGAGCTCTGATGTTACTATTGTAATTGTTCTGGTATGCCACAAACCCTGCCCATATAAGATGGCGAGCTTAATCAGGAAAGGTTGCATGTGTTCTGACGGCTCCATTAACCAGCCATTCCTCCCTTGCTCTCCTTTTTCTCAGGCATCCCTATTCCCTGAGATGCAGCAGTATTAAAATTAGGTCAGTTAAACACCTTACTAGGGCCTCTAAGTGTTCAAGCAAAAGGAAGAGTCACACATCTCTCATTTTCTGTCAAAAGCTAGAAATGATTAAGCTTAGTGAGAAAGGCAAGTCAAATCCAAGAGAGGCTGAAAGGTAGGCCTCTCGTGCAAGCAGCCAGTCAAATTGAAAATGCACATGAAAACTTCTTGTAAGAAATGAAAAGCCCTACTCCAGTGAATACTCAAATAATAAGAAAGTGAAACAAACTTATGGCTGATATGGATAAAGTCTGAGTGGTCTAAGCAGAAGATCAAACCAGCTACAACATGCCATTAAGCAAAATCCTACTCCTGAGCAAGGCCCTAACTCCTCAATTCTATGAAGGCTGAGAGAGATCAGAAAGTTGCAGAAGACAAGTTTAAATCTGGCAGAGGTTGGTTTATGAATTGTAAGGAAATAAGCCATCTCCATAACATCAAAGTGCAAGGTGAAGCAGCAAGTGCTGATGTAGAAACTGCAGCAAATTATCCAGAAGATCTAGCTAATATAACCGATGAAGATGGCTCCAGATTTTCAATGGAGACAAAACAGCCTTATATTGGAAGAAGATGCCATCTTAGACTTCCTTAGTTGGAGAAGAGACGTAAATCCTGGCTTCAGAGCTTCAAAGGACAGGCTGACTCTCTTGTTAGGGGCCAGTGAATCTGATGACTTTAAAGCGAAGCCAGTGCTCATTTACCATTCAGAAAATCCCAGGACCCTTAAGAATTGTGCAAAATCTACTCGGCCTGTGCTCTTTAAATAGAACAAGAAAGGCTGGATAATGACATTTTACACCATGGTTTACTGAGATTTTTAAGGCCACTGTTGAGATCTACTGCTCAGAAAAAAACGATTCCTTTCAAAATATGACTGCTTGTTAAAAATGCACCTGGTCACCAAAGAGCTCTAAGGAAGATGTACAAGGAGATTCATGTTGTATTCATGCCTGCTGACACACCATCCACTCTACAGTCCAGGGATAAAGGAGTAATTTTGATTTTCCAGTCTTACTATTTAACAAGGGGAATGAACAATGAACTAAAGTAGACTTATTACTATTCTACTGTAGATTTATTATTATTATAGCAATGGAATAACCTGTATCATTGACGTAAAAGCAGTGGCCACCAAAGGTTCTGAGGGAGAGAGAAGAATAGGGAGCATTTTTGGGACATTAGAATAATATGGGAGCATTTTGGGGACATTAGAATTGTCCGGCATGACGTTGCAATGATGGATACACCCTATTATATATTTTGTCATAATTTACAAAATTGTGTAGGACAGAGTGTAAAGTATAATGTAAACTATAATCCACAGTTAGTGGCAATGCTGCAGTATGTGCTCATCAATTGTAGCAAATGTATCACACTAATGAAGGATGTTGTTAATGTGGGGAAGTGCAGGAAGTGTACGGAGTGAGCATATGGGCATCCCCTATATTTTTTATGTAACATTTATGAAATCTAAAATACCTTTTTAAAAAATTTTAAAAAAGGAAAAAGAAACAAATGCATTTTGTAAGGATATAGCTTCTATAGACATTGATTCCTCTGGTCAGTCCTGGCAGAGTTCATTGAAAACCTTCTGGAAAGGATTCACCATTGTGGATGTCATTCAGAACATTCCAGATTCATGGAATGTCAAAATATCAAAATGAAGAGGATTTTGGAAGAAGTTGATTCCAACTCTCATGGATGACATTGATGGGTTCAAGGTGTCAATGGAGGAAATAAGTGGAGTTGGGTAGAAATCGCAAGAGAACTAGAATTAGAAGTGGGGTCTGAAGATGTGACTGAATTGCTGCAATCTCATGATAAAACTTGAGGAGTTGCTTCTTATGGATGAGAAAAGAAATTGGTTTCTTGAGATGCAATCTACTCCTGATGTAGGTGTTATGAATAGTGTTGAAATGACAGCACAGAGGATTGTGAATATTCCATAAACTAAGATGATAAAGCAGTGGCAGGGTTTGAGAAGCCTGACTGCAATTTTGGAAGAAGTTCTACCATGGGCCAAATGCTATCAAACAGCATCACAATCTACAGATGAATCCTTTGTTAACAGAAAAGTCCACTGATGCAGCAAACTTCATGTTGTCTTATTTTAAGAAATTGCCCCAGCCACTCCAACCCTCAGCAAACACCACCTTGATCAACCAGCAGATAGCAACATCGAGGCAAGGCCCTCCGACAGCAAAAAAGATTACAACTCACTGAAGTCTCAATGATGGTTAGCATTTTTTAGCAAGGAAGTCCTTTTTAATTAAGGCCTGTGCATTGCTTTCATATATATATATACATAATGTTACTGCACATTTAATATACCATTGTAAACCTAACTTTAATATGCAGTGGGAAGCCAAAATTTTGTGTGACTCACTTTATTGCAATATTTACTTTATTGCTGTGGTCTGGCATGGAACCAACAATATCTCTGAGGTATCCTGTACTGCTCCAAACTGGCGGGGGCGAGTTCTAGGACCTGTGGGAAGGAGCGGGGCAGGGGATGAAAGAAGAATGGAGGCAAGACAGGTTTCTGATCAAGCCTCATTTATTGGGGGTAGGGCAGTACAATTTATACTGAAGGAAGGGAACGTGTCCACAGGTGATAGGTTGGTCTTGCGTGTGGCAGACGTCCAGGAAGGGAATTAGCTGAAAGTACGCACCGGGTCTGCAGAGTTTCGCACCTTGCGCATGCGTGTCACTGTGGTCACCAGAGTTTGTGGCGGGAAGGGGAGAACAAAGAAACAAAGAGGAAGAAGGAGGAGGAAATGGCGGGGCAGGGTTGTGAAATCCGCCATGTTGTTGGAGGCTGTAAATAGGTTTTACAGCGGGTGGCTCCCCACAGGTCCCCCTTCTCTGTTTAATGTGCTATGAACTGAAGAAAAGAACAGCTGGTGATGGCTCAGTTAGGGCAGGGCTTATACTCAGTGGTGACGTGCGGCTGCAAGGTGCTCCCGTACTGGGGGGGGGGCTGTGCCTGTCTTAGGTCGGGGCTGCACCCGTTAAGTGATCAGTCTTACCCGTCATTGGGAATCGTGGCAGCGAAAGGCCATGTCCCTGTCTTAGGTTGACTGATGGGCCAGCCCAGTTGCCCGTCATTGGCTAACCAGACCAGCGCCTCAGCGACAAATGACTTGCAAATATAGCAAGCTATAACAGGGAGCTCTATACCGCGCATGACATGCATAACATACTGAGATTAGTGGGTGAGGCCACACCCACCCTGGTCTGTTTAAGCCAGGGTGCCCGCTGCCCTTATGAGCTGCTAAATCCCTTACTGAAGCCGTTCAGCGATATCAATTAAACAGAGAAGGCTAAGCTGTAATAGGGGCCGTGGTGTTCATGGGCGGGGAAAACAGGCAAGGAAAGGAAACACCATTAGAATACAGGTTGGTGATAAGGTAACATAAGAAATTTGCATTTTCAAAGATTGGTTGTTTGTTCTTCGGTCCAGATAGGCTGGTATTGACGAACAGCAGCAAGATACATCACAGTGGGCAGAGATTTGCTTCATCCTTTCTTGGAGAAATTTAAGGAGACAAGGCACAAATGCACATATTAAAAGGAAAGTGATTAGGGGGCTGAGGAGGGGACCTAGCCAGGTCACGAGAGGGGAAGTGAGCCAGGTGGATAAGGAGGAGGTTGATTGGGAGGGCAGTATTCCTTCCCGCAATTCTCGCAACTTCTTAACATTTTTGCTCAACAATACCAGATTCTTTTTTATAGTAGCAGCATTCCTCCTGGAGGAAAAGGCAGGTTCCCCCTTTTTTCAGCTGTAAGTTAAGGGCCCTGCGGTTTTGAAGGACTACTTGGGTGAGGGATGTTAGTTGTCGCTGCAGAGAGTCAAGAGACTGCGCACTGGATTCTAGACTAATTTGTCGTTGTTGTTTAAAGTATTGCAAGCTGATGAGGCCATGACCAAGAGCACCACCTGCTGTGGCAGCTGCAGTGACTGAACCTGTGAGGCTAATTTTTTATCAATATAGGGAGGAAGGCGGCTCTCTTTGACACAGATGGGGATAGTAAAAATTTTTGGTTTGCCTTCTCCATAGTATGTTAGTTGTGGGGTAATGGCTACTAGGATGCAAGGCCTCATTTTTATAGAATAGAGCATTTTTGGGTTATAGTTAATTTTCCAATCACAAACACATAAGGATCTCTTACACATGCCTGAAGATGAATTTGATTTAAATGCAGATATTGACCATTCTTACTATTATTCCCAATCCATTCTATAGTAGGAGCTATTCCTAGAAAAACTTTCCACAGATTCTTCTGCTTGTGTATAGATGTAATGTTACACCATCGAGAAGGGATCCATTTCCCTTTCTGTTTCCAAACACTATTATTTTTAGTAAAAATTATTTTTTGTTGTCCTTTACTATTTAGACCATGCCAAATAAATCTGTCATTATATTCAATGGGACTCCCCATAGGGGCACTTTCCCACACTATTCCATAGGAATCATTAAAAGTGACAGATTCTCTTCCTATATGACATTCTTGCCATCCTTCTTTATCCCTACTGTCTTTTTGCAGACAATCATAAGTAGGATTTTTAGTCATGATTAAATCGTAAGAGGGAAATAAAGTCACAATAACTGAGTATTATTATTTTTAAAGATAGTTATGGCCCGATTTTTAACATACATACAGGAAGGATGGCTACCAATGCATAAACGTTGATAATCAAATGGTAATATGAGATTATCGAGTCTTTGTCCTTTTTCATAGAGTTTAATTGGCAATCAATCATCAATTGGTCCAGGGAATATATGGGTTTTATTCAGATATATATGAAAGAATGAATCTTTCCAGGTTAACACTTTAAGTAATGGGGGGTTAGGTATATAGGCCCAATAAGTGTAATTACTGGCAGCTTCCTTATTACTTATGATCACCATCATCAGAAGTTGGAGGAGACCCCATCTCTTCATTCCGGGGTTTAATCCTCTTCGCAGGCAACCAAATTTGTTCTCCATTTTCTGAAATGATAAGAGCATAGCCTCGCCCCCTTACTTTAATCCTGCCTTTTTTCCATTCATTGCTTAAAATATCTTTCTAGAATATTGGTTGATCTTCATTTCCTGTGTCTACTGTAGATGTTTGACATTTTCTAAGTGACATTCCACAGGTGTTAATGAATTATAAACATTAAGGAAATTTAAGGTAAATAAAGCTTTTGCCAATTGATCTTTTGGTGTTATAATAGTATCATCTCCCCCTTTTTGTTTTAAAAGCATAATTTTTAGGGTATGATGGCTGCATTCAACTATGGCTTGACCTTTAGGATTATAAGGAATGCTGGGAACATGTTCAATACCATATTTTAAACAGAAAAATTCAAAGGATTTACTAATGTAGGAAGGTCTATTATTAGTTTTAATTTTCAAAGGGCATCCCATTACAGCAAAAGCAGATCAGAGGTGTGAGTGAACATGATGAAACCGTTCCCCACTTTGAGCAGTAGCCCACATAAAATGAGAATAAGTGTCAATATAAACATGAACATATTATAGTTTGCCAAAGGATGGTATGTAAGTAACATCCATATACCTTCATTGATTAGGAGTCAGGCCTCTGGGATTAGTTCACGCCTGAAAAGGTACTGCTGTTAGTGGTCCACAAGTAGGACAAGCATGAATAATTGTTTGTGCCTGTAGTTTTATTAACTTTTGATATTTATTTCGCAAGCCTTTAGCATTAATGTGAGTTAGAGCACGAGCACCTTGTAAACACCCTACTAATAAATCAGCTCGAGCATTATTTGCTGTCATAGGACTAGGCAAAGAGGTACGAGAGATATATGAGTAATGTAAATAGGTCTTAACCTAATGACATGTTGCAAGTCAGCGAAAAGTTGAGATAACTCATTAGTAGCAAAGATATGAGCTGTTTCAATATGCTTGACAGTAAGACTTACATATTTAGAGTCAGAGACAACATTCAAGGGCTCTTAAAACATTTGTAAAACTTTAATGATGGCTGAAAGCTCTGTGCATTGAGCAGATGAATAAGGAGTTTGCTAAAGCTGTTCTTTTTGAGAAATAATGTATGCTGCTTTTTTATTACTATTACTATCAGTAAATACTGTACAAGATGATTGGGCTATGCACACAGCCCTGAAAAGCACTGCAAAAGTCTGTTGTTGGGTTTTTTACAGATAGGGGAATGCAGCTGGCTTGATTTGTCTAAGAAGACACTAAAGAAAGTCTTAGCAAGTTTTAAAACAAAGTGATAGCAATACAGCTGGACTTTAACTTTTTGCAACAAACTAGTGGTGTTTGGGATTGCTGCATACTAGTGTTGTCACTTCAATCTATGATAAGTGGTTGTTTCTGTGACACATACTCTTTCATAATAATTAAAACCATAATTAACCACATTGTACTTTTCTTTAATATTATGCTGAAATATTGGTAACTTTATACACTCTTAAGCATTTATAGAAAACTTTTATTCATATGACTTTAATTAATAGAGGGTTTAAGGAAAGAAAAACTTGTTAATTTTATAACACTGTAAAACACCTTTTACGTAACTTATATTAAATGAACTCAATTATTACTTTAATTTTTCTTTCAAGGTAAAAGAACAAATCTCTTATAATTAGTTTGGAATAAAAGGCTACTGTTCAGGATTAGGTTTTGAGAAAGCAGTTCTGAACATTACGTTCCTTCAAAAGAGACAAAACCTTCCCCTGTTGGAACACTGAGGAAACGATAAGCACAAGAAGCACAAGAAGCTATCTTGACAAGGCAGACTTTCTTTGTATACTGATTATTAAGGATAAGAACTTTTACCAAAACAGATATAATGATGAGAGGCCTTGAGAAAGAATAAAAATTTTCAACTTTGCATCAGCATACTACTTGATATTAAAGCCTTTAAAATTTTATAGATAGACCCATCAAATCTTATTCAACTTTAACTATAAAAATTCCTTTTTCCACAAACCTTCTGCACTTTTAGTATTCACTCAGGTTTTGTTCCATATTTTACTCTTTCTTAATAACCAATCATTTTATCTTAGGACAAAATCATTTCCTGTTTCCTTAATAATAAACACACATTTCATATAGCCCACATACGAAGTTATCAAGCAAACTTGTTACAACATAATACCGTGAACACTAAACAAGCTTATTAAAATAATGAACTTTTCCTTACTTTGAATACTTAGTAGCATGCAATATCAGAAACAGTTTTCTAGAAGCAAGTTGGCAGGGGAGACTGGTTGCTGCCAATCTTTCCTGTAATAAAATTACCTTTTATTATTATTATATTATTATTATTATTAATTCAGGTTTGTTTAATAATGACCTTTTGAAATTAGCCACTTAAACACTTTAATGTAAACAATGCTTCATAAGACCATTTATAATTATTTATAACCATATAGACTATAATTATATCATTTTAAGACAAATTTTACCTTTACAGAACACATTCCCTTACTTAAAGTTATTACAATACCTTCTACAATTTGCCACATGCAAATTAAGTTCCAAGAGTTTATGAAAATTAGCCATCTTACTTTAGGACAAAATACACCTTTTTGCAAAACTTATTAAATTTCAGTTAGCATTGTCACAAACTTTTAACTTTTTTAATATTCATTTAAGTTTTGCATCCTTCATATTATCCTGTGAAGAAAAATAAGTTATTCATTTCAATCTAGGCAAGAACCATTTTTTATGAAAAGGCATAGTAATTTTGTTAATCAAGACTTACAATTTTTATTATTGTAGATATCTTATTAACATTTAAACTTACGTATTAATATAATAAACTTAAGTATTAATATAAGCACTTATTTAATTTTTGGCCATTTGAATAGAGCTCTTTTAAAAATATCTACTAATTTATATTTACCATCTGGAAGTATCACAATATACACTGACATTGAATGAACAGACAGACAAACACAAAACAATTACAACACATTAACAGAAACATACAATGTATTTACAATCAACTCATAATTCTTTACTTTCTTGGTATAGCTGCTTTTAAATCCTCTGTTATATAACACATCTTAGATTGTACCTCTTAAGATTTCTTCTGGAATTCATGTCGCCTGTAATATGCAGGCTTGTGCTTGGAAACATTATTAGTTATCTGCAATCAGTTAAAATAACTTGAGCAGCATAAATGTAGTTAAGTTTTTATTTTGCAGTTTAGACAGACCATTAACACACATTTTTGGATTATTACTGTAAGACCATACTGAGACTTGAAGTTCTGGAGAAAACTATTGATTTAAAACTGAAAATTCCTTTTAGACCTTGATAAAAACTTGGTACTAATTTTATTATCTTGGTTAAGTAAGCCCAATTAGAATTAGCATGGAAATAAAACAAAACACAAATGTTGCCACGTTTTTCTCTCTTTCCAGTGGCTAAACTATATTAGCCCTAACTAGCCCAGAGCTACATTGTCATGTAGACAGTAGGGAGTTTGAAGAGTTGCTAAAGGGATTGGCTTTTGCTGGAAGAAAGTTGATTGCCTCATAAGCTTGTTTTGGTTTCAGGGCTTGTGGCTGGCCCTGCCTCCCGTTTCCCTGATGGGGAGGGAGAGG
Source organism: Dasypus novemcinctus (assembly GCF_030445035.2). Classification (NCBI taxonomy): domain Eukaryota; kingdom Metazoa; phylum Chordata; class Mammalia; order Cingulata; family Dasypodidae; genus Dasypus; species Dasypus novemcinctus. The sequence goes on along the minus strand of NC_080697.1, from coordinate 45,123,627 downwards.
TTGGCCCTGCATGTCGGCAATGAGGACAGACTCTAGGGGCACTACTAGGCTTTTTGTTAAATACCAGGGGTGGGACAGTCTCGGGCGAAATGGCCGGGATCACCGCACTTAAAACAAGCTCTTTTTTGCTGCGACTGTAAAACCTCTTTCAAAGTGGCCACCGTAGCAAGGCCTTGTTGGTAGGCGGGGCTAATTTCAGGACAAAGCCTGATGTAACCAGAGAAGTCTTCCTTCATTCTATAAGGTCTAACCGTGGCCTGACAAGCCGCATTTGCATTATCAAAGGCAATTTGCTTTACATAGTCTGTTTCTGTGTTGGTATTGCCAAACAGTCTTTCTGCAGCCGTGCACAATCTGCCTACAAAACTTGAAAAGGGTTACTCTGGGCCCTGCTTAATATTAGTGAGGGAGGGGGCAGGGCGTTCTTTTGTGGGCAACTTTTTGCAGGCCCTAAGGGCTGCAGTTTGAATTTGGGCGAATAGGCCAGGGTTATAATTCATATGCTGTACAGTGCCTTCATAATCTCCCGAGCCTGTTACGGAGCAGTGGGCCCATAGGTGGAGGCGAAGGTTTTAAGCTCTTTTAAAGATTTAAAGGGGAAAGTGGAATGCACACTAAGTACCTTCACCTCACCATCTGCCTCATTATCTGCCTCATTGTTTTGCCCCTTGGTTTGCCTGTCGGTGACCGGTTATGCAAAAAAAAGGGGAGGGGGGTTTATCACCGCAGGGGATGCATGCCTGGGTGGCCTTTGTAAGCAGGCTCAGGTGGGCACGAAGGCGATAAAAGGATTGTGGTTAACTGCCTTTCTGCATTTATGGTGTTGTAATCCTTTTAGCTGCTGTAGCTCCTTTATGAGTTGTAAATGCTCCCTTCCTGTGGAAACCAGGGATAAACTTTTTTTTAAGAAGGCAAAGAATTTAGAGAGTTCTTTAAAATTAACCTTTACTCCTCTCGTCTTAAGCGCGACCTTAAGGCCTTGAAGGAAAAGGGAGCGCTCACTAGAGGAGCCCTGCCCCATGGTAAAGTCGACACTTACCGAGGCCTCAGAAGATAGGCGGTCTCCTGAGGGTCTCTATCACACGTGCCCAAGCTGAAGCTCAGGTCTTCTGCCCAAGTCAGTTGCTCAGGTCTTCTGCCCAAGTCAGTCGCGCAGGGCCTCTGCCCTAGGCGGGCGCTCAGGTCTTCAGCCCAAGAATTCCCAGGTCTTCAGTGTAGTCTCAGATCACCAGCGCTGGCTTTTTCTGCAGTGTCGACTTGCTCCTGTCCCGGGTCCCAGCCACGTGGGGCGCCACTTGCTCCGAACCGGCGGGGGAGACTTCTAGGACCTGTGGGAAGGAGCGGGGGTAGGGGACGAGAAGAATGGAGGTAAGACAGGATTCTGATCAAGCCTTGTTTATTGGGGGTAGGGCAGTACAATTTATACTGAGGGAAGGGAATGTGTCCACAGGTGATAGGTTGGTCTTGCGTGTGGCAGACGTCCAGGAAGGGAACTGGCTGAAAGTTTGCGCCGGGTCTGCAGAGTTTCGCGCCTTGCGCATGTGTATCGCTGTGGTCACAAGAGTTTGTGGTGGGAAGGGAGAACAAAGAAACAAAGAGGAAGGAGGAGGAGGAAACGTCGGGGCAGGGTTGTGAAATCCGCCATGTTGTTGGAGGCTGTAAATAGGTTTTACAGCGGGTGGCTCCCCACACTGTATAATGAAAAAAATAATTTTGCAGTGGGGAAACCTTGCAGACACCAACTTGATCAAGTAATCAAAGTTAATTTCACTAGAATGGAACAAATTACTTCAGAGACAAATGACTTTTTCTTTTTTCTTGCGGCTAATCTAAGGGCATCAAAATCTCATATCAACACATAAGGCCTAAGTAATTTGAAATATGCCTGTGGTCATTGGAAGGACTACTTTAATTCTAGGGCACATTGTCTTGATTTTTCAGTGTAATACCTAGTTCCGGGATTGTGTTTCCAGTTCAGAGATTCTGCAGAAGGCACCACACTGCATCTCGGTGCCTCATGTGATTATTTCAGAATCACTGGACCCTTCCAGGAGCAAAGGAGCTCAGATACCAGGTTTACCTTCTCTTGTACCACGGCCCTCTAAATTTTCTGTTACTTGGTGGTTCTATGATATCTTGAAATATTTTAATTCTGTTTAACAAAGATTTATTGAGAGTATAATTGCAAAACAGTGAACTAAGTGCTCTGATGGATACAAAGTTGAATAGGACAGAACATTTTCATCCTTGAGTTGTGAGTCTAGAAGAGAAAATAGATCTGTGTATATTCTTATGTACACACATATATATGTATATGTGCGTATATAAGTCACACTAATGCAAGATAGTTTTACTTTTAGGTACCGATGTTGGGAATAAACCTGGGACCAGGTATGTTGGAAGCTGGTGCTCAATCACTGAGCTACATCGGCTCCCCTGAGCTGGTTCATTCATTCGTTTGTTTGTTCTTTTTGTTTTTACGAGGCATCAGAGATGAACCCATGTGGGAAGCAGGCGCTCAACAGCTTGAGCCACATCCACTCCCCTGCAAGATAGTTTTTGATAAGCATTAGAATAAAGGTGCTTACAAACAACTAAGGAAATCCGAGAGTGAACCATAACTGCATTTATTTGGGAAGAAAGATTTCTAAAGAGTAGCTTGATTTATTCTATATTTTCTATTCATAATTTAGAGAACAAGCTGATTAAACATTTTTTATGCATTTTCGAATTCAAGATGCTTTTTTCTCATTTGTTTATAGCCTGTGCAATATTTACCAACAGGACAAAGCTGTATGTTCTAAGCAACAACCACATAGCTTATGCTCTTTCAGTTCTATGCAGGATATTATAAAAAAATCACAATCGAATACAAAACGAAGGAGAGCAAATGCAGGGCAGTAAAATGGCACTTCTTCTTATTCTCAGCTTAGCCATTTCAAACCAAGCATGTAAAAAACATATTAAAAAAATAATTGTGCCTCAGACTAATCCCAGATCTGAAAAATCAAGCTGTTTGGCAAATTCTAGTTCAAGAAAAAATACAACTCAGTCTATTTCTGTTAGTCTATCTAAATCCAGGAGACCAAAACAATTCATTTTATAAAAGGTAACACTCAAAATCAGGGTCAAAAAAACATTACCAGGCAATTAAAGAACATTAAACACCTCCATATTAACAAAATCTTGGAGGGAGGTATTCTGTTTACAACCTTAGGACGTTGTAGAGAATAGGCCATTTTTGTGAACTATAATAATTATAGCAGTAGGCTATATATAAACACTTTCATGGTATCAGAATTCCTTCCAGTAAATTGGAACTAGCTCTAAAACTAAGGCTTAGAATTGCTATTAAGAAAATTTGCTTGTGAATCTCACACCAAAGAGATATTTTCTTATGTGTAGTTGTAAGCCAGAGGTAATTTGCACTGAAATTTAAAAAAAAAATTTTCTATTGAGTTTTCATATTATAGTTTACTGAAGTACAAAGTAGCAAAGTTATTATGTTATAGAAAGAAACGAATAGACCATAAAGACTAAAGTAAGATCATGAACAGTATATAGTAGACTGATTTTTAAAAATTACATCACATTTTTGAATTGAGAAAGCATTTATTTTTATTGGTTGGAAGAAAGGAATTTGATAATTAGAATATCACTGAGTTTATGTCAGAATTTTCTAATGTCATCTATAGTAACAGCTATCAAGTATACTTAGTATCACTAATTTTAATAGAAGTTGATAAAATGCTTAATAATTATTTCTAGATAATAACTGCATATATTGATTTCCTATTCTAGTGCCAGCCAGTACAAGGTATTTTACAACTTAATCATTATAATAACCTTCCAAAACAGGAATTATTTTGGCTTTGGAATCCAAAGCTCAATGATATAAAATAACTTCATTTTAGGTAGGCACACCAATGTGGCAGCAGAGCTCAGGCAAAGTATATATAAGGCTAGCAAAAACTTTTGTTTAAGAAACAAATCTGAAGACCGCATTTGGATTTTTAAAAAAGGTGAAATAGACTAAGAAGGATAAACAATACTAAAGTTTGTATGACTTACTGTGTACTACGGAAATATACTTCAACAAAGAAATGGTTAAAGGATTTTCATCATGATATTGCTTATGGTAACAAACAGTTAAAGAAAACCTAAGGATTTACTTTGGAAAATGAATAAGTAAAATGATGGAATTTATGAAGCAGTTGAAATAATATCTTAAGCTTACAGGTATTATTAAAATAGATCTCACAAATATAGTAGAGTGGAGAAAGTTAGAAGCAAGGTGATTTTCTATAGCAAAAAATACAACATAAACAACACTATTAGGTAATAAGTATATTATATATTATATACATACAACTAAATTTGCATACAGAATACCTATTGGCAGTATATATGCCTATGTAAGTGCTGAAGGCATTGGGGCAAGGAAGGAGGGTAATGGGCATGGAGATGGGAGAAGAAGGGGAATTTGAGGTCTCAAGGGAAGAAAGGCACTGGAGAAATGTGGTGGACTTATCATGCAAAATGTTCAATAAGGTCAAATGTAAACGTGGTAATGGTTGAAGTGATGGTAATAGTATAATGAATGTAACAAATGCTGTTGATTTATGGATGTGAATGTGGCTAAAACTAGTAGTCTGGGGAGATTAAAGTAAATTGGAGGACAGCTGGGGGATAATACTGGGAATGTATAACAATGGTTTGGGCAGTAGATGAAGATTGTGGTTGATAGTATAAATAAAGGAATGTTCTACTACGGGGTGTTAAGAGTGTAGTGATAATGGGAAAAATATGACTAATGTAATTTATGGACTATATTTTACAAGAACATTGTAATGCTTCTGTAACAAAAGCAAAGTTAGTACTACATTAATGCTAAAGGCTGAAAGAAAAAAAAAAGAACATGGAGTTTGGTTCTGTGAGATATGAATATGATTATTTTTTTCTTCTTTTTTATTAATAAGGAGACCTTGATTATGTGATTTAACTAATCTGTATTCATCTGAGTATCTTTCTGAACACTAGAGGAAAGAATGAGTTAGTTGCTAGAATTAGATGATTAAATGTACATGGAAAGATTTTTTTATGAGTAATGTTTCCATAGCTTGTTGAGCTGTGTTTTATTTTTTTATTTTTGAACTACAGCTATTTTTTTAAAAAGCATTTCTTGGGGAGATGTAGCTCAAGTGGTAGACACTTGTTTCCAACATGGGAAGTCCTGGTTTAATCCCCAACCTGGAACCTCAAAAAAAAAAAAAAGTATTTCTAGAGATGGAGGACCTGAATCTGCAAAGAGGTTAGAGTGCATGCCCAACACAATTAAGCAAAAAAATCCCAGAATATGATGCATAAAAGGAGGCCAAAGATTAAATTATCCTAACATTTCCAGAGATGGGGGCAAAAACTGACAGGAGTTGTGAGATAGATTGGAGATGAGTAATGAAGAATAAATAGTTGGGAAATTGAAATTCTAATATCGTAAAATGGGAAGTCTAGAGATACTACTGACAAATAATTAAGGGAGTAAAAGGGCATTTTTGGAAAATTGGAATTGTCCTGAATGATATTGCAATGACAGATACAGGCCATTATATATCTTGTCATAACTTACAAAATTGTATGGAAGAAAGTTTATGCTATAATGTAAATGATAATCCACATTTAGTGGCAAAGCTCCAATAAGTGTTCATCAATTGTAACAAAAGTACCACACTAATGAAGGATGTTGTGAATGTGGGAACATGTGGGATGAGTAGGGAGTAGGGCATATGGGAATCCCCTATATTTTTTAGGTATCATTTATGTAATCTAAGTATTTTTCTTTAAAAAATTTAAGTATATTTTATTAAAAAGGAGAGTTAAAGGACCAAAAATGTGAAATAATATGTTAAAATGAGTTTTTTATGTGACAGCAAAACAACTGAGTATTTGTACCTGTGTCTTCAGGATAGATATTTTAGGAAAGTACATTAAAATTGAAATAATTTTATTTTTCTTATTGAAGAAGACATATAAACGAAAAGGAAATCTACTCTCACTGTCATATCAAAAAACAAAACTTGGGACGTGGATGTGGTTCAACCAGTTGGGTGCCCACCTACTCCATGGGAGGTCCCAGGTTCAGGTCCTTATGTCTCCTAAAAGACAAGCAGAAGCCACTCCCATCACAACAAGAAGATGCCACAAGTCAGCAGACACTGCAGACTGCAGGGAGTGCATGTGGCTCAGGCTATTGGACACTGCTCTCTCATGTGGGAGGTCCCAGGTTTGGTTCCTGGTGCCTCCTGGAGGAGGTGAGCAAACAATGAGCAGATAGAAAAGAGAATAATATGGGCGATAAGGGAGATAAATAAAAGAAAAAATAAAGTAAATAAAGCTTTAGAAAAAAACCTCACGAAATAATATTAAAATACGTGTTCTAATGTTGGTGTTTAAGAGCATAGACACTGGGGCCAGACTGCCTAGGTGCAAATTCCACCCTGCTCCTCATTAAACATTTGAACAAACTAACTTAACTTCTCTTTCCTTTAGTCTCCTCATTAGTGAAATGGAAATATTAAGTGTAACCATCTGTAGCAGTTTGATATTGTTTATGAATTCCAAAAATAGACATTGGATTATTTTTGTGAAGGCCTGTCCCTCTGGGCATATTAGATTATATTGGATTCAGAAGTTTCTATTTTACTTGATTAAATAATGACTAAGGCTTTGCTTGGGCCATGCCAGTAGGACTGTTGAGTCCCCATCCCCTTGGTGGGTGCAAACACACAGAGGAACCACACCACAAAGAAGGGAGGTGCAAATTTTGATCCGAGAGCCCGGGAAGAGAGAGGAGACTTTCACCTGATAGTCAATAGCTGACCTTATGGAGAGAATAGAGCCGCTGAGCCCAGAGGGGAATGAGCCCCAGCAGAGAGATGAGCTTTATCCCACAATACAGCCGATATTGGAAGAAGCTGGGATCATGGAGGCAGGAGAGGAAGGGGAGCCTGAAACCTTGCAGACATTGGCAGCCATCTTGCTCCAACATGTGGCAACAGACTTTGGTGAGGGAAGTAACTTATGCTTTATGGCCTGGTAACCGTAAGCTTCTACCCCAAATAAATACCCTTTATAAAAGCCAGGAGATTTCTGGTATTTTGCATCAGCACCCCCTTGGCTGACTAATAAACCATCTTATAGGGTTAAATGTGTACATGAGTCAATAATACAGAGCTATTTTCCATTAGTATTGAGGTACAGAGTCTATTTTACTTCCTGAGGTAATAAATACAATGTTTTTTTTTCAAAATAGACCCAAAATATTAATTGGATTGAATGGATTTAGGGGTAAATAGCCCTCAGCGATTCAATGGGGAATCAACATATGTAGATATTTAGGTGGCATTACTGAGTTCAAGGTTTTACTGGCATGCTCCAAAATTTTTATTTTTGGATAAAATCTACTTGATATTCAAAACCTCTCAGTGCAAAGATATTCATGATTCATTAGAAACTTATTTTTCTTTTCCACATCCTATACACATATATGTGACATTCAAAATAATGGTATTTTAGTGAGGAAAACAGATTATTTGGAATAGAATCGAATCCTGACTTTTACATTAAACTTTATAGGAAATTGAAAGTAGTAATCCCTGATGAAAGAACTACATAGAGTAAATGATTATGGAAAGTTGCTACAGAGTTCAGTTGTATATAACTGAGCATGTATTTACTTTTTTCAAAAAACAAAATAACTATTGCAGTTATGTTAACATAGATATTACATTGACTCTCACTTTAAAAATTTTAAAATATTAATTTTATTAGGGATGAAAAAAAGTATTCTTCATAATTACCTCCACTTTCATGATAACCACTATTTACATTTACATGTATCTGTGTATGTGTTAATGCAAATGTACAAAAATCAGTGTGCTGTTAAATTGTCTATATTAAAAAAGCACTCTGAATTGTATGCTTGCCAATTTCTCTGATGTAAATACTGAAATATATGTTTTTATTTTTATCGTGATTGCAATAACTCCTGAATGGTCTTTTGAACCTTTTCTTAAATTTTTCCAGAAAAAAAAAACTCAGTCAGGGTTATGATTTTATGAGCATTAAGTTCCATCTGGGCCTTCAGGTAACTACTAAGCATTTAGTCATATTTAATTAATTAATTATTCAATTCAGTAATCATTTGTGGTTGATCTTAGCATGACCCTGTTGTGATTGTCTAACAATGACTTTTTGAGGGGACTGGATGAAAGTCCAACTGGAGTGAATCAAGCACAGAATGGGAGATGAGGAAGTGGAGATAATGATTGAAGCCCACTCCTTCAAAATATTTTTTATTAAATGAGAGGATCACAAAATTATTGTTCTCACAGCCAAAGTTAAGATGTGTCATATAGTATTGCTTAAGTATTCCTAAACACCCAATTTTAGTCTATGGAAATCTAAGACTCTGTATTCAGAAACTAATCCTGACCTCAGAGCCTCTCTGTACATTTATAAAACTGGAAATAATGTTTGAGGACTTGGTGATAAGTAAAACCTAAATGTATTCATTTCTATTTGAGGCCCATTCTAAAAATTCAGGCACATATTTGAATATTCCAGGTTTTGCTATGTAATTTTAATATCTTCAAATACTCTTACTCAGGTAAGGATCACCATATAATCACCATGAGTTCATTTTTATTCACAAAAATATTTAACATATATAAGTTAAGAAACTACTTTATGAGGGAATTTTTTTACCATGTGGATAAGATGGCTATAATTAATCAAATAAAGAAGTAATAAATTCATGTAAGTGATTCATTAGACTTTGAAATCTTTCAACAAAAGTTTGCTTCATATTAAATATTATATCCCCAGTTTCTACAAATTAGAAATAGCAATCAATATTAATTTAATGTACGGGTAAATTACTGAAAAAAGCTATACTGGAAATTAGAAAGGGAGAAATGAATATAAATATTTGTATACAATTTTAGGCAATTTACTGATTCCCCCTAAAAACCATTATTGGATGACAAATTAAAAGTCCCTGCCCTATAAGGAATACTGTCAAAGAATCTCAGTATCTATGCTGGCCGGTTGCTAAGTCATCTAAGCCTACTGTCAATTTTCAAATGCCCTTCAACAGCTATTGTTCTCTTAAGAAAGATTTCCCTTACAATAATCTTGTTCCATTACTATGAAAACTTTCACATCCTCTTTCTTTTTTTCATCTTTTTCCCCTTCTTCTGGTAGCATGGTAGTTGCGGATTATATCATACAGTCCTTTCAAATGTGACAATGTTATCTCTCCAAAAATGACTCAAAAATAATATTCACTTCAATTCTTTAATATATAAATGTCAACAAATGTCAAGTCTTTTATGTGAAAGGAGGGGAAAAAATAACAACCACCCAACAGAGTTCTTCTTGTGAATTTTAGATATAATTCCTATAAAAATCAGCTAAAAAGTAGGGATATGGTAAATGCTCAATAAATGATAGGTTCTTTCTCCTAAATATTATAGATTTTTACTCGTTATTAAAAATAAAAAATCCACACCAAGAAGTTAGATACTTTAGAAACAAGGAAACATATTTCTTTCATACCAAATATAATTTAAATTATATTATAACTTAAATAAATGTATATATTCAATTTATAATTTTTAGATGGAAATATAATTTACAAAATACACAGGAGGTTTCTGTTTTTAACTAAAATGAAGTAACCTGTATTTGATCATCTTTCCAAGCAAGAACAAAAAAAATGAGCTGATAAAATAACAAAATAACTTTTTGAAAGTATGAGAGAGGAACCAAGGCACTTAGATTTGATGGGCTGAGATCCTGGAGAAAAGAGAAATATTCTGAGTTGATCCTGCCATTCTCTTTTTTTAACAAGGAATTTTCCCATTTTTAAACAGTTTCAGGCCAAAAGTGTGAAGAGTAAGTTCAGCCTAGAGTTTTCTTCAGTCTTATAAACCTGGGGAAATAAAAATTAGAGTTCCACGATGCCGAAGCAGCCAAGACTTGAGGGAAGAAAATCATGAAACCACAAATAATTGATCATGACATTCTGGGCCACTTTTATCCTCAAGGCATTTTCAATTCCTCAACTGCTCAGGGCACAAAACCATGAAGTGAAGTGGAAAGTGGCAGCTAACTCACTAAAAAGGTAAGCAGAGCATTTACCTGCCTCAAGGCATTAGGATAAAATGCCAGAGTTCAGAGACCATGAAAGAGGAGAAACCTGGTAACCCAGGCTATGCCTCAAGAGTAAGAAGAGACTATTTTTATGCTACATTTCAGAATATAAAACCCAGCCTCAAATCATCTCAATTCGTGACTGGATAAAGGTTAAGTACTCCACTTTAATGACTACTAGAAGAAAAGACACTTGCTTAGAGGAAAATAGCATTGTCTAAATCTCATTTTTTTAAAAAATCTCTACATTGAAAAGAAAAAAAACTTTACCAAGGCTGTTAGGAGAAAGGGCCTAATGGAAGAAAATTAAGATGAAAAAGTGAAACAGTAATCTCTGTAATTGTCAGACATCAACTTTGAAATATCTGGATTAAAATATATGAAAATAGATGACAAGATAGACATTTTAAAATCAAAAGGAATTCAAAATCTAAAAATGCTATTATGAAAACAAAAATAAAAGTGTTTAATTTCAGACTAGTAACAGTGGAAGAGATGATTAATGAACCGGAATATGGGTAACTAGAAAATATCCAGAGTGAAGCATAGAGAAGAAAAAAGAAGGGAAGATACAAAGGACAACATATGAGACATTTGGACACAGTGGAAAGTTTTAACATACACCTTTGTTATGAAATCCTAGAGGAGGACAAGGAGAGTTGACAGAAACAATGTTTGAAGAAATACTAGCCTAAAGTTTTTAAAAACTGACCCAAATCAACAAGTCACAGATCAAAGAAGGTCCACACTCACCAAGAAGTATGAATATAGAGAATATCACAACTAAGAACGTCATAACGAAATGTCCAAAACCAATGACAAAGAAGTAATCTCCATGAAGCAACAATGAAACTGATAGCTGTCTTTCAAATAGAATGGTGGCAACCAGATTAAAATGCAATTTTATTTTTAAAGTGCTAAAAGAAAATAACTGCCTTCATGATTCTAAACTGTGAACATCATGGGTAAAATGAAGACTATTTTAGACAAACCAAAAATTCACCTTTAGCAGAAAATGAAATACAAAACTTAATAAGTGGTCTTAAATGTCTGGTTAAGTGTTCAGGATAAGGGAAAAATCATCTTTCTTCTGCTTAAATTCTAATTGAAGCAGAATTTCCTTGAATTGCAAATGTAGGCAACAAAGCACAGTAATATTAGCATTCTCATAACATTTTCACCATGAGAAATTATGTATATTATCATATCATTACAATGGTTACTCATATCTCAAAATATCATTTATGTTCATCACCTCTGATACTGAGTTAGTTATTAGGCTTGTCATTACATCTTTTAATTTAGTCTTTCAAAAATATAACACATATATTAATATTACCATATTTCAATTTCCATAAAATTATACAAACACAGATACAACAACCCACATATATCATGATCAACCTGTGAAGAACAGAAGTAATGTTCTCCAGTAACAATGAGTCCACTTAACATTCAGATTTTGGTTTCTAAACACCATTCTCCATTACAAGAAAGCAGGACTTCTGGAGAAAAGGTGGACTTCGGGAATAGTGTAGAAAATTACAAAATTAACCTGGAATAGAAAAGTAAACGATGTTCTCACAGAATGATGGCAAATGTCAAAGGTACAAGAGCCAATTTGAAGGGGCTCTCATTGGACAAATCTAAGACAATTTGGATATCAAAACAAATAATGACAGTAATGAAATATAACCCATTAAATAAAATAGAAATTCAAATGTCCAAATTGCTATAAATGGACAATGAATAAATGCATCAGAATAGAATGCAAAGAAATAAATGTACAAAGAAAGATGAGATTATAAAATCTCATTTAGCAAAATCATAGCTGAAGCAAGAATTAATGGATTATTTACATGCTTGTTTAAAACTTATTATGGAAGCCTGGCCTCCATTGTAACTTCCAAAGATCATGTCTGCTAGTATTCAAGTTTTTTCTCCTCCTCCATTGATTCAGGTATGACCCTGTGTGGCCAGTACTATAAATGCAATGAAAGTAGTGATGTTAAGCTTCTTGAAGCTAGGTTATAAAAGACATTGAAGCGTCCACCTTGATCTCACAATCACCTAGGACAGCCATTTCTGAATTCCTGATTCATAAAACTATGACAAAATAACCATTATTTGTTGTTAATTTAAGCCACTACACTTTAAGGTGATTTGTTATGCAGATTTAGATAACCAGAGCACATACTTATATTGATCAGCTATTGATATATTTATTACACCAACTACTTATTAATGAATAAGCTGAAGTACCTATTAATTTTACAGTGGGTAAATCCAGCAGACTCTAAATTAACCAAGTGATGAAGTCAGTATCATCAGAATTGGGACAAATTAACATCATGTGCCTTCTGATAGGATGCACTGCAAATAAAACAGCATCACTTCTGTGATATTCCTGCCAAAAATGTATAAACTATTCCAAGTTATGAAGAAACTTCAGTCAAACCTATACTCTTCAAAGATGTGAAGATTGTGAAAGACGAGGAAAGACTGAGGAATGGTTTTTGATTGAAGGAGATGAAAAACACATTCAGCTGAAGGCAAAACATGATCCTGAGTTAGATCTACGACCATAAGTGAAAGCAGAAAAGGAAAAAGTTTTTTACTATGCATGAACATATGTAAATACTTAGGTATGTATTTATTTTGCTATAAAGAACATCATTGAGAAAAGTGGTGCAATTTGAAGGTGATTTGTCATTATTGTATTAGTGCTATTTTTTTCCCTTTAATTTTGATGAATACATTTTGACCCTGTAAGACAGTGTCCTTGCTTTTAAGGAAATACACATTGAAAAACTGAGAAGTAATGGCACATTATTGAGTTGTTGTGCCATGAAAACTTTTCCTTAAAGAGCTTCAAAAAATTAGTAATCTGCATATAAAAAGTGAAACAGAATAATATGGCAAATGTGCTCAAATATTAACAATGGGGGATCTGGGTGAAGCATCAGTGGAAGTTTTTGTATGGTTTGCAACCTTTCTGTAAATTTTGAGTTATTTCAAAATAAAAAATAGATAAGTTAAAGTGATACTGATTATTTTCACTTTTGAGACACACCTCAGGAGAAACTCTATACGCATTCTAAAAACTTTGGACTTGAGTTTCAGACAGGAAATTTATAACAGGTTACTTTACCTCTGAGAGTTTCAGGATATTCAGTGTTTTACAACTTATTATTATTATTGTAGCAGAACCCTAGTATTAAAAAATAAATCCTTATGTGCACTGGTAACAGAAAATGCATGAAGCAGTGATTCTATGGTTAAGCCCTGAACTAATTAGCTTCCAAAGACAGCCCTGGATCACCTGAGATGTCCTGGATCTAGAATCATAAAATATTGGTGCAGAAACAATTCCTGAAACTATCAGGGAAAACCACATGACTTTACAGATGAATTAATTTCAGTCTTCAAAAAAAGTATGTCAATATTCTTTCAACTATTTAACTGCAGAATGAAAATGAAAACTCAACTCTCCCCAGTCCAACTCTTATGCATAAACCACACTGTTTCTCCCACTTTGGATCCGAATAGATCTACCCTTTGGAAGTCAATTAGACAATATTTTTGTGTCTCTTATAGATATTTAGTTTCTCACATTAAACCCATGCCTTGTGTCTCTTCTGTTTTCTTTTTATGAAATTGCAAATAAGTAACTGGATCTCCTTTTTCTGTCTTATTCTACATTTTGCTATAATAAAAGTAGTGCAATATTCCTCATAGAAACTTATTTTGCATTGGGCACCATGCCAGGATAAAAAGAACAAGACCTAATTTTTATTTTTGCACTTATGGAGCTTACAGTCTAGTAAACCAAGGGGCATACTAAAGGGGTAAGAAGTGACAGATTTCTGTACGGATTAAATGGTGATACAAAAGAGAAAAAAACTGTAAAGTCTCATTCTTTTTGAGCATCTGGGTTAGAAATCCCGGCCTGCTCAGCAATCAAAACAGGTTGGTGCCAGCAAAAGTGTCCTTTATCGTTCGTTCAATACGTATTTGTCAGTCATGTGTCAGACATTTTTCTCTTCGAGAAAACGGGTGATGCTATATCTCACAGGACCTTAGATTTAGGTACTGTCCTTAAGTCAGAGTGATAAGCAAATGGGAAATTTTTGTGATGAAATTGTTCAAGTGCATGTTTATGCACATGTGTGTCAGCTGGGCGAGTGTGGAGAACATTGGATTTGAAAAGGGAGGGAACGTGTGCTTGCTTCTTTTGAAAAGGTCAGCAGCCCTGCGCTTTTTTTTTGTTTCCCCCGGAGATACGACCTAAACTTTCCTGTACACTTAAATTAGGATGATTTAAATACACGAAACCAACTCCTGAGTTTAGGAGACTCGTTTCAGCGCAAAGACCAAGAAATGTGGAGAAAACCAGCAGAAACAGCAAGTTCCCGGCTTCCTCTCCTGGGAGGCTACGGAGGGCAGGGTGGGGTGTTCGGGGACCCCAGGCCCGCAGGCGCCACCAGGAGGACCCCACAGTGGTGGGTCAGTTTCGAGTTTAGGTCGACCCTAAGGAGCGGGTGCAGGCAGAGGAGCCGCAAAGCTTTGCTCTCGTGGGACCAAGTTGGGGCTTTTGTATGTTTTCTTCGGCACAGCAGTCTCCAGGCGTCCAGCACGCTCTCTCAGCGCGCAGGAGGGAAACGCCTCGGGAGCGGCTCCCCAGAGGCCCCGGCAGGGGGCGCTGCTGGGAAGGGGGCGCCTGAGACCCCCTCAGGGCACTGGGGAAGAGGCGGCAGGCCCCCCGGCTGCCGTGTGAGCAGCGCCTCCGCGGCTGAGGGCCTTCAGCAGCCAAGCGCGCGGGCTGCGAGGGGGCGCTGCCAGGGCTGAGCATAGTGGCGCGCGTCTCCTCCCGCCCGCGCGCAGCCCGCGAGCGGGGGGCCCCCCGCGGCGGGCGGCGCTCATTGCGAGCGAGCGGCGCTGAGCTCATGGCCTCCCCCGGCGCCGCGGCCGCCCGCCCCGCGCGCCCCAGCTCCGCCGACCGGCCGCTGCTGCCCGCGTGAGCCGGAGCCCGCGCCCCGGGCCGCCGCGCCCCGGGCAGCGGAGCTCGGACGCAGGCGGGTCGTCGCGCGCGCGCCGGGCCCGCGGCTGCAGCTCGGCGCGGGGGGCCGGTCCATGCTCGCCGGGGGCCCCGCGGCGCGGACCACCGCACGGCAGACGGGACGGGCTCCGCCGCCTGGGAGGCGATGAGCGTGGAGGGCAAGCAGCCGCCGCCAGCCCCGCGAGCGCGCCCGGCCAGCCTCCTGGTGCCCACTTGGGTAAGTAGCGCCGCGCGCCCCCCGCGCCTCGCTGCGGCCCCGCTCTGCCCAGCCGGCGCGGGCCCCGGGGACAGGTCTGTGCGGGCTGGTGTACCCGGGGGAGCAGCGAGCGAAGTCCCCACTCACTTTCCTGTCGCCTCTGCGCTCCCTCCATGTCACTACCTCCAGTGGAAACTTGTAGGGTTTGTTTTTTTTCCCTAATAACTTGAAAGCTTTGATCGAAAGCCTTGACTTTAAAACTCCGTGGGAACTAGTGTGTTCCAGAATTGCCTTTGAATTGTGCCCCGAGTTTCTCACTCTTAACGGCTTCTTCGGGCTGAGATGGATAGTGATCGCCCGAATCTCCTCCTTCAAACGCCGCTTTTCAAACGTGACTAGTTGACACTCAAGTTGGGTCCCAGTGGGCTCTCGACTCCTAAGGTTCACCTGCCATAGCCCCCCTGACCTGAACCCCACCCTCCAGTTCTTGGCAGGGGAAGACTGCAGAGCTCCGAGAACTGTGTCAATTTGGTGACTCCTGCAATTTCGGTAACAGCTGATAAGCCCACTTCATAATGTTAATATTTTAAAATATCTGTTCGAGTCCCTATCCCCAAACAACTCCCGTTATACTCTCTCTTATTTTTCAATAACTAAACTATTGACTGACAGAAAACAGAAATGTTGGCTGAAATGAAAACGGAAAGTTCTTGGAAACCTTCAAGTTGCCACCGACAGCATAAGGGAGTGTTCTGGAAGCAGTTCAGAAAGTAACTGGTTCTCCTGAGCCTTAGGAAGCTAACTGACTCATATGGTTGTTTAGTGCAAATAAAATTACAATCAGTTCTTAAGTATTTTTCCCCCCACAAGCCCCCAGCCCCAGGAATGGCAACAGGAAAAAACAGGAACATGTTTTGCTAGCCTTTTTAGGATAATTGAGAAATGTTTCTAAAGACAATAGGTTGAAGGCTATTATAATTTATCTTATTTGTCACCATGTTTATAAATGTGTGATGTTTTAAAAAATTCTGTCGAGATCATCTTCCTGGAAGTTGTACCTTTCTGCGCTGTTAACCACAAAACCTAAAAATTAAATTTTGCGTTCATTTTTAAAATTCATTTTTAAAAGTGCTTTGTAATATGAAGAGGAACATTTAGCTAACTATTGCAGATGGTAATTAAATGCTAGAAAAATACTTGGATTAAGTGGAAATAAACTGCATGAGAAAGTGCAAAAGCTCAAGGGGCACAGACTTTCTTTTTTTTGCTGCTTTGAATTTTAAGATGATGCCCTCCCATGGTGATGAATTGTATATTTTACTTGGGGTATTCTTGCAACAAGTTTATAATCATTGCAATTATAGTGGGAAAACTGAAATAGATTTATTATACTCATAATTTTATCCACTTGATAAGTTATGGCAATAACTTCAGTTTTTAAGAAATGTATCACCTGCAATATTCAAATACTCTTCAGTGTGCTAAATTTTGATTACTTTAAGGTACTACATTGGTGTGCTCTATTCAAAGGTAGACTCTACTAACCAGTTTGCTACAAGATGTGATTAGTGCTTTCTTTATAAAAACCTTTGGTATTATGTAACAGCCTATGTGAATTGTATTTGCAAGGAACTTTTTTTCAGCATTGGAGGACAAATATTAGGATAATAATAATAGAACATATTGAGAGCAAGAATCATAACTTTGGGTTCATAAAAATAAGGCATGCTCTAATGTCAAATTAGGCTACAATGTATGGTTAGGTTCAGATTCTTATTTATTTAAAACAAAACTATTAAGTATCATGTTTACACATTTGTCTTTAGAATCATGAACATTTATAGCATACAGTGCAATCACTGCCTAAATATTTCATGAAAAAATTGTGCTACACATAGATGAACCTGTATGGCCATTAATATTTACTTGGGTCATTGGGTTACAAACAAGCAAGTTTCTAATTTTCTTATCAATAGCTATGCATAATATTATTGAATTTTCAGAATGATTTAATCATTTCATTTAAGAAAGAATTTAGTGCTTCTAATTAGAAAAGTGACAACAAAAAAAGAAAGTTGTTTTTAAGCTGCTTCTATTTTGAGTCTTAATTTTTTTCTGTAGTCAAAAACATAAAACATTCTTTTTAATTCAAGTTTGTTTGAGACATGGGAATTTGGCCAAATCTGAACTTCTCCTGTTTAGTAGTAGAGCTTCTTTTTCCTCTTTCTTTTTAGTTAGCTACTTTCCATATATTCTAAGTTGAGTCAGTTCATATAGCTCTGTCCCTGATTATAACTTTGTATTCTTGTGTTAAAATCCCTTTGGTGGTGAATCATCAGTGCAATGGGTACTGCAGTTTATTTGCATTTACAGCACATTTTCAGTTTTTAAATAACACTACTTCAGTCTAAGGGGCTAGAAGCATTAAAAGGCATGAGCCATTAATGAGCTGTTTCATATGATGAGCTTGCCAATTGAAAGGTGAAGACAAGTTAGGTCTTTTAAAATGTGCGTTTACTAATAGGATCACCTAACCATCTATTTAGAGATGTGAAATACTGCATGAAATAAACTAGGCATGTGACCTCCTCAAAAGGTTATTCATTTGTTTTATGCTTTTGTTATATGCATGTCATCCTTGCTGACTCATCTATGTTTTCAGTTGTGGAGTTTCTACTGATATCTATGACATTATAAGCAAAATTCACATATTTTAAAATGGGAGTTGTATCATATTACCAGTAGACATGTTTCTTAATGAATATTTTACCATGGCCCAAGTTCAAAAAGTATGCTTATTTATTGACAATATTAGATGTTAAATATACCTTAACTGTAAACAATATATGTAGAACAATATTTTTTATTTACTTTTCTGAATAGATACATAAATATAGATATGGCATTTACAATTTTAATTTATAAATAACTATACTTCCCAAGATGCGGGATGCAAAAGAGAAATATGATCAAATTAGTTTGGGATGTGCTGCATACCAGTGAAACTCCTGTTGAAGTTTTACTGTGCATGTTTTGACATTAAAGGTTTTGAGAAGTCCAAAGTAGAGAAAATTCGGTTCTGGTTTATTCAACTCAGCAGGGGACCTTTCTTAGCAGGCACTTTTTAAGGCATCCCATGAGACACTTTGAGAGGCTGATGCCGTGTGGCAGCAAAGTACATGTTTTTATCAAATAAATAGAAATAAGAATAATTAATTTTAGACTAGCTTTTTAATCATCATCAGAATCAGGGGAGGAGAAACTGTGTTGAGTGAGGAGGTAATAAGGTTGCATCCTAGTTCCCTTATCTACCAAATGGGTATGTTCATTATAGAATTATTAAGCCAATTTGAATTTCAGCACTCCTGTTACCAAATATAACGTACGATAACCTCAGGGACTTAAAGTGAGTTCTGAAAGAGACAGGACTGTCCGTGGGTCATTTGTGCCTTCCCAACATCAAAACTGTGATAGGCACCTTACAGCTTCGTTGTAAGTATTTATTGAAATAATGAGTGAATGACCTAGGCCATTTCAAGAGAACTTAGATACCTGGGGTCTGGAAACACCTTCACGTAGATTATGAAACCACGGTGTTGTCTGCCTCCCATTTTCCACCTGTAGTATGTGAGAGTTGGGTTCTAAAGGACACTTCAATTTCTGGTTCCTACCACACTCAGAAACTTGTGTTTAATTAGACCTTACAGGTATTTTTTTTGAGTGAAGCACAGCAAAATGCCCTTTGGAAGGAAAATGCACCAAGAATGACATGGAAAAAGTGTATTTCCTTTTTAAACTGGTATGCACTTTTTATTGTTCAACTGGTTACCGTATGTTGTTAATCAAATTGTAATTTTGGATAGAAGATTTTGGATTATTTTCAGCGAACACTAGATGTCACTTTCCCCCAGTCCATCTTAAAGGTTCCTTTAAAACACAGGAGGCCTCGAGTAGCCCTTCTTTTCCATACTAAATTGTAAGTCGCTATACAGTTAAGTCACTATTCAATTACTGATATAATCCCTCCCATGAAAACCTAAATCTTGGCTCTCCCACCAGAACTGATTGTGTGCCTACTCATTCCTGCCTGTGTAAATGAGAGGACATCCCTAAAATTTCACCCCATCTCACATTTTCTTTCTGGTGATGATACTGCTTTTTCACTTTATCATCTGTAACCTTCCTGTCTTTGTGTCTTGAACATTTTCTTAAATACTACTAAAGGTGCTATGATTACTATGATGTGCCTTGTGAGTTAAAATTACTTAGTAGAAGAGTTTCCTAATCAGCCTGCATTTTTATATTATTTAAATATTATTATTAAGTATGTTTTTTATTAGCAAAGATTTCAATTAAAAATGATTATGTCTCTTAGTTTATTTAGAGGGTACTATTGTAAAAAATAATAAAATTTAAAGTTGTATTTTTAGCACTTAATGTACTCAATTTCAGAGACCTCTTATTCTGAAAGTGCTGAGTTTTTATTTTTTACTTACACTTTTTTACTTTGCTTACTTTCTAAAGAAACTGTTATTTCATTCATCTCTCTATCCTTGAAACCTGTCAGTGTCTTGCATGTTATTTACAATGATATTTATTATTATAAATGAATAAAGCTAACTCTAAAATGTTGACATTTTGATTATCAACTCTAGTTGTGATCAGCACCTAAACTCTTTTAACTCTTAGTGAATATCATTTGATTATAGCTTAGAAATGCACTTACTATAAGTAAAATTGCACAAAATATTAAAATGCAATATCATGAACATTGTGTTTTATTAGCCTACATTTTAGTGATTTTTTCCCAGCATTTTTAGCTAAAGAGCATGATATGCAAATTTGCTAACAATGCTGCTTATTAGCTAAGGGGAATGCTTTCCTTTCTTTTAAAAAAGAGATACTATAAGACTTTGTGACTCAATTTTATACCTGGTGTGTAATATCTGATCTATAAATGTAAATTGGATAAAAAAGTATTTTTCTGAATTAAAGGTAAGTAATTCTGCAAATAAGAGGGAGAATTTTCCATTTCCTGTTTTTTTTTTCTGAGTTTTTGTTTTATATTTATGATTAGCTAGTTTGGATTTGAATAAAATTGCCTTTGTATTTTATAATAGCTACACCTTAATTTTAATTTTACACATCAGCATAACTGCTAGTGGTAAAATATAATTTATTCTATTTCTTATCTCTACCCTGCTGAAGATTATCCTTAATGATTTCTCTTCAGATAATTATACTTCCCCAAATGGCTCTATCAGTTTGATTTTTCACATTATAATTATCTTAAGTTTTCATTATGTACTGAGAAATATAAAATTATTCCTTATACCTTAACTGTGGGAACATTCAGAACCCAGAAGGATTAGAAGCAGTTCTTTTGAAATGCATGCAGAGGTTGACAAAGAGGTTCACGTGGGCTTCATGAAATAAATTTAAGTCTGGTTTTATTCCTTAAATTGTCATGGTCATAAAAAAAGGCACAGACATATCATCTGGTTCAACTTTTGTATTAATATCAATCAAAATACTAGAAATTTTGCTGCCTTCTTACAATGGGAGGAAGTAAGGGATAGGGAAATGACCAGGCAAACAAGATCCAAGTCATGTAGTTTTTTGAGTCTCAGGTTTTTTCCCCAAGGAATGGAGATTTTGTAATGATTAACTTAAATGTCATTTGGAAAAGTGTCTAGCAGTTGTAAATTTATATACACACACATATGTAATATATAAAGCAATGCTGAGCCCTTATTAGATACCATGCACTGTGCCAGAAACTAAAAATAACAAAAATATAATAGAATGCCTTCTCAGACACGAAGTACCTCACAGTCTAGAGTGGGAACACTGACTAGCACCTAAGAAGTAAATTCTAAAAAAAACACATGAAATAAACTAAAAATACACTCCTTCTGTCATCATATATTTATTGGTGTTCGTTGCTGGGGATACAATTATGAATGTGTTATAGACCAGGGAGATTTGGTGTTTGAAAAAGAGTAAACACATAAAAATTTGATTGCGAACTGTCATGGTCATTGTAAGGGAAAGAGAAAGGTGCTATTATGAGACTAACATATACTAATCAATGTAATTATCGACACCATTTTATAAGGAGTCATACATAAGTCACATAGTGAGTGGTTCAAGCACTTTAGATGGTCCAGGGTAAGCCTTCTGGGCAAGTGCAGGTGAGAACTGGAGACTGGATTGGCTCTGCCGTGAGAAGAGCACTGACTGTCTGTGGAAATGATAGGCTAGTGTGCAGAGGAAATACTATCTGTGGGGAGTCTTGAAGAAAGAAGAGGACTTTGACTAGTGCATTTATGCACACACACACACACACACACACACACACCAGGCTTCTGAGCTTGTTAGGGTTTAAGTCTGGTAGAGCTACCATTTCTAGTTTACTTGTACAGTCAGCATGGAGAGAAAAACAAAGAAAAAATTAAAGCCAGGATCGGAAGATTTTCTTTCAATTGGAGGAGTACCCACCCTTTACCGATGGGTCTCATTAACCCAGTGTGTTTTCACTTAAGATAAAGCAGATTCCTTTTCTTATTAAATGAACAGTATGATATTTTAGAAGTTTGAGACTGACTACTAGATTCCAGGGTGATCTAACAAGACCTTTATATTTAACATTAAGCAAAAAATGTAGAACTCTGGTAAGACAGGCTCAAGCACCTGTGGGTTTCTTAGCAAGCCCCTTCTTTCTCTTTAGTGAACATAATGAGATAAAATGTAAGCAATTTTAAATTTAAAGAAGAACCTTTCTCTAAATGTGGGATCTTTGTTCTCTGTGGTGATAAGATCACTGGAATATAAATACTCTTCACTACCCACCCACCCCTCCCCAGCCTGATGGTTAAAAAACCAAGCACAGCTTTTATGATAGTCACAATACGCGTTAGACCTCTTTTCACCATGGCTTTATCAAATGTGGATATGACCCACAATTTATTTTAATTGTAAACAAGTCTGGCACAAATTATTTTTTGGTTTCTAATTTCTATTTACATATTTCTCCTTTTGGCACCTCTCCTGGTCCCCCTTGTCCTTGTCTACTTCATATTCTTGGACAGTATAGCAAAATTATTAAGAGCTCCTCTGGAATCTGGTTGCTTATGTTTGAATCTCAACTTTACCGCTTACTATGTAACCTAGGGGAAGTTACTATCTAGTCAGTGACTCACCTGGAATATGGAGATAATAGTAAAATCTACATTATGGTCTTAAGGATGATTATGCTAATAAATGATTAAGTTACTAGACTGTTAAACACAACTTCTGAAGGGCACTGAAGGCCATGAGATCAAAGAAGATACCTGGCTTTTAGTCAGGCATAAGCTTTTTTGTGACTTACAAACAGGAGAGATTCTTTGATGGCAGCTGGTCAAAGCATGAATGAAAATAGCCCTCTGCAAAGAGATGAGAAAATGAGTGGTGAGACTTAAGGAGTTTTAGATTAAGAACATTCCATAGGGTATGTGAACAAAGTTCCTGCTGGGGTCACTTGAAATAAACACATGGGATGTGGTTATGTTTTCATTATGCTCATAGCAAGGATGTTTACCAAAGACATTTACTGCTTTGGGAAGATTATAAGAATCTTCCCAAAAATACATTTATGCATTCTCTCCCCTCTGGGGAGGGTTGTTAACTTTTAATTTATGTCTAGGTCACACAAGTGGCTACATACTGAGATCTTAGGTGGGCCTGGGTCTCCACAGTCAACCCCTGCGTAGTAGCCCACGCTGACCAATAGGACAAGGATTGCATCCACTTTCCACAGCGTCAGAATAAAAGACAACAGCTAAAGCCCTTAGGTGTTTTTTAATAACAATTACAGTTCCTCCTGGCACAAAAACAGCGAATGGGTAGAACCACCAGGGGGTGAGCCTTACTCTTTATCTAGCCTTGATAGTAAAAGAACACAACTCGGGGTAATCACCCCACATCATGGATTCCCTCTTTTTGTTCCATGCAGACAGGGGTGATGCGGTCTAGGAAGACAAACTCAGCTGTTAACCATCCTAAACCATTATATGCAGCATATCCTAATAAAGACCTGGGCTTATTCACCGGTTCCTTTACAAGGGAAAAAAGTATGAGTTTTATTGAAAGACGACACCTGAATCTCAGTCTTAAATGAGAAGGTCTTGTTCCAAACTTGTTGTTGGGTCATGTTCTGCCATGCCAAAAAGGTGGTCCATGCTGTTCAGTTTGCTGAAGTTATGATCCAAGGAAGGCCAGTAGCCCCCAAGGATGGTTAAGTCTGCAAAACCAACACCAGGTTCAATTGTGGGCATGGATTACTGCCTAAGCCCACCATAGGAGATATTGGTTAGGGCTCTGCAGGTGAAAAGAAAGATGTTTATGGGGAACAAAGTAGTCAGGGACCTTCAAACTGGACCTTATGACCCAAGTCTTTGATGGGTTTTAATCTGACCAGACACTTCCCTGTTTCCTATATGAACTTGCCTCTACTCCCTCCCTTAGAGAGTTCACACCCTTATTTTTAAAGGGGAGCTGAAGGATGATGGTCATTCTTCTGTAACTGCTTCCTGCTGGCTAGTGATAGTAGTCCCTGCCTGATGAGGTGTGAGAGTCTCTGGCTATCCATTGAGACTGAGGGAAAGTAGATTTGGCACCATGGTTGGAACTGGATGAAATCCTCCCATGACTAATACCTTGTTCCAGAAGATAATAATTCTGGAAGAAATAAACTTAGTTAGAATTTTTAAAATACATGGTCTTACTAAAAGGTTAAAGAAAATGGAATGGTGGTAAGTAGCCCCAAAATGGGGGCCAGCCCTGACATACTAGACCATGGGAATGAGGAAGGCAAGCTGCCTCCAGCAATACATCCTCCCAAAGCTGATGGGCTTGATCTTGTAAGCTTCAAATGCTGATAGGAAACTGCTGTCCCTGGTTCCCACAGTGGGGGTTATGCCTAAGACAGATAGAAGAGGGATGATGAAAGGCACTGACCTAGACTTAAAATAACAAAGACAAATTAGGCAACAAGATAAGCATATGACAAGCAAAATTAAGATAATACTTAAGAGAGCTATTCTTTTATCTGATAGGTACATTGATTAATTAAAAAATGATTTAAGTTTGCAAAAATTTTTAACATGTTCAATATCTTTCTGCATATGATCTAGAATAGAAGGGATATTATATTCATCAGGTATATAGGTACAGCACTTAATACTAATCAATGCACAAGTTTCTTTTTGACCTGCAGTTAACAGATCTGAGCTCCAGGTTTGCAATACATGTCTCTCCATGGGAGCAGGTCCTAATGCCAATTGAGTCTGTTGAGGTTTTACTTACATTACTCTGGTAATTATTGTTCCACTTGGTATATCCGTCACAGTCAGCATAGTGTAGCACCACTTGCCCTTAAGAGGGGCTCCGGTGTTTCACCGGAAACAGAGCCAGTCTGGAGGTTATGTCCTTTGTAAAGCTGGCCATGTGGAGCCATCACTGGCTGCTGCGGTGGTCTGAAACTGCAACATACTTTCTATCCACTTCAGGAGCCACATCCAGAGATGTGGTAGATCCTATTATTATTTTAGGTTTCAAAGTGACCAACCTAGCCAATAACTCAAATGGAGAGGCACCACGTAGGGTATTGGAGGCCAGGTTTGAATGCACAAGAGAGTTTAACAGTACTAAAGTCTATCTCTTAATTTTTATATACTTTCTAAGTACTTCCAGTACAGTTTATAACATATTGATAGAATTAACTACTTTTAGTACTTTACTTTTTACTTCTATACCTTTACCATGATTACGTTAATTAACAGGTATTTTACTTTAGCAGTATAGGAAAAACTACTTTCTCCATATTTTTTGAAAACATAAGATTCCTAGTGGAATCAAGATTATCTTCCCCTTACCACTACTTTAATATTCAGATTGAGGTGGTCTCTGACAAGTTTCCCTGTTATGAAGTTACTTTTTGTTATCAACATCAATTCAAGTTTCTATTTAATAATGGGTCCCTGGAATTAGCCATTCAAATGTTTCAGTTTAGAAAATGCTTTTGCAAACATCCTATAACCAACCATAACCAGTAGACTATAGTTACTTAACTCAAGACAAATTTCACCTTTACAAAACACTTGCCCTTTTTTAATGCTACCTTCTACAACACCCTCTACAAATTTTCTATATTCATTTAAGCCTTGTCTTACATATTTCCACCTTGACTTTATGAAAACCAGCTTTCTTATCTTAGGACAAAGCACATTCCCTTAAAAACTTATCAAATTTTATTTGGCATTGCCTATGAATTCACTTTCATAAACCTTTTATTTCCTTCTATATTTATTTAAGTCTTATATCCTCCTTCATTTCTGTGAGGAAAAATAAACTGTTGATTTCAATTTAGGCAAAAACAATTTTTTAAAAAGAGGATTGTCATAACTTTATTAGCCAAAAACTTAAAATTTTCATTATCTTAAAGCTTTAACACATATAATGCTAATTTATTTTATTAGTATCCTAAAAACCTAGGGAGATTACACCCATGCTAAACTGAAACTATTATAGTTTATGCAAGAAGTGTTATTTTTTCTTCTTTACTCCACAGGAGGCTAAAACCTCTTTTTTCTTTAATAAATTCTAAAATTGTAAATAACCTTAAAAGTACACTGCCTGCCAGGTTCTGGAATATAATTTTTTAATTTGTTTTAATTATAATTTAGAAAAGTCTTCATATAGCTTTCAAGGACTTTTTCTTTACTTACTGAAATTTGGCCGTTGGATTATTACCGCTATCTCAAAAACTGTTAAAATTTAATTGGGGAATTATAGGACAGACAAGGTTTATTCTGTAATATCCCCTCTGTCCCCATCATCTTAATTTCCAGGCCTGGTAGACAGAATTCTAGGATAAACTCACATCTCCCCTATCTTTCCATACCCAGCCCACCCTTAGTTTCCTAAACCAGTTTTAATGAGTCACTGGAATTCAGTCAAAGTTAGGAGAAGACCCTGGGGGTAAGATAGGCTATAGAAAGATTATGGAAGAATTCAGGATAAACTTTTTGTAGTTTCTTTCTGTTAAATTGTTTCTTTATTCAGATTTTATGTGATGTTTTATTCTGTTTGGCTTCTCCAATTTGGGCTTCAGGAGTACTCATTTACCAATATAAGCACATATTTAATTTTTAGCCATTTGAATACAGGTCTCTTAAGAATTTTAATTTATTAATTTTATATTACCATGTGGAGACATGAAAATATACACTGAACAAACAGACAAACACAGGAAGAGTTAAGGCACACCGACAGAAACATAAAGCTCGCTAATTTGACTCATAATTCTCATTCCTTTGGTTTGGCTGTCTCTAGGCTCTCCATCATTGCACATCTCTGATTTTTACTGCTTTTAAGATCCTCTGGAATCAGTGTTGCCAGTAATAAGCAAGCTCATTTTTACAAACACTTTTATTAGTAACAGTAACCAGTTAGGAATACTTGAGTATAAGTGCAGTTAAGCACTGATTTAGCCGTTTAGACTGACATTTAACACATACATTCTGGGTTACTCTTCAGGAGTACACTTCAGGTTCAAATTTCAGGAGTAAGCTATTCATTGAAAACTGAAAGTTCTTTTTTAACACTTTGATAAAAATTCTGATCAAAATAAAATGTGAATTAAACTTAAAACATTGTGAAAATAACATCCCATTTTTTTTTTTTTAATAACATCCCATTAAACTCTTCCAGTTTGCACAGTTTTGCAATGTACTGATCATGAACTTGGCACAGATGATTGGTTAAGGAATCTTTTATCTCTGCCTGTACTTGAGCTTTCCCTGAACTTTAACTTTGCCTTCTAAGTGACACATAGAGGCCTTTGCTGCTGCTTCTGCCTTGGTAGCCCCCCGCAAGTCTCCTAACAGGGGCCAGACTATAGCTGCCACCATCTGGCAGTCTACCTTCTCTTTATTTAAATGTAGCTGCTCTCTGCTGTAGCACAGCCAGCATACCTGCCGGAGTTTTTTGGGTGTGCCCATATTCTCTTGGCGGTCCCTGCTTGTCCAGGAGGGCAGCACCCCTCCCCACATGGACATTATAGGTCAACCCAGGATTTCCCCCGTGGATTCTCCTTTCCCTGAGCTCGTGCCCACTACTGCTGGTGGTCCTTTGGTCTCCTGGCTGTGGCTTGCCAGTTGCTACAACCCAACTCCTGAAGGACACGAGTTGGTGAGGCCACGAGACCAAAGAACACAGCTAGCAGTTAGTTAGGCACGAGTTGGTGAGGCCACGAGACCAAAGAACACACCTAGCAGCTAGTTAGACATAAGCTTTATTGGGACTTGGTAACAGAAGATATTCTTTGATGGTGACTGGTCAAAGCATAAATGAAGAGATCTTAGACGTCTGACATCCAGGACTGTATTAGAAAAAAATTCTTTTATTCGAAGCCACCCAGTTTCTGGTTATTTGTTACAGAAGCCCTAGGAAACTAATATATCTTCCTAAGTAAAGAATACAGTTTTAAGGATTATACCTTCCCTAAAAATATAGGGTATTTTGGGCACAGACCTCAAAATTTAGAAATACTTATGTAATTGTTAAGTAACATTTATTGAGTTCCAGGTGCACTATTTGAAGGGCTTCACTTCTTTGAACACAGTTAAGCTTCTCAACAAGCTTCTGAGGTAGGTTCTATTAATATTTCCCATTGACAGATGCAGAAATAGAACTAAAAGCAGTTAAATACTCTACCCCAGAATGAACTACAATCTCTAGCAATCTGATTCCTTAACCTACACTCTTAATAACGGCATCTTACTATCTCTCCATCTTATGCATACTAATGAGAAAGTGTACTATAAACATTGCCTTTTAAATGTTTATTTCCTGGTAAACAAAAGGATGATAGCAGATGTTAGGAAATTAGGAGGCATAGCCATATATCTCTATATCTATCTATCTATCTGTCTATCTATCTATCTATCTATCTATCTATCTATCTATCTATCTATCTATCTATCTTTCTATCTCTCCCCCCATTTCTCCCTTCCTCCTGTCCCCCTCCCCTCTCCTTCCTTCTTTCCATCTATCTATCTATCTATCTATCTATCTATCTATCTATCTACTAATAAGCTATTTGGTCTGTTTTTCTGTCCATGTCTCTGCCTGTTTTTCTATTTATATGTATTATTACCTGTTTTAAATTTGGGTTGCAACTGAAAATTGATGAAAAGTTTATAGGTCAAATATAAATCAACAATGAGTGCATGCATGCACATACATATTGTCTTGAAATGACATTGAATTAAATCAAGTGAAGTATTATGTTAAGTTATGCAAACTTAGTGTTTCAAAGTGGGTTTTGCTTAAAAAAAGTAACCATGTAAATTGAGTAAAAAAATATCTCCAGAATAATGGTTATCAGTTAATTATTCTTGAAAACTACACTTTTTAAAAGACTTTTTCCCTTTTTGGATTTTCTTAGAACTTTCAAAGATGAGTTTCTTTAGTATTTAAAATTTCAAATTTAAATCTAAGCATTTTCAACTTTTCGGTTTAAAATACAAAAATATGTGGCATCATAAATTAGAAAAATATTTTCTTGGAAAATTTCTTTTACTATTCTATATTAAATATCTATTTGAAAATGAAGTATTTTTGATTAACTTATCTCATATTTTATCTTGGCGGTAAAGGTAATACATAATGTAAGATTTGAATGTAAAAAGGGGTATTTTAAAAAAATTCTGTAAATACCTGACATTTTATTGAATCTGAACTAGCTAATGCTTTCTGAATTTCATATATTTGCTTTTACCAAAAAAACTCTAAATTACCATTATCAAAATTGGTGTTTGGGATTGAAATGCAGTGCAAACAGGGATTTACAATTAAAATCTGTGAAAATGAAAATAAATGGCATTTTAAATTAAAATGCTCCATGTAAAAACCAGAGAAATATGAAAAAAATGTTAACTTACTGAAAATTTTCTATTTTGACTTAGTATAATAAAAGTAAAATATAGTATTTCTTATACATATATTTGTGTTTTGATATTAATATAGTTATATCTTGAAACATTCTTATTTGAAATTTAGGCCTTTGGAAAAATAAATTAATTACCTAACACTCTTGTGTTTCTCCAAATTTTTAGAAATCAAATTCTTATTCTGAAACTACAGTACTAATACCAAAAAATAAAAGATAATGACCCAAACACATAGATAAGACTGCTTCTTATAGACTTATGTAATACATTTGTTCTTTTTGACAGCCAAAATGATATAAGAAAAATCTTTTAAGTTATGGGAAGTACATTGATACATTTAAAAACTAAATATGTATATTAAAATAATTTCTAAATCTTATAATGATATAATTTGAATATATAGTTTGATTTGAAAATACATAGCATGATATATTAAACTTAATTATAGAGTACTGAATAAAATGAAGAGGAAAAAGCTGGTAGCTCAAAAAACAGAGAAGGTAAAATTGAGAAGCTCATCTGTCAGGGAAAGATAAAAACACACTAGAAAGTTGAATTGGCTACATCTAAGAGTTATATGCCTTTAAGTACTAGAAAGTAAATATTCTCTTACACCCCCTTCCTTATCTATTTTAGATAAAAACAGCCCAGATCTTTGAAAATTCAAAGTGCTTTACATATTATAATCATTTCCTTCCAGAACTTTGTCAGATTTCATTGTGACTCCTAAATTCTTTTTACTTTTTTCAGGATGGAACCAAAATGCTTGTAGATTTAGAATTTCCATTTTACAGGTAGAAAAGAAAAGGGCAGGATTGGGAATTCTGAAATGGTAAAGGGAATTCTGGGATGTGTAAGAAATACAATGAAACTTGAACATGTAATTTAAGTGGGTAGGGACCACTGGATGGAATTTGTTATGTTTAGCACAATTTCCTGCCAGAATATCTCACTGTTGCTTTGGTATTAATGCAGTTGGATTGAATAGAGGAAGAAGAGGAAGTAGATGATATATAAGGTGATTCTTAGTCACATAAGTAACATCTGTGTAGGTCTTGGCATTACTGGGTTCCTGAGATGAAGAATGCATTTCATTTGCTATTGTTCAACTGGAAGGAGCAGACTCTACAGACCTTCCTTAATTGTGATTCTGCCTCTCTTTCTAGACCCTACTTTCATTTAGTTTTTTTTTCATACTATGTTACTATTAGTATGTAACGTAGTATTAATATTGAAATAGTAAAAATATGTAAATCATTGAAATGTATAAAGAAGAAATGGGTCCCTATGACCCTGTTTATAAAGTTGGTTAAAATTTCATATATTTTCTTCTGTTTTTCCCCCATGTATATATTATACAAATTAAACATCATCTAGAGACAATTTTTATCTTGCTTTTAATTTTTTAATTATAAAATAATTTTCATGTTAAGAAATATCAATTCTTTTCAAATACCTATTTAATAATGTGAAGTATAAAGTACAACTAGAGTGGCTTTGCAAAGAATTATTCCCATAAGAAGGCATAAAAAATGTTAATTACAAAATAGTGTGTTTTTAGGTATGGAAATTGTGTTACCTTTCCTTTCACGTTCTAATTCTGTGACTGTGACCCATTGGTTCAGGTATCTTTGATTCAGGGACAGTTTTGCTTAGAAATTCATGTTAGGAGTTACGTTTGTTCACTATTTATAATCCTTTTGGGGTGGGGCGAAAGCCAGTTTTAAAATTCTACAATTCTTTTGAACTCATAACTTGATTATTCTCATTTGTCAGGAATACTTAAGTAAATTATAGTAAATGGGTTCATGTGTGATTTATTTTCTGATTTTTACTGATATTGTATCCCTATTGAGTACACACATGAACAACAAATTAGCCTCTTGGTCAAAACCTATACTGCTTAAAATTTAGTTGATGTTGTCTTTGCCTGCTGATATTTATTGTTGTAAGGCAGAAAATTGGAGCTTGCTCTACTCTGCCTAGATATTTGTCAATATTTGTTCTTAAAGTTAAATTCAACATTTAACTTGGATAAGTTTTGGGGAGTATGGGTCTCTTTTTACTGATTTGCCTGGAACATAGTAACCTCTATAATCTACATACCCACATCTTTGTTTTATTTCAAGTCAGAATAATATAAAAAGTTTTGCTTTTGTTAAACTGTTTTCTTTCTCACAGCTATGACTCATGGGACAATTATCCATTTTCTGCCTTACACTTATGATTTTTTCCCTGTCATTTTTCTCTGTGTATTTTTCCCTCTATACTCTTGGATAATTTTCCAAGATTGTCTATCATATCTCTTATTCACATACCTACATTGTTTATTCTCATATTTAGTGTCTCCAGGGCAGATTCACATCCTGTTAAATTTTTTCTAAAATCTTTCCTCAATGTCCCTTACGTTTTTGTTTTAGACTAATGACTTCTAATATTTGTTTATTTTTATTGTGACTTTTGATTCTACTCATAGAACTTGACTTTTCTGATGCTACTGGAGGAGCCAAACAATTTTCTAAGCATTTATTTTGTTACCAAGGCAATTAATTTTCAAGGTTGTGCTTATCCACTTTGTTTTAGGAATAATGTTTGTTTTCCTGGTCATAATCCTCAATTTTTTGTTGTTGTTATGGTTATTGTTTTTCTCCTCATCCATTTAATCTTCAGCATGGAATTCTGTCTAAATGCATTGTTGACCAGAAGAAGAGTATACGAGTTGTCCTCAGCCCGTTTCTTATCCACGAGGGTTCTGATCACATCTTCTTCCCAAATCCTCAAATAGATAGCAATTGATGTTCACAACATCCCACAATAGCATAATTTCTTTGGCTGGTTATCTTGATACTATTCAGATGAGCTATATAAATAATTAAAAATAGCAGTATCAAATGTTACCAGGGTTCTTTCTATCTCTTTATCCACCTGTATTTCTTTCCTTATGGGGGAGAGGGCAGTCACAGCCTTCCAAGAGGAGAGTTTCACTATCTGGTGTACTCTAGGATTCAGAGTGTTCAACTGATACATAAATAGAACTTTCTGCTTGTGGAATAGAGTCAGAGGAACATAGTAGCCATCTGCTTTCCTCAAGGATGTTTATTGTAGATTCTGAAATAGTTTTGCCTGTCAAGCATGTTTATCAAAAGTGTGATTTTTTTCATCATCAAGTCTTTTAACTGGTTATGACTGACACATAACAAAGCTATGTATTTTTGTTTGTTTTTGTTATTTCCTACCTCATTTAATTCTGATCATTATTTAAATAGAGTTCATTAAAATAATTTTACTTATAATAATTTTTAGTATCTAATTTTCCATAGTTTTCACTTATTTTATGAATGTTGCCAGAATTTCTAGAAAAGGATAAAAGATAATGGTAAATGTAGACACGCTTGTTTTGTTTCTTATATTAAGAAAATGCCTCTTGAAGGTTGTTGACTTGAAAGAGACATTATGTTCAAGAATTAAAGAAAATACTATTAATTTTTTTTAAAGATTTATTTTTATTTTATCCCCTCTCCCCGCCACCCCAGTTGTCTGTTCTCTGTGTCCATTTGCTGCCTGTTCTCCTTTGTCCGCTTCTGTTGTTGTCAGTGGCACAGGAATCTGTATTTCTTTTTGTTGTGTCATCTTGTGTTAGCTCTCCGTGTGTGCGGTGCCATTCGTGGGCAGGCTCCACTTTCTTTTGCGCTGGGCGGCTCTCCTTACTGGCGCACTCCTTGCGCGTGGGGCTCCCCTATGCGGGGGACACCCCTGAGTGGCACGGCACTCCTTGCGCGCATCAGCACTGCACATGGGCCAGCTCCACACGGGTCAAGGAGGCCCGGGGTTTGAACCGAGGACCTCCATGTGGTAGATAGACGCCCTATCCCCTGGGCCAAGTCTGCCTCCCTACTGTTAATTTTTAAATAGGTTTTTTTAAAAGTAAGAAATATAATTAAATTTTGTTGCACATCTTTGGCTTTTGAGATGATTATGTGGATTTCTTCTTTGATCTACTGTTGAGATGTAAAATATGTTACATCATGCCTTTATTACTTAGTCATTTTGGATCATTCCCTTATTACATGATTGAATAATGTTTCACACATTTTCAACAAAGATTTTCTAATGTATTCATAAAGCTTTATAATTTCTGTGCTGAATTTATTAGGTTTTGATACCAAGGTTATACTTATAAGTTAGGCAGTGTTCATTTTCACACTCTGAAAGTTTTAGGTAGAATGGTCATTATTATTATTTATTAATTTTCATTATAAACCTATGTATACCAAATATCCTTTTCATACGTATTTCTTTAACATTTATTCAGTTTATTCTGTAGTTATTGATGTAGTTGGCTATTCTTGTCTATAATAAGTTTTAATAACTTGAATGTAAAAGAAAATTTCCCATTTTATCAGTATTTTCAAAAGTATTTGCAGGAGTTATATGAATCATCTCCAAACATATTTAAAACATCTTTTATATTTCATTAAATTGTCATTTAATTTAACTCTACCTTACAAAATGATGCAATTTTAGAGTTTCCTTCCAAACTCTTAAAAATGGTTGATATTTGACTCTGCTTTCCAGCTATGCTTTTGAATCTTTAACTAAGCTCCCAAGAGAAATTGGATGTGATGCTGAAAGATGGCATGTAAGTAATTGTCAGCCAGCATAATGCCATCTTTACATAGAAATGATTAAACTACTTAACTCTGTGTTTCTCAAACTAAGGTGCAGCAGGAGTTATGTGAAGCTACAGAATAAATAGGGAGGATTCATTGTATTGGAGATTAGATGGGTATGTCATTTTTATTAAGGTATGTTTTTATATTTTAGCATGCAATGCAAAACTTCCCTCAAATTTAAAGATAAAACATATAAACCAATATCTTGATGTTCAAAAAAGAAAGTTCCTTGGTGTAGATTCTATTTCCAAACCACCTACCTTCTGCATCTGTTTAATACATACACTTAGAGTCACACCACCCCCATCAATCGACATTCACTGACTATGAACCAGTAAAACAAACTGAATAGCATTAAAGGGTTCTGCAACTACAGCTCTGTGTTTTACATTGAGAACAGAGGCAGATTAAATAACACTTGCACTTAAGTGGCTTTTTGAGCATGCAAGGTGAGCAGGGGGAGAACCTGTTGTAAAACATTTTTCTGAAACTGCGTTATGGAAATGAAAGAATCATCAGATCTCCAAATTGTTGCATCTTTCATAAGAGGTAGAACATGTTTATGAACCTTTTCTAAAACAACTTATACATCTGGTGAAAAGGAACTCAGTATCACATCCCCCAGCAACCTGTTTCATTTTGATTTTTTCTTCCTTTATATTATTTTATTCTTTCATATTATTAAATTATATTATTAAATTACTTATTCTTTTATGTTATTAAAATATGTTTTCTTACTCTATCCTTTCACTGGTATTTATTCTAAAGACATGGAGAATAGTTAATACCTCTGGAAATTAGTTACCACATCATGTGTCATGTTTTCAAATGCCTTGCCTTTAATCAAATTATTTTTCTTTATTAGGAATGTTGTGGATTTACAGAACAATCTTCTGTAAAATACAGAATTCCCATAAAGCACTCCACAATCAACACTTTGCTTTGGTATGGAACATTTCTTACAATTGATGATAGCACATTTTTATAATTGTACTTTTGATTAAAGTCCTTGGTTTAACTGAGGGATCACTGTTAGTGTAGTATAGTTCCATGGATTTTCTCAAAAATTTTATTATATAATATAATATAATATAATATAATATAATATAATATAATATAATATAATATAATATAATATAATATAATATAATATAATATAATATAATATAATATATTTCCCCTTTGAATCATATTCACATATATATTTCAGTGCTATTATGTTCCCAAGGTTGTGCTACAAGCACCGTTATCCATTACCAAAACACTTCCTTCATCCCAAATAAGAAACCTGTACATTTTTAGCCTTAATTTACAATTCGCTATCCTATCCTGTCTCCTGGTAACTTATATTCTAGATTCTGACTCTTTTCCATTTCTGGTGTTCTAAGTGGTTTCATGAAGAAGGGTACTGCATTTTATCAAATGCCTTTTCTGCATCAATTGTGATGATCATGTGATTGTTTTCCTTCATTCTCTGTTACAATAACTGATTATCTTAGGTGGAACCCACCTTACATACCAAGGATAAATCCAAATGATCACAGTTTATAATTCTTTTAATATGCTATTTGATTTAGTCTGCTAGTATTTTATTGAATATTTTTGCATGTATATTCATAAAAGATATTTATTGGTCTGTAGCTTTCTTTTCTAGTGGTATCTTTTTCCAGCTTTGGTATGAGGGTGATGTTGGCCTCATAGAGAGTTAAGGTACTCCTCTTCAATTTTTTGGAAGAGTTTGAGCAGAATTGGGGTTAAGTCTTCTTGGAATATTTTGTAGATTTTCCCTGTGAAGCCATCTGGTGTTGAGCTTTTCATTGTAAAGATGTTTTTGATTACTGATTCAATCTCGTTACTAGTTAGTAATTGGTTTGTTGAGATCTTCTGTTTCTTCTTTTTTTAAAAAATCATTATTATTATTTTTTAAAGATTTATTTATTTATTTATTTATTTATTTATTTATTTATTTATTTATTTCTCTCCCCTCCTCCCCACCCCGGTTGTCTGTTCTCTGTGTCTGTTTGCTGCATCTTGTTTCTTTCTCCGCTTCTGTTGTTGTCAGTGGCACGGGAATCTGTCTCTTTTTGTTGCGTCATCTTGTTGTGTCAGCTCTCCATGTGTGCGGCGCCATTCTTAGGCAGGCTGCACTTTCTTTTGCGCTGGGCGGCTCTACTTAGGGGGTGCACTCCTTGCGCGTGGGGCTCCCCTACACGGGGGACACCCCTGCATGGCAGGGCACTCCTTGCGCACATCAGCACTGCGTATGGGCCAGCTCCACATGGGTCAAGGAGGCCCGGGGTTTGAACTGTGGACCTCCCATGTGGTAGACGGATGCCCTAACCAATGGGCCAAGTCCGTTTCCCAGTCTGATTCTTCTTGAGTCAATGTAAGTAGTTTGTGTGTTTCTAAGACTTCTTCCATTTCATCAAGGTTATTCAGTTTATTGGCATATAGTTGTGTATAGTCCTCTTCTTATTTCAACAGGATTGGTAGTAATGTCCCCTTTTCATTTCTGATTTTTGTTACTTGCTTCCTTTCTCTTTTTCCTTTGTTAGTCTAGCTAAAGTTCTGTCAATTTTGTTGATCTTCTCAAAGAACCAACTTTTGGTTTTGTTGTTTCTCTATATTTCTTTTTTGTTTTCCATTTCATTTATCTTTGCTCTAGTCTTGATATCCTTCCTCCCACTTGCTTTGGGTTTATCTTGCTCTTCTTTTTCTAATACTTCCAGTTTTGAGGTTAGGTCTCTGATTTGATGGCTTTCTTCTTTTTAAATGCAAGCATTTAGAGCTATAACTTTTCCTCTCAGCATTGCCTTTGTTGCATCCCATACGATTTTTAAAGTTGTATTTTCATCTTCATTCACCTCAAGATATTTCCTCAGTTCACTTCTGATTTCCTCTTTAACCCACTGGTTGTTTAAGTGTATGTTGTTTCATTTCCACATATTTGAAAATTTTCCCTTCCCCTTTCTGTTATTGATTTCTTGCTTCAATCCATTGTGGTCAGAGAATATTCTTTGTATGATTTCAATATTTTTGAAATTATTGATACTTGTTTTGTAACCCAACATATGGTCTGTGGTGGAGATTAATCCGTGAGCACTTGAGATGAATGTGTATACTGTTTTCCTTGGGTGCAGTGTTCTATATATGTCTGTTAGGTCTAGTTGGTTTAGTGTGTCATTCAAGTCCTGTACTTCCTTACTCAGCTTCTGACTAGATGTTTTAACCTTTATTGAGATTGGTGTGTTAAATTGTCTACTATTAATGTAGAACTGTGAATTTCTCCCTTAAAATCTGTCGGTATTTGCTTCATACATATTGGGGTTCTGCTGTTCAGTGCACATATATTTATAATTGTGACATCTTCCTGTGAATTGTTGCTCTGAACAGTATGTAATGACTATCTTTGCCCTTTGTAGCAATTTTTTACTTTAATTTAATTTTTTGATATTAGTATAGCCACCTCAGCTCTTTTGGTTACTACTTGCATTATACATATATTTTCTGTCCTTTCACCATCAACTTATTGTATCTTTGACTTTAAGGTGAATCTCTTACAGACAGCATATAGTTGGGTCGTGATTTTTTTTTCACATTCTGTCAGTTTCTGCTTTTTGATAGAGTTTAATCCATTTACAATTAAATTCACTAATGATAATATAGGTCTTTCTTCGGTCATTCTGCTATTTAGTATTTATAAGTCTTATACATTATTTGTTCTTCACTTCTGTTAAAACTTACTTTTATATTTATTTGCTTTCTTGTACCATATTGAGTGATTTTTCATTTTTATCTGGATATATTTTTCATCTCTTTTCCTTATGGTTACCAGAGGGCTAAAATTTAATATCCTAAATATATGTCATTTGTATTTGGTTTGATACCATCTTATCTTTAATGCATGCACATATACTTTTCCTACATCCCTCTATCCCTGTATCCACACATTAATTTTGTACTTGTTACCACTTATATCTTTGTATACCATATGTCTAAAAACCTAGATTTATCATTATGTTTTTTGCATTTAGCACTGGTAGGAAGTAAAAAGGGGAGTCTGAAGACCCCCCTGTAGCATTACTTATAGGACAGGTTTAGTGGTGATGTACTCCCTCAACTTTTGTTTATTTGAGAATGCCTTAATCTCCACCTCATTTTTGAAAGAGAATCTCTTGATATAAAATTCTTGGCTGGCAGTTGTTTTCCTTCAGCACTCTAAGTGTTTTAACCCACTACTTTCTTGCCATGGTTTCTGATGAGAAATTGGCCCTCAATCTTATTGGTACCCCCTAATATATAACATGTTACCTTTCTCTTACAGCTTTCAGAACTCTCTCTTTATCCTTTGCATTTGTTGGTGTACTCAGTAGATGACAAGTGTGTTTTTCTTCATGTTTATCCTGTTTGGTGTTCTCTGAACCTCTTGGATATGTGTATTCCCATCTTGCTATATTTGGGGAGTTCTTTGTCCTTATCTCTTTGACTCTTTCTCTGCCCCTTACTCTCTTTCTTCTTCTATGGGACTCCCATAATGTGTATACTGGTGCACTTGATGGTGTCCCATAGCTGTCTTAGTCTATTTTCTCTTTTAATATTTCTTTTTTCTTTTTGCTCTTCAGCCTGATTCATTCCAAGTGTCTGATAATCAAGTTCACTGATTTTTTCTTCTGCCAGCTCAATTCTGCTCTCAATAATCCCCCAGGTAGTTTCATTTCAATTACTGTCATCTTCAACTCTAGTAGTTCTGTTTGGTTCCTTTTTAAAATTTCTATTTCTATTTCTTTACTTAACTCTCATATTGTTCATTCATTGTTTTCCTGATATCCTGTAATTATTTGTTCTTTCCTTCATCTTCCTCAGCATTTTTAAGATCATGTCTCTAAAGGTTTCATTCAGTATGTCTACTTTCTTGTTTTCTTTATCGGTGTGTTCTATTTGTTTTCTTCCTTTGGTTGAGCCATCATTTCTTGTTTCTTTGTTTTGTAATCATTGGTTACATACTATACATTTTAATATTTTAAAATATTAACTCTGGAATTTACTCCTTGGAATTTTTGTTTCCTGGTTTTATAACCAGTTGGTTATCAGACAGAGATTGTCTTGAGCTTCAGTCCTCCTCTCAGGAAGGTCTGCCCAAGGCAAATGCACTATGGAGGGTTTTCCCTGTTTTATGGAACCTCTGTCTTGTCCTGGGCTTGTGCTTGTTAGCTGTTTTGGAGTTACCCTGTTTAGAGGAGTTTAGTTATCCCCTCTGTTTCCTAGGGGAAACCCTCCCTCTCCCAAGAATCTGAAACCCAGAGAGCTTTGTCCCAGACTGTCAGCTTCTATAGCTTTTACATACCTTTCATTGTCCCATGCTGCTTTTGCCTGGAGGGCAAATTCTGGGAGGAGGGATACCCTGGGGAGATAACTCCTGATTGAGTCTTTACCCAGACAAAACAGGGCTACCCTGCCCAGCAAAGGTAGGCCTTTGCTAACTATCTCCCACAAACCCAATGAAGCACTGCATCTTTAAATCTCCACTCTTCCAACCCTGTCTAAGGAGAGTTGAAACAATGGCTGCTGCCTCCTTTGTCCAGGGCAGGTTGAAAAAATAGCTGGCTTCAGAGTCCAGACCCAGCAATCTGAATTCGCTAATCAAAAACTGTGACCAGTGATTGGCCATGCTCAGCTCTGCTCTTGGGAAAGAGGATTTTTATGTCCCTTTCTGTCACCAGCCAGTAGCCAGGGACTGGACCCTGTGGTAGCCTGCTGTGAGAGTGGTGGATGGGTACCAGTAGCTAATATACAGATAGAGCAATTTATAATTCTTTATTGTAATATATTAGCCTCTTCCTCCTGCTCTTCCTTGTATGCTGTACATTATTTTTCTGGCCTCTGGCATTTCAAGTTAGTTGTTTCAGACAGTTCCTGCCTGTGAGATAGTTGTTGTGGTGGAAGGACCGCATCTTAGATTGCTCTTCTTTGCCATCTTTCCAGATAAATCTCACCTTTAATTTTTTAAAATATGCTTTATTTAAAGTTGTGAACTCACAAAATAATCACACACATATATGGCATTCACATACAACACCCCTACACCAAAATTCTACATTGTTGTGGAATATTTGCTACAAATTAAAAGATAATATCATCAGTCTATTTCCACTAACTATGGTCTATAGTGTATGTTTGTTATATTTTTTCCATAATCCCCTATTATTAACACAGTACATCTTTGGCATTGATGCAAGAAAATTACAATATTGCTGCTGACTATAGTCCATAGTCATAATTGTATACATATTTGTATACAAAATACATAATTGTATTTTGACCATGCTTTTCCACATTCTTACCACCTTGCAATAGTGATATATATTTGTTCTTATTCATAGGAGACTCTTGTATTTGTCCTATTAACCACAATTCTCATCCACCTCTAGTGTCACTTTGTTATTCAGTCCCTAGGTTATTCTCTAGGTTTCCTTCAATTGATGTTTACATCCCTAGACCACCCTTTTCAGCCACAATCCCATTTATAAACCAGCTGGGTTAGTTCTATGCACTATAATGTTGCCATCAACTCCATCCATTTCCATACATTTACATCAAGTTATTTAAAACTTCTACATACAATAAACATCAGTACTCCTTTTGAGCCCTCCTTTTACTTC
Source organism: Dasypus novemcinctus (assembly GCF_030445035.2). Lineage (NCBI taxonomy): Eukaryota > Metazoa > Chordata > Mammalia > Cingulata > Dasypodidae > Dasypus > Dasypus novemcinctus. The sequence continues at coordinate 45,082,831 of NC_080697.1, read as the reverse complement.
CTAAAAACCTGTACTCTAGGTTTTAACTCCATGCATTTATTCTTTTGTATTTAGTTCATATCAGTGAGACCATGCAATATTTGTTCTTTTGTGTCTAGCTTATTTCACTTAGCGTAATATCCTGAAGGTTCGTCCATGTTATCATATATGTCCCAATTTCATTTTTTCCTACAGCAGCATAGTATTCCATTGCATGTATATACCACATTTTGTTTATCCATTCATCAATTGATGGACACTAGGGTTGTTTCAAACTTTTGACAATTTTGAATAACACTGCTATGAACATTGGTGTGCAAATATCTCTTCACATCAGTTTTCAGTTCTTCTGGATATATTCTTAGTAGAGGAATTGCTGGATCATATGACAGTTCTATATTTAGCTTCCAAAGGAACTGCCAATCTTCACAGAGGATGCACTGTTTTGCATTCCCAACAGGAGTGTTCCTATTTCTCCACATCCTCTCCAATACTTATAGTATTCTGCTTTTTTAAGAATGGCCATTCTATGCTTTGTGAGAAGATATCTCATTGTCATTTTGATTTGCATTTCCCTAGTAACTAGTGATATTGAACATTTTTTCATGTGCTTTTTGTCATTTGTAGTTTCTTTAGAGAAATGTCTATTTGTCTTTTGCCCATTTTAAAATTGTATTACTTACTCTTTCATTGTTGAATTGTATGATCACTTTATATAGAATGGAAATCAAACCCTTACCAGATGTTTGATTTTCAAATATTTTCTTCCATTTAGTAGACTGCCTATTCATCTTTCTGATTTTTCTTCTGTGATTTATTAATGTGGTGTATTATGCTGATTGATTTTCTTGTGTTGTACCACTTTGCATGCCTGTTATAAAACCTACTTCTTCATGATGAATAATTCTTTTTATGTGTCATTGGATTCAATTAGCAAGTATTTTGTTGAGAATTTTTGCATCCATATTCACTGGAGAAATGGTTCTGCAATTTTCTTTTTTGTAATATCTTTATCTGCCTTTGGTATTAAGGTGCTATTGGCTTGATAGAATAAGTTTGGTAGTGTCCCTTCTTGTCCAAGTTTTTGAAAGTGTTTGAGTAAGATTGGTATTAAATCTTCTTTGAATGCTTGGTAGAACTCTCCCATGAAACCATCTAGTCTTGGGCTTTTCATTTTGGGGAGTTATTTGATGATTCTTTCAATCTCTTTACTTGTGATTGACTTGTTGAGGTCCTCTATTTCTCCTAGGGTCAGTGTAGGTCATTCGTATATTCCTAGGAATTTTTCCATTTCATGTACATTTGTTCATAGTTACCTCTTATGATATCTTTTATTTCTGTGGGGTCAGTAGTTTGCTTTTATTTATTTGCATATTTTCTCTTTTTTTCTTAGTGTGTCTAACAAAGGGTTTGTCAATTTTGTTAATCTCCTTGACAATCCAATTTTTGGTTTTGTTAATTCTCTCTGTTGCTTTTTGTTGTTGTTCTCAATTTCATTTGTTTCTTCTCTGATCTTTGTTATTTCATTCCCTCTGATTGCTTTGGGAATAGTTTTCTGTTCTAATTCCCCCAACTATGTAGTTAGGTTATTGATTTTAGGTCATTCTTCTTTTTCAATGTAAGCATTGAGGGCTCTAAATTTCCTTCTTAGCAGTGCTGTCACTGCACCCCATAGGTTCTGATATGTTGTATTCTCTTTATCATATGTCTCAAGATAGTTATTGATTTCTCTTTCAATTTCTTTTTTGCCTTACTGATTATTTAAGAGTGTGTTGTTTAATCTCTATAAATTTCTGAATTTTCCTTTTTCTGTCTGTTGTGTACTTCCAAATTTATTCCATCATGATCAGAGAAAGACTTTGTATAATTTTGATCTTGTTGAATTTATTGAGATCTACTTTGTGACCCATCATATGGTCTGTCCTGGAGAAAGATCCATGAGCCCTTGAGAAGAATGTATCTCCTGCTGTTTTATGGTGTAATGTTTGGTATATTTCTATCAACTTTAGTCCATTTATCATGTTATTGAAGATCTCTGCTTCTTTATTGATCCTCTGTTGAGATGTACTGTTCAATGCTGAGAGTGGTGTATTGAAGTCTCCAACTACTATTATAATTATTATATATTATTATAAAAGTCTCCAACTATTTCTCTGTTCAATTTTGTGAGTGTTTACTTCATGTAATTTGGGGCATCCTGGTAGGTGCATGTACATTTATGGTTGGTATTTCTTCCTGGTGAATTGCCCCTTCTATTAATACATAGTATCCTTCTTTGTCTCTAATAACAGTTTTGCTTTTAAAGTCTGTTTCATCCAATATAAGTATAGCTACTACAGCAATTTTTTTTGGTTACTGCATGAATGGAATATCTTTTTCCATCCTTTAACTTTCAATCTATTGGTATCTTTGGGTCTACGGTGAGTCTCTTGTAGACAGGACATATATGACTCATTTTCTTACCCATTCCACCAGTCTTTTGATTGGGGAGTTTAATCCTTTAATATTCAATGTTATTACTGTAAAGATAATTCTTACTCAACCCATTTTGAATTTTTGTTTTAATCTGTAATATTTTGTTTTCACCAATATTTTTATACTTGTTAGTCACTTTTACTAATATAATCTTCTTTTCTAGACTCATGACTCTCTCTCTCCTGTCTTTTCTTTTAAGGCTGTAGCACTCCCTTTAGTATTTCCTGCAAAGCCATTTTCTTTGTTATAAACTCTCTCAGTTTCTCTTTATCTGTGAATGTTCTAAACTTCCTCTGTTTTTGAAAGACAGTCTTGCCAGATATTGCCAGAAAAACTGGTTGGCACTTTTTCTCTTGCAGTATTCCTTCAGATATTCCCTCTGCCCCCTTTTCTCTTCTCTCTTTCTGGGACATACGTGAAATATATGTTTGCAGGTTTCTTGCCATTATTTAGTTCCTTGATACCCTGGTCATTTTTTTCCATTCTTTTTTTTTATCTGTTCTTATGTATGCTTGCTTTCAGAGACCAGGTTGTCAAGCTCACCAATCCTTTCTTCTGCTTCCTCAAATCTGCTGTTATATGACTCCAGTGTATTTTTTATTTATTTTGTCATGCATTTCATTCCCATAAGAATTGCTACTTTTCTATGTATGCTTTCAAGTTCTTCTTTATGCTCACTCAGCATCTTCTTAATATCCTTAATCTTTTTAACCATCTCATTGAAATTAAGGAGATTTTTTTGAACATTTATGATTAGTTATCTAAACTCCTTTATATCATCTGGAGGCTTATTTTGTTCCTATGACTTGGCCATATCTTCCTGTTTCTTGGTATGGATTGTAGTTTTTTGTTTATTCGCATCAGGGTTACTAGATGTATTTATTCTAGGTACAGTTTCTCTGTTTAGTTTAGGTTTTTCTTACCCTTTCTCCCTTGTTGTTTGTAGTAGGAGCTGAGGATGTAGGTGGTGCTGTAAGCTGTGGAGGCTGAAGCTGCTTGTGCTGCCCTAGGAACCAATGAAGTTTCTCTTACCTTTCTCCTCTGCCATGTAGGCCAAGATTGTCTGTAGTTGCCCAGAGAGACTCATGAAGATTCATGCCCCTTTCTTCTCTGCCTGGGGTGGTGATGGAGCTGCAGGTGTGGGCAGCAAACTAAGACATGTAGGTTAAAATTTACTGCAGTTGACCAGATAGATTACAGTAGCTCAGTCCCCCCTCCTCTTCTGCCAGGGGTGGGAATGACCCTCTGGAGTGCCCAACAATCTAATCTATGTGGGCCAAAACTCCCCTACAGTTGCCCTGAGATGCTGAGGGTGTATTGTCCCTTCTCCCCTTTAAGTGGTGAGGGTGGAAGCACAGGAACCCCAGAAATTACTCCATGTGGGCTGAAAGCACCTGCAGACACCCAGAGAGGCTGAAGAAGCACGGGTCCCCGTCTTATACTATCCCGAGGAGATGGAGGGGGACAGGGATGGAACTGAAGATGCTGATAAAACCAGTCCATGCAGGCCAAAAGAATGTGCATTTGCCCAGAGAGGCCAAGGCTTAACAGCTCCTCTCCTATCTTATTGGTGGTGGGAATGGAGCCCCGTATGTCTGACTATCTAGTCGGTGCTGGCCAAAAGTGCCAGGAGAGGCTGGTGCAGGTCCCTCCCACTTCATTACTGCTGGAGGTGGGGCTGGTGCATAGGCTTGGGCTACATCTAATCTGGGTGGAAAGAAGCTGGTCCCTACCTTCACTATGATTTTCAATCAGCCCAGCTTCCCCTCAAGCTGGGAATAGAGTTAAAATGGCAGCTACCAACCTCTTTCCAACTTTGGGCAGGTTCAAACTTTAACTGTTCTTAGAATTATACTTTAGTTTGGTAATCAGTAGCTTAAGTTGGTATCTGACCATCTCTTTTTTTCCTGTTTTTGGGAAGTGGAGCTTTCAACTCCAGCCACGGAATAGCTCCTGAGGCAGCTTGTGCCACCAGTGGAAGATAGGTCCAGCCTCCAGGGTGTGGAGGGCTCTACTCATGAATCTTCTCTGCAGATAGGAGTCTCCTTCTATTCTTTCAAGGATGTGGCAGGATGCTCTTCTGGTCTCCTGGGTGCCCCAAACAGGTGCTTTAGATAGCTCTGTGTAATTAACTGCCCTGTAGCAGGAGCTGACTCTAGGAGCTCCATACTCTACCACCATCTTGGTTGTTACTCAATATGGTGTCTCAATTCTGAATTGAATAGTCCAGCATTTCTTGTAATAGAGAATTAATTGCAAACACGTTAAGATTTATAAAAAACACGTTGGAATATACTTCCTTATGTAATTGCTGAAAATAATTTATCTTGTTTTTAGCACAGTGATACTTGTTTGCTCCTTATGAACAGATATGAACAGATGGAAAAATCACTTTTTAAATTTTCAATTGAGAAAGGTGAAACTATACAGTTCTACTTAGACTTTAGATTGTTCCTCAATGACATGCATAAATTTTAGTAATATACATTAAATTTCTTACTATTAAAGAAAGACCATGGCTCTAGAGGTAAAGATACTGGTTTGTACCTTTACCTCTGAGATTTTCCTCCTTCAACATTTTCTTTAACCATATCATTCTCATTTTCATCATTTGTTAAAAGGTAAGAATAGAGTAACTGATTTATTCAAAACCGTATAAATCTCTGCAATAGAAGCATGAAATGAGAATTTTATAAGTGGTATGGAAAAGAATTAAAGATATTTATCATGAAACCTTTTGAAAAAATAGGTTATGCCAAACTTTAATTTTTATAACTCTTTGACATACATTGTACACAGACATATAAACACATCACCACATCAAGCCAAATATAGAAAATTAGGAAAATAATAGATAACTGCATGGACGAAATTCCACTTCCTACCTTCTAATTTGATTGTGCAGGGGCAAAGAAATGGGAAACAATAGAAGTTCTTTAAAACAACAAAATATAATATTACTCATATATTGGAAAATAAGCACATCTATTCAAGTAGTCAAACTGTGGTAAAAATTCCCATGTTAATTCATCCTGCAGTACCTGGGACTTTGGAGGTACTATGAACATCTCAAACAAAAAATTGGTTAATATTGATTATTTTGACATTTTAATATAATTTCTCATGATATTTCTGCTTTTCAAAACTTGGTTGAGTTTCTGCTATGTGTAGATTTTATATTAGCATAGATTTTAAAACTTATTATCAGCCACTTTGATTCCAGATTAAAATAAATAATTAACATAAATATATTTTGGGGAGTCTTTATAGCAGTTTATTTTTTTTTCCTTTTTTTTCCTTTTCACTTTTTTATTTTTTGAAAGATACTTAGATTACATAAATGATACAGAGAATGTATAGGGGATTCCCATTTGCCCCACTCCCCATACCTCCCACATTTTCCTACCTTAGCAACATCTTTCATTAGTGTGGTACATTTATTGCAATTGATAAATACATTTTAGAGCATTGCCACTGAGCATGGTTTATAAGCTAACATTGTAGTTTACACTCTTTCCCACTAAATTCTGTAAGTTATGGC